>NC_061776.1:8953846-9600096 GCF_022458985.1 Mugil cephalus
AACGCCAACGTCGAGAATAAAAAGATCATTTTGCTACATGTGAACGTGGCCGGAGTCTACCAGAGGGGTAAAAAAAAAAAAAAAAAAGAGATGTCCGTCTTAGATAAGCAGATGAAAACTCACCTGAACTTTAAAAGGTTCTCCTGAAATGCGGAGTGGCTTGTCTGCGCCTGTGTTTTGGGGTCCGTCTTGGATCATGACCATCTTCACTCCGGCTCGTTCCTGCAAATCCAGGCAAATCAAAATTGTCAGCGTTTGTCCCCTTGTGGCTTTAAAACTTTGTCTCTAATCTGACTGGACGTTACCTGAAGGCTTTTGATCGTTTCTCCTCCTTTTCCGATCACCAGACCGGCTTTAGAAGCAGGCACCATGATCTCCTGAACAGTCATTCCTGGACCGTCGTTGTGGTGGAACGCCGGGGCCGGACGTCCCTTCTCGACTATCTCTGTTAACAACCTCTTTGCAGATCTGTTGGGAGAACAACCACCATCACACACCGTCTGCAAACATCAATAAAGACCAGAGACGATGCTGCTCCTGGTTAGAGGAAACACTCACTGGATTGAATCTGGTGACCCCGTTAACGTCACCGACCTGTCGGGCATCCCGCCACTGTCTGCAACACAGGAAAAGGGAAGTGTTAACACAAGTTAAAGCACCAACATCTGAGTATCAACAGTGAAACCAAACCTACCAGGAGCGATCTGTATTTTACACCCAGACTCCTGCTGGAGACGTGATATCTGTTCACCTCCTCTTCCAATAACTAGAAGAAAAGGAAATAATAAAAACATTAAATACAAAACACCACAAGCATTTAATTTTTTATTGTTTCCCATGTAAATAAAAACTTACTGAATCCAACCATTCCGTCTGGAACCTTGAATTCTTCAGACGCCGACCTGGAAATTAAACAAAACAAATCAGTGTGAACATCAAAAAACAACACAGCCAGTGTGTGATTGGTACATGCTTTTAAATGTAATTTGTATCTACCTTGGAGGACCGCCCATTCCTCCAATCGCTGAGAAGGCTGGAAAAACAAATGTGAAAGGTATAATTCAACCAGAGCATCAAACCTTCAACACGTGCAGAATTTTACTAGATGTGGGAAACGATCACAGGTCTCAGTCGCGGGCGTCACTTACCATCGTTTGTGGCCACTTTCTTTGTCTCTGGTTGGTCTGTGACAACATAACATAATAACCAGCATCAGTACCTCTAGTTAAACTTTCTCTATCACTACTAGGAGTGACAATCACTTCAGAACACTGAAACGGGTTCGTTAACGCTCTGAAATTTAAAATGTTAGGACGTGATGAAGCATAGTGCCCACACAGCTCACTTCTTCTAAACATCAACAGATGAAAACACCTGGTTGTGTAGAGGTCTCAGATAGTTTAGGGTTAGGGTTATACATCAGCTTTTCAGCGTGGTGCATGAGTTCTCATCATAGACCGTACACAGGTTAAACTGAGATAAAAAAAAAAAAAGACGTCAGGTAGCGCCTCTGCTCTTTTATGACTAAAACAGGTTTGTCAACACAATCTGAAATTTAAACGGTTAGGACACGAGAAGCACACATCAGTCTACACACGTTCAGACCTGGAGTACATGTTAATCTGGTTAAGTATTATACACAAAAAAAAGGACAAAGAGGGGCGTGGGCGCAATTTGGGAGGCTGCATATGCTTGTTTTTAACCAACAACACACTTCTCCACACTTCTAAACCAGTTTTAACCCACTACAACCGCAGTGAATCGCTCTAGCAAAGTGAAACTGAAACAAACATCAACCCAACGCCCTTTATTATAAATTATTAGTGCGTGTATAACACTGGGGGGACTGACTTCAAAGATCTGTGAAGACAAACAGTGGGAGAAAAAAAACACATGCCAGGACCAGCACACACTGCACAGGCCACACAACTCGGGAAAATCGTAGTTAGTAGTAATGCACAGAGTGTTAGACTATCAGGTGATAATGCACGTACAAAACTGTATTATTACACATTATGTTGAGTTAGGAACACTTTCTGAATACAATGTAGTAGTTGCTAAGACACGCAGGCAAGCATTAACTATGAAAACTTGCATTGAAATCGATTTGAGCCACTGACCGATATTCAGGTTAGGCATGGGAAAATACCCACCAGCGTCCTCCAGGGGCCTTTTCTGGCCTCCATAGCCAAACTCGCTAGACGGGGGAGCCGCAACGCCATCACCGCCGATCTTTGCTGCGATCTGCCGAAAACAAAATAGATGGGGGGGAAGAAAATAGAAGAAAAGGCGACATTAGAGGTGTTTTCGTCTGTGGATCATGTATTCAGAGAAACGCGCGTCCTGCGGCCTACTCTTCCGTACGGAAGTCTGAACCAACAAAGGAAAGCTTCAAGTTCCACTTTACGGTAATGGTTGGTATTATTATTCCACAAAAAAAAGATAACTGTTTTCTGAGTGTTATAATATTTGTGATCAAGTACTCCGCCAGTACTATTTTTGTTGTTGTTTTCACGTCTGTTCTACGTTTTGTAGCGTGGTCATTATTCGTTAGCTTAGCTTAGCCTAACGTTACCGCGATCTGGTGCGACAGAAAAAGTCGCCCCTCGGCTTCCGCAAACCGAATAGTTTCACATTAAATAGTGATCGGTCGGTCATTTTTTACCTGTCGTGCTCGCTGTAAGGCGTCTTTAAAAGCATCGTTCATTCCGCCACCGGCGTTAGAGGACGGGGGAGCCACGCTGCTGTAGTCCGCCATGTCTGCTGCTCTTCTCCTCCTCGGCGCAACAAGATGGCGGCTTCATTCACCGAGGGAGGAGGGGGAATCTCGCAGCGAGGCGTCTGATCTCGCGGTAACTGCCGCTTACGTTTTCAGATTTGACGTCCTTCCGGTTCCTGGTTAGTGGCGCTCAATGAAAACCTTTGACCGGGCTTGGAGATTCAGCCCCGGTCCCACAATGAACGCTACACAACTTTTTTATTAATTTATTTATTTTTTTATATCAAACTCTGTCCAGGTGAATAACAGTTCACCTTTTGTAATAGCTAAGCTACTATGACCAAGCAATTTCCCTTGTGGTTAATTAAAGTCTGTCTAACTCCAGATGTTTTTTATTAGTTGTGATGCATGTTTAATAAACTATGCTTCAAAAGAAAGAATTTTCTCCAGAAAAATAAGTGCAATTTGGGCTCATTGCTGTCTGCTGTTTAGTCCTGGGTCTCAGTGTCGTGTTCTGTCCACTTCTCTTGATAACACACTTTACAAAATAGGGAAAGCAATTATTTTCATTGAAAAACTGCAGTCTTCTATGTAATAACCGCACTTCGTAATCATTATATAACTAAATTGCTGTTATTGCCATTAATACGTTTAAGAAAATAATATTCTTTTTGTAAATCAGTATCTTTTGGAGGCCTTGACCCTGTACCAGAAGTTGGTCATGTAGTTTTTAGTGTAAGCACCGTAAACACATTTTAAAAGATTATTTAAATCAGTATTATTTGTGTATATGTTATATATCTCATTATAAGTCTAAGTGAATTTAATATATATGGCAAATTTAATTTGCACATCCAATACATGTTTTTTATTTTCTGAATCTACTCAGATATAATAATAATAATAAAATAATAATAAAAGGCAATAACAGCATCAATAAATACACAGAAATTGAGTATAAAACAGTCCTAATGTTCTAGAGTAATGATTCAGGTTGAATCACAGGAAGGGTCTTCAAACTTTACAGGAAATATTCATAGCAGATGTTTGCTTCCATCACATGTTAAATACTTACCGTCTGAATTAAGTAGTACAAAAGTATTATCAGTGCAAAGTACAGAAAGTCTCAAAAAAATAAATTAAATGGAATTTAACTATCCATTATATCTAATTGTCCCCCTTTATAGTAGTTATTCACAAAAAAAAGTTTCAATCATGATCTAGATAAATGTTGTTTTGTAGTTTTGCATGTTTTAGGTTATATGTTCTAACTTTATTTTACAGTTTTACGTTAGTTGAAATAAATATTGTTTACTTTATAATGTAATAGGCTATAGCCCTTAAACCTTTGTATTTAGCTGCCCTACTATAATGTTGTATATTAAAAGCCAGTGCCTTGATTTATTTTAATTATGTAAAACACAGTGGTGTAAGACAGAGTCAGACCTGTCACAAGTCATATAAAATAAGCACATGAACAGTGTTAATGATAAATGGAAACCGCCTGACCTCTGTTCTGAAATAAAACTTTATTTTACAACCCACTCTACCACACATGTCCTCATTTACTCATCTCAAGTTTCCAGTTAGTACTTAGTCACAGTTTGTGTTTGAAGGCAACCGTGCAGCATTCAGCTTTATTGTAAACAGGCTGGTTTCATGTTGTCTGTCGAAAACAACAGCATAAAATCCTGTTTCACGTCACAGTTAACATTCAAAGTCACGTCTTTTGCATTTTGTTTTTTCATTCCTCAAGTCTCCATGGAAGAACACAGACTTTCAAATTTTCTTGTCAGGGTGTAGTTAATCAAGGCACATGGAATAGCCCTGACGAAGCTGGCTCCCATGCCGCTATAATATCCTCTAATTCCATGTCTTTCATATATCCCAATCAGTCCCGGTAACACACCTGAGGATGGACGAGAATCTGACCTGAAAGCTGGAAAACAAGTTAAACAGTGAGCGAGAGGTTATGTCTGATTCCTTCATACAATTTAAAGAGTGTTAAAAAGAAACGAGGGACGTTACCCTGTGCCTGCTGCTGAGTTCGGATCACTGCCAGCGGGTAACTGGTCATTTGTGCAGAAGCAAATGCCACAAAACTAAAGAAAAACAGCTTTGAGTCGCTGTTGTAAGCAGGATCGCTCCGCGCCCAGTTCATGATGGACTGCAACGAGAGGAAAATTAGCACCTTTCAAAGCACGAGCTACGCTCTCCGCTGTTGCTCTGTCTCACCTGATGAACTGCACACTCCACCCCCGCGTAAGGGATCATGCAAAGGATGCTCGGCTTGAATCCTCTGTAAAAGGAGGACAAAGATTCTTGTCTGTAAATGGACTGAGCGCACGCCGCGACGCCGTGATAAGTGCCGGCCTGCTGCAGGTTCAGCCTCACCTTCAACACCTGCGGCACAGATCAGAGGAGAGAGGTTAACAAAGTAAATCCATAATGAAATATTTACATCTCTCATTGTTTTGGTCAAGTGGTGCATAAAGTTTTATTCAAATACTGATGACTGTATGTGATTAGATGAAAAGTCATTAAAGTTTTCAGTTTTATGCTGACGTGATTTTGCTAAAGTAAAAGAGTAAAAAGAGTGGAAACATTCTGTCAATGGGACTGTTACAGTGGAAACACACATTATAAATCAACAAGAATCTGCCTCTAAACATGACCTGCTATGGAAGAAACGCCCAGTTTGATGTCTGCACACTCTCTTTACAAAGTTATACTCTGTGTGTTAACCTCCTGAGACCTGAACTTTTGTTTGCAGTGCATTTTCAATATCTCGGGGGAGATACGACCTAAGACGTATAAAAAACAAGCATCATTTTGGAAAAGGAAGTAGTTTTTGAAAAAAAAAGCAATGTTGCCGAGGTGAACCTGAACATCGCTGTGCAATGACACGATTGCACACAATAAAGTCCCAATGTCCTCAAACAAGTCCATATTGACCCTTTGCTACCACTAGACGGCGAACTAAAACGTCCACGTATGAGGACAACAGGTCTAAATGAAGCAGAATAAGATGCAACTAACCTAAAACCTAATGTCCCCATATGAGGACGCAGGGTGTCAGGAGGTTAAAATGATTTCTATAAATCATTAAAAAATCTAAATGTTTACAAATTTCTATTAGTGAGTGTACTACTTATTTATTCATCGCATTGAACACGGATACCCAAATACATCTACAAAACACGGGAGGTTTGTTTGTGTATTGTGTGTGTGAGGGTGTGCTGTGTTGTGTGGGTGTGTATTGAGTCTGGAAGGAAGTATATGAATGTAAAGGAGGGAAAGGAAAAGAAAAAACGTAAATAAATACAAGAAAGACACACAACAGAGGATAAACAAAGAGTATTGTGTGTTTTGTAATAATATGATGAATAAAGAGAGTGTGTGAAAGCAGAAAACTCAAGAAAGTAATTTCTTTGTCGTTCTACGTGCAGTTGGCAATGTTTCAGCTACAAATTAATGCAAAATATAATCAGACTTGGACATGAGATTATAGATGGTTTTATAGATTGAATGACAATAAAAAAAAGTCTGAACCCAAGGCTTCGTGTGCGTGTTTGATAGTAACACAGTGACATTTGAAACGTGATCATGTTTACGTGTTGTGACCAAACACACAGAAAGGTTAAAGCACTCGGACCTGCCACTGATACCTCTAAGGGGTAGAAGGCGGCGTGGGCAACGGCTCCGGAGACGCAGCCCAGGCCGAAGCGCTGCTGCACCGTCAGAGCCTCCCGAGTCGTGTTCTGGGTGTACACCATCATCTGTGCGGAGCAGAGCGATGCCTCTCAGTTAGAGACAAGAGACCGCTGATAAATAATTCAAATTAGGAGAGACGCTGTGCCTCACCTGGGCGTAGATAAGACACTGTAGGGTTGACTGCGGCGTCCCTTTCAGCACGTTCACGGCGTTGCCCTGCCACATGGACCGCACGCCACCCGCCCTCATCTCCTGAAAGCCCTGAGAGAAGGCCTTGGATCCTTGAACCTGTGGAGCACAGAGGAAAGAGCTTAGACTAAAAAT
This sequence comes from Mugil cephalus, assembly GCF_022458985.1. Classification (NCBI taxonomy): domain Eukaryota; kingdom Metazoa; phylum Chordata; class Actinopteri; order Mugiliformes; family Mugilidae; genus Mugil; species Mugil cephalus. The sequence goes on from NC_061776.1 coordinate 8,960,604, forward strand.
ATGTGTAACTAAGAGTTTAAATACAGACTTTTATAAAAAAAACTCTTTCCTGAAGTCACTTCATGACAAAAAACAAACAAGCAAAAACAACACAGACCTGAAGCTGGGTTTTAAGGCGGTCTATTGGCGCTGTCACAGTCCGGGACACAGCGTCCGCCAGCCCTGCTGCCAGGACAAAAGTCCTCCAAGCACCAAAGCCAGAAGCCTCCTCCGGGAACTCGATGGGCATCGCACGACTTTCCCCCACGTCGAAAACCTGCAGCAGGACAAAAAATGAGAAATTTTATTTCCTCTTATGATGTTTTAGAACAACGTCAGTATCCTCTGGTATAATTGGACAGAGCTTCACCCTACAACAACTTTAGTCCAAGCTAAACCAGAACTACCTCAGGATGAAAACACGGTGGAAATGCTTGAAAACATGGAGTGGACGACCCAGTCGTCTCTAGACCAGGGGTCTTCGACGTTTTTCAGGCCAAGGACCCCAAACTGATGGAGAGATTAAGTAGAGACCCCAACCTACTATATGTGATCTATATTAAACTCAGCCTGATGCTATTTATAAATATACATCATTATCATAATTTTGCATTTAATATTAAGCTATTCAAATGATACACAGGTTCAAATATTATTATTTTTTTTATTTTGAACATGTGCAACACCAGGGTGGCAGTGTAGCTGCCGTAAACGTAAGCATACCCGTATATATACCGTGCACTGTTAGCTTCTCTTCTGCTAATACTGCTTCTGGATTTCACCTGGGGACTGAATAGACTCTCAGCCAATTGCGGGGAACCTGACAGAGTCGGCATGTAATACGCAGCCTCGTGATTGGCTCATTTCTGGGAACTTGTGCAACAAAACTGTGAAGAAAAATATTTGATTTCTATTTTAGAAAGAGAGGATGACACAAGTGTGTTCACATGTTAAATCAAACAAAGATGGCTACTGTGATGAGTCCAGCGTTTAGAATATGTTCAGTTTGGTCTATGCTTTCATTTCAGAGTAAAATGAGACACTAACCTGTATACATTTCAATAAAAAAAGAGATATTGGAGTGTTCTAACACTTTTGACCAGTAGTGTAACTTTTTTATTTATTATTTATAGATGGTCGTACCAGATTGTGTTTCCATGAGGACACCAGCTCTCCTATATTGTCCACGGGGTTGAGGATGATGTGGTGCAGGAACTCGCCCCAGTCCACCGTCATGGAGCTGTCCTTGTCCATCCTGGTGTCAGAAAACACAACAGCAAATACTCTGTTTGCTAAGTACACGCCATATGTTATGAATTTATTTTGTTGTGTTAGTTTGTCACCTCACACAATGCAAAGTGTTAATGAGTGACTAGAGCAGTAGTAATCTGTTATTAATATGATATATAAGAAAGTCAGGTTGGCCAGGACTGAAGGACACAAAACATCCGCTCACTCCTTTGTAAACCTCAGATGTGATGGTTTGTTTCAAAGTGAAAACCTTTGTTAATGGAAGGCAGCGGATTTGTCCAATTTTGTACAGATTCAGCCAGAAAATGGCAAATTAATCTGTACAAGAACAGAAGTCTTACATAGAGATTCAGACCTGGCAACCCAAACCTTAAATTAAAACCCACATGAAAAGTTATGTATTTTTTTTTATCAGACAAATGAAACTTTCTTCAAGTTGAACAGTGAGTCCATAGTGGGCAAAAAACTCTTACATTTGTATTATTTTTTTTGCATTCGGCTTTGATATGACCACTCCTAACTCCTTAAACAAACATATGACGTCGTCCTGGTCAATCTCCCCTGATCGGAAAAGAAATGCACAGAGTTACAAACAGACACGGCCCCGGCTCGTCCCGTAACGTGTGATGTAAGGCGTCTGCGTGAGTGCAAGGGTCACTGAGGCACTGCAGTGTTGTGATCTATAAATAAATCTCAAGTTCTCCAGACAGCTTTTTCCGTCTGACCTTGAAATGCACATTTTAAAGACAGAAAAATTATGATCTGTTACAGTTTTTAAGGAGGAAAGGCAGGACTGTGCAACACGCTTTCCAAATAACTAAACATTGCGTTCATTTAGATGTTTAAATGACATGAAACAGGTTGAAAACTGATGAAAAACTCATTGCATGCTGCTGCTTATTGTGTGTATTCTTATTCTGCACGCCTATTGCACATTGTAGAATTTTATCATTAGTTCTCTTGGGAAATGTAGAAAAATGTAGACGTACCACACTTGTTCCTGTCAAGGTCATGAAAGTAAATTTTCCATTTCTTCTCTCTGTCCATCATGTAGCTGAGGAACTCTTTATAATCCAGCAGGCCATCTTTGTTTTTGTCATAAGAATCAATGATATTCTAAAAAAATATATACATACATATATATACAATTTGAGTGAATTAAATTGGATAAGCGCACATGAGTAAAGGATTTTAAAATGCAACACATCTGTTACCTGAACCTTGCTATCCGCTGATTGGATCCCATGCTTCCTCATCTCGTCGTGGAGCTCGGCCACCGTTATGAAGCCATCCTCGTTTTGGTCCAGTTTGTCAAATAGACCACGAAACTGATCCATGATTCACTCATATATAGAGATATACATACAAAATGCTAAGTTGCTGCTGCTAAAACCGCCGTGTTTCCCTTTAAAGCGGACGGATTAATGCATCGGTTATCACCGGAGACTATTGACCTGCAGCCCTGCACACGAGCTGACTCATCGCCAGAGCTCAGAGGCAATGCAGTGAAACAGAGAGAGCTCCTATCTCTGAAGATGGGAACTCGTTTTTCGCCTGTTGGACTGCAGGTGGCGCTGTGGCTGCAGGAGAAACCACCATCGCTCTCGATCATCGTTGTGGCCTCTGGTGACTGTTCGGAGATGCACTGACTGTGGGGTTTAATAATGGGATAATTAAGTGTAGGGTCATTTTTAATGCATCAGAAATATAAGTAAAGGGTTAAATGTGTGACGTAATGTAGAAAAACACACGCACTCTCCTTTACTCGGCCTCCACTGGTGTCTGGTTTGCTGCATGTTTGTAATACAAGTTTTTACTGTATTAATCAGATTGTGTTGTATTGTGTGTGAGTCCACAAAATGATGATAATAATAATAATAATAATAATAATAATAATAATAATAATAATAATAATAATGAAATGGCCTGTAATAATCTCTTATAACATGTCAGATTCATCCCATATTCACATCAGCACATTTCAACTTTAATATTGAAATAAATTTGTCCTCAGCTTCAGAATAGCCGCTTATGGTATATTACCATTTTATATAATAGGGATTCATATAAAATAATAACAAATAGTCTTACAAATCTAAGATTCCACATGTTGAATTACACTCAAAACATATTTAACATGCATTAACTTCAAATAGCGCTGTTTGGAGACAACTCAGGTCAACATTTATGTCTCTGTTTGTATCTTTTTTAGTTTGTAACGCGACCCATCTTCAGTATTTATATATTTATGAAATTAAAAAGTGAGTTGTAGTCCATAAAAGTATCAAATATTCACGTTTGGTCCTTAGTTTGCTGTTGATTTTATTTTGAAAGGGTGCGTATCCAGGTGTCAGGTTTTGGTCGTGACGTCATGTCTATAAATTAAAGCGTGATTGGTTTATTTATATGTATAGATGTATATTTTTTTCCACGTCTCACCTGGATGATGTGGAAAGGACCCCTGAATAGCCAATGACGAACTCTGGCTTTCTAGAAAGAGCCGCTTGATTCCAGCTCAAATTGTCGAGAATGAGCGAAGTACACCGGAAGTCCGATTTCAAAATACAAGCTTTCATTTGTAGTGCAAAATATTCAAAAGCAAATAAACCCGTTTTTTAAAAAAAAAATAAATAAATAAATAAAATAAAGTTTTAAACACAGTATTTTCTACATTTTTTTTAAATCGTATGAAAAATATGTAGGAGTCTAATAAAGAAAGTTAAATATGTTTCATATTTTGGATTCCTTGTTCTGATTTCAGTATGAAAAAAATCAGGTTATAACCTTGATATCAGAGCTCAGAATGTTTCGATTTGATGTCCTCTCTCTTTTAAATCGTCATGTTGAAATTGTGCAGCTCATTTGTAAATTCAATCACACCGGAAGCAGAATTATCTATTGGGTCTAACTTGACTGTGGATGGCTGTGGATGCAGGGGAGGGAGCTGTGGCTATTTAAAGAGGGTCGTCCAGTCACGGAGAAATAACACGGGGTCCACGGCGTTGACTAACCGCCTCTAAATGGTCTTCATCCCGCAGCGTGTGTCCGTCTGCGGCCGCTTTGTGTTTATCAGTCTGCTGTGACAACCATCCGTCGACCAGAACCAAACCAGACCAGACCCAGGCCGGTCTACCACCTCTTCCCACCTCCTTTATTTATTTATTTATTTTTTAATTTTATTCCTCGGATATTTTACTACTAATAATAATAAAAAATTAAAAACAATGGGCAAAGATTACTATAAAACGCTTGGCATCTCTAAAGGAGCCACGGACGAGGACATAAAGAAAGCTTACAGAAAACAAGCGCTGAAATGGCATCCGGACAAAAACAAGTCTGCAGCCGCCGAGGAGAAATTTAAGGAAATTGCCGAAGCATATGAAGTCCTCAGTGATCCGAAGAAGAGGGAAATTTATGATCAGTACGGAGAAGAAGGTAATGTGTATTTTTTTTTCGTCCCTTTTGTTTTTCCCCTCTTACTTGTTTTATTTTATTTCTTTATTGGCTTTAAATGCAGCGCTGTGAAGCTGGAGGACAGAACACTGGATGGATGTAAAACACAACTGGCTTTAATTCAAGTCACACACTGTAACAGGGAAAAGCAGCAGGGCCCAGGAAACAGCTGTTCATCCGATCATGGGCCCGCGTTTCTGTGCATTAGCTTGTTTTACACTATAGCTGCAGTCAAAAGCCCCTTATACAGTAAGGGCATCAGACATTTATGCACAAATGATGAAAACACACCAACAGCTTTCCTGGGCTCAGTGTTGCTTATTAGTGTGTGGACATTAATGGATTTTCAATCCAGATGTCTGTGGATGGGAACCAAGTGGAAGAGAAAATAGACCCATCATCTATTCTAATTCCTTTTTTATAAATAAAAACAGAATCAAACAAAAAATAAATGATTTTTATGGATACTGGGACAAAGTTTAGTTTAAAAAATGTACTAGACGCGCCTGTGTGATGGTGTTCACTAAATTTAACACAAAGCTGTAAGTGGGAGAGGATGTCTTTTTAGATTAAAGCAAGGCAAAGGGGGGAAAAAAAGTCCCATGACCTCTTAAAGACATAAAATCGAAAGCGACTATAATTGTGTGCTTTATTAGTGATTAAATCCAAGTTTCTTAAATATCTAAAGGGATATGATTGTCTGTAGAGTCTCTTAAAATGTTCTTTTTTGTTGAACAAACTTGGACAAACTTTTCCTGTCTTGAAGTTGTTTGATACCTCAACTCGGTGCCAAGTTCTGGCCTTTTCAGTCCAGTGCCCTTTCCAAATATAAAACCAGTCTCGCTAGCTAGCCAGGGATTTTCTAGCATCTAGCGTCATGACTGAAGGAATTTAAGCCAAAGTGGATTTTATAATTAGTCCGGAAGCCAACTTCCCCCCACAGATACATTACTTGTGGAGGATGGAACAGAAACAGAGATGTATTCATCTATGGAGTTGAGTTTGTTACAATAAAATTGCTCTGATTGGTGGTTGGACTATTGATGTATATCATGCATTTTTTGTCATTGTTGCTGGAAACACGTCCTCATAATGAAATGCTGTGTTATCCGACTTATATTCTGATTTAATGTGGCTACATGTCACTCAGTACATTTACATGCACCTGAAAAAAAAAAAAAAAAAAAAAAAAATTATTGCCATAATCCGACTTTAACTGGACAACTTAAGTTTTCCTTATCTGATTAAGACACCCAGGAAATTCAATTGGAAATTGATTTTCTCTCATGTATACACTTAATAGGACTTTAACCGGACAACGTGTGTGTGTATGCACCTTCTAATGTTGATGGCTAATTAGGTATTTCTGTTGCACCCCAGGTCTTAAGGGAGGAAGTGGGCCCACTGGAGACGGACAGGGCACCACCTTCACCTACACCTTCCACGGGGACCCCCACGCCACCTTCGCCACGTTCTTCGGGGGCTCCAACCCCTTCGAGATGTTCTTCGGGCGCAAGGCGAACGGACGGGACGACGAGGACATGGAGGTGGACGGGAACGACCCCTTCGGCTCCTTCACCAACTTCAACCTGAACGGCTTCCCCAGGGACGGCCACATCGGGGGCCCCGGGGGGCCGCAGCGCCGGAAGCAGGACCCGGCGATCATCCACGAACTGAGGGTCTCCCTGGAGGAGGTCTTCCATGGCTGCACCAAGAGGATGAAAATCTCCCGCAAAAGGCTAAACCCGGACGGCAGGACCATGCGCGCCGAGGACAAGATCCTCACCATCGAGATCAAGCGCGGCTGGAAGGAGGGAACCAAGATCACTTTCCCGCGAGAGGGGGACGAGTCACCCAGCACCATTCCTGCTGACATTGTTTTCGTCATCAAGGACAAGCCACACCCTCACTTTAGACGGGAAGGCTCCAACATTGTGTATCCTGTTCGGGTGAGCTTACGACAGGTGAGGCCTTTTTCTGTTACGTCACACACTCTGACCACAGTCGTGTTAATAGAGGCTGATAGATGGAGACCAGCTTGGTCACTGTCGATAAAACTGTAGGTGCTAAATGAGCATAGTACCAAACAGTTTGACTTATGCAAACTGGATCATCAAGATTGAGAAATCTGAGCTGTATCACAGTTGAGGGCGGAGAGCCGGCGGCCGCCCACGTGCACACGGTGCAAGATGTACTTATACAGTTCCTCCCACTCTTGTCAGCACTCAGCGTTAGATCTCAGCTCTTCATCATCTCGGCAACGGTATGCAAACAGCAGCAGATCAGCTCCGGCTGACTCACGCAACAGAAATCAAAACATATTTGAACTGTCCTTTTAATGAGCTTCCAATCGCAACGATACATTTTCCTGTCAGCAATCACACACTCGACCTCTTAGCTCTTCCAGAGCTCTTCATCTCATCTCAATGGAGAAAGACGAGAGATAGATCAACTAGAAATCCACAACTGAGGACTTAGGTTGTAGCTGAAAGTTCTGGAGAGCTGATGTCATTCACCTGATGTTAAGATTACTTTGTGTTCCTGTGTAGGTCTGGTTAAATTCAAAAGCTACTAGCTCAGTGACTGCCTAATCTGAGAAATCCCTTTAAAAATAAAAAGCTCAGAGTCTGAGTCAGACATGTTTGGAGTAATGTTAACTGTGCACTTTAGTGAAGAACTGCAGATGGCTGATGGTGGTGCATCATCTGCAGAAGTCTTGTTATGCAGGAATTGGAGCACCCTGTACTCTACTACCGATACAAAGCCAATGGGAGCGTATATCAGATGGTAAACGGTCTGCACATACACCAATCAGCCACAACATTGACCGCAGAAGTGAATAACACTTAAACCATCTTGTGACAATTCAGTGTTCTGCTGGGAAACTTTTGGACTTGGAATTCTTTCATGTGGATGTTACTGAGACATGTAGCACCCACCTAGACCAGACCAGACACCCCCACCCCATAGCAATGACACTCCTTGATGGCAGCAGGATGAAGCCTGACACAGACACACACAAACAGTTTAGGAACAACTCAAAAAAAAAAACAGAAGATCAGCACAAGGTGTTGCCCTGGGCTTCAAATTCACTCATCTGTGGGATGATCCACAGAGGCCCCTCCCTTCAACACATAGGACCCAAAGCCCCCCCCCCCCCACCAACAACATCCTTTTCTAGACACCATAGGACATGTCCATTCTCTGATGAGTCACAACTGTTTTGGAGGCAAGAGAGACCTACGCAGTATTAGGAAAGTGGTCATAATGTTATGCCTGATCAGCATATATTGAGCTTTTCTACCTCAGCGGTTCAGTGCCTTGCACATGGACACTTGGGCCAGCCTTTAGAGATTGGCCAGGGATTAAATCACCCAAACCCTGCAATTAGTCTGTGCCACCATCTGAACCAGGGGGCGACCCTGCAGATATTTTACACTGACACATAATTTTGCTGAAGACAAAAAAAATAAAAAATAAAGGAAACTGCAGTGATGAGATACCAAACTGATGCCACTATAGTGCTATAGTCACTCTACCTCCTCCTCCTCTTGTCCTCCCTTCTCCCGTCAAATGAGCTTCTCAAGGTTTCTTTCGGTTACTAGGGAGTTTTATGTCTTTCCACAATCACTCTTGGAGTTTCACATGATCCTAGATCCTAAATAGACACATTTAGTTTATTAAATGTTATGTGATCATATACAGGCATCAGGTTACATGTTCTCAACAGACCTCACTAATAATCCAGAATTTTATGGACTTTCCCCTGATTATATCCTGCTGCCGGGATCATTTGTTGTGAAAATCAAATCAGATAAAGCTGTGATTACAATAGCACAACATGTGATTATTTGTGTAATCGTTTTATATTTGCAGATTAATGATATAAATACGTGTCGGGAAAAAAATATCCTCATGGCAAATATCTCAGCCAGTGAACAGATTAATGTGTTATTTCTGGCCGCGGTGGATCACACGTGGGTTGCTGTTCTCCTCACTCGCACCTCTCTCCTCCTGTCTCCCCAGTCGCTGTGCGGATGCTCCGTTACCGTGTCGACGATAGACGGGAAGACGTGCAACATGAAGATCACGGACGTCATCAAGCCCGGCATGAGAAAGACTGTCGCCGGGCAGGGCCTCCCCTTCCCCAAAAACCCCGAGCAGAGAGGAGACCTGGTGGTGGAGTTCGACGTGAACTTTCCCGACACGTTGCCAGGCAACGCCAAGGACGTCCTGAAACGGCACTTACCTACTTAGGACCAAACACACAAAACACACGAGGACAGCTCTGACAGCTCACAGATGGATCCCCCCCCCCCTCCCCCCTGCAACCAACGAATGTGCAATTTCTATTTTTGAGCTCTCCAGTGCTATTTCTCTTCGTTTTTTTTTTCTTTTTTTAAATGCCGTGCATGCTGCCAAGGCGACACAAGTGCAAGACTCTGTGGATTGCTGATATCTGAAAGTACACATTTCATGTTATCTTTGTTTGTTGGAAATATTTGGCTGTGAATGAGTCTAGAGTTGCCAAAAAAAAAAAAGAAAATGAAAAGAATCCCACAGATCTTCAGACTTCATTACAAACTCTTTATATCGTCACCAATAGACACAAGATTTCTGAGCTGGACTTTGTGGCCGAGAGCAAAGAGAGTGTGTGTGAATGAGCCGGCGTAAACGTGTGTAGAGATTTTAACCTGTGAAGATACTGAACTTGAATTTTAAAAAATAAATATTTCCACATGAACTGATCGTGAGCTCTTTCAGTCACGGGAGCAGATGATAAACACGTGTTTTTTTTTTGTTGTTTGTTTTTTAAATGCTTATAGAGTCGTTCATAGAGTCCAGGGGGAGCTATGAACTTTAAATGAACCTCTATTTTGATAGTCAGATGTGAATATTTTGCTGTTGTAAAACTGAAACGGTTAAATTCCTGATGTGCAAAGAGCCAAATTAAAAATATGTTGACTCAGTTTAATGCTTTAAGTTACTAATGGTGGAACTATATGACTGTGTAAATATAGCCGTCTGCCCTCAGCTGCTCTCGATTTCAGCTGCCAACACAGAGGCCTTTACATTTTCCCACCAGGGGACGCCACATCACTCACCGTGAGGCAGGGCCCCACGAAAAGGGGAGCTCCATCCATCCATCTATCTATCCATCTACCCATCCATCTGAAATTCTTGCACGTACGTCAGCATGTGTTGAGCTGAGATTTGTGCGAGCGATGAGTCACTGTCGTCCATCGAGGCTGGAGAGTAAACACACCTGCTCCAGCTCATGTGGGAGTTCAGCAGCCGGCAGCGATCCTCTCTGCAAAAAAAAAACGTTGTAAAACTGTTTGGGAACTGGAAAAGTGTCAGTTTTTTCACGTGGGGAAAACACCGTGAACGCTCTTCTAATCGTGACTCACCCGCTGATGAGAGGATGTCGTTTAGGGTAACCATCCAGAAAACTGCAGACCCATCATGTTCATGGTGTTGAGATCGTGTTTTAATCAGATTTACGTCATTTTTTGTTTCAATGTGTTGAGTAATTAACACAAAAAAACACCAAAAATCTTAAAAAACACTCAGATTTAAAAGCTTTAGAGCACTTTCTTCAACACCCCTAGGTGGTCCGTGGAGGTGTTGCACATGTTTGAAATAAAAAGAATGAATATTTGAACCTGTGTATTATTTGAATAACTTAATACTGAATGCAAAATTATAATAGTGATGTATAGCTGTAAATAACACTAGGCACTCCATTTCCCCTGATTGTTTCCACGCTAATAATTAACACCAACAACTCATGGAAAATTAGCAAAATTACTAAAAACAATAATAAAAAAAACATGCTTAAACTAGCAAAAATACAAAAAAAAAGATTTAAAGTCTATAGCATTTCTATATTTGTCAAATTACTATTTTTTCTACATGTCAAATAAAGAATGCACAAAAAAATCAGATGCTAGAATACTTAGAACAATATTTAAAGAATTTAGAGTTTCTGAAGCAACAAAATGTGTTAATATCTGCTTTTAATTTGTGTTTTTCTCCATTTTTCATTATTGTTTTCCCACTTTAAGTAACTAACTCGCAGAATAAGACTGGAAACAAGCAAAAAATATTTAAAACAAGATGATTTACAGATTAAAGCGTGTTCGTATGTGTCAATATGCTATAAGGAAACAAGCAAAAATACTAAAAACAAAGAGTTGAAGTCTATAATGTTTCTTATTAAATATGAATATCTGGTATCGGTTTAGTTTTTTGTCAAAGAGTTTCTGAAGCCACAAAATGTCTTAATATCTGCTGTTAATATACGTCTTTCTCTGTTTATATTCATTGTTTTTTGTTTGTTTTTTTACATTTCAGTGAATTTACTCATTGAAAAACTGAGGAAACAAGCAAAGCATACAGAAGACAAGATGATTTAGAGACTAACATGCAAACATTATAACATTTATTGGCATCTTCTGTATCTTCTTTTGTACCCGCCACATTATGCAACGCACATCTTACTTCAGTCTCCCGTACTAAGTGTTTTATGTTCCCATTTATTGTCTCCTTTATCTCAGATGTTTAAATGGTTAGTGTTAGCTTTTTGCACTGTGCAATGCAATTTAAGTCCTCTGCATGTGCAATAAACCAGGCTCTGAGCGTCTAAAGGTACGAAACAATGCGTCAATATTCAATAATTAAGTTTGTGTTATGTCATCTTATAGCTTATAATTGTTTTACAGGTTGTGCTCTGTGGTGCTCTGGGCCTCTAAAATCACATTCACTTTTAAACTTTTCATCTGTTCCTAAAAGGTGGGAAAAAACAATGAACTAGCGATGTACGAGTGTTGGGTTCTGGTGTTAAAGCTTGATTTTACGTAGTGTACTTGAAGTATTCAGACAGATTAGTTCCTGTACTTCATACAAATGAGTAAACACTGTTGTAAACTTGTCTAATATTATATTTATTATCTTCTGAGCTTTTTTTAATGTCTTTTTGTACGTCTGTAGACGTAACTCAGTAGTTTAGCAATACGAGGTCAGTTCTCCTACTTTATACTTTTTGTTGAACTTTGTGTTGAATTCAAACACACACAAAGGCTCTTGTAGATAAAACTAGCTTTTAATTTTCACAATAAAATGAAAGAAACTTTATCTAGGTGGACGTTTTTTCCTCCTTTCCTACTTATTTTATTTATCTCGTGAGTCTTTCTGTACGCCTGTAGACACAGTTCAATAGTTCAGAGCGTAACAGAGCAATAATGAGGTCAGTTTTCATCCTCAATACTGTCAAATGTGTAAAAACAGACGAGGCTTTTAGAGTGAACCCAACTTAGAGTTCACCTGTTGTTCAAGGTGGAGAAAAAAACGACAGACAGATTAGGTCCTAGACTTCATGCAAATGAGCAAGAACAGAGCAGAATAGAATAGAATAGAATAGAATAGAATAGAATAGAATAGAATAGAATAGAATAGAAATTAAGATGAGCTAAGCCCCCATCACAGCTGTAGAAGTAGAGGAATAAAAATAAAAAGGTACTACTATTTCTAATAGTGCATTTATTGACTTTATTACTACTTTATTGTGTGTTTTTACTCATTCACATTTATTTAACTTAATATTTATTAATATTTACGCTTAAAAACATAATAGGCAGACAAATGGACCTTTAATCCCCTCAATTGGAGGCCCAAACAATGTAATAATAACTTAAATCCTAATGCTTAATATGTTAAATGTGAAAACAAACGAGGCTTTTAATATAAGACTAGCTGAGGTAGGAGTTCACCTGTCATTAAAGGGGTGATTTCTGTACAGGTGCGCTCCCTGGTGCTCCGGGTCCGGGTCTGGGTCTCCTGCCCCTCCTGAGCCCAGGTCCGCCCTACTGCGCCTGCGCCGCACGGCACGCTGAGACACCAACAGAGGAGCTATTGTTAACGAGGAGCGGACCGGGCTGTGTCCCGGTTTAATGCGCTTCACTTAGCACCCTACCCTTACCTGTTCAGTAGACTATCTATTTATTTCCACGCGACGGGCCCGGACACTGTCGAAGAAAGTCAAATCAGGTGAGGAAAGGAAAAAGCGTCCACGGAAGGAAGGAAGGAAGAAGGACGGAAGGAAAGAAAGGAGGAAGTAGTAATAAGGAAAGCTGGGAACTCAACAGGTCAATGTTTTAGCTTCGGAGTTGTTTATTTTTTTGCACGCACCGGGAAAAAACTACACGCCGAGAAAATGCCGCTGGGACCGTGGAGGAAGAAAAACAAGTCGACGAAGGAGCAGCTGGTGGACAATGAGGAGGTCGGCGGCGGACACGCAGGTACCGGGAGCCTCGGCAAATCCTCCGTGAACGGAGCGGGGCTCCCGGCTCCACCTGCCAACCTGCGGCCCAAGCTGGTCTTCCACACGCAACTGGCCCACGGCAGCCCCACGGGCAGGATCGAGGGATTCACCAACGTGAAGGAGCTGTACGTGAAAATAGCCGACGCGTTTAATATAAGCCCACCTGAGGTAAGAGCTCACCTGTGGTTAAAAGGCAGAAAAACAAATGCACAGATTAGTTCCTAGACTTCACACAAATGAGTTGTAAGCTGTACTTATTGTCTGCTGCTGCTTCTAAAACTGTATTTGTTGGCTTTATTAGTACTTTATTATGCAGTTTTTACTCATTTAATCTATCTTTATTTGACTCGTTTTGGTTACTTACTTGTAAATATTAATATTTGCGCCAAAATACATAATATGCAGAAAAATTGACCTTTAAACCTCTTAAGCCGAGGACCAAACATAAAGATAACTTTTATTATTCGCAATCAAAGCTCACATTAGAAAAAAAATAGAAACTTTATCTAGCCGGGCGTTTTTTTTTTCTTTTCTTTTCTTGCTGTCCTACTTATTTTATTCATCTTATGAGCTCTTTTTTCAGTAGTTCAGAGCGTAACAGAGCAATAATGAGGCCAGTTTTCATGCTTAGTACTGTTAAATGTGAAAACAGACAAGTCCACCTGAGGTAGGAACTCAGGTGTGGTTAAAACGTGGAAAAGTACAGATAAGCAGTAACAGTGTTGCATTCAGGTGTTGAAGCTTGATTTTACATAGTGTCCGTGAAGTGTTCAGACAGATTAGTTCCTAGACTTCATACAAATGAGTGCAACACTCGCTGTACTCTAATATTATGCTTATTGACTTTATTACTGCTTTATTGTGTGGTTTTTACTCCTTTATATTTATTTGACACATGACGTTACTTGTAAATATTAATATTTATGCTTAAACACATAATACTCGGACAAATTGACTTTAAACAGAGCAATCAAAGCTCACATTACAAAAAAATAATAGAAACTTTATCTTTTTTTCTTGCTGTCCTGCTTATTTTATTTATCCTATGAGCTCTTTTATTTTTCTTCATGTACGTCTGTAGACATAACTCAGCGTAACAGATAGTTATTTATACGTAAAAGTTACACTAAAACGTGTAAATAGCCAACGTTTATAGAGTAAGCCCACCTGAGGTAAGACAAGAGCTCACGTGCTATTAAAATCTGGGGAAAAACAAGAAATAAGCCATGTACGAGTGTTGCGTTCAGGTGTTAAAGCTTAATTTTACATAGTGTACGTGAAGTATTCCGGCAGATTAGTTCCTAGGCTTCATGCAAATGAGTAAACACTGTGTTTTTTACTCATTTACATATGTCTGACGTATTGTGGTCCCTTGGAAATATGAATGTTTTCACTAAAACACTTCATACACAGACAGATTGAGCTTTAAACTTCCCACATGTTTAATTCAAATACATACAGAGACTCTTATAGATAATTTATGTTTTTCTGTATGTAGTCATAATTTAGTAGTTTAGAGTGTAATAACAATAATAAGGTAAACTCTCCTTATTAATACTTTTACTTTTACTGTTAATTCCTAAAGAAACATTTAACTACAAGGCTACAAGGTATTTAATTATCTTCCACTTCTGCAATGCTGCCGTTAAAAAAAAAAAAAAAGGTTTGGGGTAAACAGCTTTATAAGTAGCTTCTCTAAGAGATTAGTCCCGTGGGGTGCCATTAAAAGTCAGCTCCACTAGCCTCTCATGTTTTGTCCCGACACGCCCTGCAGACTCTCTGCGAACCTGCAACACCTTCGGCCGCTGCAGTGTGCGCAGAAACGTCTGTGGCCTGACTTATTAATACGGCTCTATTTTTAGACACTGTCTATCGTGCCAATTCAGCATCGAATTCCACCGGGGAGGCGGTCTTAAAACGAGAGCTTGCAGGTGTAGGACGCGCGGAGGTCCTGGCTACACAAAAGCAGGTTTTTTGAGCCTTCCTCCGAGATCAGACTGTTTAAGCTCCTCTTTTCAGAGGGAAGTGTGAGTGGCGTGCTTCGGCTTTTTGTCGGCACGAAGGTGGCTGACCTCCTGAAGCTCGGAGATGCAGTCATCGCATGCAAAAAGGGCGATGATTGGAAAGAAATGAGCCTTCACGTGTAGATTTACGTCCCTATTAGCGGAGTTATCCTTAATTACACTGAAACTATTCATCTGAATGGGACACGGGCTGAGTTTCTGCTGGTATTTGTTCCATCACGAACACTCATTAGTGTTGTTCTGTCTCTGTCTCAACTTGTTTTATAGCTGAATTTGCCTCACAGCGTGTCCTCTTTCCAACAACGCGCTCGGTGCTACAGCACTAATCACACCGGTGTTTATTTTGATAGCTGTGGCGCTGAGAGAAAATAAATCATTTCCTGCTACGGTAATGCCTCAGCGCCTGCCCGACGGGTATCAAAGGTAAAATAACTCAAATGTCAACATATCAAGCCCCCTCTGTGAAGCCATTATTACACATTCAGCTCTGGTTTACTTCTGTTGGAGTGTGAGGAAAACCAGTTTATAATCACACGTCAGAGAAACTTTTGTCCTATTGTCATTGTGTGTGTGTAAACGCCAACCTCTTTCAGGACAGATAAACCGACACAAAGACAGACAGTTGGACAGGGTGTGATGTGATGTTGTTAGTTGTTGGACTCCACGGTTTTTACCACAGGAAGTCCCTCACGTCCGCCACAGTGGGCACAGCCTCAAATCGAACCAGATAACCCGTCCCCAGAGGAACCCGGGGGAACCAGCCCTGCCCACGGCCTCCTCTCTCTGCAAACACCGCCACACCTTCACCGTCCTGCCCACTGAACGTGACCTGTGTCAGACGGGACAAAAGATAGCAGTGCTGTCTACGTTATGACCCCTCCCACCCTTTGAACACAGTGTTCTACATGTGTGCGCCTATAGATTTTAGTCGGTATGTTGCTTGAACTCACTTTCCACTTCATTAAGTAAACTTCAGTGATGTTGGAACCAAACCCTCAAAATTAAAACACAGCTGAACTGAACTTTTAATCTCCTGAGTCCCGGCGTCCTCATATGGGGGCGTTACGTTTTAGGTTTGTAGGCTGTTGTCCTCTTAAGGAGAAACTTTTGTCTGCCATGCACTGGTAGCGAAGAAGGGTATACTGAGCTTTTTTTTTTTTTTACATGAAAATTTAACAAACTCCTAAGGACTCGTTTGAGGACGTAACCTCTTGAGACCCTGCGTCCTCATATGGGGACATTAAGGTCTTAAATTTAACAAATTTTAACAACAGCAGCGAGCTACAACGTTGGAAATTAGCAAGTACTTGTTTAAGGATGTTGGGACTTGCACAGCAATGTTCAGATATTAAAATATACATTTTTGTATTTTGTTACACATTGGGTGTCTTTATCATAATAAAAATATTTGAATCATCCCAGTGTCCACATATGAGGACATTGATGTTTTTACAAAAACTACTACTTCCTGTTCAAAGATGATGCTTATTTTTACGTATTATATATTTTAATGTCTAAAGCTCGGGTCTGTGAAATTATAATAACCCAGTGTCCACATATGAGGACATTGATGTTTTTTGAAAAACTCACTTCCAGTTCAAAGATTTCTTAGGTCCTACTAATCCCAAATACCAAAAGATCTTAATCTTATCTTAAAGAAATTCCAAAGAAATGCTTGGGTCTCAGTTATTTTAAACAAAAATTAAGTTTTTATGTAGGACTGTTATATTGGAAGTGTACCTAATGAAGTGGCAAATGAATGTATATCGTTATTTGTGTAAAATATATATAGAAACGTTAAGGCTGGGTCTCACTACAGATTTCTTGGATTCATTTATAGAGATTTCAGTTTGGAAACTAATGATTTTTGGAGATTTGAGGTGTTTTACCTGTAGTTGTCGTGGCTTTGCTTTTCTCCAGCTCTAATCTGTCGTCGTACTTTCTACTTTCAGGCCTGGTGGATTGAGTTGTAGCTTCTCTGTCATATTTTGGATCAGTTAGTCGCATTAGTTCTGGATTATTTCAAGTCTCGTGAGATGATGCTGGAAATGGCATTTTAAAATATGCAAAGACAGATGCAAGGATTTCGTGAATTGATATCAGATCTTTTAAATGTTCATCACAGTTGGGACAAAAAGGAACGACTCCATGAGGACATTTCACTGTTAAAAAATCCAGGTGTTAGTTATCTTAAGTGAACAGTGTTGGACATTAAACCTTGGTTGGGGGTTTTCTCTTTTCTTTATCCCCTTTTCAATTTTTATGAAAACAATACATGAATAAAACTAAATTCTAATATATTAACTTACCATCTTCTTCTGTAAATGTGAAACTTGTGAACTTGGCCAAATATTTGCTATATCTGGTCATAAATACCACAAAAAAAGATGATGGACTTTCCTTATAAACTTTATATGGTACTTTACCATCTCACTGGAAAACTGACTCACAAACGTATCTTTTAAACTAACAAACGTCTGTAATTCATGACTCAGTTCATGTTCACTAGAAGGAGCAGCATTGTACCTCTTTTTATTTTATTATTTTATCCCTCTCGATTCAATTAGTGCCAAATGCGGCCCAGAACCAATCCCCAATTGGCCCAGCCCGTGAATTGAATTTAACTGATGCAACGTGTAGACATTCCTACAGTGTTTCAGACAAAAATATGTCCTTTTAAACTCTGAAATGGAGAATTAACAATAAACTGTCGACTTAACCCTGTTTGGATTGACAAATACTTGCTTATTTTATCATCAGCTTCAAACACCAAACCTACTTTATGGCCTTAATTTAATTTAACTGCATATTTCTACTAACATTTATCTGTATTGATTTAAAATTTATTACCAGCTGCTTGTCTGGTTTGGCTGCATTTCTTTTTTTAATTGAAGTAAATGGTACAATCTCACCAGTGTAAGTTGTTCAGCCAGTTTTGATGATTTCAACTCTGGACATGATTGATGGGTCTGAATACTACAATACCCACGAAGCTCTGCTGTGTCAACGCTTCTTATGTAGCTGCCCCTGATTTCCATTAAAACAAGTGGTTTTGAAAACTGAAAATGACCTGTACCTTTAACTTTTTACGAAAGCACCTGAGTTGTTAATCATTTTTGACTGATGACTAAACCGGGAGAGTAGAAGTGTTTAAACTGTGAGTCATTGAAAAATGAATCAGAAAATGTAGATTTATAGCAGAGCTGGCGTCTCCTTTTCGTTTTAGCCGGTTGTGCTGAGGGGATGAGGCGAAGCTGTTCAAGACATGTGAGAGTTTATTAACAGGGGAAATAAAGGGCTGGAGATTATATTCATCACTGAACTGTCAGATGCAGCCGCACTCAATGAAAGACACTGCATCTTAGCATCAGATGCTACTGAATGAGCCCTCTGCTCTGTTGTTGTGCTCTCGTTTTATTCTGTTTGTGCATCGTTGGCTGTAGTCGGAGCTCTGTCAGCGATCGGCCGATTAGCTAATCAGCTTAGAAAACCAGCGCACGAGAGGAGAGAAACGGACGCAGTGAAAATAAACTTCATCTTCATCTGTGCATGTAGATGCTCAGATCTAGATCTAGAAGGACTAAACCGTAGACCAGCTGATCAGCAGATTCAGGAGAAGCTCTTCCTAACCTCCTAATTTATAGTGTCTTTCCTGGTTTCCTCTTTTCAGACTGATCGTTACTGATGTTCTCAGATTTAATGTGGATTTCTTTCAGCTTCTTTACAGTTTTACCTCCAGTTTTGAGACGTTTCACATGTGTCTTGTGGCTTTTTAGTGCAGCTCCTCTCCGTCGTCAGACTTTTTCTTAAATCCACTCAGATTTTAGTACAGATTTCTACGCTGCAAAGACAGCATTACTAGAAAGAAGCAAAACATTCTTATATTCAATCAAACCATCTTGCATTAAAGCGATGTTAAATCTTTTTAAATCAAGACTTGAACCGATAAAAAATGAATTACTGCCTATTGATTGTGTGACGTACCGGCTCAGTGAGGTCACAGTCAAACCTAACTGCTGTTTGTTCTTTGACGTGGGTTCATTGTGTCCATCCCTTTTAGCCACGCATGTGCATTTTTTAAATGTTTTTTGTAATATTGTCATTGTGATTTTTGTGATTCTCCCTCACTGACCATGACTGTGCTTGTTTGTGGACCAGTGGCTCAGTTAGATAGGAGTTATGTAACTAAACGGTGGCGTTGTCTTCTTTGTGCTCGCTGCCTTTTAATTCCCTCCGAACAGACGTCACGTCGCTTTAAGGCACGTCCGGATTCACCGTTATTGTTCGTCGATTGTGCGTCATTAAATGTCACTTTATTTAAAAAGCACCATCAGCAAAGCAAACAGCTTTTTAATGTGTCTGTCGCAACACATTCAATGTAATGTCACTTCAGATAAAGAACGGGGGATCTCTTAAATGTTCTCTCAGCGCTCAGGTCAAAGTCTTGTTATTGGCTTCGCCGCTGCAGGTTTTTCAGGTGTGGCTCTGTGACTTTGCCTCTTGTCCACCTGATCGCCTGAAAGCACGCGGCCATTTGCCTACAGGTTTGAATATCTGGGCTGCGGCCCGAGTGTGTTTTTGTTTCCAGGAGGTTGCAACGTCCACATTCGCAGACAGATATTTCTTAATCGGGAGGGGAGGGGAGATGGGAGGGGGGAGGGGGAGGATTAGTTCAAAACAATCTGATTTGATGGTGCTTTAGTCTGGTGTTTGTATTAGCCGGGCTCCTGCATTCACTTCCTAAACATTGTTAGAAACAAGTCGGGGAGGGGGGAGAGTGAGCTACAATTATGGTTATACAGGTGTATACTGCATGAGGCATGAGGTGGTTTGTCTTGATTGGTGGGTTGGATCCCTTGGTTTGTTGTTGTGCAGAGAATAATACGTGAAGGCCGTTACTGTTCATGATGATATGAACATTAAGAGGCTGCTGATAGAGACAGATAGATACACTGTGGTCAAACGCTCAGTTTGTACAGCAGCCTCACCTGATTGGTTCATCGTTGTTCTTTTTTTTTTCTCCAACTTTGCTTGGTTTCCCCTTTGACAACAGTGCAACACTATATTTCACCGTATTTCTTTGTCTACGTTAGAGAGGCGCTGTTTTAAACATCGTAACGTCCTCAATAATTAAAGAAATAAGGAAGAGATGAAGTGACACAACGGAGAATTGGCGAAACTGTTAAGAAGATTATTTTTACTTAATGTCAGCTACAGTCTGATTAAAAAAAGAGTGGAAGCATGCCTTCCCTTATCCTCCATTAGAAAACGCCACTGGCGAGCAAAGCTGGTTGATGCACGTGGGAATAGAAGGTCGTCCCTTGGGGCCAGATCCAACAACAGACGAGCTGCTGTGCCTCAGATTGCTGTAAAAAGTGAATGCACAGTGGATCACAGTCTATTTTGTTTGAGGCTGACTGGCTACAGACCAGTCAGGGTGAACATGCTGACCCTTGTCCACTGATGAAAGCTCCTACAGCGGACACATCAGAACTGGACCGCGGTGGAAGGAGGAGGTCTGGTCGTGATCCAGGCCTTTTTAGATGATCCGACTGGATCGCTATCTGCAAGCCGGATCCTTTGTAGTTATTTATTTTAGGTTTGCCGTGAATCAAAACCACGCCGCTTGTGCTTCCAAATGTCTTCCTATTTGTTGCCTTGTGTTAAAACTGCCAGAAAAAATAAACAGAAGAAGACGAGTTGCACAAGACTTCTTCTTCTGTGTTCCTCAATGTTTTGACTCTGGAAAATGGCGTCTGGTTGGCGAGGTCGTAGCAGGAGATCGTCCTTCAAGGCTAACAACTTGATTTGCCACTAAAAAAAACAAAAACAAACTACGACATCCCTGAGGTCGTGTTTGGTTCGTATCAAAGTAGCATCCACATAAAAACCAAGACCCAGGTTTCCTAAAAGAAAATAATGTTGACAACATTGTTATTAGTCCCAAGTGTAATCTTGATTTGTCTTGTAATATTAAACCGACCCACTGAGTTTTAATAACACGTTGTGCAATTATCCTGTAACATGATTCCACTGAGCATGTGGTTACTGGAAATTGTGCTTTATTACACCTGCAACAAGCTACTGAGAATTACCCTCTGTGTGTGTTTTTGTGTGTTGTATGTGTTTATATACGTGTGTGTGTGTGTGTCTCACGGCCGTGAGAAACAAAAGTGATGCTAACGAGGAGCGAGAGCGCGCGTGTGCTCGCCACTAAACGGACTGGATGTGGTTTCGTGGTTATTTAAGTGGCCGTTTACCGGCAGTGATGCAGACGGAGGTGTTGTCACGGCAACGGTTCGTCAACAAAAGGGTTTTCGGGGAACGACTTCAGGTTTCGGTCTCTTGGAGGATGGAGACTTCAGACAGACTCTCTGCTACGTTAATGGTTGGAAAATAAATGATGGCAGCATTTGTTTTGGAAGTGAAGCTTTCAAGCGTCACCTCAGGCAAATGTTTGTCTTTCCTAGGGATCTGTATCACGGCCGATCCAGGCATTTTTTTAAACAACTGGATCGATTTCGAGCTTTGGCCAAGCCCAGTCATTTGTAGTTATTTATTTGCCATTAATAGAACTACATCTCTGTAGCATCAAAAAAGGACCTTCCTCTTCGTTTACCGAAATTTACCACAAAAAAAACCCCCAAAAAACAAAAAGAACTTCCTCTACTGTGGAAATGGTTGCGTAGGGTCAAACCTGCAAGATGAAGAAGAAGAATCCTGTTTCTAAACATGCTGCGTGGAAGAACAATGGAAGACCAAAAAATACGTGATCCCTAATCATTAGTGCTATGAGCATGAGTCAGTTAACACTGCATGCAAAATAATAACAAAACCATTTTTATTATTCACCTAAAATCTGGGCTTTCTAGATGTGATTTAACAGCTTGATGAGTCAAAATGTAAAGATTTTGACACATCAAGCTAGGCCATCTGTTTGGTGTTAGGCCATCTGGTCATAGGTGACGTACACCTGTACTTTCCCTGCTGTGAAAGTCTAAATACTAATTAGAATAAAGCTGATGGATATCTCACCGTTGGCAGCAGGTTCAGTGGTCAGTCAAATAACAAGGAAGTATAACTTAAAAGGAACAGGAATCCTAACGTAGGATTCCCTCCTACAATAGTAGATATGTTGTTGTTTCTTGAGATTTGCTGGTGCTGGAGTAACGTCATCAGACTCCATCACTGTCCTCGGTTCAAGCAGATGGGCCTGGTGTGTCCAGTCGGGTGGACTAGGGATCGGGTGTGGAGTTGACCATGATAACATGATTAACCAATGATCCAACTTTTGATGTCTGTGATTCAATGTTATTACCGAAATATTTTTAGTTTGTTATCATTAGGGGTGGGAAAAATGGGATGGGTGGGAAAAATGGGTGAGTGGGTGGGTGTGTGAGATAGTGAGACGATAGTGAATGACTTTCACATCCACGTCAGACAATTGTGAACTGTAGTGCAATAAACTGGATAAGTTGAATTAATATACTGTATATATATATATATATTTATATTTTTACTCAGTTTGTCCAGTGAATTATGATGTTAATCTTTACAACTTGTATTTTAAGCTCCTTAAAATTCTCAGTGAACTATGTAGAATACTGCAATATATCGCAGTATCATAATATCGCAATAATGTATCGTATCGTGACTCAAGTATCGTGATACGTATCATCAAGTCCTTGCCAACATCCACCCCTAGTTATTATACAGCACTTTACTTGGTAAATGAACTTTTAGCATCCATCATTGAAAGAACAGTTGCACTGTGACAAACTAAGCCATTAAGATTGTTTACTTAAGTTTATTGGTGTACTCTGTGGCTCCACATTATGTTTTAAGACTCCCACCTCTAAGGTTTCGTCTTTATGAAACAGAAAGATCTTGCTTCAGCTTCTCATGATCTTTTCTGAAGCTTTTTCGGAGCCACCTTTTATGAAAACCATCACCATCGTCGCCCTGCAGAGACTAACGAGTGTGGGTCAATGATTACAGAGGCCTGAATGCTGATGAATGTGATTTCCTGTTGAAAAATGCAGCCACGCCACAGCACACACAGCTTACATCAGCATTCCCTCTTAACTACTGAAACTTTAACAGTGTGAAGGTGAAAAGTGGGAAACATAAACAAGCTTTTACACATGAGTAAGTGGAGGCTTGGTGTTCCCGGTTTAATCGTCCTGACCCTCTTTCCTGCCGTTAAAGGACGGTTTGAAGAGGCTGCGAATTGACACCTGTTCAGGTGCCAAAGAAACTGGTTTCCTGAGCTTTCAGTCACTTCAATGCCGGGCATATTTCATTTAGAGGCTGTATTTATCCAGCTTTAACTGTCTTCAAACAGAGGCAGGAGCAGCGATCGCTCATTTAACAGCTTTAGAGAACACATGCAGGTGGAGGTAATGCAGGAAACATTCACGGCCTCTATGTGTCTAATTATCCTAAGTGTGTACTTGATAGATCTATCTCATTACTTTCACTTTGAACTGTTTCCACCTACGTTAAACACACAGAACTGAATTATAAGGCTTTCATTTGACGTTAAGCTGGTGCATTGTTCAGCGGTGAAATCAAGATCCGGCGCTGATTCATAAAATCTTTGGATGGATTTATATATTTATTTTTAAGATTTATTATTTATATTTCTTTTAAATTCTGAGACCTGAGCTTTAGTTTGGTATGCATTTCTAATTTCTACATTTCTCTGTAGTTAGTAGGATTACAAGACCTATAGAAACTAAGCATCGTTTTTGAACAGAAGTAGTTTTTGGAAGGAATAATGTCCCCATGTATGGACATGGGGATTATTTCAGTCAATATTATAATAAAGTCACCAAAATATGAAAACAAAATATAAAACTGTCAACTTTCATTTGAACTTTGATGTGCAAAGACATGATTGTAAATAATAAAGTCCCAACATCCTCAATCGAGTAGTTAGCGAAGTTATAGCTCGTTACTACTGATAGAATTTGCATGTTATATTAAGATAGAAAAGTTAATAATTATAAAGAAATTAGTTTAAACTGTAAAATTTGATGAGGTTTTGCACCTTGTCCACTTTGATCACGTGATCGGCTGCAGAATGAACGCCCGCTATCATGGTTTTACACCAGCTAGTATCTAGTTACGAGGACAAAAGTTTAAATGAAGCAGAATTAGAAGCTGACACAAACCCTAAAACTTAATGTCCCCACATGAGGACGTAGGGTCTCAGGACAAATCTTTGACACATACAAGATGTAAAACTAGAAGTAAAATATTGTGGAAATACCACAAATCTATGAAACCAGTGAGTAAATTAGTTTTACTTTTAAGTATAATTGTTTTAAATATCTCTAATTGACTTGTTATTGAACCGTATTGATGAAGGAGCTCTCTTTTAAAAGCATTAAATAGCTCTTTCCCCGGGTTGATACTGAACAGATGGCAGGTCCTTTTGGCTTGCCCTTTTTCCATGTGGGTATCAAGGCTTTTGCTCAGTGGGGGGTGTCGTATCCGTTGGCGTGAGTCAGGGGCATCAGAGGCTGTCGGTGCAATCTTTTGACACCGCTCTCTGCTGCCAAGCTACACCCTCGGTGTGAACGCCTGGGAGGGAGCTGCGTCGAAAGGGAAGCAGCTTAAAGCGGCCGGCAGCCTTGGTAACCGGCCGTAGGCGTCTGTTGCTGTTCCTCCCACACCGCTCTTGGGTAATGCAATGCCCTGAGTGGAGGGGTTTGTTATGGAAAAAGAAAGAAATGAGAGTGAGCATAGACATCAACCTCCTCCTCTTCTTCTTCTACTAATTGTTCTTCTTCTACCTCCTTTCACTTCTGCCTTCTCCTGCAGTGGCCTCCCTCTATTATAATCTCCTTCTTTCATAGTCTGGTAACCCAAGGCAACCAATGAGCAGCTCCCGTTTGTCCTCAGTGGAAAATGGAAAAAAAAAAAAAAAAGGGCCCAAACAAGAGAGGAATCGCTGCCAGAAGCTGATTGGGTGCACAAAGGTCATCCGCCTGATGAACCAGTACGAATCAGTGTGCACAGTGCAGCCCGGAAGTCGGCCGTTAAATCCTGGATCAGTATTTTCTCAAAGCCCTCGTAGGAAGCTTGATCCCCTCCCAGTAGAAGCTGGAGGCACGACGGCGACAAGAACAGCACGAGCTTAGTCCTCAGTTAGTAAATACAAAATTAAAGTAGAAATTATTAATAGAGTCCTCCGAGATGAGCAGAATAAATGATTCACGGCCTTCAGAGCCCCCCCCTCTCCCCTGGTCTGTGTTCAAAGTGCTGTTAAATCCGTCCACTTGTGTATCGAGTTCATGTGTATCACGTTTCCCTCGAGTCTGGTTTATGCAAGACGCCACAAGGTGTGGAGTCAGGTTTACTAGGGTGACCAGATTTGTGACAAAGAGGAATATTCTCCTTTTTGCTATGTATCTGGTGTCATTTCTATCTTATGTTGAGGTCGCAAAATCTTTGGTTGATTAGACTTTTTTTTTTTGTATTTTTTAAAGTTTCCCACACAAATTTAAATATCTTTATATATACATCAACAAAATTCAGCATGTTTTCGTATGTTAGTATTTTAGCTACGTTTAAAGTTAAAGCTGTCAACAAAATAATTATATGTATATAAAATAGAAAATAATTGACATTTTTAACTTTAAACATAATATTTGAACCTGTGTATTATTTGAATAGATGACTATTGAATGCAAAATGATAAT
The DNA here is from genome assembly GCF_022458985.1 of Mugil cephalus. Classification (NCBI taxonomy): domain Eukaryota; kingdom Metazoa; phylum Chordata; class Actinopteri; order Mugiliformes; family Mugilidae; genus Mugil; species Mugil cephalus. The sequence continues at coordinate 8,986,343 of NC_061776.1, forward strand.
AATAATGTATATTTATAAATAGCACTAGTTTAATATAGAACACATATAGTAGGTAGGGGGTCCCTACTTAATCTCTCCATCAGTTTTAGGGTCTTTGGTCTGAAAAACATTGAAGACCTCTGGTCTAGATGTTCATTTAATGAGTGGCTTCTACTTTAGCTAATAGCTGGAAATGTCTGCTTTTTTCCCAGTAAGGGTCCTAGGGTGGTTGGGTTTTTTTAATGGTTTAATGATAAAAATAAATAAACAAATCCTGGAAAAGTTTGAAATTCAGCCCGGACACATTTTTAGGTCTCAAAAAAAGAGGACATGTCTGGGAGAAGGAGGACGCCTGGTCACCCTAGGTTTGCACATTTCAGGCAACAGCTCCGCTGAATGCACCGACACACTCACACTGGGGACGCCGTGGGGTGGGAGAGGACAGGACCGAATAACTTAGCTGCTGCAATAAAAAGACAGAGCTTCCTGGTGATTCCTGTTTTTAGCAGTGTGACACAGCACTCTGGTGTCTGCATCTTTTTTTATTTTTGAATCAGGCTCCATTTATATGCTGTTGCTAAAAACACCAGTCGTTTTTTTTTTCTGGTGGCGTTTAAAAGACATGGATTCTTCCGAGTGTTTCTCTCAGTTTAAGAGCTATTTTTATACTTACTTATTAATACTTAAATACCTATTTAAAAGCTTTCGTGTTGATTCATCAAATAGTAATTCTTCATTAAGCCTCATGTACTTTACTTACCCGCTGCATTTCTTTCGTACAGATCCTGTTCTGCACCCTCAACACTCACAAGATCGACATGGAGAAGCTGCTCGGGGGTCAGATCGGCCTGGAGGATTTTATCTTCGCCCACATTAAAGGGATCAAGAAGGAGGTGGAGATCTATAAAGCTGAAGACGCCCTGGGCCTCACAATCACCGACAACGGAGCAGGATATGCTTTCATAAAGGTGAGGAGGAGAGGGCACGTTTCACGCCGAAATAGCTCAGTTGGGAGAGCGTTAGACTGAAGATCTAAAGGTCCCTGGTTCGATCCCGGGTTTCGGCAGGTTGAAGATCTTTTTGGGAGGTCGTGGTTAAGGCTCTCATGGGCAAGTCTGAATATACACACTTTTGGGGGAACAAATTGAAAGAAAATGTTGAGAAACGCATCATACATGCATGTGGAACAAAAATAAATAAAATATTACCTTAATCCGACTTTAACTGGACAATTTAAGTGCATGTAAACACGTTAGTCGGAGTTCTCCTTAGACACCCTGATAATCTGTTTGGAAATGATTTTCTATGGCATGTATATGCCTAATCGGACTTTAACAAGTCTAACAATGGTGTGTGCTTGCTCCACAAGCCCGTCAAAGGCAGAAGAAGGTAGAAGAAGAAGGTGAACAGAGTCGGTAGCAGGACCGTCTCAGGGATAGTGCATATCTTATCTGCACCATAAGCATCACACGAGATTAAAAAAAGCTTGTTTGAAATGCAGGTCTACCACAATATCGACTCCAGTTCTTTATTATATGATGTAATAACCTCCTGAAAAGACACATATCGCCACCTAGTGTGGAGGAGGAGGACATGTTCCCGTCAGATACTTGATTTTCTCTGTTCCATGTAAATTTGGACAAGGACCACGTTCAGAAAGTCGACTCCATTAAGCTGTATCATAACATTATGATGGTAATGCAGTCATTTGCCACTTCATGAGGTACACTAGTGAAAACTAATGTATTATAATATAACAGTCCTGCATTAAATCTTAGCTTCATGAAAGATGGACTTAGCGTTTTATAGTTCAGTGTTAAATTGACGCAGAATCTACTCCGATAGTTCAGCCCCTATGCAGACCATAACACTGTAACTAACGTCCACCTCCCCAGAAATGTAACTCAAGAGTTGTGACTGGTCCCCTTGCTAGTAGCACTTTCATATTTCCGGCTGCTTCTCCATCTCCGCAAGTTTCAAATTGATTGAAGATGAAACACGTTGAGGAAAGTTAAACTGGGGAAGTTTGAAGATACAAACATTTGTACAAATCGTCCTCGGCAAAATTTTGGCAAAAGCAGGAAGTAGAAACAAACATGAAGCTGACTGGTTAAAAAAAAAAAAAAAGACACAGCGCTAACTAGTGTTTGGGTGGTGTTATTACAGAGTGAACCAGACTGAGGAGCACACAAGTATAAATGTTTCACACTGGCGTAGGCTACGTGGGTAAGTTACAGTGTCTGTGTCTGGCATTATCCTAAAGGAGTCTTTAGTCTTACACTATTGATCCACAAGGGAAATTTATTGACCCCAGTAGCTCAGTTGCACATAGAAACACTCTTGAAATCCACTATAATGTTCTGTATTTGTTCAAAATAAGTGAGAAAGCTGTTAACAGCACCACAAACTACATCCTCCAAAATGATCACACTGTTAAATTACCACCTTTCTGACGCTATTTCAACATAAACTATAAACACTATAGAGATTTAGTGAGTTTAGTCAATAAAATACAGGTTATGTGTCAAAATCAGACAATCAGATGTGCTTTTATTCACCAAGAAACTTTCTAATCTCGCTGACCTTCTTCCACTCCATTGACTACATATTCAGTCTCAGTCCATAGTTCAGTGCGGTATGTAGCGGCGTGTGTTGGTGGATCCTGCTATAATAATGAGCTCATCAATTTACAGTCTCTTGTAATGTTGCCTCTTGAAACCAAACTGCTCACATGTGCCATCCTGTGATGCTGAACCAGCACTGCATCCTGATCACCTGACCCTCTCTGAAGGGTTCTGTTTAAGTGTCTCTTAAACTTCTTTAAGACATGCTTTATTTTAGTTGAGTCAGTTCAGTTGAGTCAGTTCAGATTTAATTGTTTCCTCCTCTCACGTCTTCATTTATCCTCCTGAGACCTGAGCTTTTGTTTGGTATGCATTTTTAATTTCGCTTTATTTACGATTAGTAGGACCTAAGAACGATAAAGAACTAAGCATCGTCTTTGAGCAGGAAGTAGTTTTTGGAAAAAATTATGTCCTCATGTGTGGACGCTGGGATTATTTTGTATAATATTATTAATATAAATTTAACAGCAATATTACAATAAAGTCACCAATGTGTATTGAAATATAAAACTGTTACTCTGTAACATTGCAAATAATGAAGTCCCAACATCCTCAATCGAGTTCTTGCTAATTAGCGAAGTTATAGCTCGTTACTATTGACAGAATTTTTGGTCATGTTAAATTAGAAATGTTAATGAGCATAAATAAACTGTACAATTGAGGTTTTATTACCTTTTATACTTTTATACCTTGATAAAAGTCTAAATGAAGCAGAATAAGCTGCCATAAACCTAGAACTTAACGTCCCCATATGAGGACACAGGATCTCAGGAGGTTAAACCTTCAGCTTGTGAAGTCTAAATCGGGACCTACACTACAAAAAAGTCATTTTAAGATCCTTGTATCAAAGAAATACATCTTATATTTTGTTCTAGAGACTACAACTTGGTGCTTTTAGTGCTCTACATTATTATGTTTTTATTGTTTTAATGTTTTAATAGTTTTTATTGTTTCATAGCTTTTAATTGTTTTGTGTCTTATGCTCTTATTTTACCCATGTTCAGCACTTTGTCTCGGCTGTAGTCATCGTTTAAAGTGCTATATAATTAAAGCTGAGTTTAAGTTGAGAACTTTGTGCTTATTTTAAGAATTTTTTGGCAAGTTTTTTTTCTGTACATTCTTAATAATTCTTTACTCCTTCTGTGCAATAAATTGTTGAACAGAGAACTTTATATAGTTTTAAAGAAGTGGGAAAGTTTTAAAATGATCAGCAAAATACTGTTTTGTTTTTCAAAAGCAGAACAATTGTTCAAAAGGTTGCATTTGCATCACAAATGTTTCCTCCCTTCCTTAAAGCTCTTGAAGGTTCATTCATAAACTCCCTCTGTCTCCCTCAGTCCTCCTTTTAAAGGCTTTCTGCCGTCTTGTAATTCGTTCTTTCCGTCTTTATCTCTCTCCGTGGCAGCGCATCAAAGAGGGCAGCGTTGCAGACGGGGTGAAGGTGATCTGCGTGGGCGACCACATAGAGAGCATTAACGGACGCCACATCGTCGGGACGCGACATTACGAGGTGGCCCGCATGCTGAAAGAGCTGCCCCGAGACAAATCCTTCACCCTGAGGCTGGTGGAGCCGATGAAGGCCTTCGGTGAGTCAGAAAACCAGGTGGAAGTGAAAGTGGAGGTGATTGATGCTCGCGCTGATTCAGAGACGAATGAGCGTCAGCGTGTTGCATAACTCACCCACAGTTAGTTGGTGCAAAGTCTCTAAAAGGAAAGTGAGGGTGCGTTGGAGAGAATTACATGAATCGTTTTCATCAGTTAAAACTTTTTCTTGTCGCTGAAGAAAGTTCTTGGTGACTTTAACTTTGTTGTTATTGCTTCCACGCACAAATTATTCATCAAAATGGTGATCAAGCATCTTGAGTCAGTACACACAAAAGCCAACCTGCCTTTTGTGCTACAAAATATTGGAAAATGAGTGTACTTTATTAAGCGAAGCAAAAAACCTTTCTAATCATTCATTTAGTCATTTCAATAGATTACACTTATTAAATATGATATTTGTTCACGTTTGTGTCTTAATTTATCACTTATTAGTATACGTAACTTGAAGTTAAAGTGCGCAAATTTTAGGATTAAGTAACATTTATTGATGATTACCTTTGTCTTCAGTTCATGCCAGCTGATTGTGCTGCCTGTCGTGGTTACGGTTGCATAAGTCACCCACAGTTAGTTGGTGCAAAGTCTCTTAAAATAAAATGAGGGTACGTTCAAATGAATTTCATGAATTGTTTTCATCGGTTTTAACTTGTTCTTGTTGCTAAAGAAAGTTACTTTATTAAGACGGAAGCAAAAAAACGTTCTGCAATCATTCATTATTTTAGTCATTTTAGTAGATTGCACCTATTAAATATGATATTTGCACATGTATGTGTCTTTGGGAGTGTCTTAGATAATAAAAAATACAGACGTTTTTGTTTGCATCACTTATTAATATACGTAACTTGAAATAAAAGTGCGCAAATTGTAGGTTATGGATTAAGTAAAACTCAGATGCTTTGGAATCAAATGACTCAGGTGTTCAAAACCTTAGTTATAGTTATGGTTGAGTTACAGTCACAGTTAAAATGACAGTTTTCTAATCTCGAAGGCTATTTTCAGATTAAATTTAAACTCTGTATTCTGTACATATGCCATAAATTAGACCGATGCTGTGCCATGCTTTGCGCGTTTCCCCGCAGCTGACAGCACTTGCACGCTTGAAAATAAACATGCATTTATAGGACGCCTGCCTCAACCAGCTGAGCTATGGGGGCGCTCCATGAAGAGACTGTAATCCTCACTGCAGCGCTGTTTACGACCTGCAGAATCATCAGATGAAGACCCAGAAGAATGAATATATTAATGATGTTTCTACCTATGCTTGCAGGCTTTATGTCAGTGGCTTATGGTTTACACTCAGCTGCTCTCAAATTGTAATGTTCTTCGTACTGATTTGAGATAAAAATGGTGTTTGTCGACAAATTCAGGTGGACACGGGCAGATTTTTATGCTTCCACCTCTTACAGCTTTCTTATCTTACAGAGAAAAATAAGAAAACACTTCACTGGTTCGTTGTCCTGCTGCAGAATCAGTTTGTGTATCGTATCAGATGTCACCTCGACAGCTAAACATCTGGTGCTGTTCTGTGTATTTAAGCAAAACAGTCCACATTAATGTTTATTAACTTACAATATAGATGAGACATGAGGCGTGAGTTTAAGTAATTTCTCGGGCACAAATGTTAAATATTTCACTGATAGATGGATTTCAGTCTGGAAATTGTGTCTTCTGTGAATATTAAAGTGAAAACGACCTTCATGAAAAATAAAGCTGGTTTCGTTAAGAAAAGGATAGACTATGCCTTTGTTAAAGGAGATGGAACTTATTTTTAAAACCTTTTCAATCGTATTTTTTTAGATGAAAACACCACAATATATATTTTTTAATGGTTGGGAATTTATTGCAATCACACACAATCTGCAGGAATCTCTGATATTGATAATAAAACAGTCTTTTAGAAAATGTTCTCTGTAACGTTGTCCTCTCCTCGTTGACAGATATGCTCGAGCCGAGGTCGAAGGGCGCCAAGCCTGCTAGTGAAAACAAGGTTGGCACAGGGAAGGGGACTCTGAGACTGCGCTCCAAAGGACCAGCTACCGTAGAGGATGAGGTACTGTTCTCTGACGATGCTATCCTCTCCTGGAGACTAGAGATGAAACCATAATATATAATAAGAGGAAAGAGGGCTGATGTCGAGTTGTTTGTGTGTTTCCAGCCGACGGAATTTGAGGAGAAAGCTGTGAAGAAAGTAGACGACCTCCTGGAGAGCTACATGGGCATCAGAGACACTGAACTCGGTGAGAATATGCAATAAACCCTGTATTCAACAGCCTTATTTACACCTGACTACTGTTACCTGGGAACCTCTAGTGATTCATAATAACCACGTGCAAATAGGGGCAAGGACTTCACGATACAATACGTATCACGATAGTTGAGTCACATTGCGATACATTGTTGTCATATTCTACACAGTTTACTGAGAATTTTTAAATGCAACCTAAAATACAAGTTATATATATATACGTCAGCCATAATTATTTACCTACTCGCTCAAGAATTGTAGAAACTGAAAAGTATGGAAAGCAAATTGGGTACAAATTTAAAAAAAAAAAAAGAAAAAGAACCTTAAAACCAAAATCTCAAAGTATGATGTGATGGATGACATGCACAGCAGCAGCAGCAGCAGCAGCAGCAGCAGCAGCACAGTTTTCCAAAGTATTGTATTGGCTTTTATTTACTGATGACGTAAATAAGCATCTACCGTAATCTGGCCCCTAGCATGAATTTTACACAGAAGATTTAACTTTCCAATGAAAATAACATCTATACCTAATTAGAATTTAGAAAGAGAAATGGACAGGACACAACACGAGACCAAGAATAAAACAGCAGACAGCAGTGAACCCAAATTCTTTTTTTTTGAAGGATAGTTTATTAAACGTGAGCTTTTTTAGTTACTTATTCTTCTTCGCACAGATTTTTAAAGCAAATGGAAAAAAAACTAGAGTTGTCGTACTTGCAGGTCTTTGTGTTATGTTACTAGTTTGGCCCACTTCAAGATCAGACTGGGCTGCTTGTGGCCCCCTCTGTCACACTGAGAAAGGTGTAGTAGTGTAAAAGGTATAGTGTTTACCTCTGACATGCCGTGGAGGGGAAGCAGAATTCTGACATGTCTGTAATTTGTGCAACAATGTTTACACGTCCCTTTGTTTGTCTATTCACTGTGAGTACGGCTACTGAAGTTAGGAGGTTCTGTTTCTGTGTCAGAGATCATTTTCAAGGCTGTAGTTGGCGGTGAACCACCAACACGGATCTGTTTCTATTATGATGTAATCTGGCCTCACACAGATTAATAGAAGCACAGGTCAGTTTAATGGGAGGCCGTTGGTTAGGCTGCATTAGTGTGGCTGGATGTAAAAATGCACGCAGAGTTAGTTTCTATTAATCATCTGTACAAAGTGCCAGTAAATAGCTAATTAAGCTAATTTCCAGCTGTAGTCCCCAGCCAGGTGGTGAAGGGTTTCATAATAGAAATATTATCAACACAGGTTAAAAAGGGGAAAGCATAAAAAAGCAGCAGTAATTTACAAATACAATACAGGCCAAACAAGCACAGACGAGACACAGTAGTGCACATATAAAAAAAACAACAGCACAGAAAGCATGCATCAAGCATGGAGTTGGCCATTAGAGCCCAGTAGCATCAGAATCACACGTGCACTCCCTCGTAGCACAGCAAAATTCATGCATCAAATAAGCAGCATGTGCAATATCAAGCAGCACGAAACCATTTACAAAACAACCATATGAGGACACAGTAACATAGATGGAAGAGCAGCAGCTAGGAACATCGTCTGCGGCCTCTCTCTAAAAACTACCCCACGATTCAGTCGCATGCTGCTGTCCACCCAAACATTTATTTATTGACTTAGTGTCCTGGCACAGTCTGTGGAAAAATTGGTTTCAGACATCGGTTCAGAGCCGAGCCAGACAAAATATGAACATGTGGGCAGAGGGGACCAAAACGTTTACATGGTCAATATTCGGTCAGAGTAGAGGTTCAATGATGAGCTGGTTCTGTTCACTGTGAGGCATCAAAACTACTGGAAATACCTCACTTTGCACCTTGCAGTTAAATTTGTTTACAGTGGAGAAGGACTAATTGGTTGGAGGACTGTTCAGTGGGTGTCCTCAATTGAAACATGCCCCATAATAAAACCCAAATGTGTCCAAAAAAGCCTTTAATTAAAAAAAAAAAAAGGCAACTGGACTTTTCTGAGAAGACGTTTCACTACTCATTCGAGTATCTTCTTCAGTTCTAAGGGACTCGTGGGAAGTTGAGGTTTAAATAAAAACATCTGTGGGTGTAGCCCATCAGAAACTCGCTCAACTTGTTTCTGTAAGAACCAGAAACTGGTGCAATTAGCGTCCTTCAGCAGCTGGATACTTACTACTACTTGTCCCTGTCCTCTTTCCCAATGAATTGTGATCTAGCGAAGCCATTAGCAGTCAGAGGCTCTGGTCTCAAGGTGTAAATAGAAACATCTTCGGGACAGAAGTTAAGACTGTTTTGTAAATTAATCTCAGTCCACCTCTTGTTTAGAGAAACAATTTCTAATCTGACATAGGTGGCTTCCTTTACTCATGGAACCATGTTCTCTGGCTAAGATTTGGACGTTGTGTTTATTTTCATATTTTTTAGTTGTTCCTAAACCTTATTTGTGTGCATGCTAGAGATTCTTCCTTTTATTATTTTATTATTTAAAACATATATATATACATATTACCCATACTATCTCAGGTGCTACATGTCTAACGAATAAATGCCAGGTCCAAAAAGTTCCCCAGCAGAACACTGACTTGTCACAAGATGTTATTTACTTCTCCCGTCCCGTGGTCATAATTTTATGGCTGGTTAAAGATCTGAGGATTTTTTTTAAATGTCTGATGAAACTTGCTCTTTCCCCTCCAGCTGCTACGATGGTCGAGGTCGGCCGTGACAAGAAGAACCCAGATGAATTCGCCATGGCGCTGGACGAGACCCTCGGAGACTTCGCCTTTCCCGACGAGTTTGTCTTTGACGTCTGGGGGGCCATTGGAGACGCCAAGCAGGGGAGATTTTAATTCTTAGACTGACTTCCCCCATGCACGTTCCGATACATATATACACTCACACAGACAACACTACTTCCCCAGATTACCTCTTAAAACCCTCAGAAGCAAACTGGACAAACTTCAAGATTAACTTTTTACCATCACTTTGTCTAAAATATATATTTTTTTTGGTGTAATCTTATTCATGTGGAATGTAGCTTTCGGACACTGGACCTTCCCCCCCAGCAAGCTGAAGAGTTGGTGATTCATTCCAGATGTTGTGTCTGAGACAGAAAAGCTTAATTTAAAAAAGCTCATAATGTAGAAAACAGGCGTCTGTCACACTGGTTATTAACATTAATGGTACGTGCACAACCTTAAATTTTTACAATCAGATTTTATAGCCGTGCAATTTTTAAATATACAGATGTATCTCAGATTTTTATAGACTTTTTGTTTTTATATATACACACATATATATATAAGTATATATATATAAATGTGGTGGCGCTGCTCATTTTATAGCAGCAGCAGCATTGTGTAATTAAAGTGATTGTAGCAATATATAACCTTCTTATTTTTCAGATCTTTTTAAATGTTAAAGAAGTCAGCTGTGACTCTTTAAAAAACCTCTTAAGTAGGCCTGTCTGGATAAGAAATATATTGTCACACAAATTATTGCCGATAAACGATATTATCGTTATCGATAGTATATGGCATAATAATGCAAGTACATCCTTTAAAAGCAATATTTCTCAAGATCATTTAACATTGTAATTGCAATGTCGACAACTTTTAAATATCCTAAATAAATAAATAAATAAAATACACATGAGCTAACTCAGCTCTCTGTGTGTGCGCACCATTTTGCGCTGTTTCTTTTATACTTACTTCGGTGACCAAACGCCTCAGTGAGTGTTGATTGTCGTGATGAAGGCTCCTCTTCGTCTCCATTTGCATTTTTTCCCCCCTAGCTGTGAAAACTGGACCGGATGATTGTGTTTCAGGTGCGCGTGCAAGTTGGTTTAATTGGCTTTTTTCTTTGCCTCTACTTCCAAACTAATACAATAGACTGTGTCGTCCGTGTCAGTGGGTTTACTTTGCTCATTCCGCTCAAATCCGAAATATTCCCACACTGTGGCATTCACCTTTGAAATCATTCCGTTTGTTCCTACAAATTTGTACTCGCGTTACCTTGCTCTGTACTCCTCGTGAGGTTCACGTGCTGCTATAAAGAGCCATATAGTAGAGACAGTCTGGTCAACGGGAATGGACCGTCTTAGCTATCGCTCTATGCTGATTGGTTCTGAGCTGGTCACGTGTTTCATGAGCGCTATGTTAGATACATCTTACCAACGTTTACCTATAGAGAAGTGGCAATAACAGATAATAAAATTGGATTGAAAGTTAAAATATGCCACAGTGCTAAGCCTTCGGCTCCAGCACAGGATCAGGGGGAAAGTTATGGGAATAGAAAGGGGTAAATGTCTCTCTCTTGATGTTTGCTAAGATTTTAAATAGGAAAAAGTCATACCATCAAATTTAAAGTAAGTCGACGCTGAGATATTTAAGTGAGGACCTTTTACATATTGACAGACTTTGGCAATAACATTTATAGGCCCATTAATGGTGGAAATAAGACATTTATTTCAACATAGCACATCCGTCCCATAGGGTTATACAGTAGAATCTTCCCTCTGACGTAGCAAACATGGCGCCCGTGATTTGAGTTGGCCAGACTCTCTCTAATATACGGCTCTGGAACCAACGCCCCCTGGTGTTGACACCGATACACAGAATGAACCCTCCTGTCATTTAGCCTCTTTGGTAGAGACGAGGAAAACAAAAACGCATGCGCAAGGCAACATAGCGAGGCTGGCAAAATTATCAAGATCGTTTTCATTTATCGCGATTAATTGATTTATTGATTATCGTGACAGGCCTACAAGATCTCAAACATCTCGCAGAGTCTCGGGTCAGAGACTGAGCAGGGGTTTGTTTTTCCTGTAAAATGCCTTTTTAGCCAACTTGACGACACATTCCTCAAATGTTCTTAGAGATGCACACTTGTTGTCATTTTATTTTTTTTCTCCTCCTGTAATTTATTTCATCACGAAAAATCAATAATGCTGTAAGACTTTTTATGACGGTGGAAGCCGTTGTGAAGGCAGCGTCTGGAACGGCATCAGTTGCAAATCTCAGATAAATGCACTCCGTCACCGTCAAACCTGAATTTAAAAGAGCGTCTTGATTAATGTCTGGTATCTGCTGATGTTTGACAAACCATAAGGGATCACTGCTGTTGTTGCATAGACAATAAATAAAAAAAATCTTGACATACTGTTAATTGCTGTTTTTGTCATGAATGCTCCTGGCTCACAGACAAGACACACGTCAGTACAACAAACTTTTATTTTTGCACACTTGGCCGTGCACATGTATAAAATACATCAAGACACTTAACCAATGTTCCCACCCCCCTCATTTAAAGCGTTTTAACAAAGCCAGTAGAAAGAAAATATAATCACTTCACAATAAACTGGCAGGATTAAACGAAGAACGTAAATCAGAAGTAGTCACGGATATAATTAACGTACTGTAGAGGATGTGTGGAAGCACATAAGGGATCTTTTTGCCATTAAAAAGGGGGTTTCAACTGATGTCATATTGCTCGACGTGTGTTTGTGAATCTCTGGGAAGTTTCCTTAAAAACCTCAGCACACTTCGTATCAAGCGTGTGAGAGTTCGTAGCAGACGGAGGCTTAACGTGGCTTATAGCTCGAGTGGGTTATTACATCCTCTACAGACGGTTTATGGCATTCAGTTAACAAGCGTACAAATACACTGTACACGGTTTAAAACGGGAGACAGGGAAATGAGTAATAACGGGGAGAAATCATACGGAATCAAAAAAAAGAAGAAAGAGAGTGAGACGGACCCCAGCGTGATGTGTATAAATAGAGTAAGGGTTTTTTTTGTTTGTTTGTTTGTTTGTTTGTTTGTTTTTGTCTGTAGTGGAGGAAGTGTAGCCCTTACAGCCGGACGCCCGTCTCACAGCCTCCTCCTCCTCACAGCTCGTCTCCGGTGTGACCCTGCTTGAAAGCGTCGCCCGTCAGTGCGTCCTGCGCCTCCTTCATGCCGGACAAGACTGTGTGGGACGGAGGACAGAAAAGGAAATGTCCTGTTAGCAGGTAAAAAGAGCCCCCATATATATTATAATATATATATATTTTATAACTCCCCTTTTACTACACACAGTTGATTTGGGAAAAAGTCATTAGTGTAAAGTAAGAAAAAGGAACTCTGACATGAACACCATGAGGAGTAATTTAGACGGAGTATAGAAAAGAAACTGTAACAAAATTATCTCATATCACACTGGTATCGATCAGATACCGATACTAGTCTTGTTATCGATATTTAGATCGATACCCAGCCCTGTTGTGCTGTGAAGACCTACTGTTGGTTTCTGTTCTACTATTAAAACTTTAAGTTTGTTTGTTTTTGCATCAAACAGGCTCTGTCTTGCTACCTTTTCTTAAAAGTTTTAAATGACACTTTTTTCCCCCAGTCATCTTTTTACCAGACTACCCTCATTCTAGCTCAGAATATCCCAACTCCTCGTACAGCTTCGTTTCTCTGAGCTCATTGGACGTTACCTTGCTCTGCGCTGCTGTAGAAGTACTTGTAGTTGGGGTTCCCGTTTTTGTTGGTTATTTCAGGGTGAACTTTGCCGGTGGGGTCTGTGAGGAGAAACAAAGAATTAATTTAAATTCAAACAGTTCATTAGGGACACTAGTGAAAATCCACTGTAATGCAACAGTCCTGCATTCATGATTCTTTTGCGATAGAAGCTTCAGAGTCTTTGGTCTCTTTCAGAAGAGACCAAGACCATAGATGAGCTCCAAACTGTTCATGAACAGCATTCAGTTTCCTTTCAGTATGTCCTAAATAGGTGTTTTTTGTTTGTTTGTTTGTTTTGTTTTGTGCAAAAAGGCTGTAATGATAACCCTAATTAACCCAAAAAGATTCTGGGACTGAATGTGAACATCAAGAGTTTGCATGCTCTCCCTAAGGCTTCCGGGTTTTTGTCTGGGTTCCTCCTTCCCTGTGACAGACTAATGACCTGTCCAGGAGATATCTCACCTCATGTCCAGCGCCAGCTGGAACAGCTTCAGCCCCAACTCCACCCTCTACTGGAAAGAATTTTGTTTTCTTGAACACCAGATATACCCCCCAAAGTATTGAAAGTACACTACCAGTCTTAAGTTTTAGAACAGCACACAGTATCCTCTGGTATAGTTGGTCAGGGCTTCATCCTGCAGCAAGATAATGACTCAAAACTATAGCCCAAGCTAAACCAGAACTATAACATGGAGTGGACCACGGCCCAGTGTCTAGACTTTAGCCTCATGGAGCTGGTTTGTGATGAACTAGACCCCACAAGTGACACACATTTCTGGGAACTTCTGCAACAAAACTGGGAAGAACTCTGAAAAATATCTGATTTCCATTTTAGAAAGAAAGAATGTGTGTTCACATGTTAAATCAGACAAAGATAGTTACTGTGATGAGTTTAGAAGTTTAGAATATATTTTGGGATATATTTTGTTGTTTATTTGGTCTATGTTTTAATTTCAGAGTAAAGTGAGACATTAAACTGCATATATTTCAATTAAAAAGAAAAAAAAAAGATATATCAGGGTGACAAATGGATAAATCAAAGCAAAGCTGCAAATATTCCTACCTTACAAACTTTCACTGATAATATCATCAAAATATAAAAACTACTGAGTAGATTTATATCATGTGGCCACTTGAGAAATAACCTGTAATGATTTAATATTATCCAGGTCATGAAATATCTGGAAATGCTGCTTCGTGCTCTTATTCATGGAGAGTAAGAGCTCGATCGGTCTCTGCACAGGAATCTGAAAAGGTGTTTACACGTCCAGAGACTCGACCCGTCTCCTACCCCCCCCCGTCTCCTACCCTCCCGTCTCCTACCCCCCCGTCTCCTACCCCCCCGTCCCCCCGTACCGAGGAAAAGAATCCGAGGAATGTATCCACCATCTGGGCTGAAGGCCTCGTCCTTGGGCTCCTCCTCGTCCTGCTCAAACGGGAGACAGCGGTTCAGCTACTGTGTCACAGCTCAGTCGATTCAAATGAATGAATCAGTGGATTAATTAATAAGTAATAAGACGCGTCCTCGCCTCCAGGTTGACCATCACAAAGTTGTGCGCCAGTTCAGCGATTTCCTTGGATTCAGCAAATTTGGGCTTCAGTGCTGATTGTAAGAACAGATCAGTTAATTATTACCCTGATAGTGAGCTTTTAAATTGAGAGAAATAGCAGTTATATACATGTCTCCTTTTTTACCTCCATGAATTAAGACATTTCTAAAAAAATAAATAAATAAATAAGGAAATGAGGAAAGTGAAAGTTCAACAGAGTCTCTTTAGCTTTCCCTGCCCAGAGCTTTCCTTCCAGCTTTGATAATCACTTCCTGTTTGTATTGTTTTTCTTGCATTACAGGTTCAGGTTAAAGCTTCAAGTACGCTGACCAGCTATAACATTATGACCACCTTCCTAATATTGTGTGGGTCTCCCCTTGTGCCTCCAAAACTGTTGTGACTCATCAGAGAATGGACATGTTGGTGTCTTTCTGAACGGGTGTTCTCTGTGAGTTGTGCTCTGGAACTACAGGGATGTGGGTTTGTGGGGTGGCTTTGTCGGGTCCTATGGGTTGCGGGAGGTGCTCTGTGATCATGCCACAGATTACTTATCAGTATTGGGATCAAGTGCAGTTTGACATAGACAGTTGTCAAGAAAAAACGCATATTTACTTTCTGTCAGTGTATAATGTTGTTGGTTGAACGTATGTTACTTATGATCTATATGAGGGAGGTTGCTTTAGGTTTATTCAAGGCTTTAATTTAATGGTATTCACATCCAAACAGGAGGAAGTGTGCAAAAAAAAAAAACGCATATGTTTTTATGTCTAATCTGTTGTAATTGTAAAAAACTAAATAAAAAGCCTTTGATCAAATAGGAGGAAGCATTTAGGATTTACAGCTTTTTAATATGCAGCCACATGGAGACCTTTTTTAGAAGTCCAATTATATTTTAGCATCTTGATTAAAAACAGTTTTCCTCCAATTTGGATGTGAAACCCATCAAATTAAAGCTGGGAGGCTGCACTTTTATGCTTCCTTGTAAATGTAATTAGGTATGTTTTGGTAAAATGGCAAAAAATTATGACAGTTTATAAACTGCTGCCTTTATTCATCTGCTTCGAAATTATTTATTTGATTTCAAAAATGATCGCTAATGCTTTTTTAATGAGTGGACATCCTGAGCTTTGTCTCTTGTCATTTTTACCTTTGCAGGCTCCACACCAGCTCTTGTGGATGATGACCATCATGGGCAGGCCGCTGTCGATCCAAACACATGAGAGCGTGTATCAGTGCCTGAACTAAACACATTCAGCAACTCCTGCTCTATAAATAACCGACACCAGCTCATCAGTCCTGCTCCAGTCTTCAGGGGATAAGGGGGGAGTTCTTTTGAGCTGCTTTCATGTTTGTAATATTTCCTCTCACCTGGCCTCGGCCTCCTTCTTGCCATCGTCCAGCGTCCTCCAGTGGATCTTATCTCCAAATCCTGCCGGGAGGAGGAATCAGTGAGGACACCAGCATTGTGTTACTTTGGTTTTACGTTCCATGCAGCAGGGCGGGTCTGCTCTAAATACACAATCAGTAGAAAAGAGCTGAGAGGAAACTGTGATACACATGACTGAACGGAAGTAACTCAATATCAGTCTGTAAATACAACTACTCAACTAGAGCCTCGATTATTAGTCCTAAACACAACTCATAAACCTTTTAAATCATAGCTCTTCAACCAAGGGTTTCACAACTTCTAGTGGGTCCGTGGAGGAACTAATAATAATTTATATTGCCTTATCCCTTTATTTTAGTAAAGGGATAGGGCATAGCTTAATATTGAATACGAACTGATAATAATAATGTATATGTATAAACAGCACTAGGCTGAGTTTAATATAGAACACATATAGTAGGTAGGGGGTCCCTTCTTAATCTCTCCATCAGTTGTGGGTCCTTGGTCTGAAAAACATTGGTTTAAATAACTAAACGTCTGTCTAAGAAAGCTTTTAGTGATTCAAAATTCAAATGTGGCAATTTTGAGGCATTTTATATGCGTCACCTTGTTCTGCAGGATGACGTGACAGGAGATTTTCACCATTTTCTAATGTTTTATTTAATACAAATAAAGATGGCTCATTGATCCAGTTTTCAGATTTCAGGTATTATTTATGTCGTTAAACTCTCTGTGTGTTCATCAGCATTAGAAAGGGACATTTCCTGGTGCACACATACATACAAGTTCACAAAAATATAATTTTCTATTCTAATTCACGTGGTTCTGGTGGATTTGGGGATTAATGAATTACAATGAGGCTCAAAAAGACTTAAATGCAAAGCAATCACCTTTGGGTCTTCTGTTTTAAAGGTTAAAGAAAACTGCCTTAGTTGTTCATTTGTTCATACGACTAATTCTGTAATTAGCATTATTATTTTACTAGATAATTTTAGATTATTTTATTCTAATCTTAATTTATCTTTCTTTTTACTTGTGGTTTTTAAGAGTGTTTTTATGTGCAATAAGCTACTTACTAAGTAATTTCCCTTGTGGATCATTAAAGTCTATCTAAGTCTATCCTCAACAACATGTGTATTGCAGATAATCCTAAAGCTGATCATGAGCTGCAGTGTAAGGATACTCTCATCATCTTCTGACACAACCGCATAAATTTTTTTAATGTTGTTGTTTAATGTTCTGCAGGAACACCTTTCAAAATACAAGAGGTATTTTTTCATCCTGGCTGTATCAACTTTTAGTTTTGTTTTTATTTCCATGTTTAAATCAGTTGATCTGATCCTATACCCAGGGAAATATGGGGGTTTCATATTTTGTCTTTTATGTAGAGTTAATTATTCAATCATCTGTCAGCTACGTTCAGAATCAGGTCATTGTTAGAGTTAATCTTTGATCAAAACTCAAACATAGTCTCGCAAGACTTGCTCCAGTGGGACCATGATGTCACAGACATTTAACACCAATTCCATAATTAAAACATCAACATAATAATTTATAGCATCAAGCTGTTTGGTTTTAGCACATTCTCTGTTTGCAACCTTTAACACTTACGTTTTCCCATTCATATTCTATTTCTGTGTTTAATTTACAAAGTATTTTTGTGTGCAGGGTTTTTTTCAGTTACATAAATGCACCTTTAGGCAGTTTTTAATTGCAGTTTCAATCCCTTGCACATTAGAGGTGGGGAAAAAAATATCGCGATACTTTTTCACAATATCGCTGTCTTATTATCGATTATAAAATTGCAATAATATAGTCCTCGCCAATATCCATCCCTATTGCACATCCATTGATACATAGTCATTTTATTTTTTACTTTCCGTTTACATTAAAGTGACCCTGGAGTCACTTCCTCCTGAGAGCAACTTTAAGTTCTCTGAGTAAAATCTGCAGAAATAATCACATTTAAAGCAGATCAATTGAAAACCTGAATAAATTATATTTTATTTGTCGGACAAATAAACAGTCTTCCTTCATTAAAGAGTGAAACACTTGTTCCAGGACACAGACTTTATGATCCAGGATGCTGACACAAAGACAAATGGCTCTCCTCTTTCAATGAAGCAACACACACATGTCCTCCCTTAAAATCACAACATTTCCTCTCATTATAAACTCACCTCTTGCGCTGGCGTCTCCGGCGACCTCTTGAAAACAAGACAGCGACAATAAAACGTGCAAAAATGAGAAAATGGCGAGATTAGCTAGGGATGTTTGCATTTTGTCCGGCTTTTTTCCTTCTACTGCAGCTTGCAGGTAATGGCAGTGACTCCTCGATAACCGGCCACCCGGAAGTTCAAGTAACATTTTTTTTTCTCAAACTTTATTAAAAAATACAATTACAATCCAGTGAACAACCGCCAGGGGGCAACAAACATTTCAGAGACGGTATTTCAGAGCATCATATTTCACAAATACATTGAAAAGAGCACATAAGTCTTAGTGGCTTTCTTATTAGTGGAGTGTCTGATTGTTTTTAATATATTACTTGACCTCATTTTCAAAGATGGTGAGGAGTGGTTTTTGATTTGTGTGACATTTATGGATGTGCCATTTGGCTAAATGTATAATAAGATTAATCATCTCATCTCATCTCATCTCATCTCATCTCATCTCATCTCATCTCATCTCATTTTCTACTTGCTATAATATGCTCACTAGGGTCACGGGGATAGATGATATAGAACTGTTTTGTTTTTGTTTTTTTCGCTGATGGATCGTCAATAAACCCAAACATCTTCTTGTAATTTGGTAGAAGAAGGGCAAAACCAAAATAAATGAAAAACATCTTCAGGACCTGCTTCACAGAAAGAGCAGTTTACATTTATATCTAAGAAGAAAAAAATTGCAAAAACACTCTGTGGTAGAAAAGGTATTAAAAAAAAGGCTTTATTTAAATATAGCATAAACACGTGGGATCAAGTGCTTTTAATCAGTTTTGCCATGTTTAAATAAAAGTGTTTTTATACTTTTTCTACCACAGAGTGTTTATGCAACTTTTTCTGTTTTGACCTTTCACTTAACCCATCCCGAATACAGCTGCAGAGGAATTTATTTTGAAATCTCCTGAGCGCTCTGAGCCCTTTGTGTCTTCTTACATGCATATCTGTTTTGAATCGTTGAAAAACAACTTTAGAATCAGAATCATACATTTTTATTGCCTTTGTGTCAAATGGTGTCAAACTAAATTTGCGTGTACAACACCTAAAAGACACTAACATCTAAAAGAAACTAACCTGCACACACACTCACTACATACCCATCTATAATCACACTCAGTTCATTTAATAAGTTAAAAGAGCATAAAAACAGGCATCAATAATGTCCACAATAAAAATATTTGTATGAAAATATCAGTTAAGGTCATATTTTGGCTTAACTTTGTGAGTTATTTTAAAAGGTACTTCTTTGACCTTATTGTTTATAATATATCTAGCAGGCAAATCTTTTTTTCCGGTCAAGGTTATTAATAAAGTTGTTCCAATAAGCTACAACATATGGAATTAATAAGACTTATTTTTTAATAAAATGAGCGAATACCACTATTGCGTGTTAAGGAGAATAAAAATTTGACCAGTTTCAAGTTTGCTCGGGTTAATGGGTATTTCCATGGACATATTATTACGTCTATGGGTATTTCACTCTCTCCACTCATAAAGTGGGAACAGATGGTGTGGGTCTGCGCATGCGCGCTCGGGTGTCCTCCTCTTGCTATTGGCCAGAAGGGACTGGTCCCTTGACGTCACATCCACAAAACCGCGTGCTCCCCTCCGTAGTGTCGGATTGGTCAAGTTAAACAGCGGAATGGCGACACCAGACCGGAAATTGACACGGAAATACCAACCTAAAAGCCATCAAACGTTTGCAATAAAAAACGAATCAAATCATTTACGCTTCAGTTCCGTTCCAAATATATCTTAGCTCCGTATTTTTTTTTAATAATTTTGCTATATTTCACTATATTTCACACAATAGTTAAAAATGTTGAGTAATTATGGTTATGAAGCTTTTATTGTGGAAATCTACGTCGGAAATGGTGTTTATTTCCGCGATCTTGTCGCTAGTTTAAGCTGTGCTGCTTCATTAGTAGCGAGAGCAGTTCAACGGGCTGACAATTAACACCGTATAACAGGTAAAAAAAAAACAACAATAATTACATTTTGTCGTGAGCTTCAGAGACGATTTCTTTTATCCTTTGTTTTTAACGTAGCTGTCGGCGTAAAAGTTTGGTTCAGCTTGTTTCTTCAGTCGCAGTGCTAGCAATAGCACGATTAGCCTGCTAGGTAGCAACTAGCTACTGCATGTTAGGCTCGTATGTCATTGTAAAATTACCCATCCTGCATCGTTTTCGTCATTATATTTGGTTTGTGTCCGTTATTGTTCTTGTTGGTTTCTGTCCAACTGTCTACTGGTGCGTTAGCAGCCTGTTGGCTCATTGCCGATGTGTGAAATTGAGTATTATTGCCCAACTTTTAACTATTTGACAACCACATGCGACTCTTGAAACTCGTTTTTCAACCGTTGAAACATGTGTTTGTGTGTTTCTTTTCGACTAAATCATTAAGTAATGTTCAATGTGCTTTTTTTTTTTTTTTTTTTATCCCAACAGAACACTATGAATCAAGAGAAGCTCGCCAAACTTCAAGCTCAGGTCCGGATAGGTGGAAAGGTAAAGTCCAGCACCATGACTTATCTTGTCCTTTTGTCATTACAAATGTTCTGTGTACGTTTGCTGGTTTTGCTCCGTTGTTTGTTCAGTTGTCGCCCATTTTTAAGGACTCTGATGGCATTCAGCACCTGCCAGGTCTTTCCTCCTGACCTCAGCATTCCCTTTATGGGGTGAAGCATTGGGCCCCTTCATCTGTGGCTTTGTTCCGTTTCACTGTGAGGTGCTCGGTCGCACACTAGGTGGCGTTATTTGTTATTTTTGCTGAGGGAGGAACTTGTGCTTCCTCTCCTGGATTGCTCCACACTGACATTCTCAAATACAATCACATATGCTCCGCTGGTATTTTTTTCCAGAGCTGACAGGAAGGAGTCGGCCCGCGCAGAGTTTCAGACCTGAGGCGTATTATCAAAGTGTCTTCTTCTTTTTTAGTGGTCGTCAAACAACGTCAAAGCAAAGCTGCAACGGGAGACCATCAATCATTACCACTGACACAATACAACAACTAATCGCAAAACAGAAAACAATGTATCTGGCCCATTTCTGTAGGAGAGGACTCAGATTTTTTGAAGACAACGAGTGCGAGTTACCCGCTCAGTGTTTCATCAACTTTGACAGCGTTTATGAATCACCAGGGGAGGAAATCTTGCTTATTTGAGATCAGATTGAGGCTCGGGCAAAAATACTTGATTG
Organism: Mugil cephalus; assembly: GCF_022458985.1. Lineage (NCBI taxonomy): Eukaryota > Metazoa > Chordata > Actinopteri > Mugiliformes > Mugilidae > Mugil > Mugil cephalus. The sequence continues at coordinate 9,007,625 of NC_061776.1, forward strand.
GGAAAACCCTATTTCAAATTAATGGTATGTAAGTTTTTAAAGTCCGTGTGCAAAAATGTGCATTATTGTAAAATTTATGTGCGTCTAACTGATGGCTCAGAGCAAATACAGTTGCGTTGCAAAACGTATCGCTCATATTTGCCAACTATACATGTACGCACACATAAGGAGTTTGTTCTCCGCACTTAACCCGTTCAAATGAGCCATGAAAGACGGCCTAATCGCTAGTGTCTTAACACAAACCGTTTGCTTTATTCCCCTCGTAGAAAGCGTCCCTTCATGCAGCCACGGTTAAACTACTTTAATGTTTTTCTCCCAAGTGCCTCAACGGTGCCTTAGATGAGGAGGAGGAGGTTCATTTACCTCTACAGAGAATTAATAGCGTAAACTGGATGAATGTATCCAGCTGCACAACATCTGTAATTGATTTGGTGTCAATAATAGTGAAGAATTTAGAGCTAAAACGAAGTGTTCTGAGTATGTTTAATTTAGATGTTGCACTTGTCCTCAGAGCAGCTTCTTCAGTTGTAAGTGTCTGGCTTGAATTACATGGTGTAGGATGCAGATGGAGTGACCCGGTGGTATTTCTCTGCGTTTGACATCCTGGTTCACTGAAGTTTTCGAATCCCTCTCATGGCACCGACGCCTGTTCTCTCCTCAGGGGACGGCCCGCAGGAAGAAAAAGGTTGTTCACAAAACAGCAACAGCTGATGACAAGAAACTCCAGGGCTCGCTGAAGAAACTGGCTGTGAACAACATCGCAGGAATAGAGGAGGTGAGCTGTCAAAGGAGAGCTAATGTCACTTTTGTGACATGGTTTTATTTATTTTTTTTTTTTGTCTGAGAATACTGAATATTTGATCATTATAAGGAATGATTAAAGAAAGGTTGCTGTACTCAAGTAGCTGAGAGAAATGTTGATTTAATTCTTTTATTATTTTGGAGGCTGTGTTTTGTAGTACAGTTTAATTGTGTCATATTGTACCTGATATATTTTTCTATTTTGTTTAATTATTTTTTTTGTTTTACAATTACCATTATAGTTGTAAAAGACTAGTCAGTGAACTAAATAACAGAACATACATCCTCCATAATGGTCATACAGTTAAATTGTCTTAATTTATTTCAACATGAACCTTCATGAAGCTAAATCTTGGCTCAATCCAGGACTATTAAATTGAAATGCATTTGTTTTCATTTATTTACGCAATGAACCTGCAAATCAGTCTAATTTCTCTAAATACGTGTTGTTTTCTGGGCTTGTTTTATTCCACCGATGCAAACCTTTGATTTTGAGTTATATTTCTGATTATTCGCCCCTTTTTTAAAATTGATGCATAGCTGTTTTTTTTGCACATGAATTTCCTCAGGGAATTATCTATCTTTTTTTTTTTATTTTATATTCTCCTTGATCACATGTGCACAATGCAATTCTGTGTAGAGCAATAAACCTAAGAAATCTCTCAAGCTTAATGGATGCATTAAGAAAAAAAATACCGCAGATATAGATATTTAAAGATTTTCATTTGCTTTTACAACAGCTGAAACTTCATCGTACAAAATAAGTAACGGTAAAGAAACTAAAAGTATATTGTCTATTATCACAAAACAGTTTAGAGTAGGACTTATTTACAAAATGTGACAACACTAAATAACAATGGTTTGGTTTTTATCGGCCGTAAAACGAATCCGAAAGATGCAGACGACATTTCTGATCCGTCCAGAGAGTCTCATCCAGACTGTGGCTGCTGTTTTCCTCTCAGGTCAACATGATAAAAGACGACGGGACGGTGATCCACTTCAACAACCCCAAAGTTCAGGCGTCGCTGTCTGCCAACACCTTCGCCATCACGGGCCACGCCGAGACCAAACAGCTGACGGAGATGCTGCCGGGCATCCTGAGCCAGCTGGGAGCCGACAGCCTCACCAGCCTGCGCAAGCTGGCCGAGCAGTTCCCACGGCAATGTGAGTACACAAAGACACACACACACACACGGGCTTAAAGGCCGGCACAAACTCGGGGTTTCTCAGGATGAGAGATGTTGTTCAGATCAGATCATTTTATTAATATTTACACGAGACGGAAGAGAAAAGACAAATCGAACCCACTTAAAACACGGAGGAGTGTTCTGTGTTCTACGTTGGTGTGTTCTCACGCAGGTTTTTTTTTGTGACAGGTTTGTTCAACATTGTTTAGTTAAGAACCTGTGGGGATTAGATGTTTTTTTTAAATGTGACCTCAAGAAAACCGGTTGTAGCAGCGAAGAGAATGAAGTGAACGAGAAGTCGGTGTCAAAAGAGCACACGGGAAAAATGTGAGCGTTCAGAGGCCGACTCATCATCCACAATATAGTCACCTAGATGAAACACGGGAGATCAGAGCAGCTTTTTCACTTTGAAACACTATTAATTGTGTTGGGGAACTACTTTCTAAGACTGTCTCAACACAAGGCGCTGTTTGACTGCACAAGTTTGTGCAGTTGTAAAGAAATGACAGATGCTGACCTAAGGCTGGGCGGTATGAACAAAAATGTGTGTCACGGTATTTTTCAAAATTCTGACGGTATCACAGTTTTTTTTTTTTTGTTTTTTTTTAATAATCACTTGTTCACAACATTTTCTACTGGTTGAGAGAGAAATTAATGCTGTAGATTAAGGATGAACTATTTTACTGTGATGATGAGTAAATATTGTAGAATAATCCCACATTGATAATAAAACAGGTTTCATGACCCTGTGTTGGCACTGACTGCTGATGTGGAAATCTGGGGACATTTACAGCTCAGAGATTAAAAAAAATGTTATCAAGATGAAATAGAGACGATTATAAGACAAACTACTTGTTAAGATGATGTGTGGAGGATCTTGTTTTTTTGACTCGGTTAAAAGATATGTTTAGGTTTTAGTTGGATTCCTTCTTATTCTACACTGCCTGCCCTCATTATTAGGTACATGTTGTTAGTAGCAGGCAGGACTGTTTTAAATATACGTGATGACTTCACAGAGTTGCTGCAGATTTGTCGATAAATGGTGTGCGATTCCGCTAGGTTTGGTATCGATCTGATACCAAGTAAATACAGGGCCAGTATCGCCAATAACGATACGTTTTAGTAAATAAGGCGGATGCAACATTAATCTGAATCTGAATGAATTTTCATGATCTTTTAAGTGCTTTTGTGATTTATTAATCGGTTACAATCAAGTTCAGAATTTGAGAAAAGATTATAATTAAATAGATAAACTTTATTGTCACAATAAAAGCTTTTATCCAGAAACAACACAGTTGAGAACAAATGAAAATAAATAATTTTTCAGGCATTGTACAGAAACACGTCTAAAACTAAATCATGGAGCTTTTTTCCATTTACCTAATAAAGTCACCAGTAAAACAATATTAAGGTTTGAATATTTATTTGTTTCATTTTGTTTTAACAGCAATGGAAATGAAGGCAGTCAAGGAGGAAAATGAAGAAGAGGAGGACGATGATGTACCAGGTATAAAGATCTTTACACTCAGAAGTGACTGTTACCATTTTATCTGACGCTTTAAATGTTATACATGACGGTTCAATCAGAGTATCATAAATGATTAATTCACATCCTGTCGCTTTAACCAAACCTGATCTCCTTCCTTGTTTCTCACAGATCTCGTGGAAAACTTTGACGAAGCCTCAAAGAACGAAGCAAACTGATGAGTCTGTTAGTCCCTTTACTCCCACTTCAGTCAACCGTTTTTAATTTTCTTTTTTTTTTCTTTTTACCTCTTTTTGGACTCACAAAGGGCATTTTCCTCTTGTGGGGAAACGGTTGTTTAAGGTGCAGTGCATCATCTCCAGAGAGCCTCTTCAGTTTAACCCGCCACAACAACAACAACAGCATCCGCACAGGTTTTGATTTCAGTAGGCGGTCACATTATGGACACACTCAGAAACAAGGGTCTGCACGACTCTTTCCACCCAACAGACTGAAACTCCTCTAGAAATAAGCTTCTCGTATAATAAAAGGGGCTAGTATTTAAGAGATTGTTTATTAAATTACAATAAATGATTCACCTAACGTTATAGTGGTGACTATGAATTTAATAAAAAGGTTTTTGGGCTATTGATGTTTCTCTTTATTTACTTGACTTATACCGATTAGTTTCAGCCGCTGGAATAATTAAACGACGTTACGGTGTCCTCCCGCATGTCTTCTACAGATGGCAGTTTTAAAGACGAGGGCTTTACGTCTTTATTTGTCACGTTTTTGTAACTGATGGTTATTATTTTATAAGTGGAATAAACAGATGAGCCTGAAACGTCGTCCTTTACACTTCCTTGAATTCACGTGAGCGAGTGCTTAAAAAGGGTAAAAGGAAAATTAATAATTATTAAAAATATTGGTAAAAATTAGACTAAACAATTGCCTTTTTGTTTTTGTCTTATATGTCCCTGCATCAATCTCCTAGAAGACGTCTTAGATAATTTCCTGAATAATAATAATAATAAAAAAAAAAAACGCACACAAAAGTAAACAGGTGATATTTTATTTGAATATTAAAAGTTTTATTGGTATTGTTTAATTAAAATTCATCTTCTCTTGTTAATATTAAAAGTGGGTTTGTGTGAGTGAGGACTTTGTGTGTGTGTGTGTTGTTTCATTGATCATCACATTGGCTGGACAAGGTTACCGGAGATGAACGAGCCATTTTGACTCGTGAGACAACCTCCTTCCTTTCCACCTCCACCCACCCCCCCTCCATCCGGGACGGATCTGCGGACCCACCCGGACCACTTGTCCACACCACCTCATCCCACCACCCCCCCGGTTTGAGCCAAAATAAATGTACCTACTGCTGGTTCGGCTGGAGCACCGAGGAGACCGGAGCCGCGTGCAGTCAGACACAAACAGCTGGATCAGAACCGGAAACGACGCGGCGGCACCTGCGAAATAAAAGCTCGTAGATCAAAGCATAGGCGGGTCGGGCCCATTAAACTTTGTCCAAGTCAAAAAGTCAGCTTTAATTTAATCACCAGACATACAAAGGAATCGAGGAGGTAACATATAAAGACAGACATTATACTACTACTAATGTAAACAACTAATGTGTACAGTAGATGACGGCATTTGTTTGTATTAAAAGAAATAAAAAGATAAACTAAATAATAGAATAAAATTAAGAGTTCCCTGTCCCAGTATGCCTAAAAATAAGGATAGATTTTTTTCTTTGAAATGTTTGTCTATAATGACATCGTATCTTTAAGTTTGTTTTGCACTTATTGTTCCTACGTCATCTTCTTATTTAAATGTAATTTCTTGTCTTTAATTTTTAAAGCAATTTTTAAAATACCAATGATGAAAGGTAATAAAGAACTCAACTTATGTAAGCCAACAGGTTTTATAAACTGTAGGTCAATTTTAAAAACCTGTAGTTATTTAAAGAATATTTGTGTTTATTATCAGGTTTACTCTTGTTGCCTTGTATGACAATATAATAGATATACTTTGAATTTTCAAATGAGGTTTGGACACACTGTGAGGTTTCTAATATATTACCTCAAGCTTTTGTTTATTTTATACAATCTTTTAACATATTATTGACAAATAGCGACTTAATTAAGAAAATAATCCACATTTTAATAGGAATTGGGTGTTTTCAGTCTTAGAAGGAGGTTGACTCCTGTTACCTGTTGCTTTCCTATAGAGTACGAGAATAAAGAAAAGGTAAGAACAATAAAAATAATAGACTTATAAACAGATAAACTATACTCATCTATAAACAGGTTGAAAATCCTAAATTTCCCATGATTTGACAAAGCCAGTTTTTATATTTGAGACTTGAATTCCTTGTTGATACACAAATATACTGTATATATAATGTGTTTCATTTGCTGTTTTGGGGTTTTCTTTGTATATTATCAGGAGTTGTGTACTTCATACTTCATGACACTTAACTACTGCTGCTGGTTGCAGAATTGAATGGCATTATAGACTCAATTTTTATGTTTGTGGAAGTGAGTGTGTGTGTGTGTGTATGTTTTTTTATTATTATTATTTATGTGAAATATTGTTGTGCACCACAAGGAGCAGCATTTCCAGTTTCATTTTCATATTGATACATATTTATTCTAACATAGCTGACTTTGTGTTTGACTTTAGACTTTTGTATTCATTCAATAAGTGTGTTCAGGGACTTGGTACGAGCAGTTTTATCTATTTATTTCTATATTGTTTAGTTGTTCTTGTCATTGAACATCTAGTGCAGAGTTGTCAAACGCAGGCCAAAAGCGGCCCAGCAGAGTATCTAATCTGCCCTGCAGGATGAATTTGCAAAATGTGCAAATTACATAGTAGACTGCAATTTTACAGTGAAAATAAGTGTTCATCTCTAAGATGAAGAGGAGTTTTTAATCCCCACGCCATCCGTCTGCTCAACTCTGAGCCCTAACTGGACTTTAATACGACTGCATCACTTCACTTTATTCACACAGCTGCTTTAAAATATTGTAAATTCATGTATATACGACCTACTACCCTTTTATACTTAATAATAAGGATAATTTACTAAATGCAAACATTCTCCAAATTCACAAATTTACTTGTTCTTCTTTGCACTAAAACGAAATGGGGGGGAAATCTGGAGTTGTTGTTACTTATATATTATCATGCTATTGTGTTACTGACTTGAGATCAATCTGGGCTGGATGTGTCCCCACTAAAATGAGTTGACACCCTTTGGCTTTAGTGAATGCATGAATGGTGTGGATGTGGGTGGGTCAGTGGTGGTGGTGGTGGTGGTGGTGGTGGGGGGGTTGTATTTTGAAAGGTGTGACCGGAAAGCGGAGCTTTTCCAGTGTGGATGACTTTACGTCGCTCCCTATCCTCGGAGCTTAAATAAACCTTTGGGGGAGGGATCCCTGAGAGCTGTCGCACAACTACGGCAGAGACTACTTCCCGACTTGAGCTGTCTGAGGCAGGAGGGCTGCGGAGGGTCTTTACTACCCAAATACTCCAAAGAAGAAGAAGAAGGAGCAGGAGAAGAAGAAGAAGAAGAAGCAGCAGCTTTTTTGAAAGGATTAGATATGACGGATGCTAATGGCGGGGCTACACGGCGGGACTGCCCGTGAATAAGATGAGGATTCCTCCGGTGAGTAACTGGATATGTTTTTGTGTAATTTCACCGTTGCTTCTGTTGCTGCTCCAGCCGCCATTGCGGCGACAAGTGCTGCGGCCGAAGTGAGTGCGGCTACGGACCTGGTTCACGGTTAGTATGGGGGGGACAACACCGACAATGTGGCGTTCAGGGTAACCCTGTAGTCTCACGGCAATTACACAACACGCTCCCCTTCGCATGGTAGCCGGGCGCCCACTAATAAAATACTTTTGTTGGGAGATTCCCAGGAACCGATATAAGTGGCCTTTAGCCTCCAAAGCCCACCGAGTCAGTGGCGGCGTGAGTGTCCGTTAGAGGAGCAAGTCGCCGCCGTCACTTGGCGCACGACTGCCCGCTGGATGGTAGCACTAGCTACTTCACCCCTCCCGTTGACAGCCTGCTGCTATTCACAGCTACGTTTTACTCTGTAATTTTTATTTTATTTTTATTTTTTTACCACACTGTTAAAGTAACTGTTTTGGAAAGTTAAAGGCGGGTTTATAGTACTGCGGGACCTAGACGTAGTGACCTACGCACGTAGTCTACGCCGGTGTGAGACATTTATACTCGCCACCCAAACGCTAGTCGGCACCGTGTCTTTTTTTGCCAAGTTAATTTTTGTTTCTATTCCCTGTTTTACTTCCAACAACGGTGACTGAAACTTTTGAGTCATACAAATACCCTGATCTCCAAACCACATTGGTTAACCTTGCTGATTCTTTATTTATCCGAAACAAATAATTCACCTAGATGCAGTAGCCTACACCGATATGAGCCTTTTATACTTGTGCCACCCAACGTTAGATGATGGTGCCTTTTTTCCTAGTCGAGTTAATTTTTGTTTATATTTCACTTTGTGCTTCGCTTTCAACCTCCTCAGTTAACCTTATAGATTCTTTGTGGATCGAAAACAATCAATTTGAAAAACATGGAAATGGACAAGCAGCCGTAAGCGCTAAAGCCTAAATATCCTACTATACAGCAGATCAATTGCAGGTCTTGTGCGTAGTTACATTTCTGAGGAGGTGCACATCAGCCTAAGCATCAACTTAACGCAAAAGAATAAACTGCGGGTGACACTAGCTACTTCACTCCTCCCAGTTACAGCTTGCTGCTATTCAGAGCTACGTTTTGCTGTATAATTATTATTACTATTATTAGTTTTTGCCACACTGTTAAAATAACCATTTTGGAAACTTAACTCTTGACCTTTTTGTTTGTTTGTTTTTTTGGCGAGGGGTAATTTCAGTTACCAACCCAGAGCTAACTCATCTACCCAAGTTCTGGCGTGCAAACCAACCCTCCAAATACGGTCTTTTGACTCTATTTAACAACATAAAGCAGTTTTTCCCATGTGTTTACCCTGTCTACCTGTGAATAATATTTACCAGGTGGAGCTGTGTTTGGCCTGTGGGTAGACGCAGTCAAGCCACAGTGCCACTTATGGTTGCATAATCCAGGATAATGATTGTCATCCACCCTCTATTAGGAGTTTGGTTTGTTGGTGCCAATGTCTTCATGCATTTTGGTCTCTAGGCCTTGGACAAATAAAATGTCTGGGAGGTGGAGTTAATAAAGAAGTGGGCCCATGCCAGACAGTACCACCTTGAATAGTCATCAACAGGGAGACCCTAGGGTCAAGGTGGCCAGAATCCAAAATAGAAAAGTCTGTATAGTATATAATAATAGGGTAGATGGAGTAGTAAAGCTTGTTGATGTACAATGGGGCGTTCATATGTTTAAGAGGATTTATGAAATATGCCAAAACGCAGCCATCTGGGGGTCGGCTTCCTTAGTTTTGTGCATGGGGCCCCAAACAACTGACACTTTGTTGGACTTGTGATTGCTCTGACAACTTGCCAATGAGAAAGCTCCTACTCTTTGTCTTGTTGCTAGGATTAGCAAACGATAGAAATGAAAGGGGTCCATTTACCACGGAAAAATGTTGAAAAACATTAGATGCAGTTGGCGTTAAAAACTAGGAATTCTGATTCTTCAAAAACAGGAAAAACTAGCATTGGAATTAACCCTCCATTAAAGCTGTCTGCCGGTGTTAGCGTAGTTGCTAACGTTGCTGGTCTTCCTCACTGTTATCTCCTGACTCTATAGACAAATCAGAAGACCAACAACGAGTTAATTGCTTGGTGGGTGCAGATTAAATGATTTATTTTATTCATTATCAATTCATTTTAGAGTTATTTCAGTTTCAGTGTTTACTTACAACTAAAACTAATTTTGTCCCTGGTTCCAGAGATTTGTGGTATTTCCACAATATTTATACTCTTGTAACATCTTGCATGTGACTTAGCTTTTGTCCACCTCTCCTCTGTCTTCTCTGTCACCTTTCGGGTTTGACGATGGTCTCAAGGTTGTAGCTTCTGTCATGTTTTGGATCTCATGAGATGATGCAGGAAAAGGCATGTAAAAAAATCATTGTGAGGATTTCACGAATCAATGTTGAATCCCTCAAAACAAGGTTGATCTGAATCGGAAAATTGATTTATTTAAACCCAGTCTTGGTCCTGATGGTGTGCCCCTGGTTCTAAATGATTAGTGGGGGAGTTTTTATTAGGAACATCTGTGGGTGGTGGAAACTTGAAACTCGCATGACTAGAGTCTGTTAGCAACCAGACACTCACCTGCAGGTGGAGGAATTAGTTTTGTCCTGGCTTTTTCTTCCAGTCAGTGGTGGTGGTCTCATTAATGGCCTCCAGGCTGGAAGACATCAAATAATATCAAACTTTTTTTTTTTTTTTTTTTATAAATACGTCATCATTTTTCTGGTGTGGTATTATGTGGTAATGAACTCCGGTCCGGAGTGACTGATCATCCGTGCCAAACGTGTAACCCCACACGGGACATTTGATAAGGGTTTTTACCTGAAGCTGGGGGAAGATGATACCCCGCTCCATCTCCGGGAGGTATTAAAACCCACAGGGGCCGATCGAGTAGACTGATCCAACAGGCGCACATGCGAAGACGAGCCCTCGCGAGTGTGTGCAGAGACTTCCCAGATGTAGGTTGCTGTAAGCCTTCAGAAAGTATTACAAGTCCCTCTCTGACGGCAGCCCAGAAGCCCGTCTCCCTGCGCTGCTTCTTTCTGTCTTGTGGTGTATAAATGTAGATCAAAACATAAGAGAGAACGGAAGCTCTTAATAGTGCCTGACACTCGCTGTGAAGCAGAGCAGCTCTTTCTTTACCTTCTTCAAATCTCAGCGGATTTGAACTCGTCCCGTCAGAGAAATTACCTCTTTTATTAGTGAATGTGACCTTTTTGGAGGATACAAACCTGTGGCATGTTCTGCTTTTAAGTGTTTTTTTTTTTTTAGTTTATTTCATCTCCAGCATTACCACAGGAAAACAAGCTTACAAGAGGAGGAGGAGGAGGAGGTCGGACAACTCCCAGTGTTCTCCCAGTCAGGGCGTGAAACATTACATAACACTGTGTCACTCAGTCATGTTGTTAGAAAGTGATGTCAGTCCATTCTTAAAAAGAGGAAGTGATCATTTGAGGTTTCCTGTGTTCACCCTCGGCAGACGGCGTCTGGAGCGCAGCGGCATTGGATATGGATCTAAAAATGTCGTTTATCAGGATGTGAGCTCGAAATTCCTGGAAGTTTTGTAGCTTTAGCTTGAAGTGTTAGCACAGACAATAATAGTCAGGGCCTTGATTTCTTCAGAAACTCTTTTCATGACGTTTGCATTGAGAATTTTTAGACCAAACGGATTTCCCCATAATCCAAAATCCCCCTGTTCATAACAGAGAAGGTTTAAAATTGTTTTGTTTATAATGCGTTGGAAAATATTACAGTTTATTACTTTTAATGGGTCTCAGAGCTCAGGGGGATATTTCTGGGTTGATTAGCTCAAGCAACACTCCCAAGAATTGCTGCTTTTCTAATAAACATGAAATACAGTATTAATACTTCCTGACTGAAAAAAAAAAACAAAACAAATAATCCTTCTAAAGTCTCATTATTGTCATATGTAGATATAAGAAAACATAAGAACAACATATCAGTTAGTAATAGGCCTTTAAAGTTCTTTTTCTTTCTTTTACGTTTATTTATTCAGGGAGGGGCAATTGAGAGAAACCAATGACGCCCTGATTCCTCAGCAATTCCTCAGCACAATATACAATACATATAATATAAACATAAACATAAAGCAAGGTAAGCCGTAGATCAGAAGGCATTTAAAAAGTACACTCAGAGTGGATGGCATCTATGATAATATGTTTGAACTGATTAAAAGGAATCAAGGCCTCCAGCTGGGCTTCTGACAAAAGATTATTCCCTTTGATTGGTGCACAATACTCAAAGGCAGCCTTCCCTAATCTAAGTCCTGACATTTGGGATATTTAAAAGCCAGTGGATTGTGAGCACAAGTGGAGTAACTGAATAACTTAAACGTAGTTTGTTAGATAAAACGGGTAGTTTGTGAAGAAAGGCCTTTATAAATAAACCGTAAACAATGTTGTTCTCCCCTCACAGTCAATAAACTCCAGCCGACATTTTCGTACAGTTAGCGGTGATGGGTTATGAACCCATCACCAGTAATAAATCTAACGGCCGCATGATAAACTGTGTCCAGTGGTTTTAGTGTAGCAGGAGAAGCATAGATGTAAATTACATCAACGTAGTCCAATACTGATAAAATGTAGGTTGTACTATTTGCTTCCTACGATGGTGTGGAAGGCAAGATTTGTTTCTTTGAAAGAATGCTAATAAAGTTTGTTTAAAGGTTCTTACATGTTGCTTAAAAGACAACTTCTCATCAATCCAGACGCCCAAATACTCATAGCAAATACTCATAGGAGTCCCATCAGAAGTAGTTATGACACTTTTAAATACACAGAAAGTTATGCATCACCCCATTCATGACAGTTTAACGCATGATGTGCCATTATTCCTTCTGAAAGCCTCCTCTTCATCATCTACTGTAGCGTATTATATCAAAATATGTTTTGCCTGAGATGTTTTTGCCTGTGATTCCCATCACACCAGATGTCCTGGAGAGGTAAAAGAATGTTAAGGGAAGTCAGTCGGCTCTGGGATTAGTTTATGACATAATGTCCACTTTCTACCTCTTTCTCAAGCTCCCAACAGCATCACATGGTCTTCATCACGTCCTGCATTCCAGTCCAGTTTCCATTCACTGGTGAAGACGAGTTAGTGGATGCTGAACTAAAAACCTTAAAACTGCATTGGAATAAAACGGGGGAAAAACGACTTATTGGCACATTTCAGAAGCTGGGACTTGGAAATGCCATTGATTTATGGTGGAGATAGTTTTTTTTTTCCTGCTGATGGTGTCATTTAATAATTGGTGAGTCATTGCGGCGCTAAAACAGATTTTTCTTTATTACTCAAGAACAGATGACACAGGTGATAATGCAGAATTACTGGAACATGGTCTGAACATTTTACGCTCAGTCAATCAAACCATTCAGGATGCTGCATGGCCTCTTTTGTGTTGTAGCATATGAAATATCCTCATATATTTTCAAAACAACATTTCTTATGGCCTCTGTCTCCATATGTGAAGTGCAGCCATCGGATGGCGACTCTTCACACCCCCTCTCCCAAACTCTCTTAAATACTTTATGAACTGGGACTAGGTCTGAACACTTAGGGACATTTATGCAGGACATTTATTCTTAATTTGACGAGGAAATCTTTGACGAGGGTTTTTCTTGGAGTTTAAGGCTGATTTTACTCTCGAATGACTTAATGGAGACGGGCACAGATTTCTTGATGCTGCCATATAAAATAATAATGTAATGACGGCGTGTTATGACCCAGCTCGTGTAGGGAAAGGAGGCGTAACACAATAGATAGTTTTTAGGAACTAAAACAATTATTCAGGCTACCAATAGGCAAAGGGAGTCAGTCAGTAAAGTTCATTGAGTATGTTTAACACTAAAAATGTTTAGGTTGGTATTAATGAAAACTTTTTTTTCTCCTATCTGTCCTTCTTTATTCATGTTCAACATTCTCACACAAAAGCTGTTCAGGCATCATAGTTCTAGTAAATGGTCCCGTATTATGTGCCAAGGACACGGAAGATTGAACTCGTGAGCCTCTGGTTCATGAACAAACTGCTCTACCTACAAAGCAACAGCCGCCTTTTCAGCTTCTGGTAAACTCCTCAAAAGGAGCCGTAACAGACTAGCGGACTAATATTTTCCCCTCTGCTGGTGTAATGTATGTGAGTTGGTGTGGTATTCCTGGTGGCCATCATTTCTTAAGTCGTTTTATGGACTGACTGAATTGCACCTAAGTATCTTAAAGGCAACGCTCAGCTAAGGCACAATGTCCATCTATTTTACATCCAGCTGCATCTTCTTTGAGACTAAACACGTTCAGTGATGGCCCGATAACCTCTTCATCTTTGGTATAAATTGTCTGGCAAACCGGTTTGCAGATGAATTACTACTAGATGTTAACGTTACAGTGGCATAAAGTGTTCTATGTTGGTTGTATCAGAGATGTCTGACAGATGTATGAGTACATGAGCACAGTACTGCACTGATACCTGAGACTGGTATCCGCTGTGGTGTACCAATGTCATACGGATACGCAATGAAACAGGACGTTGCATCGTAGATGGGTATCTCATACAGTGAGAGGAACGCCATTACTAAAGCAAGAACAATTCAAAACGCAGACATTTTCCCCCTCACTGCAGCCACCAGCGCCACATACGTCAACTCCAGCAGTAGCATCAATGTCGACCCAATAAAATGGCACGAAGATGCATAAAAGATGTAAATATAATTCATTTTACTCACCAGAACTTAACTCTTTAGAGTTTTCCTCTGAGCCTATGATCCAGGGACACTGCTCCTAGTTAGTGGACTGAAAGTGGCTGATAAATCCTTTTCTGTAGTTTCCCGACCCATCTTAACGATGTCCACCTTTTCTTGATAAGTCCGTCTTGAAAATGGCTTTGACAGTAAATCCTCAACCAAATCCATTTCTTCTCCTACTTCAGCCATTATGCAGTGACAAAACGACTATTAAATCAACACAACTGTATTTTTGCTGTCTAGGTCACAACGGATGCAGTTTGCTAGCTCTGGCTAGCAACTCTCTGACCGTCCAATTAGAGGCTGCGAATATGCTGACATCACCCGACACCTGTTAACAGGCCCTAGTGTCCTCAACTCAACATCTGATTGGTTAACGAAACAGTTTGATTAACGCTTTTTTGCAGAACTGATTCTGAAGGCCTCCAGGCGGATTTCTTTGACCCTAGCAACAGATCGTAGCTGAAATGTGATAAATTAAGAGCTTTTACAGGAAAATACACATTTGTAAGCTGCACAACCAGGGGAGAAGCTATGAAAAGAAGTGAACAGAACATTTGGAATTAATAGGAATTCATAGAAAATACAATTAAGTCTGTTATTCAGACTTTTTAGACCAGAAGAGAAGCCCACTGGGTATTGGTGATCTCTGGTTGAGCCATTTTTAAAGGCATTATTATGATTTTTTTTCCCTTTGTATATGAAGACGTATGCAGTGAAAAGGTCCAAGTCCAATAAGATTTTTATTTTTCGTTCATACGAAAATACATACAAAATACGGGAGGCATCCTGAGCTAAACAAATCCCACATTTACCAACTGTGTTTACATTATGTAACCAGAAGATAAATGTCAAACCTCACGGCTGATTGTAAAGGACTTCCACCTGACTGGTGAGGAAGTGAATGCAGCTCCCTCACAGGAAACAACAAAAGGAAACAAAGTCTTGATCTGACAGCACGGACCTAATGAACTGTTTTAGCATTCTGGTATGTCCAAGCTCCCTCGCTGTTTATGCCCTTGTCTTATTTAATTTAGTCGCCGTGCCAGGATGTCCAGTCAGGCATACTTTATCGTGTTAGTAGTCTGTTAGGCCGTTACATTATTAGCATGTCTGGCTCGCGCTGGAGTCTGTAGCATGAGTCATTTCTGTTGTTTGTGTTTTGTACCTATAAATGTGCACACTCTTCTTTGTGTGTCACACTGTCATTATATTTATATATATGCGTTTCTTACTGTCTTGATATACAACTGTACTGGACAATGTGGAAGGACACGTTTCACAATACTGAATATTGGGCAAGCTATGTCGTCCATGTTAAAATGTTTAGTTTTTGATAAGACGACCGAGAGAAGAGTAGAAATGTGCAAATCAGTTGAATGTCTTTGGGAATTTGGACATAATTCATACATTTCACACATCAAACTGTATATGTTTGACAAAATAATGAGCAGCTTTATCAGCACTGAGATCAAGGGTTAGTCGCAGCCTCGAATGTGTTGTTTCTAGCGCTTTTTCTCACAAATGTGTATCTGCAGGATTGTTTTCCTTTAGTCCTACAGTGTCTCTGACTGACACTCTCATGCGCATATGTCTCCTTTAAAAAGCATCTTCCCAAGTTTACATGTCTAAAAATACAACTCCTTCACGCACTTTGACTAAAGATGCATTATTCAACGCCTCTGCAGGGTAATTAAATCTTAATCAGGGACGGGCCCCTGTCCTCGTGGAGATGTATCCCCGGCTTGTGTGAGTGTTTGTTCACATGTGTTTGTTTGGTGGTTTATGAGTGAACTGCCCCACAGTCCACTGGAGCAGTTCAGGCTTTTATGCTGCAGGACAAATTTAGAAGTTTTTCTTTCGGTTTGGAGGGAGTTTCTGCTGGAGTGAACGGTGCAGAGGTCACATGAGGGTAAACTTTGGCGCCTGGATATGTTTTTTTTTTTGTTTGTTTTGTTCAAGGCTGGTCAATAATAGTCTTAATGGTTTTGTTAAGAGTTCAGTTGGAGGATATTTCTTAAGGCTCAATCAACATCTTCCTAGATCGCTAGGAAATCTCATAGTAAAAGTTGCTCCCTGACTCACATTTAAGCTGTTTATTGGGTCTTGGGTCAACGTTTCCGTCTATCGACCTACATCAGGAAAAACATTTTACAATTGTTGTGTGACTTCCTCGTAAAACTTTATTATGGGTGTTTGCAATTACTTGAGGAAGTGACATCATCAAAACACCGGAGAACAGAGAAAGCAACTGAACATTAAACCCCCCTAAAAATGTGAATCAGTTTATCAAACAACAACATATTCAGGACAAAATAAAACAAAAATAAATAAATAAAAATCTTGTGGCGATCTAGAAGAAAAGGAGAAAAATATAAAATATAAATATTCGTTCATTAATACACAATAAGATGTTACAATCCCTTGTGCCACAGCACATTTAGAAGCCCAGTACAACTGAAAACCAACCAGCAGGCTAACAGTCAGCTACCAGCTAGGAAGACACCAGCTAACTAGCCTAGCCAACAGCAGTAGGTAGTATGCGACACATCATTGGGGTTTTCAAGTGGGCACCTCCCTTCCCCCATGTTTGTTAAGGCCTACGTACCTCAAGAAGTTAGTCCCAAAAGTTCCAGAAAGTCAGTACGTTTACATGCACGTGAAAAAAACAAATTATAGCCTTAATCCGACTTTAACTGGACTAATCAGAGTTCTCCTCATCCGATTAAGACACCCAGATAATGCGACGTGGAAACCGATTTTCTCTGGCATGTATACGCCTTAATAGGACTTTGACTAGACAACGTGTGTGCCCTTGCTCCACAACCACTGCGCTAGCGTATGATTAACCAAAAAATCCAAGAAAGCTGGTCGAACAGAGCTCGTAAAAGAACCTCCTGAGATAGCGCCATCTTATCTGCACCATGAGTAGCGCGACTAATACGTATGAGATTAAAAAAAGCTGAGCTACTATCCATATTGTTGTTGTTTGAAAAGCTGGTCTGCCACATTGGACTCCAGTTGTTTATTATTTGACGTAATGGATCAACCGGAATGGAGGCCGTATTAACTTGCTCCACCTAGTGTGGTGGAGGAGGACATGTTCCCGTCAGTTATTCAATTTTCTCTGTTGCATTTAAACTGGGACAGAGGCCGCATTCAGAATGTCAAATTTTGAGCATAACTTGATTAAGCTGTGCACGTAAATGCACTGAGTGCCTCCTTTCGATCACGACCACATCTAGGCAGGACCCCAGTAGCTTAATCCTGTAATTGGATGATTAACCTGTTTAAAGTTAACTGCTACCAGGTTGTCTGTCTGTTATTGCGCACAGCTGAGCGATGGATAGCTGTTCTGCTGTTCGTACATTTAATGTTCTTGCGAATAGCTACATTTAATCAAACAGATAACTCCTGTTGTAGAGCGCATTCTCATTGAAATTTATAATGTTAGTCCATCGACCATGTACTGCGGTCCTCATGTTTGAAGCATCTTGCTAATAAAGCCGTCAAATATCTGACATTACGTTAAAGTACCACTCAGTTCATCTAAATTGTGGATGACACCCAAGAATTTGAAGAGGTGTGTGCTCCCTTAATGGACTTTCTCAGGCAACAATAGATTATCTGTAAAGCTATTGGTTGTTACATCTTCCTTTGTTTGCGTGTGACATTATTATTTTGTATTTATATTGTATTTTTTGTTGTTTTTATCTTTGTCTTGGGTTGGGTCTATTGGTTGGTGTGTGATGTATGTTTCTATTGAAAATCCCAACCAAAAAAAAGTGGATGATATCCAACATGTCATAATGAAGCTGCCTTTGCTTTGAGCTACACATCAACCTTCAGTGCTGCACAAATAACCACCTGAAAGTACAGTGACTAAGGATGACGTGTGGTACTGTAGAGGTGAGCTTCCAGCGTGCACACACAGGTTTCACTAAGTGATAGTAGGTGAAACCACCGTAAACCTGCTGCAGAGTGGATTAAACGAATAATAATAATTAAATAAAATGTCACAGTTTACGTTTATTGAGTTGACATCACTTGTGTTGTGCTCAAACTGAGTCATCAGACTCCATCTGGACTGCGCCCGCCTCGGGCTTCGTAGCATTTATCTCCGTTCGTATGTGTTTGGCTTTGATAACGGTGTCTCCTTCAGCCTCGTTTCCCCCGTCGATGGCATGACCCCCCCCCGGTTCACGCTACACGTGTAGGATCCTGTCCTGTGCCTTCGCTGCTTTTGTGCTGACGTCGTGCCCACGCTCGCATATTAAACTAAGCGGAAAATGTGTCGACTCCGCTCCTTTTTCTCCGAGGCCTTTGCTCTGCGGAATATTTGGTCTCTGGTGTAATCTCTGGTCGCTCTCGTCCTTATGAGAGTGACCCTGGAGTTCAGTCTGGCTGTTACTCATTTGCAGCCGCACACTCGCGCCTCACATCCCCAATTCAAGGTCTCCTCGTCAGCAAAGGACAGACGGGGCAGGTTTACTGTGCAGTGATTCAGGCTTTAGCTGCTGCTTTCCATTCATGACTCTGATTGTCTTGTCGGGGCTTGGGTGGGTAATGGCTGCGTCTGTGTATGAAGATGTGCAGCACACATGATAAGTTAGATGCTGCAGGGTGTTTGTTTATGAGAGGTTTTGATCAGATTCCTCATCGGCATCATGGGTGGAGACATTAACCATGAGCTGGAACTGTTGAATGTGATGAAAATTGAAGAGTTGCAATAATTATTTTCATAATTGTTTAATCTGGGCAATATTTTCCTTTTTTTTTTTTTGCGTATTTTTAATTTTCCAGCAGTCAAAAATGGAAATATTGGTAAAGCTAGAACTAGTACATGTGTAGCATTGCTGCAATTCATTATCAAAAGTGTATATGTGTTTTTACTTAGATCTTGATCAGCCAGTAACTGTTTCTCTTTATTGGCTGCATAAGAAAAGAAAAAACGTTTTATGTGATTATAAACATAAACCAAGTAGTATTGCACATACAAGACTTAACTCTAAATGAATATGTCTCTGGAGGTTCTCGGTTATCCAGGTCATGATATTAGTACAAACAAAGGTAAAACAAAGACACCTGAACCTGTTAAGTTGTCTTTGAAGACATTTCACTTCCCATTGAAGTAGGTTCAAGTCTTCAGGGACTTTCATGATTTGGTTTGATTTGTTTGTTTGCACATTGAAGTTATAAAACTTTAAAAATGTTTTAAAACCCAAGAAAGACTCCCCCATGTAAAGCAAATACATATGTAATTTAAAATTAAACTACAAATCATGGACATTCAGAATCACCGATGTGCTATCACTTTTCTATAATGTAAAGCATAGGTCTTTAGCGGGGGATCTGCAGAGGCACTGTCTTTGCAAAGTCTTTGGTTGATTAGTCATTTTTTATACATATTATATATAATTTTTTTCCCCACAAAGTTACATTTATTTAAATACAAATTAACACGAATCCAACATATTTTAGTAAAGGGATAAGAGAGAGAGAACTTAATATTGAATGTAAAACGATAATAATGTGGGCGGAGCCTGCGGTCGCCACGTTGCATGAGCTTTAGCTCCGCCCACACTCGATACTTCAGATATGGACATGGGGGTTGTGTTGTGGGCGGAGCTAACGCAGCCTGTACATTGAGACCCGCCCACCAAACGCTCCGCCTGTCACTCAAAGCGGGAACGCCCTTAATTATGCAGCATTGTAAACCTTAATAAAAATAAATAAATAAACGAATGAGTTAGAAAAAAATCACCCCCTTTGAGTTGCCTTGAATAGTGAAATAAACTATTGAGACCATTGTACCAGGCTGTAACCATGTTTAATAATGCTGTAAAGTTGGACTTTTTAACATGGGGGTCTATGGGGATTTGCTCCCTTTTGGAGCCTCAAGTGGCCACTTGATGAACTGCATTTTCTTTCACATTCATCGCTCAGACCCGGAGATGATTGACGTGTTTTTCTTTGCAACACGAGTTGAGAAGCAGCTCCTTCCTGACGGGTGTTTTCCCTCTGCGTCTCAGGTGTGGGCGCTGGGCGCTTGCCAGACTGGGTGAAGTGAGAACCAAGAGGGAAACCCGCTGAGGATATAAAACCACCTTGGACCGCTGAGGAGGACCTCCGTGCAGGTGAGAGGAGCAGCAGATAATGTAAATCGCTTACAGTCAAGTTATAAAACGCACAACACTTTCACGGTAGCTGCTAAAGGGATTGTGATTCAGTTGAATAACGAGAAGAACAGAGCGAACTTGGTTTTTACCTGGAGGGCGTAAACTTGAGTTGTAAATTTCAACTTTGATATGAATTTGCATACAATTTTACTATGTGAACTTCCCTTAGAGGTTTAACCTTTGTTAAACTTGCTGCCTGTCAGAAGAGAAGTTTGTTCCTAAGAAAGTCAGAGAAACACCATAAATAAATGTGTATGTACCATCTTGTACTTTGGATTTCAACATGTCATGAGAATATTAGGAAAAGTGTGTTTGTATCATGCTTGTTTTTTTTGCATCTTACATCTTCTCAGATGTGATGGTCTTCAAAGATCAGTGAAGAAATCTTTAAATCCTAAAAAACCTTGACCAAACCCATAATATCCTGACATCATCTCTCTGACCCGACTAAAGAGAGAGATGCTCTGGAGGAAAATGAGTCACACAGAGTTAGAGGGGATATTTCTACTTAAATAAAAAGATATTGAAGTGAGCAGAGGACAGAGATATGAATCAGGCCGTGGGGGACACCTACAGCACGGTGGAAATGTGAATGAGTTTGGTATTGAGGGCGCGCTCGTCTCGCCTCCAGGTTCACACGGCCGTCGGCAGCGTGGAGCTTTCTGACCCATGGAGAATTATTTCCAGGCAGAGGCCTTCAACCTGGACAAGGTGCTGGACGAGTTTGAGCAGAACGAAGGTGAGTCTCCACGTTAGTTTTTAACAGAGGCAGGAAAGGAGAAGGGATGGGCAGCGATCAGGGCGCGACATTAACCTTTTTGTTCAACAGCCACTGTCGCTAGTTGTTTTCCAAAGTTATTAGCCACCTATTATTTTCACTAGCTGCAATTTTGTTGTGTATATATACAGCGTAGGTTTAATTCCTGCTTTTCTTCAGTTGTCTCTATCTAATACATGTGCAAAACCCCCAAAAATATCTTTAAAAAATAATAAAAAAAAAACATTTACAAACTTTTTTTTTAATGTAAATGACCCTTGTACACACACATCAAGAAATGTTTAACGCTAAAGCTCATTTTATATGTAAATACGCGTCTGTAGTAATAAAATGTGCGGTTTCTCTTATCACATATTAAAAACCTGCTTAGGACACGGCTTACAACTAAATTATTCAATAATGTGACTCTAAATAATGGTTCAAGGAGATTTTATTCGTGTAAAATTAGCTTTTTATTCCTCTCTTACCTGTTCTGCACTCTTTTCTTTTTTTATTCTTTACCAGGGTCATGTTATTCTTCAGCCATGTATCCAGTGTTTTGTCTTCAAATAAATTAATTAATTAAATGTTATATATTTGGAAAATACTCAGTTTTCCTAGTTATTAAGTGAGTTAAAGTTGGTTGCCAGGGGTAACAGTGTCCATCTCGTTGCCAGGGGCAACAGAGGTTCATCAAGAAATAATCGCTGTTGAATATTGGTGATCCGCCAATCAGAATCGAGTATTCAAGAGGGGCGTGTTCTAATTTTTGTTAGACAGATTTATTTTTCTATGTCTCCCCGTCCTGCGTTCCATCTTCAGCTTTTCTTTTCTTTTGTTTGTCCCCTCCCCGGGTTTTCTGACACCTTCGATATGCCTATGGTCATCAGCCCACCATAGTGTCTAGTGGGAGTGGCTGTGCTACCCGCCACTGCTGAAATACACCCCTATTTGACTGGTTGATGGGTGTTAATGTCAAGCCCTGATACCTGCACCATAATGTCAAAGGTTTCTCTGAACTTCACCTCAAAAGATGCAGACTTGGCAACCTGCAACAAGTGCTTGAAGCTGATATTGTGCAAGGGACGTAATACCTGGAATTTGATTAAACATCTGATGACACACAGCATTTAAAAAAAAAAAGCACAGCACTGTTATTATGATAATTAGGACAGTTTACTGTGTATTTTAGCTGCTGTATTTATTTTCTTTAAATTAATATTCCGTTCAACTTGCACATCACAAAAAGCCTTAAAAATAAAAAAAGGAGACATTTTTGAGCAAAGGTTGAATGTTTTCCACTCTTTAATCACTGGCACCTTTTCAAAAGTACCCATTTGGCACCGGCACCTGATAAAAACCCATCCCTGGAAACAAGATGAGGACAAGCGGTGAGTCACCGAGGTTGAGGAAAGACAAATTAAACAAGGTGTAACTGTCGGACTAACAGGGTGCCGTTAAGACACCTCAGTGATCCAGTCACAATAACTGTGCCACACCTAACGCTTAAATGCATTTTGATGAACCACGTCTGATGCAGCAGTATGATGTGCCAACACCTGCTGCTGCTCTGATTTTCAAAAATACGATACGAAACGATACGATACATTATCGCGATATATTGCAATATTCTACTTACTTCAATGACAAATTTTTAAATGCAGCTTAAAATACACGTTGTCTATATGTACATCAAATCACAGTGATAATTCATTGGACAAATGGAGTCAAAAAAACAATATTAATCCAAATGATCCATTTCCAACTTATGCAAAAGTGGTTTCTTTTTAAATCGATATTAAGGCATTCAAAAGTATCGCGATATATATTGCCATATCGATATTTTTTTTCCCTCCTCCCGTAACCAACATCCAAACGCTACTAAAAGGATTCAGTGACCTCCATGTGTGGTCCGTTCAGTTTGAGCAACACTTACAGGTGGGGATTGAGGGCGAGCGGAGAGGGAATAGGACTAATTGGGTTTTTTCCGTCTCCCTCGAGCTTTTGTAAAAGTGTGTAATTGGTGCAAGTCGAGTCGGCTTGTCACACTTAATGGTCGATAAGTGAAGATATTGCATTATGTGGTTTTTCAAGGAGTTTATTTATGGTAACTGGAAAGTAAACACTGCATTTCTAAGCTCCCAGCCGCCCTGCACAAACAGTCTGCTTCTTATTGAGTAAAGAATGCTCTCTTTCTGGATTTATGGCGTATGACCCCAGAAAACACACACACACACACACACACACTGTATTTTAATGGTGCTGTGAGCTCAGTGTGTGTTTTGGCTGTGAGTGATTATCTCTGTCCTCTGCCAGAGATCCAGCCTGGCAGATTAACTCTCTGTGTGTGTGCGTGTGCTTGAACCTGGTACGCGACATAATAAACAGCTTAGCATGAATTCCAACGGAGGGAGGAGAGAGCCGGGGCGGCAGCTGACGGGTCCTGTGTGCGAGGAAGTAATTTCTAATAAGTATCATCAGAATTTCTGCTTGTATTAAAACCGCTCGACTGATGAATCCCGAGAGCGACCGAGACGCTTGGCCCACTTCCCTGCTCAGAATTTCCCAGTCCATCCGTACGCTAATTTCTCTCTCCGTGCCAACCTCCTTTCCTGGTTTGTTCTTGCCTTTTTTTAGGTCTTTCGATCACCTGGGAGTTTGTGCCTTTGTATCGGTTCTCTGTGTCAGTTCATGTGAGGCTTCCTGTGTTGGTCTGCTAGAGTTCATGATCTCTTTTATTGGGTAGCCGCTTCCTCTTATTTTTATTTATTTATTTATTTTTATGAAAAGGTTCAGTTCAAGGTAAAGATCACATAGTGTCTCTAGGGAAATGGCGATGATTCATTTTTATTTTAAATTGAATTTAAACAGTGCTACATATGTTGTATATTCTGTCTTTAGACAAACAAAATAAAAGAAATCATAACTAACTAAAATTAGAAGTGACAGTTTTGCTTTATTGGGATGTAACGATGTAACTCAACTCACGATTCGATACGATTTCTGATACTGAATTAACGATTTTTTTCTTCTTTTTTTTTTTTAATTTAACAGCATGAGCTTACAGACAAATTATGACTGAAAAAGATTCCTTCAATTATTTCTCAGACAAAAAAAACACTTTTCCAAGGTAGGATGTAACTTCAAAACTTCGATACAACGCATAAGTCCTCTTCTTACTAGTGCAACTGAAATTATATTTGAACTTAACTATAAAAAAATAAATAAAAAACTGGATCTTTAAACCAAATCCCACATAAAAAAACTATATGAATAATACAAATATTAAACTGAGGCTTGTGTGTGTTCGTAGTTTGGGATTTGCATGTTTTTTTTAAACAAACATCAGCAGATCTCGTCCTGTGTGCGACATCGAACTCGCGATTAATTTTTCATGTCAGCTGATTGGAACCGTCACACGTTTGTATCGATTCTTTAATGGTCTCGTGATGCAATAACCTATACAATCCTCTGTTTTCCCTCCCCTGCAGATGAGACCGACACTCCCATCCTCTCCGATGCCAAGTGGACCCAGATCCTGGCCCCGCCGGCCCACATGCTCTCGCTGAACCCCGCCCTGGCCCACGCCGACCTCAGCCCGCGGGAGAGCCCCCTGCCCTTCAAAACCCTCCCCGACTCGTCCTCCAGTGCCTCTCCGGGGGGCGACCCCAAAAGACATCCCGGCGCAGAGCCTCCGTCCTGGGCGGAGGAGAGGCCGGCGGACGTCCACAGCCCCCCCCTCCCACAGCCCAACATCGGCAAACTGGTGGGCACGGACGACCTCTCGCCGCCGCCGCCCCCTGTGACGGCCTGTGGTGCCGTGGAGAACGGCTGCACGGGCAGCCCGCGACCGGACGGGATTAGCAGAGGGACAAACTCTGCAGACGTCCAGGCTGGTGCTTCTGATCAAGAGGCGAAACGTGAGGTGGGAGAAGGCGGCGGAGGAGGAGGAGGAGGGTCCACAATCAGTCACACTCACTTTACCTTTGAGGTGGCGCAAACTCCATCTGAGGAACTAGCGTCGCAAAACGGGGAAGGTGTCAAAGGTGAGGGAAATGCAGCTCCTTCACGAGACTGTGGTTCAGAAACTGCAGACTCCAAAGAGGAGCAGGGTCTCCTGAATGGGGGGAGGACTGTTCGGCCTGGATGCGAGTCGGAGGAGAATGGTGTGTCTCCTCCTGACGGGGTTGGGGTGGAGGAGAAGGAACGGAGATGTGGTCCAGATGGACAAATAGACCAGAGACTAACAAGCCTTCCCAATGGTTTAGAGCAAGAAGAGCGTGGGAGCAGCTCCACGTCTAAAGAGGCGGAGGAGACGGAGGGGGAGGAAGACGGCCTTTCTCCGTCTCCTGTCCCCTCCAAAGAGGACTCTGTGACCGAGGAGAAAGAAATGGAGGAGAGCAAACAGGAGAACGGAGGCGATGGAGGAGCCGCGGGGTCAGGTAGCATCCAACCAAAACTCAACAACAACACCAACAGGCTGCAGCCGGTGAGCGTTCCCTACGGGGGGGCGCGACCGAAGCAGCCGGTGGCGCTCAAACTCCAGATCCCGCAGCCCCTGTCGGGTCAGGTCCAGAACCAGCTCGGCCCGGGCGCCGCCGGCAAGAACAAGAACCTGGAGAGCCAGTGCCGGCGGGGCGCGCCCTCCGAAACGTCGCCGAGCGGCGGGACCGATCAGAGCGCCGGCGTGAACGGAGACGCCGCCGTCCACTCCCCTTCCCTGGTGTCCTCGGAGAGCCCGGACAACGACCTCCAGGCCGGACAGCAGGGCGCTCTGTGCAGGAAGGCCGCCAGCTCCCTGGGAGAGGTCGCCCCTGTGTGGGTGCCCGACTCCCAGGCTCCCGTCTGCATGAAATGCGACGTCAAGTTCACCTTCACCAAGAGGAGGCACCACTGCAGGGCCTGCGGCAAGGTCAGTGCTGTGCAGATGGAACCGCTTTAATGTTGGCATTTTATCACTAATGTGGTTTTTTTTTATAGCTGTGCAATTTGCATTTTGGCTCAGATTTGTTGTTTTAGGATGTATTAAAAATAAGAAACATTCCTTTTTTCTATTCTGTGGTACAAGAACAGTTGTAGTCCAGTTTTGCTGATATGCACTTATTTTGTGTCATAATAAAAAACTATAAAGAGAAAAAATCAGGTAGAGCTAAATGAAATGCGTTGACAGGCTCGTCCACGTGCGTTACGACCGCCCCACGCACGCTGTCCGCGCAGTGCTTTAAATTGAAGATGCGGTCGCTGACGCTGCACTGGAAAGTTGCCGGACTGCTGCTTAATTTCCCACAGGGTGGCAAACAAACAAACGCACGCTCCTGCCACTTGAGCTGGGAGGAGCTGGCACTGCAGCAATACTAACACCTGCACGGGGGGAGGGGGGGCGCAAACAACGGACGCAGCGGGATCCTCGGCGCATCCTCCAGCAGAGCGGTCGATCCGTAAACCGGATTATGACGCCGCCGCGTGGCTCTGAAATTAAAAGGGTTACCGGTCCTCCCGTCTAACAATTCGCTAAATACGAGTTATTGGGCAATGACGCGTTACGAGGGGCTAATCCGACGAAAGTATCTCACACGCAGCTGCAGTTAATTGAAGCTAAGTCCAGGAAATCAAAGCATGTGCCCAGTTGTTGCTTGTTGTGTGTGTGTGTTATTTATAAGGTCTGTTTCTGTGCGTCTCCTTGTTATTTTGAAGGTGTTTTGTGCGACGTGCTGCAGCCTGAAGTGTAAACTCACGTACATGGACAGGAAGGAGGCGCGTGTTTGTATCACCTGTCATTCTGCCCTGACGAGTGGTGAGAATCATCATCATCATCAATATTTGAGTATGAATATTATGAATATATGAAAGCAACTATTTTAATAATCACTGAAAGTCCACATACGCCGATCAGGCATAACATTATGACCACTTTTCCTGATATTGTGTAGCTTTCAAAACAGTTGTGACTCATCATCAGTGATCTTCTGAAGGTGCCCTGTGCTGCCTGGCTACGATAAATGAATAATAACATCAATTAGAGTTAATTTTAGACCATGATCACTATGTGACTTACTGGGATACTTATTGTAAAAGTCCAAATTAGCAAAATTAGCAACAGCTGTATTTGAAATCCATGTATTTATGTATATTTCTGACCCCGAGCTTTGTGATATTTTTGTCTTACGTCAGCTCAATCATGGGAGACGCCGGCCACTTCAAGCAACCAGAGCCCAAACCCCAACAACCCGGCAGAGTACTGCTCCACCATCCCCCCCCTGCAGCAGGCCCAGGCCTCTGGGGTGCTCAGCTCCCCCCCTCCCACCGTCATGGTGCCTGTGGGAGTCCTGAAGCAGCCTGGCAACGAGGGTACGACCTTTTACCGAGAATAAAAAACACTTTTCACCTTTCAAAGTGACTTTCCGTCCCCCCGACCCCCTAACCGCCGTGACTTGACGTTGGTTTGCTTAGGGTCCCTCTCGCGGGAGCAGAGGAGGGTGTGGTTCGTTGACGGCGTCCTACCGAACGGAGACGCAGCGGAGTCCCCCAAACCTCCGTCCTCCAGCCCAGCACCCTCTCATTCACTGGCCATCTCCACGTATTCAAACAAATCTTCCACTCCTGAGTCTTCAGAGGTAAAAAATAATAATAATAATAATACTAATAATAAAAATACATTCAGCCACAACTGAAGCTCCTAGAGCTAGTTTTTTTAAATTATTAGTTTTATGGACAATGTGCACAAACATTTAACAGTGTCAAAGGCATGAATATATGTGTGTGTGCCAGATTTAGCAGAAAACTAATTTCCATCTGTAGTCTGATATAAAAGTACAAAATAACATCCGACACAGACCCACAGGACATATAAAGATGCCTAGCATGGCACAAAACGCACTTGTTTACCCACTATAAATACATACATACTTAGTTAGAATGGTGTAAGGATGTGTGCATTCATTGAAGCCTAAATTAAGTGCCTATAAAATAATCAAAATTAAAATTAAATACCAGCGTATACAGTCGTCGTGAGAACAGTCGTTCACTGGCTCGGTCATGACCGTAAACAACAGGCAGCAGATCGAGTTTAAAAGAAACTGAAAAGTTCCTCGTTGCATAATCAGAATTATAAAAACCCAGTGGGATGAAATGCTTAACGCTGGAATGAAATGTACTGTGTACTGTGCGATTTACTATAAGCCAGCACGAGTGACTAATGCATAATAACGAAAAACAGCGCAGCAAGGGTGTGTGTGCTTGGGAGATGATTCACAGCCAGTTGATTGTTCACGTCTCAGATCTGGACCTGACGATGAGTGTGAAAATGATCGACGAGCGTGACTCTGATGCACGCGCTGCCAAAATGACAATGAGTGGTTTAGTTAAAACGGACGCTGAGCTGTTGATTTACGGCGACTCCTGCTGCACCGACTTAAAGGCAAGAACGAGGGAACATTTAGTCCCGGGCCAGGAGGAATATTTAAAACACGTCTGCTTTACATTTTACTAGTCTCAGGGAGAACTACTAACCCCAGCCCTGCGTCATTAGATCAGTAGGTAGAACAGACTGTCCACAAACCAGAGGGGCAGTGGACAACATGTCCCTGGTAAATGGGTGGATGTGTGATTGTGACTGTGAAAGGTTTTTAGTACCAATAGGTAGAAAAGCAATTTACTTAAAATGCAAATAGAGAAAGTTTGTATCTACTGCTTTAAGAGTTTCACGTGCACTAGGAACTACACACATGTCTAATTTTAACCCGTTTAGCAGTTTTTGCGCTTTATCTATTTATTTATTTATTGCATGTTTGTCACATCTAGACGTTTCAGACCATTAAACATATTTAAATATAAGAAAATAAAAAAAAAACAATAACTCCTGAGAAGGTTCACCCCTGTCCCACGTCTTCACCATTTGTGGATAACGGCTCCATAGAAATGGATTTAAACCCTTTTCCAGACTGATATATCTCCATTACTTTCTTTCTCATTTGCTCCTGAATTTCTTAGGATCTCAGCCTGATGTCTAGATATTGAGGATGTTTTGGTCTCCTTCACTTTGTCAGACAGGTCCTATTGATTGAGAACAGGTGTGGCAGTAATCAGGCCTGGGTGTGGCTAGAGAAATTGAACTCAGGTGTGATAAATCACAGTTCAGTTACGTTTATTTTTTTTATACTTTGATTTTATTAGGTCTCTACCATGAACACAGACAAAAGCACAGTGCACGTCAAACTCCTGATATCCACATCAATAAACAGTAGCTATGGAGAGCTCTCGAAAAAACACATCACACAACCAGTGGACTGCTCCTAAAAGCAGACAGAAAACATGGCAAAGAAAAGACATAAACTGCTCAATGAAGATAATGCAGAAAACGCCTGTACGTATCATTCTATTCCCCATGTAAACGTCCTTTTTAAGTCTAAGAAGGAACGCAAGTCTTTCCATCTCGTGACTTTCCTTAATAATTCTTCTCCCAATTATCTGCTGGTGCGGATCAGATCTCAACCAGTTTCACGTGATCGCTTTCTTTTACAGCCAAATTCATAATTTTCAAGTCTACTGGTAAATCTCCCAGATAGAGCAACAAACACACACACACACACATCCAACATCTTAAGAATGTGCTGAAAGTCGTTCCCAAAATAATTTTATCCAGTTGAATCCATGAAGGTTTGGATTTATTCTCCCCATAATAATGAAAACCTTCATTTGCTCGTGTTATCTTTGTCTTATATTGAAATTTGTTTGAAGATCTGTAACATTTAGGTGTGACAAACATGGGGAGAAAAAAAATAAGAAATCAGGAAGGGGGCAAACACTCTTTCATACCACTGTATGTTCACCAGGTAGAAGTTTGCAGCTCTATGCAGGGCAGGGAGCACAAAGTCAGCTTAAAGATGCAGACATCAAAGGGGGGATCGGGGTCTGTTATTTAGGGCTGTGGCTTCAGATATTAAGCTCTGAATTTAAAAGTTGTACGTCCGACCTGATGTTAGTGGGATGAGGTGTCGGTTGAGAGGGTGTGTATCATCCTGTTGTGTTGAGACTTCAAATCATCTTCTGGGTTTGTTGTTCACTTCTGTGAGGTTGGGTGTGGGAAGACTGATGATTTTTGGAGGCAAGGTGTGTGTGTTAATTTTGTGTTGGTGACTGAAAGCGTAGAAGTGTAGAAGCAGATGGAGCAGTGGAGGAGGATTGGTTGGATGATGCTTTTGTAAAGGAGTAACAGTGGTTTCTGGTTATCTGTGACGTTTCATTCAATTGTCTGGTTGTCGATAGTGACGGGGTGCTGCAGAACAAAATTTCTTCTAACCTGTGCTACGCCTAAACTCTACATTTCTCCACCCCCAGGCCGCCCAGACCCCCGTGGCCCCGGTGGGCAGTCCCGTGGGCAGCTCTCTCAGCCTGATCCCGGAGGACGGGCTCCCTCCCATCCTCATCTCCACCGGAGTCAAAGGAGGTACGGGAGGCCACATCACAGGTGCTTGCCCTCATCCTCACCATCCTGCTGCCTCCTCATTTCTCCGTCCGGCTGCGCTGTGATCGTGCTCGTTCAGTGTTTTTTTTTTTTGTCTCTCTCACGTGCTTTTACGCCACCGCTCATGTATCAACCACTCATCGCCAAGAAACGGGAGACAAGACTTGTACTTTCTGAGAAGTGTTGTTTAAGTGACTGTGAGAGCCTCGAGCTTGTGCCTCACTTTATAACTTCTTTACCATCTTCAACTCCCCCCCGCTCAATTCTCATCCTCCACCTTTCCTCTCCGTCTAACTTCACCCCGACTCCTGCCTCTTCCCTTCCCTCCTTCTCCTGCTCAACCCCAACTTTGCCTGCAGATTATGCGGTGGAGGAGAGGCCGTCGGAGATCGTCCTCATGCAGCAGCTGGAGGAGGGAGGCCCGGATCCCCTGGTCTTTGTGCTCAACGCTAACCTGCTCGCAATGGTCAAGCTCGTCAACTGTGAGTTGCATTTGCTTCGACAAGCGACTGATTTCTGGGCGCGTTTGCAATGGCAGTTGTCAGTCAGTTTGCAGACCCGTTTCTGAAGTATTAAGTGTAGTGTAATAAAGGGAACATGGTAAAATAAAAGCTGTCTGGACAACATACGCTTTTTGATAATGATTGTAGAGTTTTTTGTGTAGATGCAGAATATGTATCATTGGTTTCTGTAAAAGTGATTTAGGGCTCTGATGCTCAATTATATGTTACTTAGTTATTGGGATGTGACAAGAAGATTACAGCCACAAAGCTGAGACTGTGAGCTTAATTCACGCGGGACTAGTTTTACCTGGGGACCTCTGGTAGTCCTAATAATTACGGAGGTTATCTGGGATCTTAATCCCGTGCAAATTGGCTAGAGATCTGTCGATATATCAGCATCGACGGATACGCGGGTGCGTTTGCTGATACATGATACACGACAAGACAGACAGACAGACGCATCCACAGGAGACGCTGTGGATCCATGCAGCCCATACATGCCCCCTCCCCACTAGCAGAGTACATGCAGCTGGAAGCTGGAAAATGCCTGTGCTCTACCTCTTTTTACCTTTTTTATATTGTATTCATAAGAGAGTTAAATATTGATCAGTAAATGTTTATGTTTTTGGTTAAATTGAAACTTGTTACATTTGTTATCATTGTGTCATTTTTATCATGTAAATGGAGGGAGGAAAAGCAGTATCGGCGCCAAATATCGGCTCCAAAAGGCCAAGGCTGAAAATCGGTATCGGTACTGGCCCTAAAAAATCCATATCGGTCCGTGATTTGTAAAGTAAAAATTACACCGCAAATTAGACCATAATACTTGTAACACAGAGGTCCTCTGATAATACTAATCCAGTGTGAATCGGCATTTCTGTAATTAAGGGGTGAGTTTTTACTTTTTGAGACTTTTGTTTTATCTCATCACTTAAGAATTATGAAGGATGTGCTATAATTCAAAGTTTGGACAGATGCTAGAGCGCAAAGTCGAGATGACGCTGAACTGTTCCCTCGTTTAGACCTGATGAAATCATTAAATAAACCATTAATGTGCTCGTCAGTAAAGGTGGGTCTGATTTAAATACCTCCAGGTCATTTCTTCCCTGAGATAAATGGTATCAAAAATATATTTTTATCATCCATTATAATTTGCAAAGTAATTAAAACCGTCTGTCACGCAGTGGAATGAGGTGGAAAGTAGCAGAGCCACAACTACGGAGCATAAATTAGAGTAAAACACAGAGTTTGCTCAACCCATGCGCCATAAGAAAGACTAGTCATAGGGTGTAATATCTGAATCACAGGACGTCCCAGGTGAAACCAATAGGGCTTTTTTTCACTAGGGTGTGGATTGTGCATCGGTGGTGACTTTTGTGATGCTTATTTATCACGTTTACACAGTGAATGTGTGTAACTAAGGTTTTGTTTTTCTTGCTCTCGCAGACGTGAACAGGAAGTGCTGGTACGTGACGACGAAGGGCATGCACGCCGTGGGCCAGGCGGAGGTCGTCGTACTGCTCCAGTGCTTACCCGACGAAAAGACCATCCCCAAAGACGTCTTCACCCACTTCGTGCAGCTCTACCAGGAGGCCCTCAGTGGTAAGAACAAAGGCCAGGGAGCCGCACCAGGAGTTCTCGCTGCGAACTTAGTGGTGCGACAGCTCATCTCGCTCAATAAATACAAGTAGTGATGTAGCGTAGCACAAAGGGGAAGAGCTCTAGTTTTTAGTGCATCTGTCGAGCTGCACTTGGAAACCGGGTTAGTGTCACTACTGCTCCGTCTGTTTCATGACAAATGGTCCAAACATTAGCGTCCTGCTGGCAGGTCGCCTCCCTCCAGACGTGACACCTCACCACCGCTTATCTTGCAGTTTATATATATATATATATTGCTCCATATGCCATATGCACTCCCCTCAGGCTGTTTCCTTTCTCTTTCTACACAGGAGCAGTTTCAGGCTGGTGGAAGGGAGCCATATTTCGCATGTCGCCCCTGATTAAGTTATTGTCAGTCAGGCCGCGAGAAGAAGAAACGCTGGCTTTAGCAAATCCCAACTGCTGAGCTTTTTCATGCCATTAGTCGTATTGTGTTGGGTGGCATCTAAAGCCATCGATCCCTCCCACTGATAATTGGAAACACGAACCCTTTTGTGGGTGATACAAGGTTGTGGGTTGAGCAGACCAGCTCGGATTTCCTTAACATAGCAAGGCCCCTTTCATGCCTATTTCTCCCTCTTTCCTGCTCCTCTCATGTGCACTCGCCGCTCTTTTCCTCTCACCGTTAACATCGCTAACCTCTCTGCTCTTCTTCTTCTCCAGGCAACGTGCTGAGCCACCTGAGCCACTCGTTCTTCACGCAGAGCTTCCTGGGCAGCAAGGAGCACGGCGGCTTCCTCTACATCAGCCCCTCCTTCCAGTCGCTGCAGGACCTGCTGCTGCCCAACCCGCCCTACCTCTTCGGCATCCTCATCCAGAAGTGGGAGACGCCCTGGGCCAAGGTCTTCCCCATCCGCCTCATGCTGCGGCTGGGAGCGGAGTACCGATGTGAGCTCGGAGGAGTATCCGTAATGCGTTACGAGAATTTAATGTCATTCGGATTGCTCACATTTAGTTTTTACGTGCGCTGAAATCGAATTGACCTTTTGGCAAAAGTGAGTCAGGGATTCTTTTTGGAGCAGAAGGAGTTACTGTGTGCAGTGGAGGGATCTATCCACAGCGTTGAAATTTGCAACGAGGGGGAAAATGTGATTATCGAGGCGGAATCATACCGGTCACATTCTGAGAAACCCCATAACCACTAGCTCAAATACAACGAGCACAGCCTCAGGAGCAGGCTGTCCATTCACAAAACGCTACATGAAAGATGAAAACTAAATACGCTTAAATTGCCTGCTGGGACGCTGTCTTCAACGTAACAGCTCTCAGCATTCGGACTCAAGGCAACAACTAAAGTTACCTAGCGATCATGAACTCGCTAACTGACTAGCTAACGTTAAGTTAGACATTAGACAAACATTAGACTTGGACAGACTTTAATGATCCACGAGGGAAATTACTTTGTCACCGTAACTTCATGCAACATAAAAGTAAACAACACAAAAAATACAAGAAAGTTAAATTAGGCCTGAAGTGGGCGGAGCCTGCTGTCGCCATGTTGGATGAGCTTCACTTTACCCACACGCGGATACTAATATGGATGTAGGGGGTCATGTGGGACGTTGAGACCCACCCCCCCAACCCTCCGCTACCAGTTAGCTCAGGCTACCGCCGGTCACTCAGAGCGGGAACGCCGTTAATTATGCAGAATTTTAATCCTGATAAAACTTAAATGAACAAGTTAGGAACCCCCTTTGAACTTGCTGTAAACATGTTGGTTGGGCTTTTTAACATGGGGGTCTATGGGCATTTTCCATGGCCACTCGATGAACTGCAGTTTTCTGCACTTCCGCATGGACTTAATCATTCAGACCTGGAGTTTGCCGCCTGGTTGGAGGTCGGCTGCTTTACGGACCTTGTTTACATAGTAACGGTTGTTAGGATGTACAATTGAAGAATGACCATTTGGGGGCGGGGTTTTGCGAAAGGTCAAAGGATCTGTTCTGAAATCAGTACAATAACAGATAAACACATAGGTCATAGGCCAACCATAGACGAGCTGCTGTAGCTCAGTCATGTTACTTTGACATGTGCCACGGACTGAAACTTTGTTTTAGACCATGTCCAACCTTTCATGGAAACATTATTCATCGATGGCTGTGGCCTCTTTCAGCAGGATATTGCTCCCTGGCTCGGATCATGAGTGGTTTGAGGGGCACAATAATAAGTTTAAGGTCTTGATCTCAACCCAATCGACATCTGTGACCAAACGATTCACCTTACTTTACCGACACAGTGTTTTGCTCCTCACTGGTCGACTCTCATTACACACCTTCCAGCTGCTCACATGAACCAGGAAGTCTTGTGAGGGCTTTTATCAGAGAGGTTCCTCTCCTCCAAATCCTCCTCTTCTTCTTCTTCTTCTTCTTCTCCTCTCAGCACAGGCTTCGTTAAGCCTCTTGCCTGCATCCGCCGAGCGAAGGGATAGAATACATTACCAAATCCACATGCAGCCGAAGCTCTTTAACACAAAATCTTAGCGGCGGCGTGAAATTAATCCGCCACACGAGCGGCGTTCTTCTCAACGCCTTCACGTCAAGAGCCGACCAGCGGAAAGACCTCGTCAGCGTACGGATCCACACTGAACTAGAGCAGGGCTGAAATTCTCCCTTTTTATCTTTTTTTTTCTTCTTCTTCTTTTGCTAATGAGAGTTCAAAGCAAGATCTTAATTCCAGCTGTTTGTTGAGATAAGGCTAAAAATAGTCCTCTAAGAGGCTTTAGTTGCCAGAAAGAAAAAAAAAAAACAGCCTTATTTAACACTTGTGGATTAGGAGAGGAGGGTCCTTCTAACTCCAGGAGCAACTGTCTGGGTTTGATGTCTGGGGTCTCGTGTTTGGTCCATTTATGCAGTGAATGAATCCAAGATCACCTGTGAAATGATTTCATAGAGAAACAGTAAATAAATAAATACTTGAGCCAGGAGCTACTGCTCAAAATGTCATTATGTCCTCACTTAATGACAATAAACGATTGTGGTCATTGGTTTTGATCTGTAAGAACCGAATGAGCTGATGTTGATTCCTGTGGTGCATTAACTGACCAGTAAACGTTGTGTTTTGCAGTTTATCCGTGTCCACTGTTCAGCGTTCGCTTCAGGAAGCCTCTCTTCGGAGAGACCGGTCACACCATCATGAATCTTCTGGCAGTGAGTGCTTCGTTCCTCCTCTTCGCTCTTTTCACTTTTAAAGAACTCAGCTCTACTCTGAAGAGCAGTTTTAAGTATTAAAAAGTGTGTCGTCTTTGTGCTACAAATACTTTAAAGGATTTGAGAGCCTTAACTTGTCATTCTGTGCGACGGCTTTTCCGTTCGTTAAACCGCAGACTTCTTTCATTTCTTTTTATTTGCCGTCCCTCCTGCAGGACTTCCGTAACTACCAGTACACGCTGCCGGTGGTTAAAGGTCTGGTCGTGGACATGGAGGTGAGGAAGACGAGCATCAAGATCCCCAGCAACCGCTACAACGAGGTGAGCGCCCGCCCCTTTACATAATTATCAATGAAATGTATTTAAAGAAGCATCTTTTTCTGTCATATTAGAGGAGGAATTAGCTACTTGTCACTTTGATTTACTCACATTTTAATGAGGTGCTGCAAAAATACGTGCAAGCAAACACAGTGAAACAACATATGACTGATCTTCATTAATCTGATCTTCAAAGCTTTACGAACGTTTGTTTTGATCTTTATTAGTTAATTAGTTTCAAGTTTAGTTGTTGTTTTTTGGTGGTTGAGGGTGTGGGATGGGCATCCTGATCACGTGACTCATTCATCTTATTGTTTATTATAAGCTTGACCCTTTGAATAATCTGCTGTAACACACACATTAATAATAATTAAACATTAATTCTATTTACCTGTAAATAGTACTGTGCAATATATTGATCTTATTATATTCTTAAACCTGTACGTACTGTTTCTGTTCTTGCTGTGCTCTGAGCCGCTGCAACCGTAATTTTATTTTGATAGAAATCTAAATGGCAAATAGAATCTAAGTCTCGAGGTCGACCATTTTCTTCTAAATGACAACATGCTGACACCAGACCAGCTCTCAGGATGTTAAAATAAACATCCAGTGTTCACGTTGGATTTCTAGATTTGCCGTATGTGCAGCTTGTTTCGTAAACGGTTCATGTTCAGAAGTTGGATTCATTAATATTTTAACTTGTACATTTGGGCTAAAAATACAAGCACGTGTGTCATAAAGTCATGTTGTCACATCACAAACAAACCAGTTCACACAGTCGTTTGTTTCAAGCTAAAATGTTGTTAAGAGTCGTCGCCTTAGTGTGTTTTTTACAGGGTTGAACATCATCTACCTGCACGAAACCCGTCAGTAGAAGACATTTTTTATTTTATTTTTTTAAAGCGTCATCACACACGTTTCAAATGTGTGGGAGAGAAATAATAAACAAACTCCGGGACCTCGGTTTGTCCGCTCGGTGTGAGGGTGTGAATGAACGTCCAGCCACGAGAAGCGATGCAGCGTCGGGCTCCGCTCTGCTGAGAAGGAGAGAGAGCGGAGCCGGTTTGTAGCGTTTGGCTGTCGACGTGGTGACAGATGGGAACCCAGTGATGTGAAGAGGGGGCCGTTGTTCAACAGCTTGCCCACGAGTCTTTAGCTCAGCGAGTGGTTAAAACCCTCCAGATTTTCACTTTCATTTCTGATTTGCGAGCGACGGCTTCAAAGAGACACGGAGGCAGGAGATTGAGCGGAATTAATAGGAGAGATCTCAAGAACTACCAATATCAGCCCTTCTTCTGCAACATGTCACCTCAGCACCACCGCATTATTATAATAATAATTAACTTTATTTTACCAGGTTGGTCTCATTGAGATATAAAATCTCTTTTTCAAGAGAGACTGTCCAAGATGGCAGCGGTACATACAGTATAAAAACACTTAAAACTAATTAAAACCACAATACATACAGTATAAAAACACTTAAACAAATTAAAACCACAATACATACAGTATAAAAACACTTAAAAGTATAACATTATAAAAAGCAACTATAAAACATAGTACATAAGCATAAAAACATTAAAACTATAAAACAGAAATGAACACAAAAATAAGTACATACAGTATAAAAAAAACTTAAAACAAATTAAAACCACAATACATACAGTATAAAAACAATTAAAACAGCAGTACATACAATATAAAAACACTTAGAACAGTAGTACACACAGTATAAAAACACTTCAATTAAAACAGCAATACATACAGTATAAAAACAATTAAAATAAATGAAAACCATAGTACATACAGTATAAAAACGATTAAAACTAATTAAAACCACAATACATACAGTATAAAAACAATTAAAATAAATGAAAACCATAGTACATACCGTATAATAACGCTTGAAACTAATTAAAACAGTAGTACACGCAGTATAAAAACAACTACAACAGTAGTGCATACAGTATAAAAACACTTAAATTAAATAGTAGTACACATAGTATAAAAACACTTAAAACAGTAGTACATATAGTATAAAAACACTTAGAACTGTAGTACATACAGTATAAAAACACTCAAAAAATAGTAGTACATACAGTATAAAAAAAACTTAAAACAAATTAAAACAATAAACAGTTAAACAATTAAAACACATACATACATATAAAAACATTAAACAATTAACACACAGTATAAAAACACTTAAAACAGCATACATACAGTATAAAAAATTAAAATAATAAAACAAGTACATACAGTATAAAAAAACTAATTAAAACAGTAGTGCATACAGTATAAAAACACTTAAAACAGTAGTACATACAGTATAAAAACAATTAAAACTAATTAAAGCAGTAGTACATATAGTATAAAAACCATTTAAACAGCAGTACATACAGTATAAAACATTAAAAAAACATGACAGAAATACCAGTTAAAATACTTAAACATGTAAAGCCATAGACATTTAAGATAAAAACATTAAAACATTAAAACATAAACACGTATAAATAAAGTCCGAGCAATACAGTATGAAAAACACTTAAATCTAATTAAACAACTCTCAAGTAAGACCACTAAACCCAGTATGTACTACAGTAGAAATTACCGAACCACTGTAACAATATAGTTAAAACTTTAACCAGGCAGCAGTCTACTTAAAGCATAAAAACATACAAGATCTAGCCTTCTCTGATGAAGCCGTAACATAACTACTCCTGTTATAGATGTACAGACCTATAAACCTATAAATTAACCGTTAGTAAGCCTAGGTCATTTGAATGACCATACATGATGTCTTCTAAACAATTCCGTATAGCATGAACCGTTGACCGGACTTTGACATGCTAGCTTACCGAGTTTGCATTCTAGCGCACCGAAGACGCTCGTCAAGTCATCACATTTGTCTTCACTTAACTGAACAAAGCACGCACGTGCTGGCCATGGGGGCGTGTTTCAACGACCGGGCCGACTCCCACTTGGTGTGCGTCCAGAACGATGACGGGAACTACCAGACGCAGGCCATCAGCATCCATCACCAGCCACGCAAAGGTGCTGACACAGAAACACACTTCCTCCCACTCTCCCTGCGTGTGCCTGGCTTTCACGTCCAGCGATTTATCTTGTGTGTTTACCTCAGAGTAACCACAACCTTTTTCCTCTTTCTCCCTTGTTTTTTTTTTTTTTTCCAGTTACCGGGGCCTGCTTCTTTGTGTTCAGTGGTGCTTTGAAAGCATCATCAGGCTTCTTGGCTAAAACCAGCATCGTGGAAGGTGAGTTAAGTCCCAACAAGACAACACAATAGCTGCAGAAATGCTGAAACGTTCGTTTTGTTGATTTATTGCCTCAGTGGGCGCGTTGGCAGAAAGAACAACGAAGAGTTTGGAGGTGGAAATGTGGAGAAATATTTCACACGGTGGCTTTTTAATCGTGGGTCCGTTTTCCCTCCGTCAGACGGCGTGATGATCCAGATCACGGCCGAGACCATGGACTCGCTACGGCAAGCCCTGAGGGACATGAAGGACTTCACCATCACGTGTGGCAAAGCCGACCAGGAGGAGAACCAGGAGCTCGTCCACGTCCAGTGGACGGAGGACGACCACAACTTCAACAAGGGGTGAGATAGAGACTGGATATGGACTTTTTTTAGGGCCGATTTTAATTTTACCAATCAGCATTGGCCGATACTTGCTGCCGATATTTGGAGCCGATACTGCCCCTCCCTCCAAAATTATTATTATTATTATTATTATATACTATTAGTTTGACAGAGAGAAAAAAAATGTTAGCTAGCAAACTCCTGCTTAACAACAGCAGTTAACGTTAGGGCTGTTGTAATGACTAATGTTGGTGCTGAGTAATAAAATAGATAATGGTTCGGTAACTGTTTTTTTTTTTGTTGTTGTTTTTAAAAAAAAATAACCAAAAAGAAACACGTTTTTTTTCCAACTTTCAACTTATTTTGCTCAACATGTCTATGAGTACAAGCATTTTCCAGCTACTAGCTGCCACACTCTGCTAGTGGGGGAGGGGTAATGTATGGGCTGCACGGGTCCCCGGTGTCTCGAGAAGCACAGGGCTGCCTGTGGATGTGCCTGTCTGTAAATCTTGCTGGGGTAAAAAAAAATGTACATCTATATATGGGTCAAAGACGTATAAGGATTTTAAAAGTAAAAAAAAAAAATCTAAATCAGCTGCTATTAATAATAATAAAAAGAGTAACAGGGTAACAGAATATCTTTGTTATCCAGGAAGGACATATCGTTACCCAGGAAGGAATAAACAACTATTTTTCCTTCATAATCGGGCACTAACTGGGTCTACTGTGTAAAACATTAGCTTAATCTTCAACACATCAATGTGATATTTCACATGAAATAGGTCATTTTAGCGATATCCAGAAAGACACATCATGGTGGTACATCACGTACCACTGAGCGAAAAGGTCAAAATATCAACATTTTAAGAGAGATTTACTGACATTGTTATCTCTTTTGGGGTCCTTCAGAATCTGTTGGCTGATACAACACCCTGTAACATGAATGTCCAAATCCAATTATGGTCATATAGCCACTTTATGTGTGATACACAGGAAGGACATTTGAGAATCCAAAAATGGGGACAAAAGTATTTCTCGAATAAAAATGTAAATGAGCTTAGTGTTGTTACTATATTTGTAGGTGTCATTACAAACACCAACACAATTATGCCCAAGTGTATCATTAATGCCTTTATTAAGATTTTTGACATTTTTAGCACAATTTTGTTCTTAGATTTTTAGCCCGGACGTTATCCAGGAAGGACAGTTTTGTACTTTTGAGCTAAATAGGTCCATAAATTTTCATTTCTTACATTAAATACTCATATGGGCAAATAAAGTGGGAAGAATTGAGTAACAAATTGTACTTTTTAATTTTTTTTTATTTATTTTTACTATTATAAATATGCCTCGGACACCAGAATTGACATGTCTCGTCTTTGACCCATATACCCACGTATCAGCTGATACCGATACCAGTAAAAAAAAAAAAAACAGAAATATCGGCCCGATATAACGGTCAGTCTCTAGGATGAGGCGGGAGGGGAGAAGGGATGAGGAGATGCGTTCGCTGTCACGGACAATTGAGTCGATTCTTCCCCGGCCGCAGCTGCATGTACCAGTTAGCTGCAGAAACTCATTATGCACACTGGGGGAAGCCCTCTGGAGGAAAATCTACACAGGCACTGACATGGACTAATGCATCAATTCTACGGCAGCCTGATAAAATCGGCAAATTTAAGAGCGAGGTTTGAGACATTTCACGGGATAGAAGATCACTTCATTAGCAGAATAGCTCAATTAACCACACATCAACAACTCAGACGCCTGCACTGGAGTTTTGTTCTTAATGAAAGCGAAGGAGGAGGAGGAGGAGAGTGAAAAGCAGCTTCTATTTGTAACTTTAAATCTAGAAATTCAACATCTGGTATCACCTCTCGTCTACTGACCCACCACAGAAAGATTTTAGATGATGGTCTGGCTGTTTAAAAACTAATTCCACGTTTGGCTAATGATCTTGATCAAAGTACGATTTAAAAAGTCCTGAAAATATAAAGGATTCTATTAAAGGTTATTTGTGTTTCTCATCCAGAGTCTTTTTCTTCTCTCCTTGTCTTTCTCTATTTTTCAGTGTCATCAGCCCAATAGATGGGAAGTCGATGGAGTCCATCACCAGCGTCAAAATCTTCCACGGCTCAGAGTTCAAAGCCAACGGCAAAGTCATCCGCTGGACCGAGGTAGGACGCTCTGGACGCTCTGGACGCTCACGTCACTGGGCTTCAGTCAGGAAATCAGGACATGATACAGAGGAACAAAGTGTCTCAACTGGTTAAAGCTTCATCATCTTCATTCAAATTGATAGCAGATATCGGCCGGATATCGGCAAAAAAATATAAGTATCAGATTATATCGGCCCGCATCTAAAATCTCCGATACAAGCTCCAGCTTTTCTATCCAGCATTTAGAGCCCATGTGATCACAACAACAGCGTGAACTAAGGTGCTAACAAAGTAGCAAGGAGTAGGAGTGATATCGGCCTCATGGCAGCATTTTTCTTTAAGGTCCAAAAAAAATATATATACTGCATTTTTCAAAACTTTCCGCCTCAAATTTCAATGTTTTAAAAATACATATTAATGTGTTAATACAGACTTTAATATAGAAAACATATAGTAGGTAGGTCCCTACTTAATGTCTCCATTAAGGCCTTGGCCTTTTTATTTATTTAATGCAATTGTAGAATATTCTTATGTTTAAGGTTAAAATTTATGTAACTCATTGATTAATTACGAATGGGTCAGTTTTTCACCTATTGTTATTCTCTGTTTGAGTTATACCATTAACATTAAACAAATAAGCAATAAAAGTATTTATGATTCATGTTGGTATCGGAATCGATATCGGTATCAATATCGGTATCGTATTGGAAGTTGATTGTGACCCAGTTCTGTTATTTATTAATAAAAACAAAATAAAACTGTTCTACGACTGTTTCTCTACTACTAGACTCATAAGTTTTCACTCTAATACGTCTCCAGACTGAACCGACGGGACTCACTTTGAGTGTTTGTGCGTCTCCCTCAGGTTTTCTTCCTCCAGAGTGAAGACCAGCCCAACGGCCTGAGCGACCCGGCCGACCACAGCCGGCTGACGGAGAACGTGGCGAGAGCTTTCTGCGTGGCCCTGTGTCCACACCTGAAGCTGCTGAAGGAGGACGGCATGGCCAAGCTGGGACTGAGGGTCACTCTGGACTCGGACCAGGTGAGACGGAGGAGGTGCTGGATCTCGTAGATTAAAATATTTGGATTGGTTTTTCTTTTATTACTGCTAGTGGTGGTAGCGGTTTATGCTAGAAGCGTCCAAACGATCAAGGTTTCAGTTTGAGGAGAAGAAAAGTCTGGATTTGGACAAATTCTGATCCTGGTCTGCATTAAACAAAGTGTTGGGCTCCAGTAGGGGGCGCTATTAATCATTAATATGTATAAATAGTTAAGTTGCCTAATAAGATAAAGTCTCAAAAAGGATTTGAAGGGTGCATTTGAGTACTGACTGTGAATCTATCACTAATCACAACAACTTTACTTACTATAGAAACAACTAGAATTTAATTATTAAAGGGCGGGACTAAAGGGCGACTAGTCTTCTGTTTCTGCAGACATTTCAACTAAAGCGTATCGGCTGAAACAGAATCCACTAGAATTATAGAAAACTGGGACAAGCAGTGAGATTGACCTCATCATCATTTCCGTGTGTGTTTCCAGGTGGGCTACCTGGCAGGAAGTAACGGCCAGCCCCTCCTGCCCCAGTACCTGAGCGACCTGGACAGCGCCCTGATCCCCGTCATCCACAGCGGCGCCTGCCAGCTGAGCGAGGGCCCCGTCGTCATGGAGCTGGTCTTCTACATCCTGGAGATCATCTCCTAGGAGCCAACGAGGAGGAGACGCCGACCTGCAAACGCTTTCGCCTGCACCGTTTTGTTTTTTTTAAAAATTTTCCAGCTGGGACGTCATGTCGCCCGCCCGGTCCTTCCCCGTCATCCCGTCCGCCTCCAGCCGTTTGCACTTCAGAAGAGCCAGAAAACTGTGCCGAGCCAGGCGGGGTAGCATTCCTCACGTCAAACCTATGCATCAGAGGAAGCTCCGAGCAGATCCGAGCGTCCGTCCTCGTACCTACACTTGGGATGTTAGCGAGAGGAAGTCAAGTTGTGAAGAAGCGGAGAAGATATTAAACGGCTCTGGGTTCTCGGGTCGGTATCGATCAGGTCAAGTGTGGGTATCCGGACAGACCTGCTGGTCGTGGCGTCTTGTAGCTCCTCATCTTCCGAATCATTCGAAACTCCCGACGTCACTGTGGCAGCCGGAGGTCCACCCTAACCCTAACGCACTGAACTCTGGGTTAAAAAAAAAAACCTGCCTCTGTGTAGCACGGATGCTGTCACAAAGGAGACTCACATCCACTGCGGAGAAGGAGAAGAAGAAGAAGAAGAAGAGGTCTGGACGAGGAGGAAGAGGAAGGAGGAAGTATCTCCGATTTAGTTTATCAGTGCCTGCAGCAGCGATTCATCGACGGAGGAGGGAAAATACAAAAAAACAAACAAAAAAAAACAACATCTCTGCTTCACGTCTTACTACTTAAGCTTTACTCCACAGACATCGACTTGTACATACATGTGTAGGTGGAAGAATCTCCTCCTCCTCCTCCTCCTCTTCCTCGGTTAAAACAGCTTCCAGAAACCTCCAGTATTAGTGAAAGAAGGTTAAAAAAAAAAAACCTTTTGTTCTACACAGCTGAGTAAAAAAAATAAATACATAAAGGTTCCAAGGCTTTATCAATAAACGATCTGTACATACACCTGGAAAAAAGAAAAAAGAAAACGCAAGATCAGTTTTTATCCGACATCATTCGTGTTCGTTCCGCCGTGGTTGCAAAAAAAAAAAAAACTCGATTTACTTTGGTGTCAAAGAGAATAACTCTTAAAGATGTAAAGCTATAAATATATATAAATATATATATATATAGACGATATATATATGAAGAAATATATAAGGACTGACTTAATTTGCAGAAGCAGTGCACTGGATTCTAAGCCATTTACAGGAGAGTTGAAGTCCTGGAGGACGTCAGGAGATTTAAAGTCCAGTGTTTGTGAGATCAGAGGTTCCTGCAGAAAGTTTGATTGACCCGAACCTGAATGTATCTCATCTCGCATATTTC
Organism: Mugil cephalus; assembly: GCF_022458985.1. Taxonomy (NCBI): domain Eukaryota; kingdom Metazoa; phylum Chordata; class Actinopteri; order Mugiliformes; family Mugilidae; genus Mugil; species Mugil cephalus. Next base: position 9,052,347 of record NC_061776.1, read on the forward strand.
TGCATCCTTCCAAAGCCCTGAAAATCCAAGACATTTTTTTATTTTTATTTTTTCTTGCTAACGTCGTCTTCAAGGGCCTCAACTGTTTCAATCTGTGAACAGATCATCATCAGCCTGTTTGGACGTCAACTGAAACACGGACCTGCAGAAATAAAAGAATGTATTCCTCTTGTTCCTGTTCAAATCTGAGAGACGTGCTTAGTTGTTTCTGTTTTCGGACCGAATCACCAAAAAAATCTGTGTACAGTAACCGTGACGCTTGCGTCGTGTTAATTTCTCCTCTGTTAAATGACAGTTCAGATGAAGCCGGGGCGAATGAATCAAGACAATCACGTGAAAAAAATCTGCAGAAGAGCCGTCGTTTCCAGTTTTAAATTAGACCTGCAGCTACTCGTTTTTAGGACTTCAGGAGCCGCTGTAGCAGAGTTAGCGTCGGTTAAGGACCGAGGTCAAAGGTCACCGCCCCCCTGGTTGATTTACTGTGATCCCACCAGAGACGGTGTCGCTCCATCACCGTGTTTTCACTGTGTCCATCAGACGACGAGCAAAACGAAGGAGGAGGAGACGCCAGGATTCCTTTTTGTTTCTTCTAAATTACTTTTTTTCGGCATTATTATCTGACATGTGCAATATGTCTTAAACGACCCCCCCACCCACCCACCCCCACCCTAAAATAAATGGTGCAATTTGTTGGAAAAAAAAAAGTAGCATTTTGTTTTTGTATTCAGCTCCAAGATGTAACTTTTCCAAAACCGTGCATGCAGCAGAGCTCGAAACGGGAGTAAATCAACTTTGCATTTCAACAGTTATGGATACTCAGTTCTGTCATTGTCTGGATTTTGTTTTTCTTCTTTTTATTTTTAATAAATATCAGTCAAAAAGCCAAAAACCCTGTACACCGTTTCTTCCCCATTTACACTAAACGTGGTCTTTATCCAAAAAAAGAAAACTGTAGTATATGTAAAATAAAAACTTATAGAAAACTGACTCCAGTTTGTTGCTTTCTTCTTTTTCTCTAGTTTTTTCTACTGAATGAAATGAAAGAAAGAAAGAACTCAACACGACAAATTAAAAGAAGATATTTTAATGATACACTTGCGCAGGATTAAAAAGCTTCAGTCCACGCAACAGTTTCTCGATTCTGTTTAAAATGATTCTACAACGTGACATCACTCATCTTTGATTGTTAGAAAACAAAATGAAAAGTGTGATTTAATGAATGAATTTATTCAAACGTGAAGTGGACGTAAGTTTTCACACCTTAAAAGTTCTGCACAGAAGAAGAAATGTTGTGACCGCAGTAACGTTTGGCAGCTTAAATGAAGTCGCCCACAGTTTGGAGGCGGGAAGGTTAGTGGTATTTGGCTCAGTCACTTTGTTATGGCTTCTTTTTGTCAGCGTTCGTTAACATCCTGAAACTTTTAAAGGACCAGTCAGCTCAAATTACACGTGCACTTAAAGCTGCACTCACTTGGCACGCTAGCGAACAACATAATCATCACTTATTCATTTAGAGACGTGTTTTTGAGCCTCTTTTGGCTCCGTTTTTGGTCTCTGTTTAGAGCCTGAAAGACAAAAACAAGGAGCCGAAAGAGGTTAAAATCCACAGTTTTAATACAGCTGATGGAGTAATTCAAACCAGTTTAGTGCAGCTTTAAGAAATGTATCTTTTCTATCTTTGCTTTGTTGATCAAATTTTCTTAGCTCATCATGGTAAAAAAAAGAAATAGTTTATTTTGAATGAACTGGCCCTTTAAAAACCCATCGGTCGGCTCATTCTGATATTTGGGAAACACCTCGTGACGAGACTGATGCATAGATTTATAACATCTTTACTCTTGTTGAGATTTAGATGCCTGTAGATAAAAAATGAAGCTAAGGTTAGGTTAGCTTAGCTTAGCTTAGCACAGGTCATTATACTAAACCAGCTAGCCTGGCTGTGTCCACACGTTAAAGCACGTGACTCCTGATTAAATCATTCGTAAACTAAGACGATGCTTTTTGACCTGCACTGAGCCGGACTAGCCACTCCCCACCCCTCGTTTCCTGTCTTTATGCTAAGCTAAGCTAACAGTTTCATGGCGTGAGAGTCACACAATGCGCTTTACTACTACCTTTACTTTTATCCCCCCTCCTACTTAACTTTAGCATTAGTTAGCTTTGTGCTATTCAGTGTAAACATCTAACTCACCTAAAGCCTCTGAGAAGTGAGTGTGCGGTTTAGTGACTACAGGTTTATCATCCAAGAAAGAAAGAAAGAAAGAAAACAAACGTGTGTTGTGGGGGGTGAGAGTGTGCGGATTTTTAAATAATTTATCGTACCTTGTCCTCATCGTCATCTCTTGGCTTACTCCTGTAAAACGTCTTTCCCATCGTAAACTGGATGAACTATGTGGAAACACACTGAAAACTTCCAACAGCTGTAAATATATATATATATATATGTATATGTGTATATACTCTATGTATATATGAAATCTCCTCTCATCGTAACAGGTTTGGCAGCTAAAGACGATTTCAAATATGCAGGATTTGACAGCAACAGTGATTACTTTGGTATTAGTGCATAGTTCTAGATACCAGAGCTGAGAGATGTGAGGAGCATGTTCTTTGATATATTAACTAAAGGTTACGTCAGGCAGCAGGTACAGGTTAGCTCGACACGGCGCCGGCCTCCTTCTCCGATTTAAATCACGAGGCCTCTGATCCTCCCGATGAAGCCCCACGGCAGCTCCTACCGGACCGGACACCGCCAGGTTCACCGTGAAACCGGCTCGGTGTCGCCTCCCGGTGGAGCGCTGTGTGAAAATGGAGCTCGTGTGTCGTGCAAATGTGCAAAAAAGTTCTGAGCAAGTCAAAGACCCGTGTAGTCCAATCCCAACGACGGACCGTCCTCGACGCGTCCTAAACACCTTCGTCCTCATCATCCTCCTCCTCTTCTTCTTCCTCTGAGTGTTTTTGATTGAGTGCCTTTTATCTGCAAAATGAAGATGTTGTTTGTTTCAGTAAGAAAAAAAAATACAACAAACCTCATCTGTAACTTTGGAGAAAGGGATTCAAGACAGATTCATCTCTCACATCTGTCTCATCCTGAGCTAGTTAGCTTAGCATAGCAACACACTACACTTTCCTAAGATTTAACATGATAATTAGAGAATGAATCACACCAGGTTGTTTTGCTAACTAGCTTAGCTTCATATTTACTCACATTAGATGAGTGGTATCAATCTTCTCACCTTAAAAACCCTCTCGTCTATTTCCCGCCCCAAATGTTTCTGAGTGGAACATAAAAATACTGCTGGCCTATGGTTGGAGCTCTTTTAGCCACAAGCACAACAGAGCAGATTTGACACTTCATAGTATTGAGAAAAAAAAAAGTGTGAAGATAATTACCTTCATTTTGAGACGGGAAGCATCCTAGAGAACCTTGAAGACAGAAAGGAACCATTGTCAGACGCACAATGAAGCAGCCGTGGTCTATTTAATCAGTGGTGGGTATTGTTCAGTTTGTTAAGTGTTTAATGTTACCTAAGACTGGTCGATCACCAGCCAGCGCTCTGTGCTCGTCTGCAGGTCCTGGCCGCTCAGAGGCTCCCGCAGACGGACCTTCACCTCGACGCGACCTCCGGTCGCTTTACGTCCGTCCATCACCTGACGCCAGAACCACAGTTGTTGAACTTTTAGAATTGGTTTTAAACTTGCTCCCAGACTGTGGAACAAACCACTCACTACTGATCTCGGGCCTTTTTAAAATCAAAGCTGAAGACCCACTTTTTTAGACTAGCATTCAATTATGATTAGGGCAGATTTTTAGTTCTATGCATTTCTGGAAGGCTTTTAATACCCCGCAGCATTGTAGCACTTTCCAGTTGTGTTTTTATATATTGTTTTATGGCTTTGTTGTACCTTTCAGTTGTTGTAAAGAGTTTTACAAATAAAATTTGACTGATTGAAGTCATTAAAGCTGACTTTTAACCAACAAGGGCAAGAAAACCATCAGGAAAACTGTGAAGCACGGGGGTGGCAGCATCATGCTGTGCCTTCTTTTTCCAATAGAAAATGTATAGGAAATATGCGTGTAAGCGAAGAGGCTCACAAACCAGACTCAGTTACACCAGTTCTGTCAGGAGGAATGGTATAAAAGTCCTGTAACTTCTAACGAGGCTGTTGAACGCTAACATCTGACCCACGTCATACAATTTAAAAAGGAAACGCTACCAAACACTAAGTCCATGGAAACGTCTGACCCACAGGAAACGTTTACTCGGATTAAATGTCAGGAGAAAAACTTTTATACATTTATACAGTAATTCATGCAAAAAGAGCCCTGATCACGTATTGATTACATATAGTGCATATGGACTAATATTAAGAAGTAATTTTTCTTATTGGTCTTATGTAATATTCTAATTACTTAATTATCAATTAACTTTAACTCGATGATAATCTAATTTACTGAGATGCACCTGTAAGTTGTATGTAAACCTCTGACTTCAGCCACATACTCTTCGTACCCTCATTCCAGTTTTGTTTTTTGGTGTCGTCCTCACCTCTACGATCTCCCTGATCTCACTCTGTGTCTCCAGTTTGTCCAGCTTGACGACGGCCGTCCCAATGGGCTTGTCGCTCCGCAGGAAACCGCTGTGGGACGACACACACAAAACTCCTAATTTATTCACCTTTAAATCTATTTAGTTTGCATTTTAGTTACGTGTTTATGTCCTAGCGTTTTCTCTTGGTGCAGAAATATGACACATGAAGAGTTTGTTGACACTGATATCATATTGTTTAAAAGAGAAACACCGGCAGACGACCTGTATCCTCAGACATTCTCGTTGTTAGGATGCTGTTGTGTGTGTTTTTCCAAATTCAAATAATCTTTTTGAAAATAAAAACTTCCATCCATAATCCATCATGGCCAGCAAACAACTGTTTGTGGTTCTGAAACAACAGTTGAGCCTAGAGATCAACCGATATATCGACTGGCCGTTATTAATATATATATATATAATATATCGGGCCGATATTTGCGATATTTGATATTTTACTGATATCAGCATCGGCTTATACATATATACATTTTTTTTTTTTTCCTGGCAAGATTTACAGACAGATGCATTCACAGGCAGCCCTTTCTGAGGATGCTGTGGATCCGTGCAGCCCATACATGGCCCCTCTCACACTAGCAGAGTCAGTGCAGGTGAAAGTTGGAAAACGTTCGTGCTCTACCTCTTTTTACCTGTTTATTAAATTAAATATTCTTTGAGCTCAATAAATCTTTATGTTTTTGGTTAACTTGAGACTAATATTTATCATGCAAATGGTGGGAGAAAAAGCAGTATCGGCTCGAAATATCAGCTCCGAAAAATTCTCTATGAAAAGTATCACTTTATCACTAGTTTACTGTTTTGATTTTATGTGTGGACTCCAGGAATACTAGCTGTTGATGGGCAACGCCTAATGGGGATCCCAATAAACACAATAAACACAATAACCTTTGCCAGTCCGAGTCATTTATACTTAACGCTAAACGCTAGTCTGCGCTGTGTCTTTTTTTGCCAGTCGTTTCTGCTTCAATTTCAACAATGGCGACTGAAATTTCATCTGAATTTCGCCAACAAATGTTTGCATCTTCAAACCTCCTCAGTTAACCGTTCCTTGATATGTTCCATCTTTATCGATCCAACACAATCAGTTAGAAAATTGCGGGAAACGGAGAAGCAGCCGGAAATACTAAAGAGGAAACACGCTGCTTTTCAAGTGGTCCAATCTGTACATTATAAACCACCTTTGCAGAAAACGAAAAGCTGTCCTGGTTGGACGTTAACTGCGTGGTCTGAGCAGAGCCTGCGACTCACCCTTTGTGCAGCAGCTCCAGTTTGAGGCCTTTAGACGTCACCACCCTCCTGAAGCCGCGGTGGTTACGATTGATTGACAGCGTGAAGCTCTGGTCATATTCTGGTGGAAACACACACGATGAGACGACGTGATTTACCGTTAGTAGACGTTCAGCAACCGACTACCATGCTACCAAGCTGCTGTTTGAAATATTATTACAGATGTCTGAAAGTGCATGTCTTACCTGGGGAGTTAGTGTTCTTGATGACGGACGTCTTGTGTTTCTGCGGCTGCTCCTGGAGGAGAACAAACGAAAAGCGGCAAAAGTTTAAAAGAAAAAGCGTCATTGGTTTAAATGAGCTCAGTACCGACAGTGTGAGGCTCTCACCGCGCTAGGGTAGGGGAATTCCAACTTGACGTAGGCATCCAGGTCGTTTGATTGGATTCCTGAAGAAAAAAGAAGAAGAAACAAAATGTATTTAAAAGCAGGAAGTGTTTGTTTTCGCCTTAATTCCTTATCTGAAGTTTTTGGTTAAAGATAAACTAATAAAATGTTTAGTACTTAAAACTGAAAACAATGGAAAGAGTGGAACTACTGACATTTTAATTACACTTTAACTTTCTTAGGACCTTTTTGACCCATTGAACTGTATTAAAAGAATGTTTTTTTACCACTAGGGGCAGGAAGATTCATCCCTTTAACAATAACCACGAGCATGTCAGTGCTGCTCAGCTCTGGAAATATCCTGGCAAGAGGAGAAAGAAACAGGAGAGAAGATGAGTGATTTGTTGCATCGACTTTAAGACTAAACAGCAAAAAAAGGTAAAAGAGAATTTAACAGAAAAAGACGATGAATTAGATAAAATATTGACTTTATCAACTAATTCAGGACATGAACGAATCTCAAATCTTAACATTTGTGAATTTACAATTATAGATTATTATTATTGTTGGTGTTTGTTTATAGAAGAGTGGGTGTAAACAGATTTATTCCTACTCATTAAACACGATTGGGTCTCTATATCATAGGTCTTCAACAGGGGGTCCACGACCCCTAGTGGGCCGCCAGAGGTACTGCAGGAAGGGTCGCAAAATCTTTGGTTGATTAGACATTTTTTATATAGATTTTTGTAATTTTTTTGTTTCCCCTCATTTCCTGTCTTTATGCTACGCTAAGCTAACAATTTCATGGCATGAAAGTCACACAAGGACGTTTAGTACTTTTACTTTTATCCACCTCCAATTTAATGTTAGTATTAGTTAGCTTTCTGCTATTCAGCATAAACATCCACCTTGCCTAAGGGATAAGGGATAGCTTAATATTGAATGCAAAATGATAATAATAATGTATATTTATAAATAACACTAGGCTGAGTTTAATATAGAACACACATAGTAGGTAGGGGGAAAATTCAATGTTTTCCTGCCACTTTCATCAAATTTCATAGGGTCAACTATTTCTAAATATGTTCCTGTTTATATTTTTTATGACTTGACTAAAAAATAATAAAAATAATAATAAAAAAATAAAACTTATCAGGACTTAAGAGAGTCATAATAATAAAATGCACCGACCTGACAGTGCGAAACGGTCTCTCCTCGAAGTGATGTTTGGGAGGAGGCAGACCCGCCCACTGAGCCAACTTCAGGACCTCCAGACTCTTCTTACAGCTTTCGGCCATCTTCTCAAACCTGAAACCAAAACGTTTAATCCACGACTTTAGACCGTCCTTATTTCAAACTCTAAATATACAATTATTTTACATGTTGTAGTCACGTTTGGGAGTTTAAAGTGTGACAGAGGAATCTTACTTTGTGGTCTCAGCGATGTTGCCCAAGTGTGTGAACTGCTTAGAGTGAGTCAGACATTTCTAAAAGGAGGAAGAGCAGAAAAGTCTTGTTACCGCAAGTCAAAGTCAAATTCAAAGTCAACTTTATTGTCAATTCTGACGTGTACAACACATGGAGAGAACTGAAATTTCATTCCTCACTGGCCAATGGCAACAACTATACAAAAAAAAAAAACATAAAATGTGCAAATATTGAGATTTAAAAGGAGGATAAATAAAAAATATATATAAAATATAGCCTGTATATAGACTAAAAGAAAAACATGATATGGCACATGACAATATACATAAAGTGTCTGGTGAAACCCCTGAATTGTGCACAAAAGTGTTCACCTGTATGTCTGATATTTAGAAACAACAATGAAAAAACTACACTTAATATTAATATAAAGTTGACTTGTAATGTGACACTGGATATGAGACCAAAGGTCGTATCAATTTAATATAATGTTACACACACATAAAATAAACAGCTTTGTATTTATCTTAATAAAAAACGCGCTTTAACAGTATAAATTAGACGTTTAGTTGGCAGTTTTACCTCGTGCTGCTCTTTCAGGATGTTGGCCAGCTGAGTGTAAACCTGCTCGACTTTCTCTGAGACCTGGACGTCGCTGTGATGAATCAGGATGAATTCCTCGTCTTCGTCACCGGGGGGCGACGGCACCTAGGGGGCACAGCACAGAGAGGGTCACCTACAGTGGGACGTTCACCCCCCCCTCTGTATTTTGAAGACATAACCCCTCATCTCTGCCATGAGATCGTGCTCCAACTAACTGAGAAATAGTAAGAACTGAATGTTTGTATATTCTAATCCTACCACAAACTTTGCACCATTCAAATTTAAAGTCACACTTTTAATTAACCTGTATGATTTGATTTAAATCCTATGAATATTCAGCAGGTAGTAAACCGAGGGTCCGCTCACCGTGCTGATGTCCACGGTTTTGCCGCTGCGTGCCGCCTCGATCATGGGGTCCAAGCCCTTGGCGGTGCGGAGGAAAACCTTTGCCTGCTCCATGTCGCTCTTCTGCTTCGCCTGCAGAGCCGCCTTCATGTACTGCTTCCTCCGACCCTCCAGAAACTCCAGCTGCATAACAGCTGCAAGAGGAAGAAGCGAGAAATAATAAACTACTAATGGAGTGGACATTAGACTGTTTCAACATCATAACAATCATGAAGGATGATTAGAAGCAGGAGTGTTATATTAGAAAGCCTTAGTTTTCACTGGTGTAAATCATTAAATGTTAAATAAGTGTATATCTGGTGCCTTAAAGCCTCTGATTGTTGGTATGTTATTTGCTTTTGGGGATTGATTGGAGTGTAAATATCAGCTGGTTTTAGTATCTTGTTGTTTAATTGGCATAACATGAAATAAAAATGGATTGACTTCCTTTCATTGGTGTCACAAGAGCCTCAATTGAGAGTCTGTTCTTTTGGACGACATCCTGGTTTGTTTACACAGGGCTGCAGCCATTTATCAGTCAACTGTATCATATCATACGCCCTGTATGATATGATACAGTTGACTGATAAATGACACAAGCACAGAGTTCACCGAATGTAAAAGAAACACTGTCCACGAGTTTGGCTCCTGCCACAAGATACTTCAATGTTCTACTTGTTCCACTACAGAAACGTACAAGAGGGACCAGTTTATGTGTAGGCTGGGTTTAAGACGAGAAGACTGACTCTCAGTATGTGTTAGCTTAGCCTGGTAAACAGTAGAAGAAGAAGAAGAAGAAGAAGAAGAAGAAGAAGAAGAAGAAGAAGTAGTAGTAGTAGTAGTAGTGGTAGTAGTAGTAGTAGTCTGGAACAAACTTTGAGGAGATGACCATTTAATCAATGAAATGGCAGCAAGAGATACAGTTACTTAACATGTGTCCACAAATATTAACCCCCAAGGAAACACCGGCTACAACTTTGGTTCCTACCACTAAATCTCCCCCATGCAGTATTTTTCTTTCCAAACAGATGACAAAGAGTCTAAAAACAGGCAAAATTTTTACGTTCTGTTCGTTTCACTTGAGGCGGGAAATGTGGGGTTGCCTCGGCAACCAGAGGCTGTAACATGATGGACGACAAGCAAATCCCTTTATATGTGCACAAGTGTTAATTGTTAAAGCTTTATGTCATAGGTCTTGGGGGTCCATGGAGGAATTTATTATGGAATTTATTTAAATACACATTAACATGAATCCAATATGTTTTAGTTATGGGATAACTTAATATTTAATGCAAAATTATGATAATAATGTATATTTATAAACAGCACTAGGCCAAGTTTAATATAAAACACATATAATATGTAGGGGGTCCCACCATCATTTTGGGGGACCGTGGCCTGAAAGACATTGAAGACTCCTGCTCTACGTTTGTAACTGACCTTTTGGTGAGAGTTGGGGTGAATCCGACTGAGAACTTTTTACTCCTTGACCTGCGGTGGGGATGTCCAGCGAGGGCCTCTTCAGCTTTTCTGCAACAGCAGGCTTTGACTGCAAGAAAATAAAAAAAACACTCCATCAACAACTTGATCAGAAAAGTGTAATATATAATATAATACTGACACCCCACCTCTTCTTCTTTCACCTCATCGTCGTCGTCGTCTTCATCCGCTACTTCAGCAGCGTCAGTGGAGGCGAGTTTATTCGCTGCCTCCAGAGCAGCGACGAACGACTGCTCTGCTCCCGGCGCCTTCTGGCCGGGGATCGGAGGGAAGCCTGAAAGACTTTTATTAGTCAGCTACGAAAAAACACGCTAATAGATGCACGTTGTACGGAGGCTCCCCGACAAAACAGTACAGCTACAGATACAGGACTCGTGATGCAAATCCACCGTCATATTATTTAAAATGATTCTCACCAGGAGGAACAGGCAGCTCGTCAAAGTCCACAGGTTTTCCTGCTTTGTGGGCTCGGATGGCGCTCTGGTATTGCTGCAGGACGAGAAAGGTTAAAAATACAAACAAAATATCCGCTAAAGAGAGAAGTTTGCTGCTTTAGGGTCAATTTTTCTTCTTAAATAAATGTCTCTATAATAAATAAAAGCCTCTGAAATCTGTGTAAATCTAACCTTGGCGATGCGGTCGTGCATTCGGGCCTTGCGGTCATCACCGCTGGCTTTGGCCTGAGCAGACGCCTCCACGTACTTGGCTCGTCTCTGCTCCAGAGCCTCCAGAGCGTCTTTAGGAGCTGCAGGGACTGAGAGAGGGAAACAACGCTCAAGACTTTCTCAGTGCGTCTCAGTCTCCTTCTAAGATTTTACTGTGAGAACATCTGCTAATTGACAGTTAAGATTCAGTAAAGCTGAGGCACTTATTTAATTATTGTTTCTGGAAATAAATTCTCTCAAATTCACCAGCGTCGTTTCAACAAGATGAACTCTTATGAACTACTCGCCTGGACATACACAATATTAGGAAGGTGGTCATAATGTTATGCCTGATCGGTGTGTGTATATGTACGTTTGAATGATTAGTACCTGAAGCTGCTGTAACCTGTTGGGTGACCTGTGCGTTTTGACCACCAGAGGAAGGTTCCTTCACCGGAGCAGAGTTTCTTCCTGAAACACACACGAGAACGTCAGCGGAACCGTGAAGAAGCAGATGCCACATGTTCCTGTGTTCCTTTAAAAACTAATACAGAGTATTTCAAATACTGGTTATTTATGATGGACAGAGGACTAATTACACCTGCACCCTCAGTTAATTATATTACAAATGTTTTAATGTGTTATTATGATTTATATAATATACTTATTAAAAATTACCCAGCTTATATAATTTTTTTTAATGTTTCTACAGTGAAATTATTATTATTTTAACTGCAGTTTTAATATATGTCAATAATAAAATTGCCATATCATGTGTAATATTGTTGATCTACTGAGAAGGGGTGGGATAAAATAAGTCTATACTTCCTCTCAGTCCTTTTCCGACATAAAGAGGATAGAATATTTAGTTTATGTTTACTTTATTTTTATTTTACTTTTTTTATCCAGAGCTATTTATGTTCTTTGTGTCAATTCCTGTATGATTATTTTATTTGCTTTTTATTTTTTTTACATGAAACTAATGAAACTAATTACTGTACTATAATGGCCTACATATGTCTTTCATATGTGTTTTTCCACTTGTCAATATCTTCTTCTGGGAACAAAATGATACTGTCAATCAAAATATATATTAAAAAATTATATTTTTCCCGTTTAAATGTAATTAATACTTGTAATCATAGTCTGAGAGCAATCAATAACTGAGCACTTATCACATTATTATTATTTTATTATTTCTGATGGACACATTATATATATAGGTCAATCAACCAAAGATTTCACGACCTCCCCTGCAGTACCTCCGCAGATCCCCTAGGGGTCGCAGACCCCATATGGTTTAAATTATATAAATGGAAGTTAACCAAGCTAATAAAGGAGGGAGCAAACAGGCTTTCCTGGATATTCAATGTCAACAAATATTTGTAGATTCATTTATGTTATATGATTTTATCTTTCAGTAAAAGTCAATAAAGAAACTGTTGCCATACAGGAGGACTGTGAAAACAATTAACTGTGAAATGATTCCTCACTCTGTCCTGGAGGGGGAGGAAGGCCACTCAGATCGACTGCTTGTCCTTTCTCCAACGCCTCGATCACTGCATCGAACCTCTGCACCCAAAAAAACAAAAAAAAAACAACACACACATAATGATGGTCTTTGTCATTGCCACATCGACGGCATGTTTGACATTCTTCCCAGAGGAGCCCTGCAGCCAGAATGAGCAGCGACACGCTCAGAATGATGCAAACGGTGAAGTGAAATGGTATCTTGACTTTACATTAAAAAAAAAAAAAAAAAACATTTGGTTTAGTCTCTCGTGACTCACGGCTGGTGTGTACAAACCCAGATGAGATGCTGATGCACTAAATACAAAACCACATTTGTGAACAGGAAGAAGAAAAGGAAACAAGCCTTTTGTTTAACAATAACCGTAACGTTAAAAAACAGTTGTCTTTTATCATAAATTATGACATTCTTCCTACGGCAAAGATCTGCTCTGCTCAGCAAGAACCATTTAAAAGCTGCTTCCAGTTTAAACGACATGTATTGAGTGCATTTAACTCGTGGAGATAAGGACCTAAAACACTACAGCGGGTTTTATTCAAAGCCTGTAAGGAATGCTGGTTGACGACGGAGAAAAAAAACTATTTTTAGGAGAGTCATTTAAACCCCTCGGGTACAAACTTCTGCTCTCTCCCATTGGGCTTTGACTCACCTTACTGGTCTTGAAGTGGAGCTTGGCTCGCTCCACGTCTCCCTCCTTCTTTGCGCTCAGAGCTGCCATCTTGTATTCCTTCTGCCTCTCCAGAAGCATCGTCCTGGTCTCCTCGTTGGCTGCGGGTTCACCAGACAGAACAATTACCGCAGTGAAAGGTTTCATTCATCACACATGGAGAAGGTGTGTCCAGACTTTTTTAGAGTGTATACATATCTAAACATCATAATACAGATACAGCCTTGTTTTTTGACCAACTGGAAGAAAAAGCTATTTGTTATTTATCTATCGAGGCTAAATCAAGGCGTAATTTTGCTCTCGTAGTTAAAGAGGCCTGTGCACTCCATCGTAAGAATTTGCTTCGTGGGCAAACAGCTACAGAAACTCCCACAGCTTTTCCAAAACCAACAATCTGACTTTGTGACAAAGTTCACAAAACGTTGAGCGGATGGGGGGGAAGTTTGGGCTAGCTTCCAGGCTAATGTCGCACAGCTTTTTTTTGGTCAACGATACGCAAACAGCCACACGGATCAGTCACCTGTTGAGACTTTGTTTCAGTCTTTGCACACAGAAACCTCACATTGTGTGTGGTTAGTCTCTTTCTACACCACTCGACTGATTTATCATCCAACAGAAACACAAGGCAACACAACAGCACACCTAAAACCGTGAGAGAAAAATCATCTTTGCCTCAAACAAAAGGTGTTAGAGCATCTAGAAATCCTGACTGACGTGTACGTTTCCTCTTTTGTTATCATATTTGGGATGGCTCATGTCACTGCTAGTAAATGTCCTGTGTTTAGTTACCAGGAAGTCAGACTCTGACGTAAACAAACCGGTGTGAAGGGACGAAAATACTCAGTGATTAGGTTAACCGGCAATCGACCCAGATCGAGGCTTTTTAATGTCTGCTGTTTGCTTCTGGGGAGAATGAAAACCAAAATAAAGTTTTTGGAAGCTACAGAAAGCTTGAATAATATATAGACGCCCTGAATCTGTACAACGGAGGAGGAGAGTGCAAAGTCAGCACAGTGGTGACTTCTGAAGTCGGCAACTTAATTAGTAAATTCAGTTTGTCGGTTTTTACATAAGGGATGATGTAAAGTGAGTCTGTGTTCATTGAAAAAAATCTACTTAGAACATTAAATCAGTAAAAAAGTAAATAATTAAATAAGTGATTTAACTAGTATGGGTGCTGTTGGTTGCCAGGTGACCTCATGATAGTTTCAGTTGATTGTAAAACTGGACAGAAGTGAGGGGATATCTCAGACCGGAGAGCGATGTAACTGGAGACAGAGTGTGTTTCTGTACCGATGCATAAAATGATAATGATCTAACTAGTCTCCACACGTTCATGGAGCCGTGCTGGGATCTTCTTAGTGTTTTTGTTGTTGTATCTGTCCTCTTTAATTTGGTCAATCTGTCTCTGTTTGTTTTTGCTTTTTTATTCATTTTACTTTATTATTTGGAGCAGCTGTAGACACAACTATTATCACCCAGGGTTCCCGTTCAAACATCTAGCGGACATGAAGTAACGTCATTCGCATTTATCTGGAGTCATATCAGCTCCTCTTTTAGCTCTGTTCTGGTTAAAGCCGCCTCTTTTTATATCTTAAGCTGCAAACTGCTCCACTATAATCACCAGTGAATCACTAACTAAGTGGCTTTTATGACTTTTTAGTTCTGTTTTCAGTGAAAATACATTTCATTACAATAATGTATATATATATTATGCATATATAATAACGATACAATATGTTGCCATCAAATAATAAGGAAGAATGAAAAGTAAAGGGGAAAAAATAAACAAATAATAACATTAAATAAGTAATTTAACTAGTTTTGTTTTCTTCTTCTTTCCCAGGAATATATCACTCATTGTCTTCTCCAAATATATTAAATGTTATATTAGAAAAATACTCCATACTGCCTGTTATACGTTGTGTATATATATGTTGGGTGCTGAGGTTGTTATGAGGTGTGTTGTGTGTATATACGTTGTCGGTTGCCGGGAGCAGCGTTGGTCCGCTGAGAAATAAACACCATGAGAGCCGTGTTCTTCTGTGTGTTGAACTCTTACTGCCTCTGATAAAAAATCTGGTTTGAGTCAAGTGAAACTGACCGTTCGTCTGGCTGCTCTGCGAGAGGTCGGAGGCGTCCTCAGCCTTCCCGTCCGGAGACGGGAGGCTGCTCAGGGAGGTCAGAGCGGCGGGAGACGACTGCTCCTCGTCGCTGCCGGGTGTGACGGCGGGCGTGACCCCTGGCTCCTCCTGCTGAGTGGACCCGGGGGGCGAGGGTACAGGGGGAGCGGGTCTCGCGGGAACAGGCGGTTTGGGGGCGGCGCTCGGGCCTCCGGTGGCGACGGGCGGAGGAATCTCTGCCTCGTTTACAGGCCGACCTTTCTTCACGGCAGCCAACATCGACTCCAGCGTCTGTCAACAGGAAGCAGGAAGAGTCGGTGTGAACGCGGACCACGAGGAAGGAATGTGCAGGCATGAAAAATGTAAAATGCAACGATGATGTCGTGTGTTTCTATGAATATGTAGCTTCTGCAGGTTAAACTAAAAGCTCTAATTGTGGAAATGACTTCACTTGGAAAACATTTTCTTGAAAATATAGAGTACAATTTGGAAATTTGGATAAAAAAACACAATTATTATAATGACATAGCACAAGAAATAGAAGTAGAGGCACAATATGTTATTATCTATTAAGAAAATATTTATATTTTATTAAATGGTGTCAGGATTGTCTTAACATGAATTTGTCAAGAATTAATTTCAGTACAGAAAATGCATTTTACACACAGCTCTTTATTTTATTAACTATTAATATGAATTTATTAAAGCTTCATTGATATATATAAAAAACTGACCCTTCAGCATATTTAAATCGAGAACAAAGACTCACCTGTGAATAATTTTAAGTCCTATTTTAACTCAAGTACTGCACTGTAACTTTTATTTTTTCTTTTGTTATAAACTTCTGGTTGTAATCATACATTTTAACCAATGTTTTAATGATTTTATTGGTTTTTATTTAATGATTTAATGATTTTTGTTCTGCCGTTTGTCATGATAGAGTAGCTGTGTGAATATATATATATTTATATACAGATAAACATACTCATTTTCTTACTTGAACACTAGCTTTTTTTTAATATATATATTTTTTATATTCTTATATTTTATTCTTTAGTCCACTCATATGTCTGTGATGCTGAATGTCCCTGCTGCTGTTAACAATGACAATTTCCCCATTGTGGGACGAATAAAGGCAGATTTTATCTCATCTTTTAAATAAACTTTCCTTGCCTTTTAGTAATCATTTACAACAAACCTGACTACAAATGAAACTCCATTAGTGATTAATGAAGAAGCCCTTAAATCTGCAGATGCCTCTTTAGAAAGTGAGAAACTGATCAGTATGTATTAAAAGATCAACAACGTGTCAAACCTTATGTTAAATTAGTGAACATGGAGATATTTAACAGCCTCCCAGTCCAAACATTAATCTTATCAGTGACTCATAAATGACCTACGCAGCTGAAGGTTGTCTTCACTTTATCAGCATCATTCTTGGTACAGGTAACGTTGATGTTTTTATATCTTGATTTACTCTTGACACAGTAACTTATAGTCTGATTCTCACACCTCTACAGTGCACATTAAAGTGTAAACTTCCTTAAGAGAAGAAAAGATAATAAACTGAAATGTTTGGGCAGGACTCAGAGAAAGGGACCTAAGGTTTCAGTGAGAACCCTCCAAAACTCTGCAAACTCTATCGTAATACAAATATATTTCTGTTATTTATCTGGTCCACTTAAAATAATTAAACAGGACAAAATCATAGAAGAAAAGAAATGCTTAAAAGTTTAACACACAGGGGGTCCGCGACCCCTAGAGGGTGTGTGGAGGTACTGCAGGGAGGGCGTAAAATCTTTGGTTGATTGGACATTTTTTATATATATATATATATATGAATTTTCCCCCACAAATTAAAATTTCTTTAAATACACATTAACACATAGGTCTTCAACAGGGGTACCCTATGGGGTACGCAGAGGCTCTGCAGAGGGGTCACAAAATCTTTGTATAATGTTTTTGTAATTTTCTCCCACAATTTTAAATTTCTTTAAATACACATTAACGTGAATCCAACATATTTTAACAAAGGGTTAAGGGCTAACTTACTATTGAATGCAATGGTGATGGTAATAATGTATATTTATAAATAGCACTAGGCCGAGTTTAATATAGAACACATATAGTAGAGAGAGGAAGTCCCTATTTAATCTCTCCATCAGTTTAGGCGTCCATGGCAACGTTGAAGACTCCTGGTTGATATGGATTATAAGTAAAAAACGAAAGAATATACAAAGATCAGCTCGAAAAGGAGCAAGAAGAAGTATAAACTTATTAAACCCTACCCACTTATCATTGCAATATTGCATGATCCCACCGCTGATTGTTATAACACTCATGAAGTAGTTCTTTGCAGTGGCCACTTGGTCCATTAAGCGCCCCATTAAATATTAAAAGAGTTGCTGTAAATCTGTGCGATAAGCATGTGTAGGCAGTCAGACTGCAGTTTCACCGACCTTCAGGCCTCGATCGTATCTCCTGGCTTTGGAGGTCTCTCCTGCAGTCTTGGCGTTCTGCAGCGCCGCCTTGTACATGGCTACTCTCTCCTCCAGGGTGTGTTGGAGGCTGCCGGGAGCCGCCGAAGACACCTTCCCTGACTGCTGCTTCGTGAGCAACAAACAAACAGGCTCATTGTAAAACTCAAAACTCAAAACAGCTGCACAACATGTTGAAAGCCAGAGATAAATAAAATACGTAAGGTATCATTCGCTGAAAACACACATTTCATATGGACTAAAAATGCAGGTGGGATACGTATGAGGAAATGCGTGAACAGGAACGCTGTCAGACTTACCTGGAAGAATGGAAAATATTAACCTCAATGCATCTCGTCTACTACTACTACTACTACCCATCAGCTGTTGTTTTGATAGTGATAAAGCAAATTATGCGACTAAACTAAAATTAGGCAGCTCATTTTGTACACAAGCAGCAGAAAAGGAGGACAAAAAAAAAAAAGCCTGTCCCTTCCTGTTACCGGCAACAGACAAAAAATTTATGCCATTTGACACGTACGTCGGCGGCGGGCGGTGTCAGATTCGGGGCTGGCAGACAGCGGTGTGTACTGTACCTGCGCCGCTGGGGACTCTGGAGTTTCAGCTTGAGGAGATTGAGCAGAAGTGGCGGAGGACGTGGAGGAAACTGTTACTGCGTCCTCGGCTTCCTCATCACCCACCACTTCCTGCAGCTCTGCCTGATGGGGAAAGAATAAGTGATCAACGACCGGCTTTGATCGTTCATGCGCGAGGCTTGATATGAGAGGCGCCCGAGCGTGAGGCAACTTTTCCACTGAGTTGGTGTGTGTGTGTTGTCGTCTGTCTGCCTGTTTGAGTGTTGCAGATGAAAATAAGTTCCGTAAACCAATAAGAACATGGTTGTGGAAGGCGTAGATTGCATTTCGCTATTTATTGTCTACTGCTTTTTGTTTTAGAAAGTTGGTCAATAGTAAGGAGGGTCGCAAACTAGGTCTTAAAGCATAGTTCTTCAACAGGGGGTCCGTGACCCCTACAGGGTCCGCAGAGGGACTGCAGAGGGGTCGCAAAATCTTCGGTTGATTGGACATTTTTTATATACTTTTTTTTTTAATTTTCCCCCACAAATTTAAATTTCTTTTAATACACATTAACATGAATCCAATACATTTTAGTAAAATTATAAAGGTTAGCTTAATAATAATGTATATTATAAATAGCTACGTAATCGCTCCATTAATTTGGGGGTTTTTGGCCTGAAAAAAGTTAAAAGAAATGCATCTTTAGTTCCAGTTTGAGACGAGACGAGCAGTGGCTTGAAGAAATGATCTCGGTCTAGCCCATTAACTTAAAGAGACTTTATATTATAAAATAACACCAACCAACAGATCTTCATCATCTTCTACATTTTCGTCATCATCGTCGTCCACGTCCCTCATACACTCGTCAGCCATCCTTGCGATGTCTTCCATGGGCAGGGGACCTACAACGCAAACATGCAGTCATGTGATAATCACCACGATACGGCAGTCATAACTTTAATGGCTCTGTTGGCATGAGTGACCTGTGTGTAAATAACTGGAGTGAGGCCTCACCCAGGACAATAACCGCGCTGGAGCACATTACTGAAGACGGCTGTCATCAGCGTAGGCATTAACAGGATGCGCCAAAACGCACCACGACACATTGACAAACAGTGCTGTGAGTTCAGGAAATTTAGGGAACGCGGTGGGGTTTCCCCACAAACACAACACACAGGAAATACAGGAAATTAACAATGAAGCCCACGTTAAGGTTCAAGAAGGAATGTGCATCCCCTGCATGGTAACTGTGGGTCGTTCATGTTTGCTCTATTTACTCAATTTCCCACACAGCCAAAACCAATTCACCCACAATTTCTATGTCACCATTTTAGACCAATGACCTGTTTGCTTGCCCTTCCCTGAACCAGTAAATCATTGTAAATCTGTCCCTCTGGTCTCAGGCCATCTATCTTGCAACGCTCCTTTTCCCAACAACTCCCAACTTCTCCCCAGTCGTCTAAGGAGTCTTTATCGGAGGTCTCCTCCATCTTCTGCTTCTCTACCACCACCACCACCACCACCACCACTCCTGCGGGGAGTCGTCGTGTCCATTTCTGATTTAATTATCTAGGATTCATCTCCATGGTGCCATCACTCTTGTGAGCAGCGACCTCCAGGTCAGAGTGATGCAAAATGCTGCAGTTCATCAAGTGGCCACTTGAGGCTCCAAAAGGGAGCAAATCCCCATAGACCCCCCATGTTAAAAAGTCTTTGAACAGCATTATTAAACATGTTTACAGCCAAAAACGACTTAGTTTATACTGAGACCAAATACACGCCCTTAATTTCCCACTTTGAGTGACAGGTAGCCTGAGCTAACTGGTAGCAGAGACATGGGTGGGCGGGTCTCACACATCGGACACGACCCTGCATATGTCCATATTTGGAGTATTCAAGTGCAGGGGGAGTAAAGTTCATCCAACATGACGACAACAGGCTCTGCCCACTTTGAACTTTATTTTAGAGGGTGAGACTCCAATGGGTGACATCATAGTGGGTTTGTCGGTAGTAATATATACAATCAATGGTCAAACTGCCAAAACACTGCCTCTACAATAAATTCTGCGCTCACGCGTTATCTCCTCGTTGAACTGTGAGTTAATGAGATCCTCAAATACATCAAAAACCATGTGAGGGAAAAGCTCCTCAGATCAGTGGCCCCGAGGCACCACCACCACCACCTGAACACTGCTGCACACAAAGGTACAACCCCTTGGTGACAAACTATCCATGGGGTATAATTCATCAGATCATAACACCTCTGGCTACAATCTGGTATATTTACATGTTTATGCTCATTACTATGCACTGTCCCAATAAAGAAAGAAATAAAAGAAAGACCTTCTTGTATTGCTTAATGGTCCAATTCTGATACTCATGTGTCCATTGTAGGAGCTTTCATCAGTAGACGAAGGTCAGCATGGACACTGGTCTGCAGCTCCCGCACTAAACAAACTGTGATCCATTAACACCTTTCTATCAGAACCAGCATTAACTTTTTAAGCAGTTCGTAGCTCAAATGTTGGATCCGACCACACTGCACAACGATATGTGACCACTGGAGACCAGTAAACAACCGACAAGAGCTGCAGATCCTGAGATGCTCTGACCCAGTTGTCTAACCATCAAATGTTGCACAGAAACCTTTCCAGTTGTCATATTTTCCTACCGCCAACATCTCAACTGTGAGGACAAAATGTTCACGTGCTGCCTAAAATATTCCACCCACTGACAGGTGCCACGATAAAGAGACGGTTAGCGCTGTTCACCGGTGTTAATGGTCCGTCGGTGTGGGGCAAACAATGGGAACTAACAGCTGTTTGCTGTAGTAGTTGTTTACATACAAGGACGAATATGCCCACGGGGTCAGAGCATCATAAACAGTAGTAACATTACTGTAAAACGTGGGCAAAAGGAGATTACACAGTCACTAAAACTATAAAAAAAATACATATGCCATGAGAGAAACTATATCTAAATTCTTCTTAACGTAACAAAACTGAGTAGTTTACAATCTTACAGCTCTTCTTCCATCTTTTTTTTTAATTAGATTTATTTATTTATGTATTTAAATTTGTTTATTCTTGCATAATATTTTTTAATATATGTATTGTTTACTTATTGCTTATGTTATTTATTTATTAATTTGTTTAAGGGTCTGTGTAGTATATGGGAGGATTGTTGTTATGAGTGCATTGCCTGCTGTATACTTTGTGTTGCCGATTTAAAAACTAAAACACAAAATCACAAAAGCATTGCTTCTACTTGACCTTGGATGCGATGTGTTTGCTGACAAATTAGCAATCCTAATTTATATACAAATGTCTAAACAAATATCATAATGCAACGGTGTAAACGCTTCATCATCGGACATCTGAATCCAGGTGTGCCAGGTGTAAACGGCACCTGAATACAAACGCAGTTGTGCCCCTATATGAAGTGCACTGTCTCATCGTGAGAGCATGTTTACACTCACTTTTCCCCTTGGGCTTGGCTTTCCCTCCTCCAGCGGATTTACTTCCAGTAATAGCAGCAAGTTCAGCCTCCAGGTCTGGATCATCCAGGTTCCCCTCCATGCCCATCATCATCTCCTCGGGGTCCATCTCCACAAACAGACCCATCTGAAAAAAAAAAAAACAAAAAAAACAGGAAGCGCACAAGGCAATAAACTCCACCAGCTGTTTATCCCGGAGAAAGAATATTTTATGTAAATCCAGATGAGTGGCTGCTGATGTGGTTGTTGTTGTTGTTGTTGTTACCTGTTTGGCTGCAGCAGCCCCCTGGCCTTTGGGCTGCGCCGCTCTCTTCTTTTTCGCAAACATTGTTGTTGTTGTTTTTGCCCAACGAGCCCCTTAGCGACGCCACGGTGGTTCGGACTATACCTACAAACACAAACGCGTTAAGAAAACCCTCTCTCTCTTCCTGTTGCCAGCGGACTGGTTGAAGGAGTTGAAATCATGTGAGCGGTTGTCAGGTGGCCCGAGCTAGCAGCAAGCTAACCAATGCCCCCCTTTTACAGCAAACTAGTAAAAGTTAGTTCAAGAAACAAGAAGCTGAAAGTTTCCGTCACCGAGCAGCGAACATTCAGAGAGTATCATACATCGCGAGGAGAGTGTGAGAGTGTACCTGCTCGTTTCACCACTTCATGAGGTAGTTTTCAGAGAAACGGTTTCATTTCTCTGCGGTTTGACAGACGGGGGTTGTTTGAGGACGCATGCGCAGAGCTTCGGACCAGCCGCCCATGGGAAGCGATTCCCTGAGTTGTGCCTGTCAGGCTGAACGAATGAGGAAAACAAAGTCGCCTCCAAAAAAATAATAAATAAATAAATAAATAAATAAAATGGCTGGTTAAATTTGATTACATTTGTTTCAAGAAGCTTCTGCAGCGTCACAAGATTTATTTCCATCCAGTGTTGCATTCATTTTCCACAGAGATCTTGTCTGACCACTGTGCAAAGCCCTCATCCCAAAGATTCTCAACGGGGTTCAGGTCTGGCCAATCCAAATAGTGAAAGAAATGTGTGAAAATGATGCCTCATACTCTCTGAACCACTCTTTCACAATTTGAGTCCGATGAATCCTGGCTTTGTCATCTTTGAATATGCCCGTGCCACACCGGGAAGGAAGGAAAAATCCATTGATGGAATAACGTGGTCATTCAGTACATCCAGGTAGTAAGTTGACCTCATCTTTTGGACATAATATTGCTGAACCTGGACCTGAGCAACTGCAGTAACCCCAGATCATTGCACTGCCCCTACAGGCTTGTAGACACAAGGCATGATGAATGCATGACTGAAGCCTTTTTTTCCCGGTTAGCCTCACTGATTACTTGTTTTCTTTAAGCTACACAGCTGTTCAGTCCCAAACCATTGAGTTCCCCTTCGCATTGTACGCGTAGAAATGCTCTTACTTTCACTATTAAACATGTCCCTGACTTCTACTGTTGTTTTTCTTCCATTTGATTTCACCAAATGTTTAAATGATCGCCGATCCCAATGGATCAGGATTTTTTTTTCCATCCACATTCCTTCCTTGAAGATGATGGTTCCCCACTATTCATCCATTTTTTTAATAATGCATTGAACAGTTCTTATCCCAACTGAAGTAGTTTCTGCTTCAGTCGCCTTAGATGTTTTCTCTGCTTGATGCATGCCAACGATTTGACCCGTTTCAAACAGACTGACATCTTTCCCACCACCACAGGATGTGTCTTTCGACATGATTGTTTAAGAAATGAGAAGTTATTCTTTGCATCGGTTGGGAGTTAAGTAACTTGTTGCCGGGTGAAAGATAATCGCCCACCGAGTAATCAACCAATAGGAGGCTCGTACCTGTTTGCTTAGTCAAATCCGGGTGGCAAGTTTTTTTATTTTTTTTTGGCTGGGCAGTGAATTAAAAAATACAACTGTAAAGTGAGAGTGTTGTACTGTATAAATATATATATATATATATAGAGAGAGAAATAAATATGGAAATAAAGGTGTTCACAAGAAATTAGATATTCATGTTTTATTTTCATTGTCACGTTAAACGTGTGTCATGGCATTGACGTTTAAAAAAGTCAAAAAAGAAAATACACAACAGTTTACAAAATGTGTAACAGACATATGATTGTGATATATAACTGGATATAGAGCACAGAATACAATATTAAGCACAAATAAGCAATGTTTCATCAGAAAAAAGGATATGTTTTACATTTTTCTTACATTTCTTTTCTAGTTTAGATATTATTACACAGTATGTATTTCAGATTTTCTACATTTATACTCAGATTTCCGGCTCCTATATATTTTCTAAAGTCTCAATAACGGACGGCTTGTAACAGTCTTTAAAACATTTATATGATGCTATGTTTTCCCTGTCTTTTCAGTCAACTGGAGGAGTTTCAGCCACATATCTTTATGTTATATTTCTGTATTATTAATACTATCTGTAACAATTCCTCTCTGTGAATTAACTTCAAATTACACTTTAAATTAAAAAATTGCATGATTAGGTTTCTGTGACAGGGGCAGCATAGCAATGGAAATACTTTTATAAAGACAAGACAATCCTTCATAAGGGGATAACGAACGGAAAGCACACGACAACGTACATGATATCAGCCTTTTGATAATATAATCCTGAACTTGACCGAGGTTTGTTTTAAGATTTTATACTAGTTTAAAAACATTCAGTCGTTAACTGGGGTGGTGGAATCCTACAGATCCCTGTTGTTGCTGCTGAGCAGTTTGGGGTAGGACGTGCCGATGGATCGCCCGTGCCGATACACCACCAGCTCCAGCATGTACTCGTCCACTTTCACCACCGCGGACGTCATCTTCTCGTTGGACATGAGGAAGATGATGGTGAAGAGAGCGACCTCGAACTCCGGACTGACGCCGATGAAGGAGCCGCCGACCGGCTTCACCAAACCTTTCCAGCTGAACTGCAGGTTCAGGACATGGTCGTCCTCATCAGGCTTTAATTCAATAACAGAAGAAATAAATGCATTTATCAGTTGCACAGTAAATGAATCCAGTTCTCCAGTGTGCTAACTACTCACTGTATGTTGAATAAACGTGATTATCTTACTGTATCTTTGTTGGCTCTTGCTTTGTACCCTTTATAGTCCACGTGGCCGTGCTTCTCCTGCAGGTAGAACTGGACCCAGTTGTGGAGACCCATGATCTCGTGGCCGTGTTTGGTTTCTCCAACAAACACATGTTCAAATCCACAGGAATCTTCACTATAATGGAAACAAAACCAACAGATGAATAAACTGCGTTTCTGTGTGCGCCCCGTAGTCCAAATGGTCTCTTATCTGCAGTGTTTGCATTGTGGGCTCGGCCAAAGGATAAAAGCTCTGAAGTTAACACGACTTACGACCTTTAAGGAAACTGTTTAACTTATAAATATACACACGGAAAACCACATTCAAAGTATGGTTATTGCATGCTGTAGGAGCTACTTAGCATTAAAAACTATAACAGAAAACCGAAAATAAACATGCAAAAATATGATTTACATTTAGTTTCTTTTATATCATTGCAATTATTTCTGCACATGCTTTTAAATTCCTCGTTGATGTTTTTGCAGGTAATTCATCTGAAGCCGTTAAATAAATAAAATAAAATAAACATTCATCCATGTGACATGTGCTTGTTTACGTCTCCTCACATGTTGCAGCAGCTCCCTCTGCTGTTAGACTCACACTCACCCTCCACTTCGGTCCCGGTGGTAGAGACGGAACCAGATGTCGTACAGCTGTTTCTTGAACTGTCCAAGGTCTGCAGGCGACTGGCCCTTCCTGACCAGATACTTGTGGGCGCACTGCGAGTAAAAAACACGCGATGAAATGCTCGTCTTTCAAGTGGGAAATGTGCTTTAGCGACACGGTGCAGAAAAATGAGAATAGGATGTATTGGTGATGGTTTTTCAGGTGAAAATACAAATTTATTCAAGTAACAGACGACTAATGTGCACAAAATCTATACAAAAAACAAAAGTGAGCAATGCAGCAAAATGAGGTCAACAAAGGGAAAAGTGTCAACCTCCAGGTGAGTGATACTAAATACTTAGAAACGATCCAAAGGCAGGAACACAATAACATTTACTGCATGTCAAATCCTCACTAAACCCATCACCAAACAGTTGCGTGGTTTACACTCGGTCAACAGGTGTGTACACAGCTGCTGTGTAGGACGACTGTTTCGAACAGTAACTGTTTGAGCATAAAAGCGACGGAGAGATGACTCCCTCCCATAAAGCTGCGCTACCTTCATGACATCCGTCTCCACGATGGAGTCAATAAAGAGCCTGTTCTCTTTAAGCTCCTCTGAAGTGACCGTCTCGGACACGCCCGTGGACGTCTCGTAGTTGTCCAGCAAGTTGATGAAATCTGCATTAAAAAAAAAAAAAAAGCATTTGCTGGTTAAATTGTGAAATAGGAATGTAACCGAGGAAAAAACAAAAACAAAAAATGGGAAAAAATAAAGACTACTACTTACGTGCATATGTCTCGATGTGCTTCAGTTTGTCTTCGTTGACATACGTGAAGAGTGGATCGCTCGCCCGGTCTCTAGCATAGTTACTACCCTGAGCAACATAACCTGCTCTCCCCTGAATGAAACACAACACATAGAAAGTCAGCCAGCAAATTCTTTATTATATTTCATCAGCCATCAACATTCTCACAATTCATGCTCTGGCCCAGGCCACTACATCTCTGATTGTTCTGTCATAGACCAACACACAAATTGTTTTTTTTTTCCATTTGCCACTTTATTAGGTACACCTGTTCAACTGTTTGTTAACACAAATAGCTAATTAGCCAATCACATGGCTCCAATTCAGTGCATTTATTCATGTAGAGGTGATCAAGACAACTTGTTGAAGTTCAAACTGAGCATCAGAATAAGGAAGAAAGGGGATTTTGAGTTTTCACACAAGTTTTCTCTAGAGTTTACAGAGAATGGTCCGAAAAAGAGAAAATATCCAGTTGTGTGGATGAAAATGTCTTGTTGATGTGAGAGGTCAGAGGAGAATGAGCAGACTGGTTGGAGATGATAAAAAAAGGCAACAGTAACTCAAATAACCACTGGTTACAACCAAGGAATGTAGAATACCATCTCTGAATGGGGTTCAACTTTTTACTGGCAAGGTGTACCTAAAAAAAGTGGCCAGTGTTATATATATGTATACATATATATATATAACACTGCTGAGAGATTCTTCTGTTAAACTAGCTCCTGGACCAGATGCGGTTTGCATTTATTGCTTATATCTGTGACTGAGTGCTTTGCATTGTAAAGGAGAAGCTGTGATGTGAGGACAGACCAGCAGCACTGACCTGAAGGGAAATTTTGTAATCGGTCCCCGGTCTGAGGCGGTTTTTGTCCAGAGACCAGAGTTGGTTTAGGACCTCACTGAGCTCCTGGCTGACCTGTTGACTGTGGAAAACACAAAAGTAAAAAAACACAGATTTACAGAAATCTGTGTCATTAGAGTTTTTTTTTAATTTTTTTTTTTTTAAATCCCTTAATAAAACTGCATCCAAAGCATTACATGAGAGGAATGAATGATGAAGGAGAAGCCTGTTTTTTTTTTTTTTTTTTAGTTCTGTAGACTTCCCTTTCTTCATTGACTCACTCAGCAGTTAAGCCAATCTAATGGATAGCAACGCCCAGGAAACCTACTCGTCCGTCGGTACTTGCATGTGTCATTCACTCAGATATGAGTAGACAAGAGGAAGTTCATATATACACAAAACCGCCTCTGCATAACAAACTTATCCTGTTGCTAAGTGGAAATAGTTTGCAGATAAGTCTCAAGATTTTTATTTATTTATATTTTTTTTGATATTCTGTGACACATATAATATATGTGAAATATATTATAGTATTAACCAGTAGTGTAATATAATCACATGCTTGTTTGCAGGCAGATCCATCACCAATTTTGAGGAGGCAAAAATCTCAAACGCTCTGTCACATTACATCTATCTACAACATAAATGTGGCTAAACGAGTGTTTTTAATTAAAAGGCATGTTAGCATCTCACAGTCGACTATAAATTATACGATTAAATGTGTTTAGGTGCCTCTAAGAACTGCACAGGTACATTAAAACTCAGGGAAAACTACAGAGGAAACCCAGATCGCATTTTAATTTGCATATTTTTTTAAAATACAGTCTGGCCTGAAACTAGCACTGCAGCCTGAAGCCATCTGCAGTGTTCATCCTAGTTGTTCCCAGGGCCTGGTCCCACTGCTGCTGTTTGCTTTGTTCCAGCCAGTGAAACCAGGGAAAACAGACAAAGCAGCACAACTCCACCTCCATCATCAAGTTACAAGTACTGCATGGGTTTTCAGATGCCACCGAAACCACCGATGGTTTCAGATTTTTTTTTTTACTTTTAACCGTCTCTCAAAAAAAAAAAAACCCTCAAAAAATGCCACCCTTCCTGTCCTTGTAAATGGCACAATATGTAACACATTTGGAAAGAGATAAGAAAGATGCAAGCAGGAAAAGGGCACACATTAAGACAGAAATTCCTCTGTTCTTAATTTAATCTCTGGGCACGGCAGTGAACATCACAAGGGAGAGCATCTAGCTGTTGTAAGACTTTTACCACAGCAGAGACTGTCTTTGTTGTGTAATTCAACCCTTTAATTACTACCAGACTCTACTGCACTTACATCCAAACTCAAAAACCACCCTCACACACACACACAGCATCAACATGTCCACCGTGAAAACCTGTAACCTGCACTGAGAAAAACTGTTTTCTTGATCTTGTCTCCTCTCCTAGATCAAAACTTTGAACTTTTTGAAGAGAAAAAGAACCAAGAACAGGATCATTGTCACAGTGTAGTCGCATGTTTACACATCAAACATTTCAGCCTTGAAACAAAGAGTCGAAAAGTGTCCGAGCACATCAATAAACATTTAACAGAAACTTAAGATATTAAGAGTTAGAACTCATTCTCGCTTGTTTTTGTCATGCAGTATCCAAGAACTTACCCTCTCGCCATGATTTCGTGGAAATGTTTTTACCTCACAGAAAAACTACCGTTGTTTGGGAGCTGTCATATGGGCTGTCGATCATGACGTCACCGAGGACAATCAGCCAATTGTGAGGCAGGAAAACGCCCATAGCCCGCCCATAGCCCGCCCCTTCAGAAGGGGCATGGCCCGTCATGTGATTCAATCACTGAAACCTGTAAAAAAGAAAAAAGACGTATTGCATAATTTTGAATTTTAAGTCTAAAAGTTTGATTCTGTCACATGGCCTTATAACTGACTGAATACTATTCATTATAAACAGGCATAACATTTTCAGATTTACTTACTGTCAGAATGTAAATCTTTACTTTATTAAATCAGGAAGCAACATTAAGAAGAACATGAACAAGGAAAAGAACACAAATAATAAGAAGAACATGACTTAGACTTGGACAGACTTTATTTGTCACTTAGATTTACATCAAAATGAAATTTCAGTGCAATATGGCTCAAAGCACAGCAGAATCACAAAATGTGAAACAGAAACAAAAAATAAACATACATATAAAAACTTTTGAAAAAATAAATTAAAAAGAAAAATGTATTTCACACTCTAATTTACATTACATGTATTTTTACATTACATTTACAATATTTCCCAGCAATACAGCACAGAGGTCCTCAGTGGAACAGTCCTGTCTAGGTGAGGAGGGGGGAAATATAATAATGAGGAATGTAATAGCATGCAGCAAAATAAATAAATAAATAAAAGAAAGGTAGAGGGTCTGTCACTCCAGGTATCACAAAGACTATGTAATAGTCAGTACATTAACATGCAGAGCTTAATTGAGCTATGCTCAAATTCATCTTTCAGGTTGCAGTCCTTGTCCAAGTTTTCATGAAACAGAAAAAATTGAATAACTGATGGGAACGTGTCCTCCTCCTCCTCCACACTAGGTGGCGATATGTATCTTTTCAGCAGGTTAATACGGCCACCTTTCCAGTAGACATATTATGTCATATAATAAACAACTGGAGTCCTTCATGCCACAGACCGGCATTTCAAACAACAACTGGTTAATTAATAGTACAACTTTTTAAATCTGCCGCTATTTATGGTTCAGGTGGTTTTTCTACCGGCTCTGTTTACCTTCTTCTTCTGCGACCGACTTTCTTGCATGTTTTTGTTCCAGGATCATACACCAGTGCAGTGGTTGTGGAGCATGTGCACTCGGGGAGTGTAGTCTAATTAAGGCATATACATGCCGGGGAAAATCCAAGGGGAACTGTTAGTTGGAGTAACGCGTTTCCATGCGCTTACGTTGTCTAGTTGAATTAAGGATTCTTATTTTATCTCTCATCACAGTAGTGCTAGTAGTCTAGAACAGTCTTAATCAAAAATCTCAATTCGGCCCTGTCAGAGACCAACTCAAACCCAGACCTTTAAAAAGTCCAAGACCGATCTTGAGCACTACAACACTATGGTATACTACTGCCCCCACTGCTCTCCCCTATTCAACCAGAGCCACCTGGATGCTTTCGGTGCTACCTCCAAGTTGTTGCTTAATGGCTCTTCTCGGTTGGCACCTGTTATGCCCAGTGTACTGCAGGCCTCGCTCAGGTTGTGGTTTTCAAGTGCCTCACTGCCCACTTCCACTGTCATACACCTGATCCTCCACCCATTTGCCCAACACTGCTCCACCATCTGCAGTGTTCATCCTACTTGTTCCCAGGGCCTGGTCTCACTGCTGCTGTTTGCTTTGTTACAGCCAGTGACACCAGGGAAAACAGGCAAAGCAGCACAACTCCGCCTCCATCATCAAGTTACAACTACTTCTTGGGTAAAGCATTTTTCAGAGGGAGAACCCTCTTTCTCTCTTGAGCCTCCTCCATCATCTCCTCCCAGGGCACTAGTAGCTCCTCCACGATCAGTTGTTTATTGGCCTCAGAGACCAAGATATTTTACAGATGTTTTATGTCTTTTAAAGTATTTGCTTTTTTAAATAATGTTGGATTGGATTGGAAGATGATGTCTGGTCTCAATGTGAACTGGGTGGTGTGTGGTGGAATCTTCAGTTGCCTCTCTAGGTCAATTGTTATCGCTCAATCTGACGCAAAGAGCAAAAACTAAAAGGAAGTCTAGTTGTTGGTGTTCTGATACAGACTGATGTTACTTAGGCTATGTGGCTATCCCAGCCATCTGTGTAGATAATTGCTCACCTTTTGCTCAAACCCTTCAACCACAGTCATGGGGACCTCATAGATGAGCAGAGGCCAGAGGAGACTTGAGAGGATTCAATGCCGGTAGACCCAAGCCTTGAATCTACCAGAGAGCCCTGATCAGTCCACTGCCCTCAACCAGCCCTCCATGTCAGTGCCGGTTTCCCCCTAATGGAATTTCTGTCATTGAGTTGAAGACCTACCCAAGAGTCTTTACTGGTTTCTCAGTGACTGATGGGACTTGATGTTCTCCCAGCCTCAAGCAGAACTTGTCTGTGTCCTTCCCCTTCTTTGGGACCCAGGACCTGGATTTTGCAGGTTTGAAGCTCATGTGTGCCTATGCCACGAGCCTCTCCAACTCCTGGAGGATCCATCTTTCTCCTGGTACCGCTATTATTGACACTGTGAGGTCGTCCATGAAGGCTCTGATGGGAGGTTGCCTTACTGGGGACTGGAATGGGCTTTGGTGAGTCAGATCCAAATCACTCAGCATATTCTCTATAAGTATGGTCATTGTTGGCTCTCACTTCTAGGATCTAGTTCACATCGTCATCGACCTGCTGCCACTCAGCCCTCTTTGATGATTGGTGCCACTGGATCCGTGGTTGGGTTGAAGGAGCACAACCAGTTCTTGTGACTGCAGCTTACTGTCTTTGGAGGCTCAGTGGATTGTCAGGAGGTGCTGTCCGCTGAGGGGGGCTTAGAGTGGCATGTAAGCTGCTGGTAGCAGGTGTTGGCGACACTAGGAGGCTCTGGGCAATGTGGGTTGCATCCAGGCTTGGATCCTCATATGTTTTACCATAAGTGGTGACTTCTGTGTGATGTATGGCTAGTGTTTTCAGACATTTCATCCTGCCTTAGGCTGAGGCTGATCAGACCCAAGTGGCATACTACTGACCCCACTTATTTCCCCTCTTCAACCAGAACCATCTGGATGCTTTCTCTGCTGCCTCCACATTGTTTCTATGGCTCTTCTTCGATTGGCACCTGTTAAGCCTAGTGTATCATAGGCCTTGCTCAGGGTGTGGCTGGAAAATCCCAGACTGCCCACTTCCACTGGCGTACATCTGGTCCTCCACCCGTTTGACTGCTCTGCTCCACTAGCACCTGGTATTTCTAGAGACTGCAAGTCAGATGTCCAATTATTTCTTCTCCTGAAAACCTGTGGATACGAATTTGTAATTCTTACACCAGTCCTGATCTGTATTTCTATGATCGACACGAGTCAGTAACAGCAGCACAAGACAGTAACAGCAAGTGCACATGAAGAATTGATCCAACACTGGTCCACTTGAAGCACTGATGACCAATTTTCCCACCTCTTCTATATTTATATAATTACAATAAATTACTCAAGGAGCAGTGTTTTATTTACATATGAATATCTAAGACAAACACATTTCAATACCCGGGCCCTAATCGAAAAATTTGCGACTTTACGAAATTTACGACGCCCCTTACGCTTTTATACTGAAACGGGAAGTAGTACTTTGCGCATGCGCCGTAAAACCAAACACACGTTGTTTGGAAACGTGTTTAGCAAAAATAGTTAGCGGTCACTACCCTTTCTACGTCTTTACTTGGTTTGTCGTCAACCCATTTCGCATGTAGATCTCCTGTGTGGTAGTTAACATCTCTTTCAAAAACCGGACGACAATATTGAGTGTAAACGAAGCTAGTTAGCCGCCTAGCTTAGACCGCTATAGTAATAAGGGGGCAGCATGGCAGCTGTAGTGGGACTGATCGCTGGAAGCTACGAGCAGGTCACATTTGGTTACCGAGTGAAAACTGATGAAAAAGTAAGTTGGAGTATTTTTTTTAATTAATGTGATTTTTTTTTCTGTTAGCTGTCTCCACAGTGTAAATACACGGCCTGTGTGTAATATATTAATAAAGCTTATTATAATTAGGAAACTGATTACATGTTTAGTGTATTTTGTCAGCTGACTGATGTTGTGATTCTGTTTACACTGCAATAGCTTTGCATAAACAATAATTTTACATGAAAGCATAAATTGTCATGCACTAGGTCAAACATGAATAACCAATATAACTATATGCTGCAGGATAAAGTAAATGCAACTGATTTTACAGATTTTCCTGCCCCAAAGTGAGAACATCATGTCTTTTATTTCCTCCTTTCATTTGCATCATTTGTCCTTCTGTCCTGCAGGAGTGGACGGCCAAGGCGGAGTTCACACATCACGCTCACACGGCCTCAGTTTCAGCCGTGGCCGCCAGCGAGAGGTTTGTCGTCACGGGAAGCAAAGATGAGACCATTCAGTTGTATGACATGAAGAAGAGGATCGAGCACGGCGCCCTGCTGCATCATGACGGTCAGTTCTGTTGTTTGTGGTCTGTCTTGTACTGTGCCAACGTATGAGTGAAGACAAGCAGTCGTGGATCATGTTTCTAGTTTAGAGTCTTTCATTTTGTTAAAACTAAAGTCTGTCACTTGTCTTCTTTGTGCCTGACTCAAAACCCCCTTTTTGTCTTCAGGCTCCATCACCTGCCTTGAGTTTTATGGGACGTCCCACTTGCTGAGCGGAGGAGAGGACGGGCTGCTGTGTGTGTGGAGCACCAAGAAGTGGGAGTGTTTGAAATCCATCAAAGCTCACAAGTAAGCGCACAGAAAGGTCCTGTAGACGACCTGACGGGCATTAATTTATTCATGTTTGTTTCCATAAATGTCACTGAATGTGACTCAGAGTGTGTCTTTATTCCCTCTTTTTCCTCAGAGGTCAGGTCACGTCGCTGTCCGTCCATCCTTCTGGGAAGCTTGCGCTTACAGTTGGGACAGATAAAACTCTGAGGTAAAATTTAAAGCTCTCCTGAAAAACAGTGGTGGACAGATGACTTGTTGAGGGTTTAAATAGTAATGGCTGATATCTTTCCATCCTTTTTAGAACGTGGAATCTTGTTAACGGAAGATCAGCTTTCATCAAAAACATAAAACAGAGTGAGTTCCCCTGTAACTAGAGATATAAAGAAATAGGTTAATGTTATACTTGGTGTTTTTTTTCTTAAATAAAGAGGGCTTTCTTTGCAGATGCAGACATTGTGAGGTGGTCTCCAGAAGGGGATAAATACGTGGTGGTGATGAACGACAAAGTGGATGTCTATGATCTGGCGACGGCGTCTGTGACAGGAACGATCTCAAACTCCAAGCGGATCTCATGTGTTAAGTTCTTAAATGTGAGTTCCTCGACTACAGCTCATTGACGTTTACTTTTAAGTGTGATATAGACCAAAATAAGACGATAGCAGTCAGGAATATCATAGTTTAAACACTTGTTATAACCCTGCTTATGTTTCAGAACTCCATCCTGGCTGTCGCAGGAGATGATGAGACTGTGAGATTATGTGATGTGGACAAAGTGCAATGTGTTTGTGAGTTCAAGGCTCACGAAACCAGGTAAGTTTTGTGTGTGTTTTTTTTTTTTGTTTTTTTGTTTTATTACTTGTACTCTAACGCTATGTTTGACTAAATGGATTCCTGACTTTGCAACAATCTCTACATCCATTTGATTTCAGAGTGAAAGCTCTTGATAGTTTGATTGTGGATGATTACTGCATGGTGGTGACCGCTTCAAATGACGGATTCATCAAGATGTGGAAAATCTTTCTTAATGAGGTACGTCTTTACATCTCTGTTGTTTATATTTAGCATTTGGGCGGAGGTTGTTTAATGACTGTATTTTAATTTGAATTTCTTATGTATCATTTTAAAGGCCCCATATTATGCAAAATTGACTTTATAAAGGTTTTCTAACAGTAATGTGTGACCCAATAGCCTGTATGAGGCCCCAGAAGTGAAAAAATTCTGTCATCTCGCTCATTTGCTTGCTCCACTTCTTAGCGGATGTGTACTCGAGAGATTTTTTCCTTCTTGCGAGGAAATAATCCCTCAGTCCAGTAGTGGATACTGTCTTTGACCCGCCCCCCCCACCAAAGATAGATGAGCCCGCAAACCTTCGCAAACGCACATGGTGTGCAGAGATATGCAAATCTCGGCCGTCGCTCTGTTGTTGGCTGCATCAACGAACCAAAACAATTACCATTACAGTTAGCAGAAGCTAGCATTAGCTGCACGCTAGTAACTGAAACAACTCCTACGAACAAACTAAATAACATAGTCAGATATACAGTATTTTTAACTAACCATTCAGAAACGTCCTGCCGTAGCCGCAGAGTCTGAACTTCTCCAGGAACCTCTCCTTTTGTTTCAGATTGTGGTTTCAAACTGGTCCCAGCCATAGCCGTAAACATTAACATGGTAATTCCAGCGAAAACCGCTTCCTCTCTCCTATAGGGGGCGTGGACAGAAACAGCTCATTAGTTTTAAAGGTACAGACACAGAAGCAGCCTGTTATCAGTCGAACTCACTCGAACAACTTTTTTAAATGGCTGAAATTCAGGACCAAGGCTGAATTTGGGGTAATACACTTTGAAAACAATGATGTTGGACCTCTGACACTTATATGAAATTGTTGAAAAAATTTATAATGTGGGACCTTTAAGCCTTGTTCCTTTTAATAATACCCCCCAGAACTCAAGTCCTGAAATGAGGCAAACAAATGAAAGTGAAATAATGTACTTGTGTAGAAAATTCTGAAGGATTTGCAGAATTGATCCAGACTTTTAAGTATCACCATTGAAAACCCAATAAAAACCTAAAATCTTCTGTCGTCCAGGAGAAGATCAAGTCTCCCACCCTTTTGGGGGAAGTGAACACAACAGCTCGACTGACGTGCCTCGCCGTGTGGAAACCCTCGTCGGTGCAGGGGATCGCTGAAGAACCGGCATCTGGAGCAACAACATCTGAAGGTGGAGTCATGGAAACACACGTTTTTATCATTGTGCTATAAAGTACCTCATTGAATGTTGATAGACAGAAATGCACCGGGAACAGAAATGATCTTAAAAGATAAAGACCCATTCAGAGGAGGAATTTCAGAAAGCTGCATTCAAGTTTAAAGGTCGAAATTTAAAGAGTTCTCTGTTGTTAATCCCCATAATTGTTCTGCTTCTATCCACAGAACTTACCCAGGAACTATCAAAGACAAAGAGAGTCCGAATTACAGCAGAAGAAGTTGTTCTCGAACATGAGGGCAAACCCAAAAAGAAGAAGAAAAAGAACAATGCAAAATAAATTGGCCAACAATAAAAATGTTTTATTTTCTGCGCTGGTTATGTCTCGACTTATTTTGCCACAGAACAGAGATTAATGTACAGAGGTTTTGACTGTGTTCACTGTCAGCACAGAAAAGAAACTAAAATGTTTTATATTTGAAATGTAGTTACATTTGCCTGTATTTTGTTGTTGATCCACAAGGAGGTGACAAAACACAGCTGCTGATTGTATTAAATATATCAATGACAAATAATCAGTGTTAGATAAGGATTAACTTACAAGTTGCCTCTTTTGTGCCTATTTACATAAATTATTAGTTATTAGAAACTATTACTGCTCTAACTATTATTAGAGCAGCTAAAACCATGTTGTTAGGACACTGTTTTGTTTTAAGTGAAATGTTTTGGACGTTGCTAGGAGACTATTTTGTTTGTTTTTTGTTCCATTTTTTAAAAAATTCAATCAAGCACAAAAATAGAACGCATCATTAGGAAATATATTAATTTCATTCTGGAAGTGGAAGACTCCGGGGAATTAAATGCTCCTTTTATAAATTTGCTGAGAAATGTAACATAAAAATCTTGTATAATAATAAAGTTTTATAATAGTAAATTGTAGTTGTTTGCTTTTTTTTTTAGACCGGAAGTGAGATATCCTACGTGTTTAGGGAGTTGCCAGGAAACTATTTCGTTTTAAAATTGTTTGCAGAAACGGACCGTATCAATAAAAAACATCATAGAAACTGTAGCGAGCATACTTTGCGCAGGAATTAAACCGGAAGTGAAATACCTCGTGCGTTTAGGATGTTGCGAGGAAACGATTTTGTCTCAAATTTCAGAAGTGTTGTTGCTGAGCGCTGGAGTTGCTGGGAACAATTTCGTCTTAAATTTTAGAATAAAATAAAATTAACCTGTACAAGCTACGGACTTTTATTACAAACGCGGAAGTAAGACACCCGGAAGTGAATGCCGCAAGTGTTAAGGAAGTTGCTAAGAAACAGTTGATTTGGTTCAAATTGAACAATTTTGGCTGGTAGAAATTGTGTTGTTGTTATTTTTTGACACCGAGACGTTTATCACACACCTTGTCAGCTGCGTCAATTAATATTTCTAAACTCTTTCGTGGTTACCACAGCAGGTATTTTGCGGCCATGGCTGTGGACTGGATTGGGTATGGTTATGCTGCTTTGGTGGCAGCAGGAGGAGTGATAGGTTTCCTGAAAGCAGGTAGGCGAGAGTCAGCTGTTCAAATCTTGTAGCTGCAACAGAAACTTGGTTGTGTTGTGGACATTTGACGTATTTTACTGAGGGAAAACATCACAGAGTAAGGAAATAGACCAGCTTCCACAATGAGATTAGCCTCAAGTTAATACTTTACAATGTTAACTGTTGATCTCATTACTTGTAGAAGTGTTTATTCCATAAATGACTATAAAGTCAACATAAAACCTTTTAACCTTCATGGAGGTGTGTGGCGTAACCATGAGTGTTTTTCCTCTAAAAGGTATTCTGGGAAGTGCAGATAAAGTTTATAAGGGTGAAGATAAACATCACACCACCTTTTTTTTTTTTTTTTTTTTTAACCTCCACAGGTAGTGTCACCTCTCTGGTCGCAGGCCTCGTGTTTGGTCTGCTGGCTGCGGCCGGCGCTTATCTGGCATCTCAAAATCCCAAGAATGTCTGGCTTTCACTCGGTGAGCGAGTTCAGTTCAGTCAAATGGAGGCAGAGCAGCTTCAGCCGTCACAGACTCACAGCAACAACCTGTTTTCATGTCAAACGCAGGCACCACAGGGACTCTGACGCTGGTGATGGGATTTAGGTTTCTCAGCTCCTGGAAGTTCATGCCGGCCGGTTTGGTAACTTTAGCGAGGTAACGCTTGTTTTTATTGAAGTAATTTCCTTGTTTGTTGTGTAATAATCGTGTGGAAAACAACAACAACAACACACATTTCTGTCTGTTTTCAGTGGACTGATGCTGGCAAAGATCGTCAATGAGATGCTAAAGAGGAGATCGCGCAAGGAGTGAACCTATTTAAATAAACGTTTCAGGATGTCTGCAAATACCTTTATAGCATTCCTTATTGTGTAGTTTCTATTGTAATGCGTTGATAAAAAACTGTAATAAGAACTGTGATTTTATACGAAAGCAAATTTTAAATAAAAAAACATCCAATTTATTTTTTGAATAAGAAAACTTTATACATTTTTACATAATTATGCTGCTATGAAACAATAAATACACCTGTTTAAATATAAAAATAATTACTTAATGTTATTGGCTGGTTTGTTACTGTTTTTTAAAAAATACTGGTGGTATAGGTCATGTTTCATTGATACAACAACACTGAATGATGTTTAACAGCACGGCAAATTTTAAGAAGAGACTAGAAGGAATTAACATTTTCTGCTAAAGTGCATCGGAAGTCTTTCCCATGAGTCACTGGTGGAGCCGAGCGGGCCGCTGTGCTACCGGTGGCCTCCATATTTGGCGGTCCAGTCGACTCGTCCGTGCACCGGCTGGATGTTTGTGCTCCTGAAGGAGACGTTCTTCGCTGCAACGCTGGTGCTGAATCCAGACACGGGAGGATTGAGAGGTCTGCTCCTCCAGCCTTCGTACTCTGAAACGAAACAGAGGGAAAGGTGTGGAAATTGCCCCAAAGCTTGAATTTAGTGCTGAAGGTTATTAATATATATATATTTTTTACCATCATTCGAGGACGCTTGCTTATTTATGGAGGTCTTGGTTTTGGGTGGTTTGATTATAAACTCGGTTCTTAGATCAGCAGCAGATGAGAGATCAACTAAAAGATTAATGAACAGCAAAAAAAACACACATTAATCAGGTTCAGCTCTGATAACACTGGTGTGAAAGTTTCAAAGTCAACATATCAGTGATGATCGATGGATAACTCCAGGGGGCGCCAGGCTAAAGTTTGATAAGATATTTTAATGGAATTTTGCCTTCAATTGTATGGAGTTAAAAGAGTAATAAAAATGTATAAACATTTAAAATAATAAGAATTTAAATCGGGTAATACAAAAAGCAATATATAAGAAAATAAAACAAATAAAAGAATAAATTTAACAGTAAACTCTAAATTAAACTTAGATTTTAATAATGTTTTGTTACAGTAGCTTAGTTGCACATAAAAAAAAAAACTCTTAAAAAGTACAACTAGTAAAAACAAAAATTGAAATAAAATCTAAGTTTCTAGTAAAATAAAACAGAAAATGGTGTAAGCAAAATAAAATGAGGAAATAAAAAATAAACATTAGGGAATAATAAGAAAGAATATTTTAATTCACCTTCACATTTATTTGTTTGGTATTTCTTTATATATTTAAAAAAAATAAAATAAATCTTATTCTTTTGCAGATTTAGGTTTGTACGGTTCTCCTACGTCTTGGCACTGACCATAAATATTAAGAAGGGTTTAGGCTGGAGAACCAGCTAGAGAAAATGAAATTAACAAACCTCAAAAACATTTTCCACTAACATCTGATCGGTACTAAGTCACATTCATCTCAGAAATCCACCTGAATTTTATCTAGTCATTAATCTGTCAGTGACAAATAAAAACTCACCAGCAGAGGTCCCTCCTAGCGGTGCCAGTGTAATCCTCTGTCGGGCTGCTCCCGTTTCAGCCTTCTGGAAAGATGACGTCTTGGTGTTGGAGCTGAATGTAATAAAGGAGTCTGAAAAAATAAAATAAAATCCATCAGTGGCTATAAATGAATGAAAAACATCAAACCTGACCACTGACGCAGTTTGAAGTCCTTTTATACGTCTGTTTGTGAGTTACCTTTAGAAAGATCCAGATCCTCTGGAGTCTTTTCTTTTAGAGTAGGTTTGTCTGTGAGTTTAGGAAGAATAACATCTAACAGCAGAGAAAGAAAAGGAAAAGTAAGTCGAGGAGGAAATGTTTAATTCTCTATGACACAAGGACTGCAGCAGTAATTAACATGAAATCATAATGGAGCAGATGGAAATAAAAAATGTTTTAAAGTAATCAGGCGTGGCTGGTTTTGTTGTTGTTGTGCCAGATTAGGACAAAAAACACTTAAAAACACGCGAATGGACTGTACAGAAGGAGCACTGGACTGGTTAAAATGGATAAAACGTGCTACATTTGTGACTTAATTTCTTTATTAAGAGGAAACTCCCACCGTGTCCTCTGGTTGAACTCGACATCTCCCACGGTTTTCTGCCGGCCGCCTGGATTCCTGCTGAAGAGCTGCTTTTTGGATTTACACCTTGGAAAAAAACAAAAAAAAACAAAAAACAGACGAGGCTGTAATTATCAAACCTGAGATTATACACCTATAGACTAGCACGTTGCAACTTAATCGAGTTTATTCTCATGCAGATCATTTGCCTGTTTTAATCCTAGATGAGGTTATGTTTAGGAAAATATATAATACAAGATTTTCTTCATTTCAGTCACAACTTTCTGTTTTATTGTTTAGCTTTTATAGTAATTTCTTCAAAATAAAACTAAAGTAACATGACAAAAGTAAAGTAGAAATTATTTTTATTATTATTAGCTGTATAAGTTTTGTCCTAAAATCTCCCGTTCGCCTAGAGAATCTGTTACATTATAAGTTCTTACCGGGGACGTATCTGGACTGGCGGAGGTAGTGCTGCTTGGCAGACATGGTGGTGGAGTCAGCTCTGTTCAGTCCTGTGTTACTAATCATCTTTGCAACTGCGTTGCTCTTTGACTCTGAAAATCTGCATAAAAAAAAAAAAAGCACTATATTAGCATATTTTTATTTCGGACCTCTCATGAGAACATTTCTCATTTGAAAATGAAGCTGAAGTCAACATTTTTTCAAATTAAGAACACAGCTTAAGAGGGCTCTTTATTTTTTGAAATATGTAAAGCAAGAACAAATGTAAAATGCATGTGTTTCAGTTCTTGGCGTGAAATTATGGAATGGACTAAACTGAAGTTATGTTGTCATATACAAATTTTCAAAAAAGCCCGGAGATGTCAGATGATTGAAGATTAGAAGGAAAGGAAACAGAGTTCGACGTGACTTAACTTGGATGTTGTACTAAGTGATTTTGTTTGTTTGTTTGGTTTTCATCAGAATGTTTAACTTATGTATTTTACTGATATTCAGTTGGATTGATTATCTAGGATAGGCATAAACTATGAGCCTTATGATATTAAATCAAAGAAAGTGAAACTAATGCCCGAAACAAAAGAAAAAAAGAAAGAAAGAAAGTCCTCTGACCGACAGCCGGGTCCAACCAGAGTCCTGTTCTTCAGAGACGTGATAGTGGGTTTTTTGGAGATGGAAGCTCCAGCGTCTGTGTCGTCTCCATCGCCCCAGCTTTCCACTGACTTGAAGGACGTCTGGCCCCATCGTCGCCGCGCCGTCCGAGCCCCCGAGACACTGTTCTCCGCTCCTGCAGCGGCTCCACGCTGGAGTGGAGAGACGATCCCAGGATTTTTTTTTGTCATTCGCAACCATACAGAAGCATGAGCTAAGTGTATAGATATAACGTCATGGCTTGATGGGTTTGTTGTAGACATACGTACAGTTTGCCAGCTCCGTGGTTGTCTGTTTTTCACCAGGCTGAGAGGCTCCTGCTGCCCGGCTGTCGTCATCAGCTGAAGTTCGCTCGTGTCCATGCTCTCCTGAGGAACGGTGATCTGCTGCAGAGGCTGATGGCGGCCGGTCGGCAGCTCTGTCTTACAGAGCGACAGAGGCTTCGGGTCTGCGGCCGCCTCGCGGACATTTTCCTGGGCTTCGTGCTGATGTGGGCGCCTTAGAGGAGCGCCGAGCGTCTGGCCTACATGGAAGTACGGATACCTCAGGGCCTGGGGACACGCGGCCAGAACAAAACCAAAGGAAAAACGTCAGGAATTATGCTTCCACGAAAAATTCATCAAGTTCAGGAAGAGTATGTTGTAAAAATAAAAGACACGGCACTTATCAACAGAACCAGACGTCAAATTTGGCTGATTGATTCTCACTTATCCCAAAAACAGATGCTCTTAAAGTACTCAAAGACAGTTGGGATAAAAGTAATTTACAGGTTTTAATTGTACCTGAGCAGCACTCGGCCTTTTCTCGGGGTCCCACTGCAGCATGTCCCTCATCAGTGCGATCGCCTCGTTGCTGGCGTTGGGAATCAAGGATCTGAGGCTGGTGGGGACGCACTTTGGGAAGCGGAAGTTCATTGAGGTGGCCAGGTTGTAGCCTTCGGGCCAATCCGACTGGCAAGTTAAAAAAAAAAAGAAGCACGTCACACAGCAGAAGCACAACATACGACAGCTGTGGCGGCGGCTCTTCCTCGTCACCTTCTTCAGGGTTCCCAGCACCTGACAGATCTTGAAGATCTCATCCACTTCGCTGTTGCCTGGGAACAGAGGCCTGAGGGTGTACAGCTCCGCCATGATGCATCCCACGGCCCAGATGTCGATGGGAGAGCTGTAAGAGCTGGACTTGAGCAGAACCTCTGGCGCTCGGTACCTGACGTAAGGGTGACGACGGCGGCGGTTAAATTAAACTTATTTGTTAATATTCTGTTTTATTGCTGTTTGTTCCCCAATAAACTAACTTTTCCTCCAACTAACACCTACTACGTGTTCTGACTCCTTTCTACCAGAACTAGCACAAACTTTTTCAGCAACCTGAGCTACAGCATCTCGTATGTGGGATCGGATCTCACTGGACAGACTTTGATCCCCCATCTGCATCAGCCAGATGTTGGGAGTAACACATGTAACGCATTACTTTTTGCTATTACATTTTTTTTCTGCTCATAATACATCAGCTTTGAAGATAAACTGTTCGTTTCCTGCCTTAACTATCCCACCCACTGACTGAGGGTCAGTACCATGCGCCATGACAATCATATAATCACCAGTGGGTCATGATGTTATGTCTGACGGGCGTAAGTAATCGTTGTAAAACGTTTATGTTCAGGATTAATTTAATCACTCTGCTGTTGGGTTTCTCTCACCATCTCGTGGACACGTAGTCCGTGTAAGGAGGCCGCGAGCGGATTTCTCTCGCTAGTCCAAAATCTGCAATCTTCACCAGCTCCGGACCCATGCAGAGCAGGTTCTCCGGTTTCATGTCCCGATGGAAGTACCCTAGAAGACAAGGGCCATTCAAGGTAACCTCTGCTACTGCTCCGAAATAGATGTAAATACTACCGCTACTCCTACGACCACTTTTACTACACCGAGACATGACTCTCTATTAAAAAAAAAAAAACAAGGAAGGGGAAAGAGAAAGGCACTAGGAGTCTCTTACCGTGCTTATGCACAAATGCTAAGCCGGACAAAACTTGGAACAGAATATTCCTTATCTCATGTTCAGAAAACATCTTATCTTCCCTGGCAGCGGCAAAAGTGGTGAAAGACAAGAGGCAGAAAGTGGGGATGAAGGAAAAATTTAAAAAAAAACTATGCAAAGGATTATGTCGTGCTGAAGTGGAGCGACACCCACAAGAAGAACTAAAAACAGATTTCTTTGGGAAAAGCTAAACTTTGGTACAATTCACACCTCCTCTTCTCACTGGAGATCAGGAGAAGTGACTCACTCTTGGTTTGGTAACAGGATTCATTCACTTTTCAGCTGTTCATTTACTTAATTATTAACTATTTAGGTATATAAAAGCTAGGTAACACAGCATTTCACAC
Organism: Mugil cephalus; assembly: GCF_022458985.1. Classification (NCBI taxonomy): domain Eukaryota; kingdom Metazoa; phylum Chordata; class Actinopteri; order Mugiliformes; family Mugilidae; genus Mugil; species Mugil cephalus. Next base: position 9,096,014 of record NC_061776.1, read on the forward strand.
GAGACAAAAGACATTTTTCCTCCTGTCCACATTTAAAGGCCTCGCTGTAGTCACCTACCATGTTTATGAATAAACGACAGTCCCTGTATTATCTGAAATGTCATGTTTCTGACAGCTGACTCAGGGAACGACTTGTTTCTGTAAAAACGACACACGATGACTCAAAGCCGACCAAAATAATTCTCATATTCACATTTAACTGCTGAGTTAATTCGCAGGCATCCGTGTCTTACCTTTCCGTCATGAGCTGATAGAGGTTTTCCTTCATGTACTCGAAGACAAAGTAGAGGAAGTCGTTCTCTCTGATGACCTCCTTCAGTTTCACCACGTTGGCGTGATTCAGCTTCTTCAGCGACTGATGACACCAAGTATTTAGGAAACACAATAAAATACAGTCAGTTAGAATCAGGTCGTCATAGGAGTAACCAAGCTCCCCCAACCACCGTGGCCATCACTACAAGGATTGGTATCGACCCGAGGGTGCTCCTGCATCTCTTCGACCATCTCCACAGCCCTTCACACTGCTCTCAGCCACATTGAAAGCCCCGATACACATGTCAGGATGCTGTTCGTTGATTCCAGCTCAGTATTCAACTCCCTCAGCCCCGGTCGACTGGTCAACAAACTACAAAACCTGCAACTCAGAACCCCTCTCTGTCGATGGATCATGGACTTCCTGACAAAAAAGACCTCGGCACGTTAGGTCGGGCACCATCCATCATCCTCAACACTGGAGTGCCGCAGGGCTGTGTCCTGAGCCCCGCCCTCTTCACGGTGTACACCCACAACTGCGTCACCACCCGAGATACTACGACGTCATCAAATTTACTAATGACACGACCATCGTAAGAAAGATCAGCGGAGACAATGAGACTAGTGGCCTGGTGTAGTTACAACCACCTCAACCTCAACACCAGAAAGATCATTGATTTCAGGTTGAGGACAATGCAGCACAAGCATCAATAAAGAGAGGTGGTGGAGCAGGTCGCAGACTTCAAGTTCCTCGGTCTGCACATCTCAGTGGACTTGGGCTGGACAGTGAACACTACCCACTTTATTAAAAAGGCCTAGAAACATCTCTTTTTTTTCTGGATGCCAATTATCCTGAAGAACTTTTACCGTTGCACCACAAAGAGGATGGATGGATGTAAGTTGTGGTACACCAGCTGCACCGCGGCAGAGAAAAAACTGCGGCAGTGGGTCATAAGACGGCCGAATGGATTGTAGGCTCCCCACTTCCACATCTGGACAAGATCTTTTTGAGCCCCGCCCCACCCAGGCCAGGACACCTCCTGATCAACAGCCTCTACCCTGGTAGACTCAGAGTCAGAGCCAATCAATTTTTGCCCCTCGTTACACTGGACAACAAGAGCGCTCCCACCTCAAAGCTAGGACGAGTGCTGCTAACGTCTTGGTGCCAGATACCACAACACACCTTCAGAAGAGTTCCTCTGTTTGTTTTGCCAGTACCTACGCAATTTTAGTCAGGTGGTCATTGTGTTATAGCTGATTCTTACCTTCACTTCTTTCAGATTTAAACACTCGTCCCAAGAATAAAACTTCCTCTTCATCCTATTGAAGTACAAAAAAAAAACACATTTATTACTCTTCTGTTCATCGCCACATAAAGCTCAAACTTTTTGATATAGGTTCAGCAGATCAGCAGAGTGATTCGCAATCAGTTTTTTTTGCCACAAAAATTTTGGGTTAGGTTTCCTGCATGGACGGCACAGCCGAGAGAAGGGTGGAGTTTGCATGTTCTGCCTGTGCATGATCTGAATGTGTCCGCGTGGGTTTTCTCTGGATACTCCGGCTTCCTCCCACCTCCAAAGACAGGCTTGTTGGGCTAATTGGTGACTCTAAATTGACCCTATGTGTGCGTGTGAATGCGAATGGTTGTTTGTCTCTGTGTTGGCCCTGCGATAGGCTGGCGACCTGTCCAAGATCTAGCCCTCGCCTCTCACCCGATGCCAGCTGGGATAGGCTCCAGCAACCCCCGCGACCCTAGTGAGGATTAAGCGGCATGGAAGATGATAAGAGTCAATGAAGAGAAGCTAAGACTGGAGATGATGAAGTAGTTTTCTTGCTTTGCATTTGTCTGTTTGCATGTATTTTCTCGGGGTACAGGCTCTTTGTGGCCAATGTATTTCTTTCTAGCACCACAAACTTTTGTATTGCAGTGTCCTTTGAGCCTTGGAGTGTCTTGCAGCAGCCACGCAGGTTCTAATCAGCTTAAAGCTTTGAAACAAAACACCTCAGGACCTCTCAGCGCTGTTTGCTGGAGCTCTACTCACCTCTTTATGGCCACCAACTCCCCGGTCTCATGGCTCTTGCCAAGGAGCACGCTGCCGTACGTGCCATCGCCCAGCTGCTTGAACGTGGAGTAGCGATTCATCTCCCTCGACAGTCCCGCACAGTTATTCACTGCCAGAAGAGTCCTGATTTATCCTGCTGTTTGTTAGGCTACTCAAAGACGTTCACAACTAAAAACATAAATTAAACATCCTTTGCTTTCCTCTCTGCTGACCGGTGATGTAAGTTTGAGGTTTACCTGGCGAGGGAAAGTAGAAAGCGCCACCGTCTCGATCCTGTCTGTTGCACTGTGTCTCACCTATCCCGAGCTAAGCCTTTACGGAGGGGCTATCCTCTGCCAAGGAGATTAAAGTCGTCAGGTGATTCAAAATGTCTGCCAGGAAACAGACTCATGACACGATCCAAGACCACACAGATTGAAAACAGGACCACGGTGACACATTTCTGACTTGTAAGGTGTCAGTTATTGGACTCAAGTGTAAAACTGTGAAACAAACAGTATATTTCCAATAGTCCCTTCACTACAAAGTCTTCTTTAAAACTTAACTGGAAGTAGAGGGATCCAACAACTCACTGAACCCAGATTACGACTGACTGAATTTATATCAGTGTTATTTACCTTGGGCGCCTTGTACTGATATCAATAAGGGAAGCTACCAACACTAAAAAAAAAAAAAAAACATCTTATCTGTAATTTACAGGACACTTCAGGAACACAGGAACATATTACGCACCTCCTGTGATGTCATTTTCTAATTCTTAATCCATTAACCCACATTTTGCACTGTGCAGGAATGATTACACGTAAGCTACAGATAACAAATTAGGGCCAGTGTATTTAAAGTTGCTTCACAATTGGGTCAGTGAAATTAGCACAAGTCTAGACTAGTTAGTAATGACAAGCTACACTGGTTGCTACAATCAGCACTGCTGCTATATATTTCACTATTAAGGATCATTAAAGTGTCATCAAGGAAAATCACTTTAGTTTACTATCTAAAGACGATATTTAAAAAGCTGAAACCTGTCGATTCTTCTGCCATTTTGGCCTAAAAAGTGGTATATATATATATATATATTCTTTCTTTAAAAAACAAACAAACAAAATTTCGTTTTGTGCAATGACATTAAATTTCTTCTTCTTTTAGTTATTTAGCTAGACAGAGGGAATGCTACTATAAGGCTAAATAATGGCCAAAAAAAACGAGATTAAACTAAACATAGCTAAAGGTTAAACGGTAACTTCCAACCCCACAATCAGACAGAAAGTATTTAGTAAATATTTACTGTGTCTTACGTAATACAAGTGACATTCAAGTGAGGTAAACCTGCCACAGGAGACATTTCCTGGTCGAAGGTGAGTCGGTGATGCTTGTTGTCGTGGAGAATCCGTTGGACGGCTTCCTGATCTCCTAGGCAACGGGAGTTTCAAAATAAAATGACAAGGAACGTATCATAGTGTGTCATGCCAAAATAAAGTGGCACGATAATATAAGTATATCACAACAACAATACGTGTATTTATTTATTAATGTTAAATGCCATATTGTTTTATTCTAAAGCAAGGGTGTCAAAGTAATTTTAGTTCTCGGGCCACATAGACTACATCCTAATTTTACCTCAAGTGGGCCGAACACAGTAACACAACAGCACAATAAGCTATAAATAACAACAGCCCCAGATTATTTTTTCCCATTTCTTTTCGTGCAAAGAAGAATCACCAATATATATATATATAAACAAATAAATAAATAGAATAGGGTCTTTTATAGTAGATGTTCTGCAGCTTTCACTATCATGTTTTTTTCTTTTCCTTTTTTAAAACAGAAACAGAACAACTGCAGGAGAATAATGCATTTATGAACTCCGTCTGCTGATGAAGCTCATGTGATGCATCAGAGAGCACCATAGGAAATCTGTGGAAAGTATCTTGTGATGTTGTTGTGGCTTCAACGTTCAGGAAAGCAAATGCATCTCAAATGTTTGCAGCACTGTGTGGAAAGAAAGAGGTCACTGCATTACTGCATGACTGTATCGACCTGCTCTAGGCCCCCTCGGCAAAAGTTGGTGGTTATGACTCAATACAAGAACACAATAGGATTGACAGTTAGTTAAACAACAACAAAGAGGGTATGTCTTTTTTTTTATAGTGCGGATATTATTTAAAAACATTTATGACTCATGGGAATTTGTTCCAAATTGTAAAAGGAAATAGATATTTGCCAATGTAAAGTGTGTTAAGTGGACTTTCGCCTCTGTTTTCCAATTGCTCCATCTAGTGGTTTGTTTTGGTGCCTGCACGTGTTTGTGACGTTGGCCTTTATACCACAGGAAGTCAGTGAGTTCCTGACCCTTCACTAATTATAGTCTGCATGTCACAAAGGTCCCTGGTGATATGATTATTTTATATGTGAACCACAGCCGGGAAACAGCATCATGTTGCGTTCTGATTCACCATAAACTGTAGGAAAGAAGATGGCTGCATGGGAACAGATAAGTGATGTGGGGTACAGATCTGCTTGTACAGAAAGCCCTGTTTAGGGTTGTTTTCTTTGAGGTTTTTCTTTTTGTCACCAGTCGGTTAGAGCCCAAACCAGTGAGTCTGCTGCTCAAGGGAGTTTTATTTTGCTTGAGGTTCTGCTTAAGGTTTCTTACAGTTAATAGGGGGTTTTCCTCGCACCCAAAGCCTTTCATAGAGACTCAACCGTCTGCTCAAAGTTTATATCCATTAAAAGGGAGTTTTTCTTTGCCACCATCTCCTCAGTGTTTCCTCTGGAGGTTTCAGACTCTTGGTTTTTGAGACAGTTTGTATCGTTACTGACTCTGTTTAAACAAAATTTAATTGAAATCTGCTCTAAACCATAAAAGTTGAATTCAAAACATTGCTTGTTTTTTTTGAGCACCATCTAGTAATAATTTGAGTCTAAAAAAAAAATCTAACATGACATTTGGAAATTAATAAAATATAAAAACAAATTATTAAAGGGCGAAGTCAAATTGGTGTTAAATTATATTATGTAACAAATAATAATAATAATAATAATAATGAAAATGAAAATCATTATATTTTCAGTTTCTCTGCGTGCGGTCTGTGTCGGCTTAAAGAAATCTTCACTAGGCCAAATAAAGGAATGCATGCGTCTTAAAATAAAACAAGGAGACACCTACCGCCTCAGACATGCAGGCATGAAATGTGAGGAATGAAAATCATGACCAGCATTCTCGAAATGGCCATACTGTAGTAATATGACGTGCTGTGCATTGCACCTAACAACTGTGCAGTCAGATTGTCGACTGTCTGCGCAGCGGATAGACGCGTTTTTTCTCCAAGGTTGTGCTTTTGGTTACTTACGGTAAGGTGGACCCGCAGTGTCCACTAAAGGATCAGGTGATCCACTAACTACGAAGCGAAGGCTGACTGGGGAAAATGCAAAATGACATATAGCAAATGTCGGAGCATAATTCATTCACATTTTCGGCTCGAACTCGGACTTAAATCGCACCGCTGGAGCTCCAATGTGACGATGGCTCGTTAGGGCTGGTGGCGCAACTGCGATTTTTTTGGGGGGATATTTTAATTTATGAGAAATCACATTCACAGACAAATATTGGTTTCAACATGGGGCTGTGCTACAGTTTGCGTCCCCGGCTCTTCGGGGACCTGAGCGGCTCTATCTCCAACGCTACCTCGGACTCGGACCAGCCTCCGGACGCCGCCGTGCCGACCCGCGCCGGGGGATCTCGCCAGGAGGACACCGGGGGATGCGGGGAGACTTCGTCGCTACGCGGCGGCGGTGGCGGCCTGGTGCGCCCCGGGGACCCTGCCAGGCTCCCGGCCGGGGAGCACCGCCGTGGAGACACCGGCACCGACGGTGTGCTTATACAAAACGGAGGTGGTGGTGGTGGCGGCGGCGGCGGTGGTGGAGGAGGAGGCGGCGGTGGCGGCGGCGGTGTTGGTAGTGTTGTCGGTGGAGGTGGAGGTGGCGGAGGAGGAGGTAGCGGTAAGGGGACGGGAAAGGACCGCGGCCGACGCTTGCAGCTGCTGCAAAAGACTAGCACCCAAAAGCAGAAAAACTGGGACAAATTGCTAGTGGAGGAGAAGGAGGCCGAGAAGGAGGCGAAGAAAGTCAGTAAGAGTATTGACAGGGCGCTGAAGGAGCTCAAACGGGAGTACAAACAGACGCATCGGCTGCTGCTGCTCGGTAGGTTGTGTCCCTCTCTGTTGTTGTAAGAACATGAATACGTTTTTATTATTAGAAACCAGGAAAAAAAAAAAAACGGTGGCCGGCCTTTTCCAGAAATTATGTCACTGCTCTGGTGAGGCCTGTTTGCCACATCTGTTGACTTGGCCGTAAACACTAACCCCCCTGCGGCTGTCAATGACAAATGATGAACATGGGCCTGGCGTCCTCTTAATGTTACGTTTAGGATCGTAAGGAAATTTGGAGATCCAACATGAGCGCGCAACGTAGAGGGACCTCAGTGGGTCCCCACGCTTACCTCTCAACTACTACAGCATAGTTAGTGACTAGCTGGTGCATTTCCACTTGTTTATATATAAATAGAAGAGTATAATATAGCTGAGAGCGAGTAAAGTGGCATAAAGACTCAGTTTAGTTGGGGTTAGGGCACAAACGCAGCCTCTGTGTGCAGCGTGGACCGTTTAACCGCTTTTATTTTTACAGTAAATAAACATATAGTGCAGCAAAGGAGAGCTGTGTGGTGTAGGCGATTGCACATATTCCATAGTATGTACGTGCAGTGCATTTACTCTTTTTCCTTCAATATAAGAAGCCATAGTACAGTAGGTGTGCGCAGGGATTTCAGTGTACAGTTATGTTTAGTTTTCAGTTCAGACAGTATAAAATAGCATTCTGACGAGCTGCTGCACCTTTACGAGACATATTCTTTTGTCGATACATCTACCATGTTGTGTAGTAGAGTATAGTGTTGGATAGAGGAATGTGGTATACAAAGATTTACTATAAAAAGGCCACTTAGTGTTTGGCCATAGGGTCAGGTTTGGTTCCACAGTTACAGTACAGTTTGTGTTAATAACTACAGTTCTGTGGTTTATACTTTTTAGTTTTTAAGCTCCTGAGCCATGTCTTAGTATACTTGTGTTTTTGTATAGAGTGACATTTAGCCACAAACTCACAAACAAAACAAAATGGCATTTTGATTAGGCTGCTGCACCGTTACTGTAAAACTTCTTTCAGTGAATAAACGCAAAGTAGTCACGCACACGTTACGTAAGGTTGAAGCACAATACAGAGTCTACGTGGGGATGTTTTTAAATAAATAACAGTACCAAATTGTGTGGTACAGTGTAGTGTGATATAGTGAGTTATAGTATAATGCGAAAGGATGTACAAGTACAAGTATTAGATTATAGCTGAATAGTGTACTAAACCTTTTGGCTATATGCTACTCTAAAAAAAAATCAGTGTAGCCTCGTATAGCCTAATATAATAGATAAAATATTGTATTTTGCCAAAGGGTTGCACATTTACAATAAGGTCGTTTGCTAAATACACGCACAGCGCTGTGTGGTTGTACGGGGTAATAATGAGTAGAGTAGTTTGAGAAGCTCTGGTATACAAAGATGTGCTATAAATAGACCACAGCTTTTGGTATACTTTGAAAGCCTGCGTAGCATAATGTGATATATAATGCAATTCACCATCAACAGAAATAGCATTTTAAATTAACCGTGGCACCTTTACAGGACCTTTATTCAGTCAGTAACTCCATCATGTTGTGTGGTACGGCGGTTCGTCGCATGGGAGAATGTGTACAGGACAATGAGGAGTATAACATAGAGTGTAGTAGGTTAAGAGGCTCAAATATGCAAAGATTTACTGTAGCTTTTCAATATAGGATCGTGTTTACTCTGGCAACCAGTATAGAATACTACAGTATATTATAACACATGATAAATGACCCTTTGTCAAACTATCCCACATTTACAGTAAGGCCTTTCCATAAGCGAATGCATGCCACGCTTTATTATATAGCATAGCTGAGTGTAGGATGATAGCTCGGTGTGACCAATAAAAACGTTTGAATCGCCGTGACACATTTACAGTCCGGTTTGTATATCGTAGTCGTGTAAAGGTGTCCAGAGAACGCACAGACGCGTTGGCTTTGTATGCTGAATCAAACACGTGGGAATCCATAGATTGCTGTTTTCGTCTTTATGGTGTGGCAGAGTTAAAGCGTCCCGTAGTTAAGTGCGATGTCTTAAGAAGTAAATACTCAGCGAAGCTTTCTGGAGAGTCGCTCCGTCAGATTTTTGTTCGCGCCCTTGATCAGTTCTGTAAAACACTCAAATAAGGTTCAGGATACAAGCTGTACGGAGAGCATCGTCATTTGTTTTGTCGTGGGATGGTTGGAGGGTAGTGGAATCTGTTTGTTTTTCAACCACGGACGATTTGAATAAATGTATAATATGGATGGATTCACAGATTGAAAAAGATGCAAAACATTTCCTGATCAAAGCTCCACTCATTTGATTCATACAAACCGGATTTTCATCTGCTGTAAATAAGAAGTTTAAGGCATCAGTCAGGGTGTTGGAAGGAAGCGTAGTTTAGTAGCTTTTAGTGGTTTAAGCTCATCGCATCGTGTGTATGCACACCGATCAGCCACAACATTAAAACCACCGACAGGAGACGTTACTAACGTTGACCATGTTGTGACCGTTCCACATTCTGCTGGTTTGGACCTGGCATACGCACGGATGCTGCTTAGACATGTAGCACCAGCCTAGACCAGACCAGGCGCCCCCACCCAATAGCAATGACACTTCCTGATGGGAGCAGCCATCCTCAGCAGGATGCACAAACACACACACTCACTCATAAGGGTTTAGGAACCACTCCAAAACAAACATGATATTCACTAAAACTGATCAAGTAAAAATCTGTGGGATGATCCACAGAGGCCCCTCCCCTCAACCCATAGGACCCAAAGGCCCCCCCACTAACAACATCCTGTAGCCAGACACCGTCAGAAGACCCATGTCCATTCTCTAAAGACTCACAACTGTGAGGAACTACACGATATAAGGAAGGTGGTCATAATGTTACGCCTGATCGGTGCACGTAGGTTACAAATTCTAATCCTTATACATATAATCGTTTGTTGTGTTCAGGTGGAGGCTCTAACAGGCCTCCAGGTCTCTGCTTCCCCCAAAAGAGCAGGTCAGGACATTAAAAAGAACAGGAATGTAACACCTTCGTGTATTTACTTTCTGAAAACTCCCTCTGCCGCCACGTTTGAGAGCACAGCCACAAACAGTCGAATTAGCGCAGCAGCTGCTCATCTTTCCGCGGAGCAACGCTCTAAACGTCGACGCATTTACAACAACGGCACACCTCGTCCTCTTCGCGCTCACGCTGGACGCGCCATGTGCTCGCTCTGCTTCAAAAAAGTGCTCTGCTTCCCCCCCCCCCCCCCGCTATAATAAATGGCCACCAGTTTAATTTCCTGAGTAAACAGCTCCCACTAATTACACACAGGAAGAAATGGCTCATCCTAATGAAGTCACACAGGGAAGTGTCATACGTTCCTCCATGAGCTAGCGCTGTGAAGCCGTACGAGGCGCGTCTGACCCGCGCCACACTCACTCCGGCGTGTCACTGCGGTTTTCGGGGAGGCTTTCTTCGCCGCTGTGGAATCACAGTTATTTTGGGAAGCGAGTGTACCGGAGCACGCGGCGGGGCCTCGCCACCAGCAACTTCTGGGTTTTCTTTAAGAGACCTTTATACCCCGCAGGTCTTCGGCAGGACTCCTGTTGCACGCCAGAGAACTGGGGTGGTTTGTGTTCCTCTGAAAGTGGACACCTTTCAAATAGTGTTACATTTCAGGGCGACGTATGTTAGCCAATCTGGGTCACTTTATCTGTTTGTATTCGCTGCAGGTATTTAGTTAAACGATGGTAATAAGGAACGCGTGCACTTTGAGCCGGTTTTAGTGATGTTTGTGTGTGTTTTTTTTGTTTTTTTTTTTGCTTTCTTCCACCGTGCTGCGCATGTTGACAGGTGATGTTTTTATTTTTAGACGTAGTCACAGCTCCCTGGAGAGATTCCTGCATAAAATAATAAAGGCCCGTTCTATTACGGGCCTCAGATTGTTTTGGATTTGAGAATTGTATGAATGTGGAAGTGATGAACTGATGAGATGAATGGTCTTCAGTCGAATTCGGTGCAACGATAAATGGCACACACACATATATTTTCTTTTATTTTGTAAGGTTTCATATGAAAATACACCAGATAATATATGAAATGACTGGAAGATTAAGTCACATTTAATCAATTATACTGATACATTTAATAAATATTTACTGTATTTCTTGGTCTTATATGATAGTACGAAGATAATTGTCTACGTCAGGACCCCAAACTGATGGAGAGATTAAGTAGGGACCCTCTACCTACTATCTGTGTTCTATATCAAACTCAGTCTAGTGCTATTTATAAATATACATCATTATTATCATTTTGCATTCACTATTAAGCTATCCTTTATCTATTTACTAAAATATGTTGGATTCATGTTAATGTGTATGTAAAGAAATTTAAATTTGTGGGGAAAATGTGAAAAATATACAAAAAAACATCTAATCAACCAAAGATTTTGCGAGTTAAGTTAAGTTGCTTTCAAATACAGTTGTAATATTGTGTATTAGGCACTGGAAACGAACTCGCTTGCCAGTTAATTAGGGATTCAAATACAACAGTCATGCATTAAATCTTAGCTTCGTGTAGGTTGTGGTGTTCAGGATTTATGGGAAAACAACAAGACAGCTGTTGATTTTGTTGTGTTTCTGTTATTCTGTCAACCTAAATAACAGAGACGCTTTAGAGTTTAACAGCACCACAAACTACAGACAACTTCCTGATACCGTCTAAACCTAAACGGAACATTACAATGGTTGTGAAGCTAAAATTTAGGGCAGGGTTGTCATAATAAGATGTGTTCTGTACCTAGTGAGTGTTTCCTTTTTGTGTGTGTGTGTTCAAATCTACGTCTCCGATCAGTGTGGTATTATATGAGCTCCTGGTCGCTCCTGTTTAACATGTTTAAACGGGAGTCCATTCAGAAACTGTCCTTTAATAGACTTTAAAACTTCACCACAGACATGGGAGCTGGAAGCCGAGTTCCTATTATTTCTTACAGAGGAAGTGACTTTATTGTTCGGCCTCTTGGAGCAGAATCTGCACACGTCTGCGATAATGATCTGTCACAGCTTTCCTAGATGTCCTTAACTGACGGTTTCATATCTCGGGGCCTTATCACCTCCGCGAGCCTGAACAACAGGCTGCTAGCTATGCTGTAGGTCTGACAGAAACTACTAGCTGTCATGTTTTGTTTTTCGCGTGCCGCTTGCCGCAAACTCATCCACCGCAGAGGCACACGGGCCGTCCGCCCGTAAACACTCGTAGAGTCAGGTGAACTTTGCTTCTGTCTAGCTGGGTTTTATCATTGACCAGTGCTGAACTTTGCCACCGGCTCCACCGCGCTCCCAGTTTAACGTAACGGCCAACAGGAGGTACCCGAGTGCGAGATATTGTCATATTTATGGTGCCGATAGCGAGGCCCGCGATGCGAATGGTCTCGATAGTTGTATCAGCTTCAATCAAAAGTGACACAGCCACGCCACGTTCAAAGGACGCTGGTCCGAGCCCGTTCTTCAAGTTTTGCTTACTGTGTCGTTCAAAGCTTTATCAAGAGCGCCTGCCCCTACAGAGAGGGCTGTAAAAAAGTTATTTCCAGCTCTAGAAGGAGGAGAAGAAAAATAATAATGATAATAAAACGATCAGGGAGGCTAATTTTAGCCGGATATCGTTTGGATGCGTGCCGCGTTTATACAGCGCATGCTTCGATTAAAGTCTGGGCCAGTAAATACGTGGAGAAGGTTTATGTGCAGGAAAACCACTCTTTTAAGTGTCACTTATTGTTATATTTGTTGTCGCAGTACATTTGTCATGATCTTAACCCAGCCAGAAAGCCTAAAGATTGGCTCACTTGCCAAAACATTAGGTACAGAAATGAAAATGAATGTATTCTAATACAGGGGTCTTTAACGGTTTTCAGACCAAGGACCCTCAAACTGATGGAGGGATTAAGTAGGGGCCCCCTACCTACTATATGTGTTATATATTTATAAATATACATCATTACATTCGATATTAAGCTATTAAAACAATACACAGGTTCAAATGTTAATTTTTCTATGAAATTAATTGATTAATTAATTGACAGATTCAAGTTTAAACATTAAGGCCTCAGTATTTAGCTTCTCTTCTGCTAGTTTTGTGACTTGTGTGTGGGAATTCATCTGGGGACTGAACAGGCTCTCGGCCTATTGCTGAGAGCCTTACAAAGTCAGTGTGCAATATGCAGCTTTGTGATTGGCTCAGCAGCGATAGGGGCGGGGCTTACTGTGTACAGGAAGCTTAGATCGACAGGTCTCGATGTTGGAATAACATTTTAATGTATTTAAGAAAAACAAATTTGCGTGGGAAAGTTAATATCAATGTCTAATCAACCGAAGATTTTGCGACCCCCCCCCTTGCAGTACCTCCACAGATCCACTTGGGGTCACGGACCCTTTAGGACCCCCTGTTGAAGACCTGTGTTCTAATATGATAGTCCGGCACTAAAGCTTAGCTTCGGGAAAGTATTCAACATTAGTTTAAAATAATCTGTTGATTCAGCTGTGTTTTCATTGTGGAGGCTGTTGTTTTACTAATGAAACGTGCTTCTGTTATTTTGACAACCCCCGTTTTAGCCACTTTACTATTTAATCCAGTTTAACAGCACCACAAACCACATCCTCCACAATGATCATTCGGTCGAGGTGCCACCTTTCTGATGCTGTTTCAGCCTAAACTGAACATTATAACGGTCATAAATAAGGACTTAGTGTACGTAAAGAAGTGGCGAGCAAGTGTACAATGAAAGCATTTATTCATTACGCGTGCAAAATGCAATTGTGCATTGTTGAGGACTTATTAGCAGCTATGTTTAAGGGCCACTAGTGGTGCGGTTGACATTTTGCAACACGAGCAACACTATGGGTCTAAACATGATGGAAAAACAAAAAATTTTCGGACTTTGTCAGAAGAAGAATACACTCACCTGCCAACATATAAGGGAAACTCGTGAAACCCACTGTACTCTAATAAAATAAATCTTCCCTTATTAGCGTTACAATGTTGTACAATGCAGAGACAGCGTCACTGGCCCATAGTGAACTAAATAATAGAAACATTTGCTGGTACAATAAAGAACAGTTCAATAGTTCCACAAACCACAGCCTCCAAAGTGAAACCACAGCTGAATTAACACCTTTCTGATGCTGTTTCAATGTAAACTGAACATTATCACCGTCATGACGAGGGATTTAGCATTTGTTTTCACTAGCGTACCTAATAACCTGGTACGTGAGCATATATCTCAGCTTCCAACGTCTAGAACTCTAAATTACAAGCTGTACTTGAAGGCAGCTTAACTCCTGTATCGTGAAACTGGGTCTATTTTAGTACAATTATTCCACTTAATACATTAGTTAATGTGTAGAGAGTAGTTGGCACAGTACAAAAAACACATTTTGGACATTTTTGTTAACTCACCATTAAAATAATGCATCAGATTTATATAAATTAGGGGCATTTTACTGTCATATAAGACCAAGAACCACAGTAAATATTCTTTTCTGAAAAGTGGGAACCAGTGAAGTTTTTTTTTTTTTATTAAATATGACTTTTAAATGACTTCAGCAAATGAATTTGGGGACTAATTTGCTATGAATGAACCCTGTCTGGTGTATTTTCATATAAAACCCTACAAAATAAAATAAACTCTAAGTGTAGGAACAGAAAAGATCTGTCGGGAGTCGGGAGATATTCATATCTGAAGTGAGAAATGAATTGACGTCCAGCACTCAAAGATTTTCAGCTTACTGTCATATAAGACAAAGAAATAAAGCACATATTCTTCTCTGAAAAGCGGGAACCAGTGAAGTTTTTGATTAAATATGGCTTTTAAATGACTTGAATGAATGAATTTCAGGACTAATTTGTTATGAATGAACCTTGTCTTTCATATAAAACCCTACAAAGTTAAGGAAAATGTGACGGGAGATAATCATATCTAACAAGTAGGAAATGAATTGACGTCCAGTACTCAAAGATTTTCACCTTACTGTCATATAAGACCACGAAATACAGTAAATATTCTTTTCTGAAAAGCAGGAACCAGCGAAGTTTTGGTATTTTTCATTAAATATGGCTTTCAAATGACTTGAATGAATGGATTTTAGGACTAATTTGTTACAAATGAACCTCATCTGGTGTATTTTCATATAAAATCCTACAAAATAAAAGAAAATGTAAGTGTAGGAACAGAAATGACAGTAGATATTCATATTTGAAAGGTGAGAAACATGAAATTGTGCCTTTTTTTTAAATTAAATATGGATTAAATAAGTTAAACCTTCAGTAACTTCAGCACCTATTTGTAAAAACTAACCCCGTCTGCTGTCTTTGTCTTGTGTAAAACCCCCGTAAAATAAAAGTTAACACTAAAAATAAACAGTGCAGATAAAGATCTCCCAATCAGGAGTGTGCGTGTGAAAATGAAGCATTGTGCGAAGGAGCGACAAACAAAAAACTGCATTTAAAGCGAAACTTAAAGATACTTAAAATAAAAATTAGCGGTGACACGCCGTTTTTAGCCGGGTTAAGAGGAAGCCACGGTGAGCTAAATATAAATATCAGACAGCACTTCCTAAAAAGGGCCATAATTTATGCAGCAGAAAAAACCTCCTTGTGTATCATTCATAGGAGGCTGACAGTGGCACACATGCGATGCTGCCTCGAACCACTAGAGAGTGATGTGGGCCAGTCACTCGGATTGACCTTGCTTCCTAAAGTGGGGAGACTGGATTTTCTCTCTCTCTCTCTCTCTCTCTCTTGCTGTGGCTGATGGGGTATTGATGGTGGTAATATTGTCACACCACCATAGGTGCAATGAGGGCTTCAAGCTCGATTTGCATGCTGCACAACTTTGTTGTGCCAGTTTGGCTGCAGGAAACTAGTATTTGCATTGTGTTTGCATAATAGATACAATAACAGCAGATTCCTTGTTATATGTTACACAAATAACCTCACCCCCCCTCCCACCAGCACCATCACCACCACCACCACCACCACCACCCCTCCCAAGTGATCTATGAGTGATTCCGATGCACGCCTGTATTGGTTTTCAGGAGCTGAATGAGTGGCATTGTCAGTTAGCTTAGCGTTAGCTCAAGCGTGGGGCCTGCCGTGTGTTGTCAGCTGAATGAAAAAGACGGGATTCACAGAGACGGCGCGGCTAAATGCAGGCGACTCGTTTTTAGGTGACGTCTAGAACGTGAAGAGCGGCCCTGCTTACTGAAATGTCTCAACCTCAAGGAACCCACACCCCATTTTGGTTGAAGAGGAAGCAGCCACACGCTCAACGTAAATGTCAGACAATGCTCACGACGGAGACACTTTTTCTGTTTCCTTCTCACTTGCTACACACATGCCCTGCTTTTTTTTTTTGTTTGTTTGTTTTTGTTGTTGTTTTTTTTACAACATTTTAGTCATTAGCTCAGGATTGTTTGAAACCCTGATGATTTATCTGACCAGATACTAAGTAAAAGTTATTCTCAAAGTGAAGTCTAGATAAAATCCCTCGTGCAGCGGTGGTCTATAGCTTTGGGTTGATTCATTTGCTCGACTTTGGCATGTAAACATCTATGAGTAAAGAGGGCATTGCGCTAAGCAATTATTTATCCTTAACATCTCTTTCTGTTTGCTGAAGTGGGGCATACAGTATGCCAGGCAGGTGTGTTAACTGTGTCCCCAGCAAACATGGCTGTAAGACCGATAGTGTGCTCAGCACAGAGTTTCGTAAATCTTAAAATACACAGGGCCGTATCGTTTTTTATTGTCTAAAGGTATTTTTAGCATATTTTTGCGCTGTTGTTTGGACTTTTGCGGTTGCGTCGATGATGGTGTCTTACGGTATATCTAGAATTTGACGGTAAGAATATGTGCTGTTTGCCTTTTAATTTCGACTCTTTGTAAGGAAAAATTAGGATAAGGGCTGAACCCATGGTGATTGTGTTATCAGGCTGCACGAGGCAAAGCCAATAGCATTTATCGCTAAATTTTATTGGCCAATTTCGTCAAGCCCCGACTGTGTCTCCCAGTCTGACTAATAATGATTCTTTAAAGAGGTCTGAAGTGATAAAAACGTCAGGTGATCAATAAGAAAAGACAAAAAGAAAATTAAACAGACCAGGTTAAAATGTTTTTTTCTTCCTTTTTTAATTTTTAATTAAATTAAATTTGCCCCAAAAACCCTTAAAACAGAGGTCTTCAATGTTTTTCAGACCAAGGACCCCAAACTGATGGAGAGATGAAGTAGGGACCCCCTACTTACTATATGTGATCTATATTAAACTCGGCCTAGTGCTATTTATAAATATACATTATTCTGCATTCAATATTAAGCTATTCGAATAATACACAGGTTCAAATATTCACTTATCTACAAAATTAATTGATTAATTAATTGACAGATTCAAGTATTAAGTTTAAACATAGCTAAATGTAGCAGGAACAGTGAATCACCAAAACATTTAGGCCTCAGTAGTTGGCTGATGGGAGCTAGCTACACTGTTAGCTTCTCTTCTGCTAATACTGTAGCATGAGTCTGGGATTTCACCTGGAGACTGAACAGGCTCTCGGCCAATCGCGGGGAACGTGACAGAGTCAACATGTAATATGCGGCCTCGTGATTGGCTCAGCAGCTATGGGGGCGGGGCCTAATGTGTACAGGAGGCTCTGATTGACAGGTCTCGGCTAATGTGGCGCTCCGTGTGAAACGGTGCGCTGTTGAGACAGCTACTGCAGACTGAAAGATTACATCCGTCTTCTCATTTATCCCTTTACTAAAATATGTTGGATTCATGATAATGTACTTAGAGAAATTTAAATTTGTGAGGGAAAAGTTAAAAAATATATATATTTATATATAAAATGTCCATTCAACCAAAGATTTTGTGAACCTCCCTGCAGTACTTCCACAGACCCCCTGTTGAAGACCTATTCCTTATCCTCAACTTGGTTTTCACTGGTCCAATGGACGTTTAAGCCTCTACTTGTTATTCTACTGTACTTACAGCAATATAGTAGTAGTTGATATTATCTAAAAAAAAAAAACTGTAAGTGTCAAAGGTAAAAGTACTCATTATGCACCAGAAATAATTATATTTTTATTAACAGAGATGCAGTGTAAACAACTGTTTACTGTTCCATCTGGTTGTGTTTGGACCCTAAAATCTGAAGTATACGTTGTATTAATTAATTCTAAATTACAGTAGTTACAGTTCACATTTAAAACCATGCATCCTCCCCGTATCTAAAGAAAGTGTCGAAAGTATCGTTTCTGTGTAAACAGAGTTGAGAGTTCTACCCACAAGTACAGCACAAGTTCGAAGTGCATGTACTATAGTAGTTTTCCACATTACTTGTTACGTTGCAGCTATACACAGTATATGAAGTAAAGTAAAGAACCACAATAAATGCTGCTTACGGCTAATTTATAATACACTCTAAAAGGGACAGTTCAACCCAAAAGGGTATTTATCCTTTAATACACAACTATATTTTGAACGTGGTGTTTTTACACAATTACATGCAGCGGCGTAAGGAGTAATTCTAGCTCGTAGTAGAAAGTGAAAGTACAGCTCCGCCCCTGTCATGAAATCGATCTGCAGTAAAGTTTACTGTGCTCAGTATTGAGTTTTGTAAACCTTAACATACACGGAGGCATTTATTTTCTTATTGTTTTATTCTTTTATTGTGTGTGAACTCCAGCGCTATCATGTCCTGTTTCATTATGGCTTTTATGTTTTGTTTGGGCTGGCAAAGGAAAATTATGACATTATGCAGATTAAGAAATCGACTGCCTGATGTGAGGCTCTATAAGCTCTGTTCAATACGTCACCCACTTCCACCAGTTTGTGATTCTTGCTTTTCAGAAAAGGCCGGAAGAGGTAAAACTGTCCAGAGCTTAAAACTGAAAGGCAGAAAATTGGAAAAACAAAACTTATGTTAAAATGTGTTTCCTTCCTTCCAGGCCTTGTTCATTTCCTGTAAAATGTATCTCAGCTTGAGTCCACTCATCTCTAAGATATTTAAAACTTTCTATTTTACCATACTGTACCACAGAAGTGCTCCGATCCTCAGATAAATGCTGCAAATACTAAAGCTAAAAAAAGGAAATTCCCTTCATTTTAATGGTAGAAGTAAGAGGAAGCTGTACCTGTGGAATAAATGTAGCAGAGTAGAAACATAATGGAGTAAAAGTACGAAGTAGCATGAAAAAATACCATAAAATACCTCCAATTTGTAACTTGTACAAACAATGATTGAATACTTGTACTTTATATATAATCTGCTAAGTGTATATAAGTACATATGAGCCTTGTTATAGAATGAAAATATCTTAAAAACATACTAATTTCAGGTAGTATTAAGGGGAAAGGAAAGAAACTACATACTATATTTGAATATTTTACATTTCTCCAGCTTGATGTAGCTCAGATACTATAATATGCAGCCTAATTGTGGCCTTTTGACACATTCACTTAATCGTTTCAGTTGTTAGCTCAGATTAATAAACCAAAATATAGCTCAAAATACAGTATTACCAGAATAAGAAAAGACTTCACTGAAGCTCGGGGAGTATTGTCACTTTTACCCGATGTAAAATTAGCCTATGTTGATTTATAGATTTATGAATCGTTTTTAAAAGGGCTCCTCTGCACAACAAGTTACTACTTGAAAGTATATATTGATGCTAATAGTTTTGTATATATAATATTAATAAAAGGTCTAAGTTCTGTGACTTTTGCACGCGCTCTGGTCTTTCTAAATTAACTATGATATACAACATTTATGCACAATGACTGCACAAGAACATAACAGGAAGTATTAGAGTACTACTTCCATAATACGTTGCTAGCTACGCTGGTGCACACACACACAGGCAGTTGGTGTAAAAGGGGTTGCCAGGTTGGGTCAGGCCCCACTGTGGCGTTTCACGTGACGCATTAGCTCTATTAATTTCGTAATACTTTTACTTGACTGTCAGAGTACTACTTCCTTAATGTGTTGCTAGACGTGTGTTTTAGTAACGGGTGAAGTCTGGTACACAGACAGACAGTGAGTGTAAATGGGTTGCCAGGTTGGGCCAGGCCCCGCTGTGACCTTTTACGTGACATTAGCTTAGTTATTTTAGTAATACTTTTACTTGAGTGTTAGACGACTCCTTCCATAATGTGTTGGTAGTTGGTATGTCATGTGTTTTAATAAAAGGTAAAGCCCGGTACACACACATACAGACGTTGTAAATGGGTTGCCAGGTTGGGTCAGAGTTGAGCGTTTCCTTAAACTTAATGACATTTGTTTACTTATTTTAGTGATACTTTTACTTGAGTATAAGAGTACTACTTCTGTAATGTGTTGGTAGTTGGTATGTCATGTATTTTAATAAAAAGTCTAGTACACAGACAGTCTACACGGGTTGCCAGTTTGGGTCAGGCCCCACAGTGGCCTACATGGCCACGTTTATTTAATTATTTTAGTAACACTTTTACTTGAATATCAGAGGAATACATTCATAATGTGATGGTAGATCATGTATTTTAATAAAAGGTAAAGCCTGGTCCACACGCACACACACACACACACACACACACACAGTGTAAATGGGTTGCCAGTTTGGGTCAGGCCCCACTGTGGCCTATATGACCACATTTATTTAATTATTTTAGTAATACTTTTACTTTAGTATAATGTGTTGGTAGTTGGTAGGTCATGTATTGTATTAAAAGGTAAAGCCTGGTTCACACACGCACACACGCACACACGTGTAAACGGGTTGCCAGTTTGGGTCAGGCCCCACAGTGGCCTACATGGCCACGTTTATTTAATTATTTTAGTAACACTTTTACATAAAATATCAGAGCAATACATTCATAATGTGATGATAGGTCATGTATTTTAATAAAAGGTAAAGCCTGGTACACACACACAGTGTAAATGGGTTGCCAGTTTGGGTTAGGCCCCACTGTGGCCTATATGACCACATTTATTTAATTATTTTAGTAATACTTTTACTTGAGTATAACGTGTTGGTAGTTGGTAGGTCATGTATTGTATTAAAAGGTAAAGCCTGGTTCACACACGCACACACAGTGGGTGTAAACGGGTTGCCAGTTTGGGTCAGGCCCCACTGTGGCCTATATGACCACATTTATTTAATTATTTTAGTAATACTTTTACTTGAGTATAACGTGTTGGTAGTTGGTAGGTCATGTATTAAAATACAAGGTAAATTCTGGTACACACACACACAAACAGACATACACACGCCCACACACGCACACGCGCACGCAGTGGGTGTAAACGGGTTGCCAGTTTGGGTCAGACCCAGCCCCTCTCGTCTGTGGCGTCCGGGTTTCCACCCCTTCTCCGATCACACTTTGATAGCAGGATAGCGACGGACTAAAACCGGGGAATGGCTCCTCTGACTCCGCCACACGACTTATAGGACGACCAAAAAAAAAAAGGAAGAAGAAGAAGAAAGAAAGAACGAAGGAAGGAGAAGAAGAAGAAGAAGAAGGGGGGGAAAAATGAGATATCTGTGCGGGCTGTTACAGTTTAACGCGGGTTTGTTTTCCACGGCTACTTCCTGGTGCCACAGAGAGAGGCAGTGCTGAGTTAAAGAGACAGATAGAAGAAAAAAAAAATACAGAGAGAAGAGAGGGGTTGGAGACACGATAGGAACAGTTGACTGGATTCCCAGAAATTGAAATCCCCCTCTTTCTCCTCTTATTTATGTCCGTTTTTTTGATATTTTCGTCGCGGAGTCGAGTCGTCGTCCTTCGCCGGTCGGTGAGCTTGTAAACGGGTTGAAGCGGAATAGTAACGGGGACCATATATTCCTCCCTCCGACGGAGAGAAGCCTCGCAGAGATTTTCCTTTTTATTTTTTTTTTTTTTAACCCCCCTCCTTTTTTTTTATATTTTTTATTTTACACTAGCCTCATTCTTCTGCTACCCTTCTTGTAGCCACCACCCGCGGAGGCTATTTTTTTTTATTATTATTTAATTTTTTTTATTTTATTTTATTATTTTTTTTTTCATTTTTTTTTTTTTTTTTTTTTTTTTTTTTTTTTTTACTATACATACATATATACACATATAGATATATATTTTACAATTTTTCCGACTCCACAAGGAAGGGTTAGGGCGACGGAAGATGGGTTGTTTGGGCAACAGCAAGACTGAAGATCAACGCATCGACGAAAAGGCACAACGAGAGGCTAATAAAAAGATAGAAAGGGAGCTGCAGAAGGAGAGACAAGCTTATAAAGCCACACACAGGCTCTTATTACTGGGTAAGGCTGGTCTGAATGTGAACTGCGAACCGAAAAATGTAAGATAATCCCCTTTCGTTTACCGAACACGTAGCCCCATTTGACAGCGCTTGCAATAATATGTCATGGGGGTGGATATTGATGGAAGCTCCGGAGCCTCCAAAAATACAGCTGCCTTTGCATGCACATTTGTATTTCCTAAAGCAAATAGGCTACATTGTTATTCTTACTACGCCACCTTTCGTGCCACCATCCCCCACCTCTTTTATGTGTGCGTTTTCTTGGTCATATTTTCATGTATTTTTCGCTGTTTTTTTTTTTTTTTTTTTTTTTTTTTTTTTTTCTTTCTCTTCTCTGTCGAAGGTGCGGGAGAGTCCGGAAAAAGCACCATTGTGAAGCAGATGAGGATCCTACACGTCAATGGCTTCAACGCGGAGTAAGTTTGATTTAAAAAAAAAAAAAAAAAAAAAAAAAACGCCCCAAAGTGTTACATTTAGAGCTCGTTTGTGTGTGTGTGTGTGTGTGTGTGTGTGTGTGTGAACGACCGTCGTAAATGAATAAAAACTGCCGAGGCCATGAATGTAGCCTCTGAATGGATTTTCTTCAGGCAGCACTGCAGCAGCAGCAGCAGCGCCTGTTGGGCCCTGTTGTATCCCATGCAAAAAAAAAAAAAAAAGAAAGGCAGCTAACATCTCTCCTGCCCCCATTATTTTTCTTCCTCCTTTTGCACACTCATCAGACATATGTTTTGATCCGAGTGTCACATAGATGGTAAATAAATTCTCTTGTTTCCTGTGAGAGGGTGAAAGGTTGATCGACACGGGGCCTATTGATGATTTGTTTTGCTGCAAGGCCCCTGCATGGCATTGATCTTAACACTGGTCTATTTTAAACAGGGCCCCAGTGCATGTCAGAGGCATATATCTGCACATACACCAAAAAAAAAAAAACAACACATATATGTGTAAATTTGAGGTATTTACAGTCCACTCTTGTCTAGGAAGGATGACATTTGCGTTTTTTTTTTTTTTTTTTTACCTGCGGTCTAACCTGAGCTTAACCCCTTTTCTTGCTCAAAACTACCTTGCTGATAAACCCCGTGTGGTCTGCCTGTGTGTGTGTGTGTGTCTTTCTTCGCCTCACGCAGAGAAAAGAAACAGAAAATCCAAGATATTCGGAAAAACGTGAAGGATGCCATAGTGGTGAGTTTCAAAGCCTTTATCACCTTCCCCCCCCGAAAATGTGCTCAATGTCTCTGTTGTTACACGGCCGCAATCCCATTTCACTGATTATCATACAGGCTTATGATCTGCTATTTTTTTCATCCCGCTTAATGCTTATTGTTGTTTTTTTGTTTTTTGTTTTGTCTCCCCCCCCTCCTGCTTTGCAGACTATAGTGTCTGCGATGAGCACTTTAATACCCCCAGTCCCGCTAGCCAACCCAGAGGACCAATTCAGAATCGAATACATCAAAAGCATAGCGCCACTCTCCGACTTCGACTATTCACAGGTAAGACGTTTTTTTTAAAAACTTTCTTTCGGGGCTCGCGTTTGCAGATGTGCGTTTGTGTGGGCGTCATGTGGTATGTGATGGTATGGGTTCGCTGTTTTTTTTTTACGACCGAGATGTCCAACAATGCAGATCCTGGCGATACGGCCCCCGACCCGGCTGCTCCCTCTTTTCTTTAATTCACCGCTTTTTTGAGATTATCTCGCAGTCGTCGGGTTCAAGGAAGATCAAGAGTGAAGATGTAAATGATGACTAACTTCCATGAGATCAACAGTTAGTCCATGCGAGTGCACACTGGAGGCTCGACCCCCCCCATTCCCACCCCCCTTTCCTCCCCATGGAAGCAGATGGACGTGGATTTGAATGCGAGTTTGGGCACGTGGGACTCTTTTCAGTGTGTGTGATCAGCCATTCGATAGCGCGGGGTCATGTGTTGGAAATGTAGATAATGTTTTACATAATTTTGAAAGTGTTCCTTGTTTGACACCGGCTGTGCAGCAAGCAAGCGCCACAGAACAGGAACATGAAATTACTACAGAGCTGCACATACGCTCATTTGAATGTACAGTTTTCTTTTTTTTTTTTGTTTTGTGGGCTTTTATAGGAACCAGATGAAAGTATAGCTTTTTCTTGCTCTTTTTTCTTTTTTTTTTTTTGAGAATTTGACAATTGTTGTGTCAGAATTGAAGGCACTTCCTGTTCTCTTCGTGCTCCAACTTCGACATTTGTTGTTTCTTCTCGTATCAAAGCCACTAATGTTGGAGCTTGTTGTTGGAGCTGAAATGGATCGATAGGAGGAAAGATAATCGGCAACTGTTTTAATAATTGATCAGCTGTTTAAGACGTTTTCATGGCTGCCTTTCCCCCTCTGTTTTATACCATTATAAATATCTGGAATATGTTTAAACGAAAGACATTTGAAGATGTTTCTTTATCAAACTGGGATGTATTTTATTTTATTTTTTGGATGAAAAGGCCTCAAAATCTGACTAAAGTCGAGACCTATCAGAATAAGGTACTCGGGCCTAACCCACAAAAGCACACGCTGTACAGCCGCGTCCTTAAAGTGGTATCGTTTTCACACGGCGAGCCTACATCTTGGCGTGATGTTTCCCAGCCGCCCTCTCAGCAACTTTATTTAATGCTACATCACAAGGATATCCATTAAAAATATTTGGGTGTTAATTTCCTGACGTGGCCCCCGACAGTGAGAGCGCTAACAGCGCCGCTGTGCTCTGTGTTGTGAGGGCTGGGGGGGTGGAGACTCGACGTCGGGTTCCCAGGCCCGTCTACGGCGACGGGGAACAACATGGCTCTGTTCGGAGCGCCCGTGCTTGTCATCGGTCTCGGGCTTCACTTTGTGCCGTCAGTGTCACCACTGCATTGTCACTCAGTGCCACCAGGCGTGACACCCAATACGCCCGAGCGCAGGAACCTCGGGCCAATCAGGAAACGAGGGGCTTTCACCTGTTCGGCGCCGTTCCGTTTCGAAAAAAAGGTGGAACATTTTGGACAGGTGATGTCATTGCCTGGGTGATGGGTGAGAGGAGGCAGACAGTGATATTTGGTTTCCTGCGTTTCTCTGAATGACTTGCTGTGTAAGTTAATGGCAACACAGACCAAAGAGAAACTTTCTGTAGGGATGCAGTTATTTTTATTTAATTTTTTTACTTATTGTCAACTAACCTGCCCATTGTTGTTTTTGTAATTTGTCCTTTTTGTCGAATTAACGGCTCAAAACTAATAATAGACAGGTAGTTAGGTAGTTAGGCAGGTAGACAGACAAGTAGGTCGGTAGATACTTTATTTATCCCAAGGTGGAAATTTGGTCAGTTTGTTTAAATTATGTGAGTAGTTGTCAAACTGGTATAGGTTTGGTTCGGCTACAACTTTGTAGTTACTTGTGTGTCACTGTTCACTTTCTGCCCACATAGAAAACAATTAGTCAGATACGAAACTTAGAAACTTCTAAGAAACTTGCTTCTTTTTTTTTTTTTGGTTGGTGTTTGTTATTGAAATCAAGTATCAAATAAAGTTTTTTGTTTTTAAATGATTTCAGTAGCTCATAGACGGCTTGGCTAAGTTGAGGAACAGTGTGGCTGAGTTTGTCAGATAGTGTTAGATAGTGAATAATGGTACAGCTGATGGTTACTGATGGATAATCTTTTAACCGATTGATTCGTTGTTTAGTTTTACAGCTAAACCTAAAAAGACATGAAGTTACGTTTGAAGTTGACACACATTGCCGTCAAAAATGAAATATATTTTTTTAAGTTTGTTGGTTCACAGACGCATCAGAAATAGCAGCATCGTCACAGGAGGTAGATTTTAGTTGATTGAAATTCGATTTGCGCACATTTTTATGACTGGAAACAAAAAAATTTTTCCACTTGTCTCGTATGTAAATCGACACGCCTCATTCTGCTAATCATTTTATAATCAAAGCACCCCTTTACAAACACCTTATTCCTGCCCGCAGCCCGGGATAACAGTGGAGTCATGGAAAAGGAAAGCACCGACGCAAACGGTCGTCTATGCAAATGGAAACAAATGCCACCGCGGCTGCAATGTTAGCCACTCGACAGTGTCTGTCAACTCAAGTGAAGCAAATTCAAATAAGCCATGGCCCCTGTTTCGCACCGTGTACTTTCTTTCTCTCTATCAGACGAGCATGCAGCGGGCGACGCTCCGCCGTTTATTGCTGGAAACAAGCACGCCACTGTAGCTATCGTGCATCATTCGAAACCCGTTAATGTTATTTTTATACGCCGTGGAACAAAAGGAGCAGGATTTGGCCCACAGGAGTTTGTTTGGTCTGTTGTGAAATGTGAGGTGAGCTGCATGTCATGTCCAGCCCCACCCAGAGCTGTTTGGGTGCAAGGTTACTGTACTAACGAGCTTCTTTGAGTCCGTGCTCTGACATGTGCACATTCGCATCATCGGTGAAGCTGACGGTGCATTTTTTATTTTTTATTTTTATTTTTTTTTACTTTGGATTATAAAAATTCTCTGTCTTTTCACTACATCCGTCTGGGGTAACACCTTTCTAGCATCGCGATGGAACGTTTTGAGTCCTAGAAGTTTGCTTTTCCTCTTAATTGGTGACTTGAGGGTCCCCGATGTTGAGGGAACCGTGTTATGAAAGATGATTTCTTCCTCTTTTTTATTAAGCCAAATTTGTCCGCACTCGTTAACTGACGTGACCCTCGAATGTCAGGTACCTCTGGGTGACGGTTATCTAACGCCGATATACACTGTTCAGATCCAAGAGGGAGTCTTTCCAGGAGGCGCGTTCGCTCCGCAACTTCGTCCTGGCAAGTTGAGTGAGATGTAGGCCATTTTGTTTTTGAGCCTGACCCATATGATTAAAGTGACACATCACAAAACGCGACTTGATTAACCGAGGGTCGGTTTCTCGCGGAGCCGCCACAGAAAGAGGGAGATTGAGCGTCTCGTGGCTGCTGATCGGAGAAAGGGGAGGGGGTGGTGGGGGTGGAGGGGGGGTCGGACTGGAAGTGGACTGGTGGCGAAAGGAAAGGAAAGGAAAGGAAAGAGTTAAGAGAACTTGTGTTAAAGCAAATTCCCTCCTGGTCTCTTTCTGTGTTATCAGTTCCTCTGTAGGGCACTGCAGCACACACTGCATTTATTCAAAGGCCCAGTGTCACACGCCTCTGTGGAAAAGAGCCCTGAGGTCCATACTCGGCTTCTACCCCCCCACCACCACCACCACCACCACCACCCCACCCATCTCTATCTGCCCCTTCCACGCTCTCCTCCTCATCCTCCCTCCATCGAGTCCCAGTGCTAGGCAGCCTCCTCCTCCTCCTCCTCCTCCTCGACGTTGGGCCCTTTTTTTTTTTTTTTAGGGTTTCAACCTCGCTCGATGTCAACATTTTTTTTGTCAGATTGACGGCTGATTTCAGTCGAGGTGGGTTTAAATAAAGTGATAAATGGAAGCAAATAAAGGCAAGAAAGCAAATAAGGCCCCCCTCTTTTCTTTTGTCAGGCGAGCGTAGCAGGTATAATGCTGCAGAAAGCTGAACCGTGGTTAGCGCTAGCGTAGCACGCTTCGGTTCAACCAGCTAGCATCGCGTTTAGCTCGTTCCTGACGGATATTCCTTCCTTGTGCACTGCAGTGCGAGTCCGCATAACGAAAAAGTAAACAAATATCAACGTCTGTTTCTCTGGGAGACTTTTCTGTGAGGGACTGGATCAGTGGATTTTCTCCATGTTGAACTTAATCACCGGATCTGCCGAGAGGAGATCTCCCCGAGCATGTGATCATTTATCAGGCTCCTTCTCCCTCCTCGCTCTCTGGTTCGGGGCTACGTTCAGCCTCTCCCCCCTGGTCGGAGCGCAGAGCCAGAGCCGAGTGCAGAGAGTCATGTGGTGGTTCCAGGCTAGAGGAGGAGCCCGTCTGGAAAAAGACATGTGCACAGGAGCCGACGAGGGATATTAGCCCAATCATCTTTGTTTAGGGCATACAGAGAATCCTGGGAAACGTCTTAAAGTCATTGATAAGATGAGCCTCCCCCCTCATAATGCTCCCCATTGTCCAGGAGCAGGAAGTCAGCTGAGGCGCTGAGACTATGTATAGTTATTTTACAGGATCACGCCTATGGATCGATTTTGCACGGCAGGAGTGGAAGTTGCATTTGAATATTTAAGGGACGAACTTAACAGGTTCTGTTTGTTTTTTTTAAAGCGTCACCTGAAAATGAATCATAATGAAGCCACAGCATCGAACTGTACCAGTTTTTTTTTTTTTTTTTTTTTGCTCTAGCTTAAGAGTTCAGAGAAAAGAACTTGTGACCAGGAAGTCATGAGTTTGTATTCAGGAACTGCTGGATAAACCTGTATCAAGGAAGTGAATGAAAAACTCAGATCACATTCCTCTTCTACTAGGGCCAGGTATAAATTGACCAGTGAATAGTACTCCTATTACTGTACTGTACTTTTGTTTTTTTGCTCTTTTGTAAATACTACGTAGTCCGCATTTCATGTAGGTGCTGGATACATGTCCCACTTAGGGTCGCACACATTTTGTGACATAAAAACAAGAAAAAAGATGGAATATTTAAGTTTAATGTAACACGGTGAATGTGACCTTTGGAAACTGAGTCGTCTTGACTCCTTGAGACATCCGACGTATTTAGATTGGACGTCCAAAACGTGGATGTTCCTATACAGTCGGCTCCTTTGCATCGACACGGATAAAATCTGTCAAACTGTTCCTCTGGAAATAAGGGTGCGTTCCTTTTACCTCGGGAGTTCGGAGTCGGGAACGACGCCACACCTGAGTTATCGCCGTTCCAGTTACAGAAGTCGGAAAACTAGGTGTATCCATGAAAGCTCTCGCCTTGTCCGAATATAACTTGGTATGTTCAATATTTACAGTTTTTGAGTGCAGAGTGAAAGTGTTTAAAAAGTTCTTCAAATTAACTAATATTATTTCACCCCACCCTATTTAAATTACAGAAATTGTAAATCGAACAGATAACTGGAACCAACTCATGAGTTTTCTTTTTTTACTTCAATTATTTACAGTGATGACATTTACAAGACCACATGAGGCAGAAATTTATAAAAAAAAAAAAAAACTCAAAAGTTTTAATGGTAGAAAAAAACTACACCATTAATCACAGTTTGCCACGATGGTGTTTGGCTCTGTTTTGGTTTAACCAGGCTGTTGTTTTTAACCACTGTTAGGGCAACATAACATGTGAAAAACGTACATTACACTGTAAAAAAAAAAAAGAGCTTCTAATTACTGTTTACACACGGGGCGGCCATCTTGGAAACTCAACTCAGGGTTAGTGAGAAGTCTCCGATTCTTTCCGAGTAGAAAATCCAACTTTGGAACGGTGCAAATGGAAAGCACCATAATACCTGTTGAGGAAGAAGATTGCCTAGTACTTCCTGTACAGGAAATTCTTGGTATCCTTTCATCGAGGAAGTGATGGTGTTGGGCAGAAATGCTGATTGAACTCGGTGTAGTCGAATGGTTTCTCATGATAAATGTCCCTTGGTTTGTTGGCCATGTTTTTAAATTTGCCAGCAAACAGTGGCAGGACTTGGTAGCACAGGCTCCATGTGCACGGCTGCTATTTTGGTTCACAAAATGATAAATCAGATGATCCATAAACCTCTCAGCCAGTAGCTCAGCAAATGGAGGAAGGTATCACCAGGATGTCATGTTGTTGTTGTTGTTGTCGTTGTTGTGTGGATGGTGCACATAAGATCTTCTTTTAAAAGTGAATTAATGACGACATAAATAAAAATTAAGAATTAATAGTGAAGCCATTTATAATACATTCAGCAATTTTGGTAAAAGCCTGCGGTGAAGAGGAGGCTGTAGGGTCGTAGTGGAGCGACATAACTAGTGCAAATGTGTGTGTGGATATTTTGTAGCCGCTTGGTGTCAGGTTCAGGTGATTTACTGAAGGTAAACATGGCGGCCGGTCATGCGTACTCGCACTAAACCCTGGTGCAACACTTCCGCATTCAGAGGCTGCGCATTATCAACATATCTGTCTCGGAGCCTTCAGGTAACTGACGGGATTTCATGAAGTGAAAGACAAACTTTTCATACTGTGTAAAACAGCTGTGGACTTTGAGACGCAATAAAAAATCAGAATTCAGACTCATTCGTGTGCATTAAACGCAGCAGCAGCAGCAGCCACTACGGACCTCGTGACCAAACGGATGTGGTTGTGAGACGTTCGCCATCGACTCAGACGCACATTTTCCCCCCAAAAAAACACAAACTGCTCCGTGTGTCCCACATCCCATCTGTTTGCACTTCTCTGCACTGGACACCAAAATAATGCACCGCAGATCTGACTACAGCAAATTTCATGGTTGGATAATGTTGGATTTTCCTTTCGGGTTTGATCGAAAACTAGCAAATGTGTGATTGTTTTAAGTGTAATGTACTTACCTGTGTTTTATATATTGTTTAATGTTTTTTTTTTTCTCCTTCTTCCTCAGGAGTTCTTTGTTCACGCAAAGAAGCTGTGGGACGACGAAGGAGTGAAAGCATGCTTCGAGAGGTCCAATGAATACCAGCTCATCGACTGCGCACAATAGTGAGTTCACTACTTCGAAAAGCGTTTTTGAGCTTCGTCAAACTCGTTGCTGTGTGCGCTCGGGCTGTTGGTGCAGCTTCAGGACGCGGAGCTGGTTCAGCTTTTAAACTATACCCTCATCCCACAGCTTGTCCGTCCACTTTGTGTCGTGTTTGAGGTGAAAGCTTTGCGGCGTGTTTTGGTGTCACACTGTGGGAATGAGGTTGAGATGTGTTTACTCTGGGCGTGGCAAGTCGAGCGACGGATGCAGGGGAAGAGCTATACGTATGTCTTCTTACGTCAACATGTTTTATATTTCTCAGCAACATTGTGCAAAAGCCTCCTCTAATACCCACGTGTGGGATTCACTGGAAGTAGAAGTTGACGAAAATGCTAATGCTAGCGTTTCTCACGTCACTGTTAGCGCTCCGTCTGCGGCGCTCGTGGACTAAATCTAAGCGTGGTGGAGTTTGGGTGAAACCTATCGGGGTCATGATTTGGGTTTTTTGCTGCTATCTGTGTCGAGATTTCCTCAATACAATTGCGTTGTAGCTGCTGCAAGTTGGGAAATACTGATAACTTGCATTGTGGCTCGGCGCGGTAGCCCGGTGCCTCTTTTGCATGGTGCCCCTGACTGTTTGGAAGGCTCCTACAGTAGCTCGGGGCACCGTAGGGTGCTGGTTGTACACATCGGAGGGCCCCACTGTTGCCTGTAAAAGGAAGTTTGGATATGCAAAGTGACTCACTGATTACAGTGCTCTCCTTCTGCTTCCTCTCTGACTCACCTCTGGATTCACATGTAAATATGAGGACATGTACACGGCGCAGGCTCTGGAAGTTGTCCCCTCCCATCCCAAAACGGTTGACTCCCTTTGTATCTCTTAGGGTTCGGTCAAAGAAGACACGCACTAACGCCTTCCCTCCTCTGAACTTAAATTCGACTTCGGGGGGTCGAGTCCTTCCCTCGTTGCGCTGCCTGTAAGCGTCTTCCATAGAAAGGAGAGGGGAAAGTCAGGTGATGGTTGGAGAGTCACATGAATCTGTAAGGTGGAGCTGTTACAGTCCACGGCCTGTGTTTGTCTTCTCTGAGTCAGTCCGTGTCTGCGTGTGGTAGGGCGGCACGATATGTTACAAAACAAAAAAAAAAAAAAAGAAAACGCGTCGTGTTTATTTTAGTCCATTTTCCAGTATCATCATGGCATCATAAACTTTTCAAATCTTTATTACTTCCTTGTTAGAAGTCTGTAAATGCAGTGGACCTATGAATATTGAAATGTGCAAGAATATTCTGCATGGCAATAACCCGCTGAGGCTTGCAGCCGGCCGAGGCGCTGATAATACCGCTGCTCTGTGGCATGAGTAAACATTAACAGAGTAAAATGAAGACAATGAAAAGCCTACAGTATTTATATTGACTGGTTCATGTGTGACTTTTCTCACATGTATTGGTTTTGCACTTGGCTGCCGCGCTGCTGCCACCGTCCTGAATCCCTAAAATGCTGCCAAATGATTGATGCTTAATTGTTTTTGAGACCAGTTTACTCCTACTCTTCATTCATTTTTCAATTATTCTTCCCTCTCCACGTCCGTACCCTCCTATCGCTGCCTCTCTGGCCATTGTGTCGCCGCTCCTGATTGGCTAACAGCTGGTGGGCAGTTGTACGTGCGGTCGATAAATCAACATCAAGTAAAGAAGTTTAATTCGCTCATGCATACTAGTAATAATCAGTGGGATTTCAGCAAGAAAGAGAGAAAGAGAGATAAAAATCTTTTTCTTTTTAAATGGCAGTTCACTTTACTGCTTTTCTAGGAAGTAACATCTTGAAATGTGATATATTAGTCTGTGGTCACTGGTTCTAAAAAAAGGGCCGCACCATTTCAATGCCTGTCAAACTTTTTCGGAGCCGGCGGAACTGTTTGTACATTTCTAGTGCATTTTGAAATCTTACTATTCAGGAGAAACACAGCCGTGCAGGTCTATTGTCAGCACCCTTGTGTTTGATTGAAGTCTGGAATTTGTCAGACTGCGCGGCCTCTCGCTTACTTCCTGTCTCAGTTTTTAACCTGCGTTTGAACCCTGTGGATGGAGGGCATTCATAGATACTCTGTCCTACATGGCAGCAGACATGTCTGTGTGTAAAGGACCACACACACACACACACACGCGCGCGCACACACCTATTGTTGTCATGACCACTTAACTACACTAACTGCTGCCGTCCTGGAAGTAGTGAAACGCTGCAGATGTCTGCGGCCGCCAACTGGGTTAAAATGAAAGGAGCAAAGGTCATTGGATTGGACGCAGGTTGTATTAGAGCAAATGTATTTTGGTATCGTCCGCCGTTTGCCCATGTTCGGTCTCTTGTGTGGTTTTGGCTATTGATCAGGAAAAGTATTTCTGACTCCGAGAGCCCGTCTCATACTATGCGCCTCGTTGTTTGTCAGTGCTAGCTACTTTTAGCCTCGTATAATCCCAGACTCAGACCAGAAAGCTTTCATTTCATCTTTTACTATTGTTCCGCACACCTGCTCTCTCCGCGTCTCCCTCTCTCTCTCGTATTGAACATCCACTGATTTGTGTTTGTGCAGTGGGCTCTGTCTTAGATCGTGAATGTGATAGGAGGAGTGATTTCAGTTGCTCCGCGAGTAAATTAAAGAGGAAGTTGGCCTGCGCGTAGCTGTTTGCAGGCGGAACAGATTCGCAGTCGTTACAGCCTCGCGCAGAGACACTCGAACGCAACAGACGGGGACGTCAAACAACTTTTTAACGGGAGTTTGGTTGGATGTTTGCTCCTGTTTGTGAAGGCAGATGCAGAGCACCTCTGCCATTTCATCTGTCCTTCACAGACCTTGCTCTACTGGCAGATATTTTTTCCAGCACGGCCCGACCCCGTCGGACAGAGGCACAGGAAATAAAGTACGGGGCCGATGACGAGCGCTTGTTATGCCAAAGAGCGTGTCCTTATCGATGCTTTTGGAATCCTGTCACCCATCGATCCGCGCTCTGCATCGCACAGTTATACGTTTTTTAAGAGCACAGATATGTGTCTGCCAGTTGATTGATTATGAGCTATTTTCGGCCGCGGCAGGCTGGTTCCATTGCAATGCCTTGGATGTGTCAACGGCAAAAAAAAATCAAACACCTTTTCACATGCGAATCTGAACTCCCAGGCCTCTCGTTTATTTATTTATTGTTTTGCTGGCAGATGTTTGTTACAGGTTCTTATAGCGAGTTCATATGCTAGTAGTGTGTGCTAGCTTTGTCTGGCTAGTGGGTGATTGCGGGGGCCCTGGTGTGAAACCCTCTCGTGTCAGTGTCCTCATTGATGGCTGCAGCGGCAGCGGACTGAGCCAGATGAGAGCTGCCCTGGATGGTGATGTAGCTGGAGTCAGGGAGGGTTAGTGAAGAAATGAGGCTATGAAACGTTTGAGCGATGCAGCTGGGGGTTTATTCCTGCGAACAGAATGAGGCCTGGGACAGAGATGGAGATAGAGCTGATGCTAGCTTGAGTCCATTATTGGTTATTATTATTATTATTATTATTAAGTACGATGTAGCAAACGTAGCCTCCCTTCTTTGTTCCTTTTGTGTCAAAAAAACAAACAAATAAAAGATTATTTAACCCCACGCTTTTTCAGGTCATTGGAATTAACAGATTTACCTGATTGTTGGTAAATAAGTGATGCTAATGTGCTTCATTTGTCAGCTTTAGTGTTGGGCATGGGTCTTCAACAGGGGGTCTGCGACCCCTAGGGGGTCCACGGAGGTACTGCAGGAGGGTCACAAAATCTTTGGTTGAATGGACATTTTATATATATATATATTTTCTTTTTTTAATTTTCCCCCACAAATTTAAATATCTTTAAATACACAATAATGCGAATCCAACATATTTTAGTAAAAACTAAAGTTAATAGTATAAAAAGTGTGTTGTAAAAGTATATAAAACGTATAAATGGAGGCAGAAAACGTTATCTTTCAGTCAGCACTTCACTCATTCAGCGATACAGCAGCTGTCTCTACAGCGCTAGCCGTGACCTGTCGATCGAAGCCTCCTGTGCACAGTAGGCCCCGCCCCTTTCACTGGTGAGCCAATCACGAGGCTGCATGTTACACGCTGACCCTATCAGGTTCCCCGCAGTTGCCCGGTAGCCTGTTCAGTCTGTAATATTAGCAGAAGAGAAGCTAACAGTGCAGCTAGCTCCCATCGGCCTGAATGTTTTGGTGATTCACTGTATCTACTTCATTTAGCTGTTGTGTTTAAAGTTACAACTTGAATCTGTCAATTAATTAATCAATTAATTCCATTTAATAAAATTTAAAAACAGCTTAATATTGAAGGCAAAATGATAATATTAATGTTTATTTATAAATAGCACTAGGCTGAGTTTGGTATAAAACACATATAGTAGGGAGGGGGTCTCTACTTAATGTCTCCATCAGTTTCGTGTCCCTGGTCTGAATAATGTTGAAGACCTCTGGTGTTAAATGTAAAACATGTTGCTTTACAATGAGAATTATGAGATTTTAAACACTGAAATATAGTTTAGTGGTATTATATCTAAACTTTCCCATTTTAATTTGAACTCATGACTGAGTCGACTGGTGATGAAGATGCAACAATTCTTTATATTTTGAGTTGTGAGAATTAGACGCCTTTCTTTGACTAGTATGATTTATGTTTTTGAGAAATGTAAATATGTTACCTTGGATGTATTCACTGTAATTTGACATAAAAAAAGTGGTAATTAGCTGTAGCCCTACTTGCCTGTATGTACCTGTCCACTCAAATGACTTTATTACTGTGTTTTATTGAAGAAAATGAAACTAGAATTAATTACAGGCAGAAATCCCAACGTCGAGGAGTGCTGCCCCTTTTAACACACGCAATAATAAATATACTCATGAATGCAGCAAAACAAGACTTTGCCTCAACTCATCCTTCACACTGAGACAAATGTCAGATTGTTCAAGATTAAAACCGATCCGTTAAAAATCACAACATCATGTCCGGACTGAATTAGTTGCAAGTCTTTGACAAGCAAGACTTATTTTTAATCCTTTTAAAGTGGGAAATCTGGCTAAAATGCTTAAAACACAGTTTATATTCAACTGCCATAACAACCGTCAATGCTATAAAAAAAAAAAAATGATGTGCAATGTACGGTTTTCTAGGCGATGACTGTTTCTGTTTGTTCCTTTTAGATTTGAGCTCCTTTAATGACAATAAAGATCTATTGTGTTATAATACAGTTCATCCACTACTAGTTCTTAGTTTTATATATTTAAAAAAAAAACTTTGGTAGCAGAAGTTTACTTTGAAAAGTAAAAGTAATCAGTTGTCAGTTTATTTCCTGTTGATTGATTAAATGAAATCTCACGGCTCGGTTTCAATCCAACTTTATTTATAAAGCACTTTTAAACAACAACAGGTCAGGTTCGAATTTACATCATCTTAATGATAATATTTCAAAAAAATCAGTTGTTCTTGACTAGAATCCGCTTTTATATTCATTGAAACAGCCTCCGTGCATCGACCACGCGTGGAGGCGTCAGTTTAAGGTGCAGTTTTTGCGAAGATGGCCCAGAATCGAGAAAACAACAGCTGGAACGGGACGAGTTTCTATCTGTCCCAGAGAGTCCCGGAGACGGGGCTGGATGAGCAGATGCGTCTGAGGCCGGGGCCTGGTTCTCGGGGGTTGGGGCTGGGGTGTAGTGCTTGGTCACGGGACCCTGTCACCAGCCCGGGGGCCACTGACACAGTCATCTGGGGCTGTAAAGTGCTAAGAATGGTCGGCATTGTCAGGCAGCCCCGGCCCCTGAAGGGCTTACAGAAACAGAGGGGCTACGCTTCACAAACAGTGGCTCTCCTCAATAAGAAGCCTCTTATGTTCACGGAAGAGCCCGAGAGAGTGATATTTATACACTGGCTGCATGTCACTGCTGCTTTTTTTTTTTTTTTTTTTTTTTTTTTTTTTGTGTGTGTGTCACTAATAAGTTGCTTCGGCCCTTTAACGTTTGTGCTGATGTGATGCGCGCCGCGTTTCACTTTCACCGAAAAAAAAGGATGAGCGTAGCCGTCCCAGAGCTCCAGGTGTTCCCGACATGTCTGAACAGATCTGTTTGTTTACAGGCCTTTTTTTTATCTGATCGGTCAAGAAAACAGGATTTTCTGCAAATATGTTCATTTTGCAGGTCAGGGCTTGCATAGGCAGGACACTATAAACCGATCCCTCATCCGAGAGGTATGACTGTGGCTGCGTTAGAGGTGCGGTGAAAGGTGAGCGGGGACGAGGAGGAAATAAAACCGGTCCTTTAAAAACGGTAGACGAGCAAAGTCACATATTATTAGTATTTTTTAAATCAATTCGAGTAGTTTATTTCAAACCAGACGGACAACAAAACAGTGACAAACACAAATAGAATAGAATAGAATAGAATAAAATGCCCCTTATTGTCATTATACAGTGTGTAGAAAGTGGAGAGTTTCTCCTTTTCACTGCAAAAACTATATTTAAAATAGTGCAAAAAGGTTTTATTTACACAAGAAAGTTAAAAATATTAAATACTGAGAAATATACAAATATTGTAACAATATATATTATATCATCGTGTTGCTACAACAGTGTTAGCACAAGTGAAAATGTGTCCTTATTCCACATTCAAATTGTTATTTAAAAATTCCCATCAACTTCATCAGATTGCATTCTTCTTCTTCTTCTTCTTCTTCTGCGTTTTAGTCGTCGAGTGTTTAATAAACAAACCAAAAAACCCGCCTAAATTACTTCAGTTCAGGCCTCTTTGCCTTTTTTTTTTTTTAACGAGACAATAAATAAACACGTCTGTTTATTTTGCCGTATCCATATCACAGTAGCGTCGGCGCTGACAATGAAGACGGTTCAGTTTTCTTCGTAAACGGGAGTTTGCGGAAGGACCTTAATCCAGATTAACAAAAGCCTTTGCGTTGCCTGTTAAAATCAGATGACCCTGCTGTCAGATGACTGAGGGAATGATCAAAGGGGGCACTATGGAAGTGTGTATGTTTGGATATATCTGCGAGCGTGTGTGGCTCTGTGTGTGTGTGTGTGTGTGTGTGTGTGTGTGTGTGTGTGTGTGTGTGTGTGTGTGTGTGTGTGTTTGTGTACGACATTTCCAAGGAAAAGGAAGGAGTGGTTTTCGGAGCTGAACTGTAGAATCTGATCTACTGGAAGCTTGGTGGGACTCCCATCTACACAAACCACTGTCCTTAAGGTTGTTAGAGCCCCCTGTGGGACTGGGACTCTCTCTCTCCCTCTCTGTGTCTCTCTGTGTGTCTCTCTGTCTCTGTCCCGTCCTCTCTGGAGGCCCAGAAAGCGACAGCAGAGAGGATGTTGCAGAGCGCATGAGAACGCCGAACCTTTTTTTTCTCAAAAGTGCGTGCGCCTAAAATCTTTACAGACGGAGGGCATCGCTTTAACTTCCGTCTTCTTCTTCTTCTTCTTCTTCTTCTGTGTGCTTCTTCTCCTGTAGTTTTTTTTCTCTGGTAAGTTGTAGACGCGGGGCCCAGAAAAGAAAAGAAAAGAAAAGGAAAAGGCTCGGCCTGAAAACACTGGAGAGAGCCTAAAGCCGGGCCAGCATAACATGCTACATGTCACAAGATTAGCTGCATCGCCACTAGTGTGTTTTTATTTTGTTTCTAGAGACCAGAGGCTGTGACAGCATCTGTTTGGTCGACGAGTTTCAACCCCCATTAGAAAGACACCGACAAATAATCGTAGTTTTGAGAAACCCGTTCCTTAAAAGAAGAAGAAGCGTTGTTTGCGTGCAGATCTGTGTCACTCGTTCTTCTTTTTTTTATTTATTATTTATTTATTTATTTTTGTCGGTTTAGTGCTCGGTTGGTTTTGAGCCGGGGCTGCAGATACGTTCCGAGTATAAACGTCCCACTTAAAGACGGGGGAATTGCGGCTATAAATAGATTTTTTTATTTTTGGGTTTTAAAAAACTGTGCGTCCATTTTACACACACAGAGCGAGTCTCGTGAATGGCGGATATCTGTGTGTGTCAACCACACACACACACACACACACACACATACATATACACCTTTCTCTGTCTCCCTCTGCACACACACACACAGACACACACAGACACACACACACACACCCTGCTGTTGACCAGGAGTGTAAAAGACACAGTCTGCTGCAGGTTCCCTGCTCAGAGATCGTGGAATGGTCGTCCATAGACACCCTCCCCTCTCCTCCCCCTATTACTCCTCCTATCTTTCTGTCTCTCTCCTCACTGAGACCCCCCCCCTTCTCCTCCTCCTCCTCCTCCTCCCCCCTCTGTCGCTCCCTTTTCTCCCCCTCCCCTTCCACCACCACCACCCCCCCCCACCCCCTTAGAGCTTATGTAAACTAGCTGTGGAGCCAGGGCAAGCTGAGGCTATTTTTAGCAGCAGCACTGCAGAGCAGAAACTGGCTCGGGTCACGTGTGCGCAGCCGAATCAAAGGGAGTATCCCGGCAATGCGCTGTAAACAAAGGGAAGGTCAGTAGCAGAAGGTGAGACACAAAACGCCTCTGTGTTGGGTTTTTTTTTTTTTTTTTTTTTTTTTTTTTGTGCGTGCGTGCGACTGCGTATATGTGTGCGCACGAGAGCGAAGCTATACGCTCGGCCCCCCGGCCGCCATACCTCTCTCCCCTTAAAGAAATCGTTTCGAACGCAGCCATATGCCTTTCACACACAGCAGTTTTTCTTCCACCGCTAGAGACAGAGAGACGATGAGGGAGGGAGGGAGGGAGGTGAGGGGTGGAGAGGGGTGGAGGGGGGGGGTTGATCAAAGCAGGGGTTTGACACGCAAGGAGACATTTTGCTGTCTAATCATGACAGGGGCTCCCACACTCCTTCCCCCTGTTGCTGCTGCCGCCGCCGCCGAGCAGAGTGAGCAGCACAGAGCGAAATCCATCAAAGACCACATGACCACGTGTGTTTAGCTCTGACATTAGCATGTTTTAGTATCACATGGGGGGGATTTTCAAAGCCCCTTTCGGTGCGTTGGCGCTGGTGTTGTACTCTCTAGCTCAGGTTTTTTTTTTTTTTTTTTTTTAAAAAAAGCCTGCAGCAGGCCCCCGGCTGCTGCTGCTGCTGCTGCTGCTGCTGCTGCTACTAGCTCTGAGGCTAGCGGTCGTCCTCCAGCCACACCCAGGCTAAAAAAAAAAAAAAAAAAAAAGGTCTCCCTCCACCTTAGCCACTAGTTAAACAAGCTTCAACTTTCACCTCGTGTGGAATGCGGCGGGGTGGGAGGGGGGTCAGGAGCCTATTAATAGAGACTTTTTTATATTTTTGTGTCACAGAGGTTTGCTGTGGGGTGTTTCGTCACGCTAGGCCCAAGGAACCTGGCTCGGTGGCTAACTCGAGTAAACATCGGTTTACTGGTTTTGGTGGATTTTTGTTGGAGGAGTTATTGTTGTAGGTAAACTGGGATTTTAGGTTTTTTTTCTTTTCTACTTTACAGTCAGAAATAGAAAGTAGGAGTAAGAGTATATGCAACCTCCTCCCGTTCTTTTGTCGTGGTGTGTTTTTTTTAAGCAATATTTATTCAGAAATGTAATACCAGCGCAGCTACAGTTTAAACAAAGGCGTAATGTACCTAAATGTTCCCCGTCAAGTTGTTGTCTCTTAACACCTGAGCGTCTGGTTTGGTATTTAATTTAATTTGTTCCGTCACTATGATTTGAAACTTAATATGTTACATTTTTTAGGCTGTAACTCACACAAAACTAGCAATTTAATGACATATACCAATAAACTTTAAGTCAAAATAAACAGAATCTGAATATTTAGCATTTAGTTCAAATGTGTTTTTATATCTAGTTTCAAATTAGCAACTTCCTGCCTGTTTATTTGCAAAAATGAATGACTTTGCATTACTTTGTGTCGTCATTTCACTTTCATTTCCTTTGATGAGCTCATATCACAGTAACGACACCGGAAACTATCTGGGTAATTTGTTTCTGACACAGAGGTGTCTGTGAACTGTCCACAGTGTGTTTTAAGCTTCTGTTTTTTTTGGTGGGTGCGGTGCATCGCGCGCCACTCCCCCCCCCCTCCACCCTCCACCCCTCCACCCCCTCCACCCATCCACCCCCTCCACCCCTCGTCCGTGAAGGCCACCACAACGTCGCCACAGTTTACAGACGCCACTCGGGGCCATAAAACAAGACCTGTAGCGTCCTCAGCGGTCACTTACTCCCGCAGTTTTCGGCTCCGAACTTTATATCACTCCGTTCGTGTAATTCGTCTCCGCTGCCGCAGCTGTCAAGTTTTAACTTTGTGTCTCTTTACACGCCACATCTTAACATTCCTCCCCCCTTTCTTTCTTTCTTTCTTTCTTTCTTTCTTTCTTTCTGAAACTGAAAATTTGACTTATTTTTAGCCGCGCGCTTGAGACGGTAGCCCTGTAAAATAATCTGTCTTCATAAGCCTAAATTTGCTTCTGCTGCTCTGCCGTCAAACACACACACACACACACACACACACACACACACACACACACACACACACAGAGCGCAGTGACACACATAGAGAGCATAAAGCTAGCACAGAGCATGGTTCTGCTTTGTGTTGATGTATGGGAGAGTCTGGGAATGGAAGGATACAAGTGCAGCCTGGCTCAGGAAGAGACGGGGGGATAGAGGGATAGAGAGGGAGAGGGAGAGGAGTGGTATGGACCGACTGGGGTTGCCATGGGAACCCAGCTGCTAAAACCAGGCAGGGTCAGTGAGGAAGAGAGGCTTGTGTGCAGCAGGAGCGAAGGGATGCCACCCGGAGGCCGGTTTGAGAACTACACAAACAGGCACGCAGGCCTCAGATCAGCTCGAGTTCAGGCTGAAACTAGTGTTTTT
The DNA here is from genome assembly GCF_022458985.1 of Mugil cephalus. Taxonomy (NCBI): domain Eukaryota; kingdom Metazoa; phylum Chordata; class Actinopteri; order Mugiliformes; family Mugilidae; genus Mugil; species Mugil cephalus. The sequence continues at coordinate 9,137,283 of NC_061776.1, forward strand.
TTTTTTTTTTTTTTAAATCTTAAAATAAAAACTGACGGCTTTAATTAGATTTAATTTGTTTCTTGCGTTTCTTTTCGTGTGGTAATTGCCAATAGTTGGTGTGTCGCAACAGTGCAGTCTGCGCTGACACTGTAGACTCCGCTGTTTTGATATTAGTCATTGGTTATTGATATTTGATTAGGGGGAAAAGAGGAAAAGCTCATTTTCACCGGGTCGGGCGGTTTGACTTCCAAGCGGAACAACTAATTCGACGTGGAGGTTTGCTGTTGTTTACGGTCCGAGAGAATTGAAACCTGCTCGATATTGTCGATTAAACTATTTTTACTTGGGATTTTTTTCTATTTTTGGCCCGCAGACTAATTCAGCAGGCTGACAGATAGTGTATCGATTCCCCGGGGCTTCAATATTATTTAGTGAAACCCATAAGTCAATTTCACAGTGAGAACTGTATTCAGGGAGCTCTCCGCATGGGACTCGGCTCAGGCCCCGACGAGGAGCCCTCGTGTTTCCCGCTGCAGCTCGGGATTTTTTTGGGGGCCCGAGTCTATTTTAAACAGAGTTAATGTAATGGTCCACGTAGACACTGAGCAGAGACAAAAGGGCATTACAATGTATTTTACATTTTTATACAACACCTTTCAAAACCATGACTTGATGCGGACCCTGGAAGGCGAATTGGCGGCCTTGAGATAAAGCAGGCACTTTTGTTTACACAAGATTTGGTTTGACTTTCAGGAGTGTCTCCGTTCGTGCTCCTATATTTAGGAAGTACCCACTGAGCCCTTGATGGATTTGTCTAGTTTCAGATCCATCTCCCAAACTGCTCGGTGTTCCTGTTTGGATGGATGAGTTGAACCCGGGGCTCAGCTCTTTCCACCAGGTGACCAGGATCCTCGGCGCGGCTCCGCCTTCCTTTTTCGCGTCGTCCCGCCGCCGCCGCCGCCGCCGCCGCACGTGGCTCCGCGCGCTGCACCAGCTCAATGCGTCTGACAGTTGGTGTTATGTGATGAGCTGCGTTGCGCCGCTGGTTTTGTTAGGATACTGGGTGTGTTTTGTAAGAGAGGACAGATGAAGCATGAAGGCAGCATCGGATCCCGGTTTAGACACTCGTTTAGAGTCTTGGACTGATCTTAAATTATAATACTCACCTCTCAATTTTTTATTTTATGACTATTACAGTTATTTTTGTCATTGAACAAACAAATTACATGATTAAATATCATTAACAACCCTTCTAATATGCAAGTTTGCTTCTCGTCTCTGTCCGTAACTTCAACATTTGGTTCAAAGTAGTTGGACAGAAGTAGAGATCGGATACTTTTCTGAAATTTAATCATTAACAGAGGGGACACAATTATCAAAAAATTAACAAATAATGCATTTAGTTATTATTTTAATCCACGCTGCCAATTAATTAATTAATTGGTATCTTGTCATTTTTAGTATACTTTTTTCTAAATTTATTTACTTATTTATTATTTGTGGCGTTTATTTCCTTTTTAATTCATCTACAGTGAAAGTTGTCGCTCACGTTCACCGTTCTCCTGTATATTTATAAATGAATGTCACTTTTATTTATTCTTTCTGATCGCCACAAACGAAAACCCGAAGGTGCATCAAGTGTCCAATAAAGAAACGGTTTGCATATTCCTAACGGGGGAAAAAAAAAAAACATTTACATGAAACTTCAGCAGCTAGAAAACGGAGGAGGGAGCGTTGTTGTTGTTGTTGTCGCTGCTGCTGCTGCTGCAGCCAGTTTTTTAAAGCGCTGTCACCAGCCGGTTGGGAGACTAAAGTGAAAGTCCATTATGCTGGGCCCGAGCGGCTCAAAATATGGAAACTATTGATCGGATCCTGTGCACTGCTAATTAAAGATGGTCCGCTATTTGTAAAAAGTCAACCCAATTATCAAATGAGCACATGAGGCTGGGTGCTGTGTGGTTGGCGTGAAGGTTGTCAGTCTGTCGGAGGGGACTCGTTTTCCAGCTTTTATTTCAGCATCATTGCAACTTTTTTAGTTTTTTAACAGTTGAATGCAACTCTCAAGTAGTTTTAAATGGGTCATAACTTATTTTATGGTATTTGTGTTTGTTTATTTGTTTGTTGTGGCTCTCTAAAAGCCGTCCGGTCTAAGGGAAGATGCTGCAGAACTCCAGTATGAAGCGTTTTAATAACCCACCGTCACCGTCGTCCCCCTTTGCCCCCTTTTTCTGCTCAATGGGCAGCAACATGTGACCCAGAACCACGTGGGGTCTGAGGCCCGAGGCCCCCCCCCCCCCCCCCCCCCCCAGCATCAACTGTCCCTCAACATATTGCTGTGTGTGTGTCTGTGTGTGTTTTCATGCTTGGGTCTTTGTTTTATGGAAAGACGAGGCAAACAACACAGAAAGACCAGGCCTAGTCAAGTGATACTGTCCATAACAAAGCCTATACATAGCAACACAGACCGGCCCGCAGGAACCAGTACAGTGTGTTTAAGCTAAATACAGAGCCAACCCAGCCCTGAAGAGGGATACAAACATGATACAAGATGATTTTTTTTATATATATGTGTGTATAAAATATAGGCTGCAGCAGATTTCATTTCAGTTTCACAAACTCGCAACAAGCGCTAAAAAACAAAAGCAGAAAAACCTGTGGCTTGTTATCACTTAAATCCACAAATTTGACAAAATGACCACATCACACGAAGATCGGCGCCAACACAAAACAGTTGTGGGAGGAAATTGAAGAAAGCAGCACAAGCCGCAGATTTCCCTGGATCTTAAAACCCCAGACTGTTTGTTGCAGTTTGCAGCCGTAGCCGCTGCAAACTGCACCCAAACCTTTTTTTTTGATAAGGCATTATCTTGGACGGCCACTCGGTAATCAATGTTATCTTTTTTCTCTGCATTTTTTTTTTTTTTTTTTTTTCTGGATCCAGGACCCTTGTTCTTTTATTTTCTTGCCTGGTACGGAGACTATATTTGGATCTCCAGCGCTCTACCAATAGTACTTCTGTCACATGGCAGTCACAAAGCTCTCAGTAATTATAACCTAGCTAGGTTTCTGCAAGGAAAGGCCGACTAAAAATACTGCCACATTGTTGCAGCGATGGGGCAGAAGCTGGAGATTTTTTTTTTTTTTTAATTTTATTTTTATTTTGGAGGTTTTTGCCTCCTGTTTTTTTTGTGTGGCAGTACGTGGTTTGTGTGTATCCTCGGTTGGGGGGGGGGGACAGTTCAGTTCACTGGGTTTACTCGTTGTGTTTGTGTTGTTTATAGAATTTACTAATTGGTAAATAAATACAGTTGTCCGACTTTTTTCGGCTCGTGAAATTTCACTTTTCGTCACATTTTTGACACAGTTGATTAAACCTCTCGGTTTCCTACTTTCTGAAGCGTTTTTTTTTTTTTTTGGAAACCTGCGTTGTTTATACAACCGCTATCTTCTTCATGTTTTTCCGCGTATTGCACCTCCAGCTGTCTGTATGCGTTATTGCCCTCTGTAGTCAGCAGAAATAGTTATCTTCACAAGATGCTGACAGCGTCGGTTCCCGCTCTGGTTACTAGGAAGGGAATTAATGAGACGATATCCTGAGTAAGAAATAACCCAGCCGTCACACGTGTATTTATTGTACCCTAATCTTTTATTATCGTCTGGGTTTTGTCCTCCCGCGGTACGATGTGGGGTTGTGAGAGGACGGTACCGCGCAGGGGTCATGAAAAAAAAAAAAAAAAACCCACAATCCCCAAACTCACGAGTGGTCACACGCTCCCCGGGTGTCGGCGTCCAGAGTCTGTAGTTTGTCAATCGGTTCCAGGTTTGCAGTGCGTCCAAACAAACATCCAAAGGTCAGGTTGTGAGTTAAAAACAGAAAAAAAAGAACGGTGGGACTTTCGCACACCCGATTAGATCAGCCTGGTTAATAAGTACATAGCGTGGTGTGCACTAAAATAATAAATGATGTTTAGATGTGTGTGATGAAGGGGTTTTCATGATCTGCCGTCTTCTTAAAAGCCAAATCGTAATCAGAAGACTTGATGTTTCAGGGGAGACGACTCTGTCTCCTGTTTGAAAGCACAAAGCGAATTCATAGAAATCTATTTTTAAACTTCCTTTCCTCCTCACTGTATGTGTCTGGTGGATGTGTTTACTGTACATGTGTATGAAGTTAGTGTGAGAAAGTCAAGTTCTCTGTCAGAAATAGCCTTGCTTTCTACTTTTGTGTGGACTGTGAGTCAGAAATAGTCGGTGTGATGAAAACATTATAGTCAGAGCACATGAGCGGTGTCTCTGTTATCTAAGGGTTCATAATAGAGCATTCATCCTCAGTTATTTAATTCGGCTTGGGTGTGTTAGGTGTGCTACTTTTAGGGCCGAAGTGAAAATGAAGTGAGAGCCGTCCCTGACTCAAACCTACAGAAACTGTAACCCTGAACGCTGATCTTGTGTGCGTCAGGTTTCCTGTGTGCTGCTGCAGCCGCCGTGTCTGTCTTGTGACATCCTGAAGCTGCAGAGGGTTTGGGTAGAAAGTGGAGGGGATGGTGAGAGGGTGAGCCTGTCTGGTCCACATCTGTGTCCTACATAACAAAGTCACTCACCAACTTCAGCTGTGGGCTGGGAACTTTTTCTCTTCAAGACAACTTCGTCACCTACATTTACCGGCCTCCCTGTTGTAGTTACGTTTTCTTTTTAATGTCAGGTCAAAAGCGTGGATTTTATCTGAATGAAGTTAGAGTTAGAATTTTTTCTATGAATTATCAATACGGTTATTATTTTTGAAAATGTCCATCACTGCTCACTCAGATACTGTATTTGTCCATAAAAACAAATCCAGAATCCGATCCTATAATTAGGACAAAAGCAGTTATATTTAACCCTCTCATTTCTTTAAAGAGAGAGTCACCCATTTGCATTTGATGCTTTTCAAGGGAGTTAGTTCATTCATAACCCCTGTTCTAATCTACCGTTGTCTCCAAAGTAAAGCAGCTGAGCTAACACAATCTCTTAAATTGCGCTAAATGTTGAAATGGTTACGTATCATAATAAACCCTCAGTTTCCTGTAAGGAAACTAGCAGCGTAGTCGTGGGCCTTTTTTTTTTTTTTTTTTTTTAAGTCCCTGGACCGGCCATGTTGCTCATGGAGTGATCCAGATCGTCCGTGAGGCCCGTGTGACACCGTGTGTCCCCGGCCTCGGTGTCCTGAGTCTGCCTGCTGTGCTGCAGAGAGGCCCAGCTGCTGCTTCTGCTGCTGCTGCTGCTGCTGCTGTTACCGTTACCGCTGCTGTTACCGCTGCACATGCTCCCTCAGTAGTGAAGAAGGCAACAGCAAGCTGTCTAACCTCCACAATAGCCGCCTTATGTAATCACTCTGGCTAGAGACAGACCAAAATAGCCCAGACTGAGCAGGCCTGCCCTCTTGTGGCATGCAGCTGCCTCAGCACCGGCCTACCGGGGCCTCTACAGGGAGTCAGACATGGCGGCCACCTCATGCAGCACTCACTGTAGCTAACGCTAATATCTGAATATCTGTTTAAACGTGGAGTCTGTGCCTGATCGGACTGGTGATATACAACTTATAAAACAAGTATTGATCCCTTTTCACTCGGTAAAGGTGCTACTGACGTGACATTTTCACCGGATGTCGGTAGCATCTCATGCAAATAAAATCAAACCATAGATATCCATTAATTAAATTATGTGTGATAATGTGATATGACACAGGTGAAATGTACTGAACACACGAAGATAGAGAGGCGCAAAAAGGTAATGGAAAACCAAGATACCAGCTAAAATCTATCAGTATTTAGAAAGCAATCCTGCCCCTTAGGGTTAGTACGTATTAATCTGATCTGATTCAGTCCCAACTGATGGCCTATAAAAAAGGTGTCTCATTACCAACATGTCACACAGGAAGCATCTCACGACGAGTAAAAAAAAAAGCAAAGAGCTCTATCAAGACCTTCGCAACCTTATTGTTGCAGAACATACCGATAGCGTGGGTTACAGAAGGATTTCTAAACTTCTGAATGCGCCAGCGATGAGCACTGTTGGGGCCGGAAGTGAAAAGAACACAGTTTCATCATAAACCGGCCACAACGAACTGTTCCCCGCTAGATTTCAAGGGGGAGGCTTGAAGAGTATTATCACAAATGTTGTCCAAGAACCAAGGATCATTTGTGGATAAGGGTCCGATAGCAATATTGGATATATATCAAAAACAAACAAGAATATATCGGCCTGCATCTGAAACCTCGGATACAAACAGTCCATTCCAGCCTAGTGTGCTAATGTGCTAACAAAAGTTAGCAAGGAGCAGGAGTGATGTCGTCCATGTGGCAGTATTTTTTTTATTTTTTTTTTTCTGTTCACGTCTGAAAAAAGACGTTGCAGCTGAGTGCAAATGCACAAGTTTCTCGTGGTGGCACCAGAACCAGGGACGTGTAACACGACCGGCCTCATCACACACATCACAAAAAAACAGCATGAGGATTTTCACAAGACCACGGAGGCAAAGAAACAAACCTCTGGTTCCCTCAGACAACCAATGCTGACTATTGTTCTCAAGCCTTTTCTAACATACTACACTACAAAATAAGTAATATTATAATATCGGTATCGACCAATACTCAAGGCTGCTGAAGAAGTTGTATCGGGACCCTCGTACTCGTGTAGAGCTTCAGAAATATGTAGAATCAGCAGGTACAGTTGATTCAAAGAAAACAATAATGCACTCAGCAGCCGTGGGGCCTGAATACACACTCACCACCCATGTCTGGAGGTCAGTCAGCAGTGAAGTCTGGAGGTGGGGGGGCCGTTATCCTGCGTACGGCCCTTGCAAACTTCATACAACCCGAAGGAAGGCCGAATGGAAAAATGTGCCGAGGCATTTCTTGATGAATATCTGCTGCCATCTACCAGGATGATGAACGTGAAACGAGGGTGGACATTCCAGAAAGACAGTGATCCCAAACACGCCGCCGAGGAAACTGTCAGTTGGTTTACAGAGAAGGAAAATAAAGCAGCTACGATGGCCCAGTCAATCACCTACTTAAATCCAATAGAAATCTTTAGAGATTCGTGGAAAGAACTAAAGGTCAGAGTTCACAGACGAGGCCCACGGCACCTTCACTTCTCCACGCAGGAGACGCCATGAAGCCACCATTACCATCAAAGGCTTTTTTACTAGATATTAAATTTAGAAGTAAAAGAACCACGTGTTCGGTACTTTTTCCCCTATGTCATCACATTTTATTCTACATAACTTGATTTCTTTGCGTTTGTGGATTACGTGGGTTGCGTTCAATACTTATTTTACTTGCTTTGTATTTGTTAGGTATTGAGTTTAACATGTAAGTGGCTCATTTTGTGTATATCTAAATGTTGTCCTGTTTCTCTCGTTGCAGTTTCCTGGACAGAATTGACTCTGTAAGACAGAGCGACTACACACCAACGGACCAGGTCAGTTCTCATGCGTAAAATGTGCAAATCGCCTCTTTTGCTCGGTTGTACTCTTTCCTGACCTGTGGTGTCTTCTTTGTGTCCATGATGTGCAGGACCTGCTACGCTGCCGAGTGTTAACTTCAGGGATTTTCGAGACGAGGTTCCAAGTAGATAAAGTGAACTTTCAGTAAGTCTACACTTACCTGCTATATTTGTGGATTTCTAACTGTTTGCCACCTTCATAGACCACACAATACTCTTACCCCACCCCCTCGGTCAAAAAACTCTCTCCAGACACTTCTAATTTAACGTTAAATCAGATGAGGACCACGTCACAGTCCAAACGCAGAAATAGAAAGCGGCAAAAGCACAAAACAACACTACTGCATGAAAAAAAAAAATAAAAAAATCAATAAAATCCACTCTCATAATTTTCATGAACGAGATATTTGTGTCCCGTCCACATCCGCCGTCGGATTCGCTCTCATGCCGCAACTTTTCCAAACTCTTGTCACCCAGTCCTGAAAAGGAGGCTCTGCAGGCGTTTTTCCAGTTTTTCAGTAATTTTGCTTTTTTTAAAAACTGTGCCTTCTTTTTTACATCACAGTTGTATCAATAATCCCAGTTAAGAATGACCTCTGGGCTGTTATTGCTATATTTACCTCTGCCTCGTGTTAAGGGCCTGAAATGTCATAAGTTTTTTCCCCATAACGGCAGTGTGTCCTTGAACAAAACACTGAAACCAACCCCCCCCACCACCACCACCACCACCACCAAACCTGCTCGCTCGGTGGCTGGAAGCTAAGGTGGAAAAGCACGTCATTGAAGTGACTAAAAATGTAAAATGAATCCTCTGTGGTCAGCCAGTGTGATTTCTGAGCCAAGCTGGAAGTTATTTACTGTTGGTTATAAGAGCAGCAGATAAAGGTTAGAGTAAATGTTTCATAACTGCTCTGATGATGTCAGATGAGACGACCCATTTCCGCATTCACAGACACAACAGTCTTATTCTACCATCTGAAACGGGCCTTTGTATCACATTATATCATCCTGAATGATTGATAAAAAAGAAAAAGAAAAGCTCTGGGTCATGACTTCCCTTTGGGTTTGTCGTTACCGGCTTTGATGACTTCTAAGCATCCAGCCAGGGTCGCACAGGCTACACAAATAATGCCGTTCTTTAAATTATTTATTCATTAATTGATTATTTGTGCGTCGTCCTTTAACGTTTCTGTTTTTTTTGTTTTGTTTTGTTTTTTACGAGCCGACTCTGAGATCAGGTGCGTTTTGAACACGCGTAAATAATATCAGCCTTTTTTTTTCCTTTGATAATGATTGAAATAAAAACCGCTGTGTAATTGTTCTCAGGCTGTCCAGCGATCGGTACAGTGTGTACCGGACGCCCTCAGTCCTGTCCCGCTACAGAAGTAAAGTCTTTGATCACAAGAGGGCAGCAGCGAGTGCGTTGTAGCGTCTGTCGAGTCTGACCCAGTATTTTGTCTCCTCCGCAGCATGTTTGATGTTGGGGGCCAGAGAGATGAAAGGAGAAAATGGATCCAGTGCTTTAACGGTAAGACTTTTCAGCCTCTTGTTTTCCTTCATCTAACCGTACTGTACACCCCCCCTCCCTCACCGCCACCAGGTATTTTCCGTCACCTCTTGATTTATCCCTGCACTCGTGTGATGTAACCTCTGCTCCGCTTTCAGACGTCACTGCTATCATCTTCGTAGTGGCCAGCAGCAGCTACAACATGGTAATAAGGGAAGACAATAACACCAACCGGCTACGGGAAGCCCTGGACCTCTTCCGCAGTATTTGGAACAACAGGTGTGTAAGAAACATCTAATTCAGGTCCTTTCTGTCCTTTTCTTGTCTTATTTACTGTCTCAGTAAAGATCCATTGATGGTTGTCTGTCTGTCTTTTAACCTTAACCTTATGTCCAAAAACTGCTGTAAAAACTTAATGGATTCATATTTTCTTCTGAATTTTTTTCTGCATAAATCTCTTAAACCACTTCAGCACTTTACAAAACTATCAAAATTTCAATCATTTTGAGGAAACTCTAGATTTGCAGAATGAATGATTTTATTGTGCCGTGGCTGAGAGATCAAAAAATGTAGTTATAATGGAAGTCAATGGGACATTTTTGTCAAACTTATCAAATTTTAAATCTGATGCTACACAAAAACTAATAATGCAATCAAGTCAGTATTTTAGATCATCTTGGTCATATCCACAACTGATCTAAAAAAACATGCCCCAGCCTCCCAACATTAGTTTTATGTAAAATAGCAAATTTTTCATGTTTTTTTTTGTTTTGTTTTTTTGTCAGTGACAGTGACTTCAAGTAATCAAACTGGCATTTAAAGGGTTTCCTCAAAATGATTGAATTTTTGGTAGTTTTATTAAGTGCTGAAGAAAAAAAAATCAGTATTCTGTTGACCTGTTAGAATTATTATTTTTTATTGTTTTGTTCATTTCAAAATTTGTATTGAGATAGACTTTGTTACAAATTATTAAGAAAATATTATTACATTAATACAGCCAAAATGGCTGCCAAATGAAGAGGACAAATTTGCCCAAATAGACAAAAAATGTCCCTAAGGGTTAAACTGGGGGTTAATCTTGTTATTTTACGATCTTTGGTCTTTTTTTTTTTATCCTCTTTTGTTCATTTTATTGCTTTAAATATAACTCACAACAGTTTCAAATGTTCGTCTTTGAGTATAACCGTGTAGAAATAATACAAGTTGTCCTGTAGCTGTTGAAGAAAGCTGCGGAAATTGAGGGAGAAAAATGAAAATAATACAAAGACCTTTAATATTAAAACTTTTAAAGGTCCAGTTTAAATTGTATAGTGGCCTCTAGTGGCGAGGTTTCAGATTGCAACTGAATGAAATTTCCTCATCTTCTGCCTTCACATGAGTGTAGACTGGTACCAGTTGCTTAAAATAAAATAAATAAAAAGAAAGTTCCCCCTCAAGAGCCAGTGTTTGATTTGTTCACTCTGTAGAAACATGGTGAACTCATGGGGTCCAGCTCCGTACTGTAGATAACTAAAAACTACTATATACTAAAAACTAAAGTGTTTTCAAGTGATTCCAGACTAATAAAGACAAGATTGTGAAAACTAACTAAAAACTCACACAAATATACGTTATGTAAGGCTAGTTTTTCACGTAAATTGTTTCTTATACAAAAACAAGGACATTTTAAAGAAAATAAAGCTTAACCATTAACCACACTTCATTTCCTTTCTTTTCCTTTTACCATTCATTCCTGTTTTACCTTTCTTTTTTTATTGTTCTTGTGAGATGACTTTAAAATCACAAGTAAATACTAAGTACGCCCACTGAAACATGAAACGCTGTGTAGGCGTCTGTGAGCGGTTGTGTGACTTTGTTCGATGTTTGCGTTTCAGATGGTTACGCACTATATCGGTCATATTATTCCTGAACAAGCAGGACATGCTGGCTGAGAAAGTATTAGCTGGAAAATCCAAAATTGAAGACTACTTCCCTGAATATGCTCGCTACACCATACCAAATGAAGGTTTGTGCTACTCTGAACGCAGCTGTGGTGTCAAAGCTCAAATGCACCATTTAACCTCTTTTAACTGTGAGTCTGTTCCTCTTTTAGCAACTCCTGAACCTGGCGAAGACCCCAGAGTGACGAGAGCTAAGTTCTTCATCCGAGACGAGTTTCTTGTGAGTTCAATTGTTTAAAAGGATCCCGAGCTAATCCAAACACAAATTAACAATACATATTTTGCATATCACAAGTGCAATTCACTTAAAAATGATAACTTAAAAGCTGGCTCACATATAACAGTAGTGCATTCATACTTGAAAGACACTTTGCAATTTACGTATGTTCAGTGGGAAGTTATTCCAATGATTGATGGCACAAAAAACAAACGTCCTCTTTAAAGCATTTGATTTTGGACGTGGTAACACAGTCAGGCCGTCAATGAACCTGACTGCATCTGATAATTTGTTCGTATAATAAAACAACAACAACAAAAACAAAAAAAACATTAACATTTAGAAAAAACAAAAACTTGTTGAATGACGTAGCTTTTCCTCTCCAAACTAGCATCACTAGCCAATCAGAAGTAGGATGGGGGTGGGTCTTGGAACGATTGGTTGAGGTCCAGCTGCGGCTGATGCTGCATTCAAGACAACTTGGGGAGGAAAGATGAGCTCTGAGTTGTGGAACTCAGAAATTACTACTTCTAAAATAAAAAATAAATATCTGCTGCACATATTTTAATGTTTAGAAAACGGTGAAAGTATATCAAACTTAGTTTTTCTCCTCCAAGTTAACCTGTAACGTGAACACTATGATATATTGGAATTTAGAATTTCCGAGTTTTCATGAAGGCATCATCTAAAGATAGGAAGAAGCTAAGTGAATGTGTCCTAAATGCAAACAAACAACAATATATAACAATAATAATAATAACTAATATTAAATGATAGACTGTAAATTTTGCAGTTTAGAGTTGGAATATGATTTACAGTTGTTTTTATATAAATTGAAACCGAATTAAATGGTTAAATTTCTAATTGAATATATCAGTAAAACGTTCAGGCTCAGGATTTTTTAATTTTTTTCCTGAAAAAGTTAACCGTGTTGTGTTAATGAAGCTAATTAAAAATGAAAATATACTTTTCTTTAGCCTGGAGTTTTTATGAAGCTGCTTTATTCGTTGAAGCTAGAAGAAAAGACAGCAGCTGGATCTTCCTTTACTGTCCCTTTGTTAAGCTGCCCAGTGTTTTTATGTCTTTATTTTATATTAAAATGATACCGACAATAATGATTTAGCTCGATAATAACCAACACTAGTTTAACCCAAAATATCACCACCTTCGTAGTCCTATAAGGGGCGTTTATGTACTAGCTCCGTCCAGAATCAGTTACCTCAGTCTGTCGTAACGACACCAAACTTGATTCCACGGTTCGTTCATTCATTATCTAGTAGCTTCTCCTCCAGCCGTCTCTGGCCGAGGCGCACACTGTGTTTTTAAAACGAGCCGGGTACAGCCCGGACGCACAAAGATTCACACCGGAGCCACCGGTTCACCTTGAATACAGGATGTTCCCGGGACTCGTTTTAAAAACATAGTGTCCTTTTAGCAGAACATATTTAAATTCTATTTCCATGTAATCAAATGAGTATGAAGGAGTGTTTAGCACACACACACGACTCCATTGACGGCAAATTACTGATGGAAATAAGTGAATGACTGGTTCTAGTGATGGATGGGTTTGATTCTGATAATTTGACGGGTAGAGACACATCGAGCCGCGGCTCGGATGTCAGAGTAGCTGTAGTTTTTTTTTTTTTTGCTGCGACATTTCAGACAGTTCAGGACGTTGACCGGAGAAACGACACGAGAAAAACCCGACCGCAAACTCCACTTCCCAAACTCTAAGCTCTTCCCAGACTCTAAAACAAGGTTTTAGGTGAAAATCTATTGCGACAAAACCAGTGATGCAGTGATGAGCCTCCTCTGTTACGGAGACTTTTCACCCAGGTTCCTGAACGTCACTCGGTCCGGGCAGACGCACAAATATTCACTGCAGCCACACGAGGAAAGGCGGCTTTTTGATGGGACGTTTACCTCCCTTTGTGTAAAATATACAAACACCAGACTCTTTTAAGAAAGGCCTGAAAACCTGTCTTTTAAAAAAAAAAGCCTTTTCCTAAACCTATCGCTGTGTTTTGGCTTTTTAAACCTGTTTTAAATTTTGTTGTTACTCTGTAGCACTTTGGGATTGTTTTTAACTATGAAAAGTGCTTTACAAATAAAATTAATTATCATTATTATTATTTTATATTTGTAATCTGATTACATTTTATCCCCTGTACAGTTACCATTTTGTATCCTGTACTCCCAAAGCCTGTATATATATATTTTTGTCGTGTCTCGGCCTTAGTTCAGTCCCAGTTGAAGCTGCACGAACATTAAGCACGAGAACTTTAAAAAGAGTCGGGGACTCTCATCTCACATTTTTTTATTTTTTTATTTGTTTGTGTTTGTTTCTTCTGCCCCTCAGCGGATCAGCACTGCGAGCGGCGACGGCAGACACTACTGCTACCCCCACTTCACCTGCGCCGTGGACACAGAGAACATCCGGCGGGTGTTCAACGACTGCCGGGACATCATCCAGAGAATGCACCTGCGGCAGTACGAACTCTTGTGATGGGACACCGTCTCCGTCGGGCCTTCTGTGTTTTTCTCCACCATTCTGCATCCTTGACGAACCCTTCCTCCTCCTCCTCCTCCTCCTCCTCTTCCTCCTCCTCCTCCCTTCCTCCTCTTCCTCCTCACCCTCTCCTCCCCCCGAGACAAACCCTCTGACCACCCCTCCCGTCGAGGACTATGAAGTACTACTGAAGTGTGTCAAATCCTCTTCCTCTTTTTAACTTCTTAGCTTTTTGTACTTCTTCTTCTTCTTCTTTTTTTTTTCTCTGAGACCGATTCATCCCCATTTCACCGATGTAAAAGGAAGGTTGGGGAACAATTTTTTCTCACGTGCCGCTTCTTCTTCTTCTTCTTCTTCTTTTTTTTCTTTATATCCTTCCTTTTGAATGCCTTGATTTTTGTCATTCCACTAAGCCTTGGGCTACCTCCTTATTTTATTTTTTGCCCCTTCGTGTCCTTCTAATTATTATTATTATTCTTTTTTTTGGCTTTGTCATCGGACCTGGACTGGTGGTGGATGTGTGGACACATAAAACACACCTACAGGACCTCAGTGTAGAGGCAGCGTGCGTGCGACGAAGAGGATGATGCCACGTGAGCGAGCGAGTGTGTTTTATGTTTGCGTTTCACCTGCCGGTTAAATCCGGCTTCACCTTCGACATGACATTTGCGCCCACTTTTTTTTTTTTTTTTTTTTTTTTTTATTATTATTATTATTATTATTATTATTTTTGCCCTCCCGACCCGCTCCTTCGACGATGGGATGGGACGGAGGGGAACCGAGTGGATGAAGAGATAAATGCACTTTGCATCAGGTTCCTTAATAACTTTTTTTTTTTCGTTGTTGTTGTTGTGTTTTGTTTTTTTTTTTGTTTTTTTTTTTTTTTTTTTCTCCAGAGGAAGCATACACACAATGTAGCATCACAATATTTATTACCCTCTCACGATGTTAGCTTGCCGAGCTGCAGGGTGGACCGAGCAGCCGAGAGAAAACGTGTGGAGCGAGAGATTTTCGAAGAGGACGCGACACGGCCGGATTTAAATGAAGGAAAAGGGACTGAGCTCTCTGCACCTTAGCCCTGCTGCCTCCACGGACTCGGACCTGCCTCCTTCTTTTCTTTTTTTTTTTTTTATTTTTTATTTTTTGTTCTTTTCCACACAAACCTTCCTTTTAGCTTAGAGATACTGATGGGGGAGGAGGGTGGGTGGGGAGGGGGAGACGGGAGAGAAAAAATGTATTGTTCTTTTTTTTCGTTTGTTTTTTTTTTTTTTCTCGGTTTTGTTTTTTTTGTTAACTTGTACACTGTGCAAGGTTGAATTATCCTGTACAGACTGTAAAATGTAATATTATTTTGTACAACTTAATTGAAAGAAAAACAAATCTACTTGTAGATCTTTGTGCCTTGATTATGGCTGTACCTGTAAATGAGCTCAGATGTAAGTATGTTTTCGACTGCGCTGTACAGCTTGATGTCAAACTCTATCGGCAGCGAAAGACTGCGGGTAGGGGACTTTCTCTGTAGAGTTTAGTTTTTTCTGGTTTATAAAAAAAAAAAAAAAAAAAGGAAATGCTGTTTAGTAAAAAATAAAAAATAGGGAAAAAATCCTAAAAACCTGTATACATTATGCAAATTAACCACTTACCTGCAGTGAAGACCAGATGTTGCAGCGCCATGCCTTTTTTTTTGTTTTGTTTTTGTTTTGTTTTTTCGTTTTCCTCCTTTTTATTATTTTTATTTTATTTTCTTTCTTTTTTTTTTTTTTTTTTTTTTTTTGAATTTCACAGCTTTAAAACAAACATTGGAAATCCATTGAAAGTGTCCAAATTGCAACCTGGTGTTGTTTTAATAGGAACCAACGTTTTTTGGATATGAAGAGTGTGTGTGTGTGTGTGCGTGCGCGCGTTTGCGCGTTTGCGTGTGTGTGTGTGTGAGTGTGTGTGAGACAGAGAGATCTGTACTGATGCGCGTGCCTGTGCGCATGTGTACATAAAACAAACATAGACTCACAGACGCATTGTGTGTGCGTGTGTGCGCGTGTGAGGGCGAGCGCGTGTTGTAAAATTTTATAAATGTATGTACATGTAAATTTATAGGTCTATATAAATATATATGTACAATTATACATGTTTAATTATGTGTGTGCCTAGGTGTACATACCTATGTATGTATACGGTAAATATGTATACATACACACATAGGAAAGCATGTTTAGAATGGAGATGAATAAATGAGAGCGTGCAATATTAGTAATTCTTTGGTCCTTTGGAGCCATAAACAATGGCACAGGCACTATGAATGTGTGAGCAGCACCCAACAAGACAAGCTCTTCTCCTTGTACAAACAGCATCAGCCTTTTCTTCTGCTACAGTACACGTCTATCCCCGAAAGAGAGTGAACTGACTGGAAGGTGCAAAAACCTTGTTTGGCCTGGGAGGATGATTAAATGACATTTTTATTTTCTTTAAATAAAGAGGCACATTAGAGGACTTTGCTTTATTTCCATCTTGGTGTCCAGTTGTGTCCGGGTTTGTTGCAGGTGTTTATCATTTATTTATTTATTCTTTGTTTTTTTGTTTTTTTACACACATATATATGTTTATTTTTTATAGGCTAAGACATAGGTCTTCAACAAAAGGGGGTTGATTAGACATTTTTTATATATAAATTCACGTGAATCCAACATATTTTAGTTTTATTTAGCGTAATATTGAATCCAAACTGATGATAATAATAGTTTAACATAGAACTCATATAGTAGGTATTTAGGGGGTTTCCTACTGTACTTAATGTCTCGGGGTCCTTGGTCTTAAAAACGTTGACGACCTCCGGGCTGAGATGAACTTTTAGTTTCTTTACTGGTGTGAAGGTTGACAGAAGCAGCTTCTTCAGCTCTGGATGATGTTTGTGGAGTTCAGGTTTTTACGTCACTACATCACTACGGTTTGTCAACAAGCAGATAATCAGAGGAGGTTCACGTTAACCAGACTGTCCTGATATCACTTTGTTGGTCTTTAGGGACAAAACCAGAGACTTTACAGACTTACTTCTTAACAGAAGTATTTTTTGTTGGGGGGTATAAAACATGGGCGCTGTTGTCTTTCTTAGAGTGTCCCTTGTTTTCGTCGTGGAAATGTCTCACCTACAACCTAAACTCTTCACTTGTCATTTAGAGCTGAAGACTCAACATCAAGTCCAGTTCCCTTTTTTTGATTTCTTCATACTCGGTCTAAAGGTCCCTGTCGATCTGATTAAACCAGGGGGGTGTAAAACTCATTTTTAGTAACGACCTATAAACAACACGTTTCCTTCCTTTTTAATGAACTATCCTTCTACACAAGAAGAAGAAACAAATGTGATTCGGGCTCATTGCTGCCATCTGCTGTTTAGTTCTGGGTCTCAGGTTTGTGTTGGATTCACTGTAATTAGTGGATAAATTAGGATTAGGAGCCAGTGGGATTGAATTTTTTTCAGTTAATATCTTTTAGTTTATTTTTAAACTTCCTTCTTCATCTTCCTCCTTTCCCGTCTGCTTCTCCCCCTCATCTTCTCCTTCTTCTTCTTCTTCTTCTTCTCTTCCTTTGCAAATTCATCCCGTGGGCCAGATTGGACCCTGTAGCGGGCCGGTTTTTAGCCCACGTGGCACACGTTTGACACCTCTTGGATTAGAGGGTTTTGACACATCTTAAAGTCACAGGTGTAAGTAATAAAAATGAGTGATTTTTTACAAATCTCTGATATTTTCTGAAATTAAAATATTCAGTTAATAATAATATTATATTAATTAAAAGGGGTGTAGAACAATTAATAAAGATGCTGTTAGTGTCAGGATTAACCTCAAAAATACCTGAAAAATTATCAAAGTAAAAAAAAATGAAGCACTTGATGATATTGATGCAAAAACATACACGAGTCCTCATGCAAAATTGATTTGCAGCTTTACCGTAAATGTTCTAATAGACATAAATATGGACCTAACAGAATGTGTATATATAAAAAATATCATATAAGATGTTGACTGACAACTTTAAAACAACTCCAATCAAATTTTGAACGGATTTCTTTTAGTTATTTTGCACAGATTCTCGTTCACATGTTCATAGTCTTGGAATCATCCGTTTCCACATCTGCTCATTTCCTCTTTTTACTTTTTGATCCGCCACAAAACTCGGGACGCCTTAAGATTCAGATTTATTATGTACAGATTGTCAGAAACTTGTTCGACAATTTGGCAAAAAAAAAAAAAAGAAGAAAAGGAAAAAACCCTCACAAAAAACATTTGGCACGGAAAGTCATCAATAAATAGATTTTTTTTCTTTTCTGATATGCATCGTTAAAAACAGCGAAGACGCCAACGACAGGAGTGGATGAGATGATCGGTGTAGAGTTTACAACAGGTCACAGGTAACATCAGAGACATAAAAACGTACCTCTTTCACTTTACCACCTTAAAACAGGCCAGGGTCAATTTGTATTTACATCTTTAGTCCATCTTAATGCCACATGTCTGCGTGTTTGTGTTTGTGTGTGCGCGAGTGTATTTTATAATAATTCCCACAGTTGTAAAATTATGTGATTGAAAACTTCCTGATGCATCTTATTTTCCACCTATTAAAAGGAAGTTAAAACATTGATTTGACCCTCATCACAGGCTAAAAACCCACCACCACCATCATCACCATCAGTGTTAAACATCAAGTCATTTAAAATATATACTCGTGTCCTTCACAGTGCCTTAAAAGCATTTGGATCACCACGTTTTTTGGCCGGCTCAGACGAGGAATATTTTGGCTGCCAACCTCCACACGTCAAGTATTCACCAGCCCACGTCGAGCGCGGTGCACTCTGGGTAACGCGGTTTTTCACAGGGACTTGTGCTTCCCCAGCAGACAGAGGCTGAGGCACTGCAGCAGGCCTTTCATCCACAGGCAGTGGGCGAGGAAGAGCAGCAGCAGGCAGGCGCCGGCCGAGCAGTAGACGCCGATCACCGTGCTCTCCTCGGGAAGGAAACACTTGGACAGAGCGTAGCTGCTGGGCGACACCGACGCCTGGGAGGGGAGACAGGAGGGGAGGAGACAGGAGAGGAAAGAGGTGGTGTTTTTTTATATATATATATATATATATATATATATATTGGAGGAAGTGGCTGTTTTGAGGATCTCAGCCACTAGAGGGCGCCCAGAGTTTAAAAATGAGAGCACAGTACCACCGACAAAGATACTTTCATGAATAACTTCATAACTTTGCCTTTAATTAGTTGATTATGATAAAACAGGACAAATATTTAAGTTATGTTTCCATTAACTTATTACAATATAAAACTATTTAACAGTATAAAAGTTTAATAATTCCTCTTTCACTACACACAAAAGAAATTAGTGCAAAAGAAGAAAAAGGAAGTAAGCAAGTAAGTAAACAAAAGCAACAATGTAATAAGAAACATAAAAAATTGCTCAGAGAGGGAAATGTCTGCATCCTGTGCCATTGTCTTGTGTCTGAGTACAGACGCATTTAAATAACAGTGTCAGTGTCAGATGTGCGATGCTGCTGTGATGCTACTGTGAAGCTCCTGCCGCGCACAGACTCGCATCAACTCTGTGACGAGTAATTTACTGGACATACAGAAGAGAAACCGTAACAAAAGTATCGATCTCATCACGCGAGTGTCGACCCAATACCGATACTAGCCCATGTACCGACACTGTCGATATCTAGATCGATACTCCCAGCCCTGGTTAATACACTTAACCTCCTGACACCTGAGCTTTTATTTAGTATTTTCACTTTCTCCAAGGTATTTGGGATCAGTAGGACCTAAGACGTATAAAAACTAAGCATCATCTTTGATCGGGAAGTAGTAGTTTTTGAAGAAATCTATGTCCTCATATGTGGACACTGGGATTATTTCATTATTTATATTATAATAAAGTCATCACAAAACCTTAATACCTGAACATGGCTGTTAATTGGCAAATTAATTAATACACAGGATAAGATGTTACAATCCCTTGTGCCATGATCTGAGGTGAAACTCATTTAGAAGCTCAGTCCAACTGAGAAACCGACCAGCTACCAACTAGCAACCAGCAAGAAGACATCACATAACTAGCCTAGGCTAAACTAAGCTAACAAGCCTAGCCAACAGCAGCACGTAAGAAGTGATGGGACATGCAACTACACTTCAACCAACACCTCTCCCCTCTGCCAAGATCGGAAGTAAAATGCTAAAAGACACCAGCTAACTAGCCTAGCCAACAGAACCGGGTAAGAAGTGAAGACAGAACTGCGAACAATGAAGGCTCAACTTCCTCAAACAGGGACGTTGTAGCTTGCCGCTACTGATAAAATTTGTTAAATTTTACATGTCATATCTAGAAACAAACTAGAAACATTAATCAGCATAAATAAGTTTCAACCGTAAATTTTAATGATGTTTTGTTCCTCATCATTCTGAATAAATTAAATGAAATGTACACTATTGTGTTTTTACACCGACTAGTGTATTAACTAGTTATGAAAGTAGTATTTTTCCACGAATCACAGACCATTTTAGGGACTGTCTCTGTTTTGGGTGTCCCTATTGGTTACTCTACTTAAGTCTAGTGAGGGCTCAATGACGGACTTGTTATATGCAAGTTAGAGCGACTGGAGACGTCTGATCAGCAAAAAGATGGACTTCAAATGAAATGAGTCCATCTGTTTAGAATAGTTTCCAGTCGACACACGGAGCAAAAAAAGACACAGATATAACCAGAGAGAAACGGTTCAGACCAGGTGTTTACAGGGTTATTAGGAGCGAATATCTTCCCATTTTAACAGATTAACGAAGGTTTACAGCAGCAAGACAGAATAGTTCCTGACAAATACACTATGAGCAATGTTAAAACTACTAAAGCTGAGCTGTTTCAGGAAATGGAAAACATTAACTGTGCGCTCATTAAGGGCTTGAAAAAGATTAAAAGTTACATATTTAAATATCAGAAACAGAAAAGACTTTATGGCCAAGTATGATTGTACATACAAGGAATCTGTCTTGTTGTTCGTTGCATAAGAAATAAAAATAAAAAAATAAAAATAAAATTAAAACATTAAAAAATATGTATATTTTATTTTTATTTATGATAAAAACGAAAAAATAAACATTAAATTAAATTTTAAAAAACGTAAACATAAACACACAGATATACAAAAATATATACACTTTACTATAAATATACAACAAAAGGAACATTTACAGTGGGATGGTGGTTGAAAAATCTTCCTTTTGTTGTGTATGTATGATACAGTGTATATATTTTTGTATATTTGAGTGTGTATATGTTTAATTTTTTATTTTATTTTATATATTTTTACTTGGCAAATTCCTTGTATGTACAATCATACTTGACAATAAAGTATTTTCTGATTCTGATTAACATGAAAAACATAAATTAAATATGTAGCTTTTAATCTTTGGGAGCAGACAGATCTTCATCCGTCTGTTATTAGCTTCAGTTACTGATAAACTTTTTTTTACCAACAGTTTAATCTGATTCAGGCGTAGTTCGTGTTCTCACTCACCAGGATGAAGCTCGGGTTGTTCCTGTTCCTCCAGCTGAAGGACGGCACGCTGATCTCCGGGTACTTGTTGTCATGGAGAACCTCACATCCGCTGTGGGTGTGTCCGCTCAGGATGAGGCGGGGCTTAAACCACTGCAGCAGCTGAGGAGAAACACACACACACACACACACACACACATTAAGTCCGCCTCAGAGGCTGGATGCCACTCCCTTAACTACATCATCATCATCATCATCATCATCATGTTTCCAGTAGATCTTCCTGTGGAGCCTTGTTGTGACGAGACTGCGGAGCACTCACCCTCTGCGAGGCCTCCTTAGACAGGACGTCGTACTTCTCTCTGAACAGCAGGTGTCGCTCTTCAGGCGGCGCGGCGTCCTGCCCTGTGCAGCTGGCATCGCTCACTCTGTACAGAGGGTAGTGCTGGGGCAGGAGACATTAGAATTAGAATCAGAATCAGAATCAGGATTAGAATTAGAATCAGAATCAGAATTCCTTTATTTGTCCCACAACAGCTAAGGAACAGAAAAATAACAAGAGTAAAGAGTGGACTGTAGAATAGAATAGAATAGAATAGAATAGAATAGAATAGAATAGAATAGAATAGAATAAAAAAAAATACAAGTACTGGCAAAAAGTATTGAACCTTGTGAAGAACATTCACAGATTGAGGTTCACGTGTTTCGCATCAGTTTTTTTCTCTCAGTTACTGGGAGTTCTTTAAAGTTGTTGCCATTTTTTCACGATTAATTAATGAAATAAAACCACCTGAAATCACTGATCAGCATTTGCAGCCTTAATAAACCTCTTCTAAACTAGCTTTGACACATTTGTCTCTTCCCACACCGCCTGATAGTAAAGTCCATATTCAGCTCGCTACACACTTTGTTTAAGCTTTTTGATTTTTACCCCGAGTGAAATATTTTAGAATTTTATGCAGATTATTATTATTATTATTATTATTATTATTATTATTATTATTATTATTATTATTATTATGTTTGTTTCGTTGTTTTTGCGTCTCTGCTCAAAAGTTTGTCATGAGGCCTGATTGATTTGCGGGTAATAACGGTTTAACACAGGGGTCGGAGCCGCATGCGGCTCTTTCGTTCCGCTGTTGCGTCTCTCTGCGGCGAGCGGTGCGGAGCAAGGACACTGATCAAAGCCGTTCACTTTTTTTTAGCTAACTGCCTCAAAATAGCGGCAACTAGTCACTCATCAGTGAACGAGCGAGAGCTACACAACACAGAATGACACTGAATGTCACACCACACTCATGTTTGTAACATCAAACATCCAAAAAACACTGAACTCCCACAGTGCATTGCGGCACATTTACTAGTTGCTATCGAGTATTTAATTCAAATGTATTTTTATTTTAGTGCGTTAGTTTAAAAAAAAAAAAATCTAAATTTGAATCGATGATGATCTTGTAACATTAAAATAAATGTGTTTAACTTTTTGTCGCTCAAAATATACGTCACAACTACCGACGTGCGACAGCCGCTGGCAGGTCCAGCCCGCTATTTATTGAAGCTTTCGACCTCAGGTAAGACAACCACGGATAAATCCCTGTTATGTTACATAAATGCAGTTTAGTTTTCTCTGTAGCAGTTATTTCATCTCATAAATGCAACACACTATAGGCCTAACATAGAGGTGAAAACGATATATGCAGTGTTATCTTCATTTTAGATGTCAAAGCGGTTTTGTTTTTTCTGTGGTTAATGGGTACAAATGGCTCTTTGAGTGTTGAAGGTTGCCGACCCCTGGTTTAACAGGTCGAATCTGATGAATAAAGAGCAGGCAACACGTGTAAGACACATACACCGACCAGGCATAACATTATGACCACCTTCCTGATATTGTGTAGGTTCCTCCTGAGCCTCGAAAACAGCTGCGACTCATCAGAGAATGGACATGGTCCATTTGAGGGTGTCCTGTAGTGTCTGGATATTGTTAGTGGGGGGAGCTTTGGGTCCTGTGGGTTGAGTGGAGGGGGTCTGTGTGGATCATCCCACACACACTTGATCAGCTTTTGGGATTTTGGGTGTTTTTGTGTTTGTTTTTTTAGCTGTTCCTAAAGCGTTTTGTGTGTGTGTGTCAGGCTGCATCCTGCTGGGGACATCTGCTGCCATCAATGAGTGTCATTGCTATGGGGTAGTAGGGGTGTCTGGTCTGGTCTAGGTGGGTCCTACATGTCTAAGTAACATCCACATGAATGAATGTCAGCTCTAAAAGTTTCCCAGCAGAACATTGAACTGTCACAAGATGCTCAGTGTCATTTATGTCTATTGTCAGTGGTCATAATGTTGTGGCTGACCACTGTTTGTCTACAATGAAGGGGTAGAGGAAGACATGTTTCCATTACACTGATTTGGATTAAACGTCCTGTAGAGAAACGTAACATAAGATTCAATCAGGAAATATGACGCGTTTCCAAAATCCACCGTTCAGCTTCGACTTTTAGGTTTAATAACCGAGATCAGGGCCAAGTTATTCTAGCTTCAGGTTCTTTTCTTCTTCTGTCGAGGAGATTCTGCCCAAGGGTTTAAAAAAAAAGAAAAAAACAAAAAGGAGTGAAAATGCTCCTGAAGCCTCCGACCAACTTCAGCTGAAGTTCACAGCGAATCAGTGGATTTTTCTCTCGCATCGCTCTGAGCGGCGAGAAAGATCAGAGGCTCTTCTTCTTCTTCTTCTCTACGTTAAATGTTTGCGGAGCCTCGTTTACCTGCAGCATGATGGGGGGCGTCGGAGGATAGAGCTGCGAGCCCTCACAGCCGTCCATCGGCCCACTGCTGCCGCCGCCGCCGCCAGCGCTGGGCTGAGAGCTCTGCAGTGAAACATAAAGAATTCATTAGATGTCTCAACCACGAGTTCACAACGTGTCCTCAGAACATCAGGCTTCACATCCCTCCACGGTTTGTCTGGAAGAAGACGCAATCGTTAACGGGCTCAGTACGAGTAAAAAGAAAGAAACACCTCCGATCTGCTCTATCCTCACACCTCATACTGAAGTGTTGTTTCAGTCCCCATGAATCCTCCCCATTTTCAACGAAACTTTTCTGCAAATTTGCATTCATCAATCCATCCACAAGCTACATTTCAGCTCAATTCCCAAATAATCTCCATCCTCATGTCTTCAGGACAACTGTCTCTCATTACTGGACCTCGTTACCAGCTCACACCAAAAACTGCACCAGTGTCGATTCATTCATGAAGCAAACGATGCATCTTTTACTGGACGAACTCTTAACCGTAATCAATCCACTGATAATTATTTTTATTTCCTCCTCAAACTTTGTATTTTCATTTTTTTCTCTTCTTAACGTACTTGTACGCTTTGTCGTGGCATTGATCTGTTCAGTGTTCTTTATTTTTATACTTCCACACATCCATGTATTCATTTATCCCACATTTTTCCCACCTGAAGCGAACAGTTGAGGTCTCTGGAGAGCTTGATCAGCTCCTTCTCCACCGACTGGCAGATGGGACACCCGTCACCGTGCAGGGCCACGCTGTTCACCAGCAGGAAGCTGGAGACGGAAAGAAAGAAAGAAAGAAAGAAAGAAAGACACTCAGCGACTCAGCGGCTGCAGAGATGCATCATTAAGTTTTTATCCCTGATGCTGATGTTTTTTGGCGACTTAGCTGGAGCAGAGACAAAAACAGCTCCGGTTTATCAGCTGCTGTTTACACGTTACGTAAGAGCGAGCTGTGTCTCTGGATCCTTTTTCAAACTGGACCAAATGCTTAAATACACCAGGAGAAAGTCGTTCATCTCCCTGAGGAGCGCTTACGTTCTGCAGCACACAGTGTGAAAAACACAAACATGAGCCCACATTTAAGTCTGGGACCGACTGATTTAAGGGGATTAAAAACCGAGCTCACTTGACTCCCTTCTTGGTGACGACCCTGGTGGAGGAGGCGTTGAAGACCTTCTCGAAGCGCTGCAGCTTGAACCAGTCCATCCTGCAGGGGGAGACACACAAGGAGACGCTGGTCACTCGGTCGGTTTCGCCTCGTCTCGCCTCGCCTCGTCCCGTCTGTCCCGCTTCGTTACGTAAGCGCTGACTGAGGCTTCCTGCTGCGACGCGGCTCGAATCAAAGTGCATGTGAGCACATAATCCCACACTTCTGAATCATCAGACGCTGAACCGCGGGACGCTTCGGAGCTTATTCCTTTCCCCCCGAGATATTAAGAAAAAACTGTCTCCTTCCAAACAAAAAAAAAAAAGACACACGGGGGGGTGGACACGAGAAACGCAACCACGCTGCAATCTAACGCAATCTAGCCACAACAGCAAAAAACTAAAAATAAATAAATTTAAAAAAAGAGCAGAAACACCATTCTTCTTACGGAAACATGCATTCTTTGTAGTTTCGATTTTAATAATAATAATAATAATTGTGGAATTTCTCTTAAAGTTTTTTTAATTCAGAGTTAATTTCCTACAAAAAAAAAAAAAAAAGGCAAATTCAACTTCCAGCTTCTAAAATGTGAGAATCAGGAGCCTCTATCTGTTTCCCACCATTGTGGTTCCAATACTTTCACTAGTTTTTGTTCATTCTTCACACAATTAATAACTATTAATCACACAACCAGTTCACAGAATGAATAACAAATGAGCAGCTTTTCTTAATGATCATTCACTGGTTTTGGATTTTTGAAGGTAGCAGCCGATTTTTATGTTTTACGCCATTTTAATTGGTGATGTTTAGACTTTTACTGATTTAAGAATCAAATAATTATTTTAAAAAATATTATTAAAAAGGAGCGACCACTGGCTTCAGCTTCTGTCAACTCCTGCGGGAGCAACAAGGATTATTCTTCTTTTCTTTATATCACAGTAAATGTTTTGGACTGTTTTTTAAACCTTTTAATGACCAGATAAATCAGTTTATCGACACGACGAACAGCTGAGCAGCCGTCCTGATGATCAGCTGATCTTTAAACTCACAAACGTCCAAACCACCGTTTTAACTCAAGAGACTTTAACTGGACGTTTATGAATGAGTTTCAGCAATGAGCAGATGTTCTACTTGTTTAATTTGAGTTTCATACAGTGATGGACTCAAAGCACAAACTTGCAGACTCAGACTTAACTCTTGACTCTGAAGCTAAGCTCTCACCTTTGAGGGCTACGACGTTCCAGCTTGTGAATCGCTTCACTGAACAAATGTGCTCATTTAAATGGTAAAATATGACAAACATCTGCTGGTCTGAGCTCCTCAAATGAGGCGTTTTGAATCTTAATTGAATATATTTATGGTTTTGTACAGTTAACGACTCATGACACAAAGTTTTGGACTTGACTCTCAACTTCAAAAGCTAAGACTTAACGCTTGAGGATTTTTTATCTGGATTATTTTGTACTGGTATATCTCTGGCATAGCAGAACAAATCACATCTGCCTTCTTTTAGCTTCGGAAATGAGTAAACGTGCCTGTCATGTAATATTTTACGAGGTTTTAATCGAATATATTTGAATTTAACACAGCTAAATGTCTAAAGACACAAAGTTCAGGACATGATCTTTCCTCGACTTCAAAGCTGAGACCTTGTACTTGAGGATTTGCTGCTTTATTTCATGTCGTACTTTTAATGGTTCAGGTCTCGTGAACCACTTCAAAGAAAAAGTCGTTTCAAGGTGAATGTAGCAAACATCTGCTGGTTTTAGAGTCTGACGTTAAATACATTGAATATATTTGATTTTTATACAGTTAAGAACTCACAATATGAAGTTTAGTACTTGATCTTAAACTATACTACATTTTTTCTTTGCATGTTTGTTGCGTGTTTTTCCTTTCAAACTGGTCTCAAAAAAAAAAAAAAACTGATTCGACTCCTGTACAAAATCTGTCCGTTAATATTTAAAACACGTCACTTTTACTCTTTAGTAACTGGTCACGATTACGCGGTTAATATTTTTAAAAAGAGCTCAGTCTCTTCCTGTAACAGCTCAGCTCTGCAGTTTTTTTTGTTTTTGTTGTTGTTTTTAGCAGCAGTTACTCAAACAGTGTATTTCAGGGACTATTTCCTGCAGCGGATGAACATTGAACATTCAGAGCTCTTCAGTCCTGGCTGCGTTTCTCACATCCTACCTGAGCATTATGGAAAGAAAATAATAAAATAATTAAAAAAGTCCACCTGATTGACTCACACCTCAGAAGTTTCCTTGAAGGGTTATGCAACTTCTTTGCAACGACTTTTTTTTTTTCCCCACTAACGAGCCAAGTTTTTTTGACTTCTGTCCGTAACTAGGGCAGCAGACAGTCGCGCTAAAACACAGTTGCAGTCAGAGGGAGTCTGAGGTCGAACGAGTGGAATCAGTTTTATTGCGTGTGTCGGGAGAGCAAAGGTCTCGCAGGGAAAACAGCCGAGCAACAAGAGAAGCGTGTCCTTACTCGTAATGGAAACCGATGTCGTGATTTCCAACCAGTACGACCAGTTCTGTGTCGGTGGAGTGTCTGAACATCCTGTGGAAGCGGCGCACGTCGTCCTCCCAGTGCTGCACGGAAAAGCACAACAAACACCAGCTTTTAACGAGGAGAAACTCTCCCACCACCCAGGACTGACCGGTGCACAGGGTTCTCATCACGATGGAGCTTCTTATTAGTGTATCAACAAAAAAAACCCCAAAAAAACGACAAATAAACGCTCTCAGCTCCCAAATGTGAGAATTTGGAGCCTTCGTCGTTTTTTTTGACCATTTTTTTTGAGAGGACGAGCAGCTGTTCTGAAATATTTATCAGGAATCCGCTTTAGCTTTAGCTTCTATCATGTGCAATGTTTACATTTCATGTCAGGGTCTGAACGGCTGGTGGAAGGAAACGAGGCCACTAGTTGAACATTTATGGATCCAGCATTCAGCCAAAAAAAAAGAGAAAACGATGCGAGTTGCATTTATTTGTCATGTAAACATTTGCCAAAATGCGCAGACTTTTTACATTTTATGTCATTTTAATTGAATACGTTTGGATTATGAGGTGTTGTTTGAACACCAGTGAATGAAATAATCAATCAAAACTGAAACCAATCAACTCTGAGGATGTTTCCATGACTTTTCCATCATATACATTGAATATTTTTGAGTTACTGGGCTGTATTTTCAAACTATGAACCACTAAGTGTTTATTTACAGGATGAATAGAAACTACTCTGATGATCAGCTGATCTTTAAAGTCACATTCGCTGGTTTTAGCATCAAAAATGTGCAGATTTTTAAAGTTTATATAGTTTTAATGGAAGATAATGGCTACACAAAATGAGGCCAGTTTTGAATATTTACGGATCCAATAATCAGTCAGAGTAGAAACTACACACAAGTTGCACTTATCTGTCATGTATCGGGCAAATTCGCTAACGGCAGCTTCTAAAGTGTCTCAGACTTTTTACATTTTATGTTAGTTTAGTTTAGATTTATGTGATTTATGAAGTGTTTAAGCTTCAAAAACATGCCAGTTTATTTATTTTTATTATTTTTTATCGATTTAAGGAAAGATGTTTTGGATTCGAAGGAAACGAGGACGGCTTTTGAATATTTGTCCTGCAATCACACTGAAAAAAATAAATAAATAAACGAATAAATGAAGAGAATCGGGATCACTGACTAGAAGAGCTGCCGGCTGAGTGTGACAAATGAATGAGTGGCTCAGTGGAGCTTTTACTGTCTGCTCGCTCTCTCTCTTTTTTTTCCCTTTAATCTTTTCTTCTTCTTCAAAAAAAAAAACGTGGCTTTCCTTTGTGTTGCATGTTGCTCATCATCATCGTCTCCTCTTTCTTCTGCCTGACTTGAAACATCCTGTTCTTACAATCCAGTCATGGATCTGAGAGTATTTTTTTCTTCCTTTCAGAAGGTGATTCTTTATATACATGCACATACATATATATACATATATAAAGGAGGATCAGGATGGATGAACCATGCAGGGCTGAGAGGGAGGATGCAGCTGTGTGTGTGTGTGTGTGTGTGTGTGTGTGTGTGTGTGTGTGTGTGTTTTTATCCCCTCCAGACTTGCGACCTCCTCCTCTCGGGCCCAAGAACATGAGGGTGAGGATGGTGCATATTTATCAGCATAATAATAAAACAATAATAATAACATGCAAAAAATTATGAAAAATAAAAATGTGCAGGGTGGTAAAAAAAAAAAATGATAAGAGAAGGAGCTCGTCTTTACCTTCTGTGAGCTCCACTTGCCTTCGTCGAAGATGTCCCCGAGAATAAACACTATTTCGGGCCTGAGGAGCCAGAGCGCGGTCTGGAAAGCCCTCTCCATCTGCCATTCCCTTTGGACACAACACAGCATTCATTGTTTTGGTTTGTAAACCCCCCCCCCCTCCCTCCTGCAGGGCTCCAACGAAGGGATGTGGTAAATAACAACAATGGTGACATTACCTCCTGAGCTTGTCGAACCAGTGTCCCCCCACGGCTCCCAGGAGGTGCGTGTCGGAGAGCACCATAGCCCGGACCGCGGACTCCCCTGGCCGGGCGTCGGCGACGTCCTCTCCGGCCCGGCCGTGGCTGATCTGCGGCCAGGCGCACTTGAGGATCGTCGGGAAGTAGATGAGATACTCGCAGAAGAAGAAGGCGCCGCCGACCATGGCGATCAGCAGCACCGCCACCATCCATCTGGCGCTGAACCGCGGCATTTCTCTGTTATTCTGCGCTCGGGATGCCCTGAACTGGCGCACTGGCGGCGGCGACGGAGCGGTCCATGAGGCATCTTCCCCCCCTCACTTCCACACCCGGAGGTCTAGGTCTCCAGACGCACGATGCTCATGGCAAGTTCCTCTGGGAGCCGAAGACGAACGAACGAATCCACAAAATCGGCCCGTGGAGTCCGGTGGGATCAGAATATGAGACAAAAAAAAAAGGAAAAAGTGTCCAAAGGAGACGCAGAGACACGAACAGCAACAACAGCAGCAGCAGCAGGAGGAGAAGAAGAAACCAGTCGACGTTTAGAAGCCAAAGCTCTGGTTTGATTTTGTGCGTCAAGCTGGAAACAACACTTCCCGTGTTGGGGGGAAGCCCTTTCAAAATAAGATACGACTTAAGGGCAGAGGTGTCAAACTTGGCCAGATGAGAAGAAGAAGAAGAAGAAGAAGAAGAAGAAGAAAGAAAAGAGGAAGAGAGAATAAGGAGAGAGAGACGTGGGTGGAGAAGGAGGAAGCTGAAAATGAGGGGAAAAAAGAAGAATGAGGAGGAGAAGGTGAAGGAGGAGGAGAAAGATGGGGAAGGAGGATGAGGATGAGAATAAGTAGATGGAGAAGTAGGATGAAAATGAAAAAGAAGGAAGAAGAGGAAAGGGAAGGGGTAGTGAGGAAGAGTAGAGGAAGGAGATGAATAAGTAGATAAAAAGGAGGAAAATGAGGAGGGTGAGGTGAGAGATGAAAAATGAGAAAGAAGGAAGGAGAGGAAAGTGGAGAAGGAGGACAAGGAAGAGTAGGGAAAGGGGAAGAAGATGAAGGAGGAGAAAGAAGAAGAATGGGGAGGAGGAGGAAGAGCAGAGGAAGGAGAAGATGAAGAAGGACGATGAGGAGAATAAGTAGATGAGGGAGGAGAAGAAGAAGGAAAATGAGGGGGATGAAGTGGAAGATGAAAATGAGAAAAAAGGAAGAAGATGAAGGAGGGTGAGAAGAAGAAGGGGAAGGAGGATGAATAGGAAGCGGAGTAGAAACAGGAGAGGGAAGAAGGAAAAAGGAGTAGAGGATGAGGAGGAAGGTGAAGAGAGAAAAATACAAAGAAGACATTAACTGAATTTTCTTCAGTTGAACTGAAATAAACATTTTCATAATGAAAAAAAATAACCAGTTAAATAAAAGGCTGAACGGTGACTGAGTAACGATATTATAGGAGGACGACTGCTCTCAAACACACAGCGCTGCACTAAAAATGACATCGAGAACATGTTAGACCCGGTCCAGTCACATTTATTGATAGAAAATCGACCCAATTAAATGTTTTGATGGATGTGTTACACTCTTCAATTTTCAATTACCGTAAAAGGTTGAGTTAAAAACCAGGAAACCCCCCGTGTTTCTGTCAATGGATTCAACTTATCAGCTAATTACACAAATCAGCTACGACACATCTTCCTCTCTCCATCCCGTGGCGCCAGTCTCCTCTGAGACTCGCTTAATCTCATTTAATAATAGACAGTTGGGTTGCATCAAAATTTCTTCCACTCTTTGTCTTTACATCGTAAGTACTTACCGCACACAGCGAAACCCTAATGCAATATTGGTATTCAATTATTTCATTACTGCAGACTCACAATTACTTAGCAGGTAGTATCTGATCGTCAGATATATATCTCATCGTTCTAGATCATGCACAACAGTAAATGGGGCTTTCACATTAATGCACTAATGAGAAAATACCAATAATAAAAACGCTGTGAAGTTATCTTTGGATTTTTTTTCTTAATCTTTTAGCCTATAATTATTCTTATAAATGCATTTTTGTGCACATTTATTTTTTCTTTTGTTGATGAGATGTAGTTACATCCACTTTAATGTATTTTATTTAAAAAAATAGTAAAATATAATCTCCGATGGCTTGCTACACGAATAATATATTATATAAATGGTATGGTATTTGCCTTTGTGGTACTTAAATATAAGATTTGAGTAACTGTAATTAGTAACTCCACCCTTTTCCTATAGTTATTGTATTTATTAATATTGTTCTTCTGCTTCTTCGGATTTAAATGCTTTTATTCTGAAGGCACTGCGACTTCCGGTATTATCATCGCTGACTTCCGCTAACTTCCCGATGCGTTTGTGAGGCTGGAGAGTGAAAGAGAAAGACAAAAAAAAATATTTTTTTTATTTATTTATTTTAAGAAAACTGATCCAACACTGTGTAAATAATCCCAATACTTCGTATGAACGTTAATCTGAACAGTTTAAACTTCAGGTGCAAACAGACGGGAAGGAGTTACACCAACCGTGGGGCCAAATGAGATTAAGTGATTTGTCAGCAGAAATGTAATCAGCAGGAGGGAAGAAGCTGCTCATGAGTTCACCTCTGACACGCAGCGGGAGTTTATTTCACACAGGAAGCTGCTCTGACACCAGGCGTCTGTTCGCGGCCTCGCGGTGCAGAGACCTGCAGAACCAGTTGGCCGGGAGGAGCCGTGCATGCTTCACGCTCACAGTAATGTAAAGGGAAGGCAGTTTTTGCCCTTCCTTTTTATTTCTCGAAACATTTTCCTCCGGCTGACATTTAGAGCAAGATCTGACTCGTGCAGAATGAGGAAGCCGAGTGCTGCTGCACGACGGTTGAAGGGAAATACCTCAGCTTTCAGACTCGTGACCATGAATGAGAGCTTCTTTTTTTTTTTCTCTCTCTTTACCAAACCAACAGGGTGGAGACGGCTTCCCCTCCCAGATGTGCTGTCTTCTTTTTTTCAGAGTATGAAGGCACAGGATTTCAAAAACTGTTCTTCTGGTGTTGTTTTAAACCACTCTACAAATCCTCTCGGCCTCCAGGAGAAAGCAGATTCACCCAGTACCAACAAACAAACCCATCGGCTAAAGCTTTTTAATGATTCGGGGTTTATTTGTTTAATTTTAGCCCCTAAGACGCCGCGTTAGAGCAAAACTAAAGATGGTACAGCAACATTTTCTGTACAGAAAGCTAATAATAGGTTTCAGTAAAGAGGCCATCTGTGCAAAGCTGCACCAGCACCTAAAGGGTCCTAGAGGTCAGAGGTTTAATCTGTGTAGGGGATTTAGAGATTTACAGATTCAACAGATTTACAGATTCAAGTGTCTCAAGACTGAAACTTTATAATTCACTTCATAAAAAACTCAATACTACTCCTAAAAACTCCTAAAAGACCCATCTCAAAGATCAAAAATGCAGTTAACCGTCAATTGGATAAATCAGTATGTGCGTCATCATGAGCTAAAAAAAAAGTATTATTGCAAAAAAGTGCAGACAAAAATCTAAAATGGCCAGAAAGAGTTTAAATAATTATATATTTTCACTTAAATATGATCATAAATCTGTCCATTTCCGCTTCACTTCACTTGTGTCCTTCTCTGATCCCTTCCACTCAGATTATATTCATTTAATTGAAGTAATTAAATGAATAATTGTTTCAGGGCTTGAAATTGCGACCGTTTTAGTGCCGTGTGTGAACTGTGCCACTACAGAATATTTGAGAGCAAACAACTGTTGTGTTGTGAGTGAAAGTCATGCCTCTCTGTTGATCAGTTAATAGTTACTGTTGGAACTTGTGTTTGTTGTTGTGTTTAAAAACAGACAACAAAAAAAACATCTCCTTGGGGCTGAGCCCCCCCGTCCTTAAAACCTAGTGACGCCCCTGAAACACACTGACAGATGATGGTTTAAATCTGCAGTTATTGTTGAATCCTTATATAGTGAAGTGTGTTTGTTGGCCGAGCTCCATTTAAATTGACTTGTTTTGAAGCTTCAAGCTGCTGCATTAATTCATTTGTCAGTCAAATTATTTGTGTGTGTGTGTGTGTGTGTGTGTGTGTAGTCCTGGAAGTGGTTGAGTCTAAAGCCATTAAAACATTGACTGACTGGTGCTTTTTAATTGTAGAAAGAAGCTAAACAAATCCTTAACCCATAAACACTGAGGACTTAATCACGGTTCCCTTAATGGCCCTCCTTCCTTCCCAAACCTGACTCATCCCGTCATTTACTGAACTAATGAATGCAACAGAGGACGATTTCCATGGAAATCACCTTCATGCGCAGGGTTTCTTTCTGTGACAGTCGTGTCGGTGCGGCCGGTCGGCCTCCGGGCTCTCATTAGGAGCAGTTAGTGCAGATGTTGTTACCCGGTGTGTCGGCACGCTGCACCCTCTCCCCAGACCTGACAGCCACGTTTCACCAGACGTGAACATAGATGTGAGTGACTCAGCTCGCCGGTCGTTTGAAGGAATATGTTCCCTGAGAAATGTGCGGGTGGTGGAGCCGAAGCGGAGAAACAGGCGGAGTTTTTTCACGTTTAGAGTCAGCTGCAGGTCATGTCTCCAGAAATTATTTACTGAATCTCTGTTGAAATATTTATTTAAACTGAGCGTGGCTTAGTCTAAAAGGAACATGAATGATGCTGATAACAAGAAGACTGATAATACTCTGATAGCTCTTAGCTTAGCATAAAAACTAGAGACAGGGGGAATACGTTGGCTTTGATCTGAAAGAAAAAACTAAATCCACAGACGAAAACTCATAAACGTGTCAAACATTCTTTTATTCTGTGCAAAAACCAAACACGCAGTGGTTTTTATGTGAATTAAACCGTTTATATATGTTTGTATTAAAAAATGCAGTTCCTCAAATGACCACTTAAAGCAAAATGACTCAGTCCCCACGACCACTGATGTTGTGGTTAAAACTCTGATTGCACCCACATGTCGTGCAAATGGGATAAAAAAAAAAAAAATAGCTACAAAGACCAAGAATGTTTTGTTTTTTTGGTTTGTTCTAGGCTGTAAACATGTTTATCTCTGCTATGAGGTTGGGACACAGACTAAAAAATAGAAATCTATAGAGATGGACTCACTTTTGGAGCCAGCCTCAAGTGGCCACATGAGGAACTGCAGATTTTGGCACTTAATTTTTCGGCCAATCGAATTCATGCTGGGTTTGAGTGACAGGTGAATGTCCTCCCAGGTTGCTAGCTATCGCCTATAACCACCTCTTTTCCATTTTTCTTTTTAAAATGAGCTTGGAGTTAATTGGAGTCAGGCACCACACTGAGCTTCAAAACCTCTCTTTATGAATCCTATGACTGACGTCATTAAGGATTCGTTCATCTTTATATATTTTTATGATTATAATTATTATTATTTCCCCCTTTTTTTCCCCTAATTTTCCCAATTATTTAAATGAATAGACCAAAACAAGAGAAAACTTGGGGTCAGTAAGTTTAATTTGGCACTTCTGTTACAATAACGTCTCCGTACGCACAGTTTTTCTCGATACCCAGGTTGAACCAGTTGCCTTTTCCTTCTTTGTAGGCACTGGTGACTATTCTTGCCCAGCCGTGTTCCCCCTGAAAAGAAGAAAATAAAATATAATATGTAAAAATTTATTTGGCTTTTTATATAAATGAATCGACATTGAAGCTTGAAGTGTGCAGACTCTGCAGTGAAGTACCAACCCAGAACTCTCCCCAGGAGTTCCTGACCACCCAGTACTCGGTGCCCTCTTCGTCCAAGCCCCACCCAGCCACAGATATGATGTGATTCGGCAAAGAGAGGGGGTGGAACTCGGAGAAAACCCCTCCCGAATACGCCTCCAGGCCGCTGGTCGCCATCAGGGC
Source organism: Mugil cephalus (assembly GCF_022458985.1). Taxonomy (NCBI): domain Eukaryota; kingdom Metazoa; phylum Chordata; class Actinopteri; order Mugiliformes; family Mugilidae; genus Mugil; species Mugil cephalus. The sequence goes on from NC_061776.1 coordinate 9,172,792, forward strand.
ACAGCTGAAAGACAAACGGGAGAAGTTCTTCTTGTCTAGTTCTTGTCTTCTTCGTAATCTTAGAAGAGTTATGAGTTTTGTTTTTTTTTTAAGCTGCGGTTTGTTTGGAAAGAGTTTGTACTTGCAAATTTAAATGTGTATCATGCAGTGTGGGAACTTCACAGTCCTTGATTTGATTCTGCAGACACTCAATTCTCATTAAGCAACAAGTTTATAAGAGCTAATGAACTGTACGGCACACCTGCTGGCTCAAAATGTTCTCAAACTTTGTTTTTGTCTTTCAAGTGACGACCAATTTTTTAAAAAGTTTTTGGAAAGTTTCATTTTATCTGCAGGTTATTACAAAAAAAAAAAAAGATTAATGTGGCAAAAATTCATTTAAAGACAATAAAAAGATGTTCAAAGAAATGCAGCGTGTCAGTCTGTGACACATGTTCAAGGACTACAGGCAGACTAACGCTCTCAAACGTTAAAAGAATCATTTAATATTTATCTACTAATAAAAACATCACGGAGATGAAGAACCACTACGTGCAAAGTTCACACGGAGGACGAACTGACGAGGGTTAATAATTAGAGATGACTCCGTTCTACCTGATGGGCCCGTTGGTGAATATCTCCGCCTTCATCTTATCTCTTCCTGAAACGTCTCCGTAGTCTCCCACTTTCCACACAGTGTAGTTCTTCACCACGTCGCACGTCTTGAAGAAGGAGCACGTTCCACACTGGTTAAACAGCTCGCACTCTACAAAGAAAAACATTTACGATTTAGTGCTCAGTTTCATTAAGAAGTGTTGACATTTCTAACTAACATTGTGTTAGTAAAGTGTTAAGTGCAGCAACACTATAGATTTTATTAGTTTATTACACTGACACTGCACTTACATAATGGTATTTTTTTTGTGTGTTTACTCCACCACATTTTAGATTAGTTTATCGTCAAACACAGTTGATTTACAGCCTATCAAGCATAAAACCACAACAAAACCAAGAACCTAAACCACTTCTCCAGACCGATGCAGCTGAAGTTCCTACAACACACTGCAAGGACTCAAGCCAAACTTTCACTCAGGCCTCAGACTTGGACGTAACAGCAGATTCTTCCGAGCGAGTGGCCATAATGAAACTCATTGTTCCCCGGGGAGACGGCACGGAGGAGGAATGTAAGGAGACCGAACGTCCTGAGTTCACAGAGGAGTGAAAGGCAGCTCTGAGTCCACTGAAGGTGGACTGCAGGCCAGACTGGGAGGTGGGTGGTTTGTCACACATCTGACTACATTCCTTTGGTGGCGTGAACACACAATGAGCCCTCGGCCACAATAAAAACCACAGACTTAGCAGGGGTGCTCTTGCGTAAGCAGAATTCACCCTCATTCATTCATTCAGAAGAAAAAGAACAACACACAACCACTATTACCAAACCGTGCCGGTGTTTATTCGATAACAGAGTGTGAAACTGAGATTTGATCACCAGTGCTGACTGGAGACACATTTTAAAGGTCCCATATTATACATTTTTTCAACAATTTCATGTAAGAGTTGCAACATCATTGTTTTCAAAGTTCCCAAATTGAGCCTTGGTCCTGAATTTCAGCCAGTCAAAAAGTCGCTCTACTGAGAACAGGCTGCTTCTGTGTCTGTGTCTGAGCTGTGTTTGTCCACGCTTACTCCAACGCTCACTTGGAGATAGGATGCGGCTTTCGCTGGCTAATGTTATGACTATGGCTGGTAGAGACGCTGTTGTTCAATCTTCTTCTCTGAAGAAGTTCAGAGTCTGCAGCTTAAAAATATTGTGTGTCTGGGTACGTTACTTAGTTTGTTCATATGTGCTGTTACAGCTACTACCATGTAGCTAATGCTAGCTACCGCTAACTGTAAAGGTAGTTCTTATGGTTACGCTGGGCGTTTCCTGCAGAAATAAAATCGATACACTGGGTTCTCAGAGGCTCAGACGACTTCTGTGCTCGTTGATGCAGTCAACAACAGAGCGACGGTGCTTTGCCCATATCTTTGCTATGTTTACTTCCCTGCTATGTTTACTTTTAAGGAGGGAAAAATCTCAGATCCGCCTGTGTGAGCATGCATTAGAAACAAAGTTTAGCAAGCAAGTGAGGGAAGTGACAGAATGTTTTAATTTCATATATTACCTTTAGAAAATCTTTATAAATTATATGGCATTAAATATAATGCTAGGTTTGGAAACATGGAGTTAAGGTTAGCCACTTGCGATTGGCCTGACCAAGTTAGTTAATGTAATGTTTGTCAAAGCAACATCTGAACAGAGCCTGTGACCTTTTTTGCCATTCCAGTCTGGTTTACTTCATCAAAAAAAGTAAAATTCCCATGTTTTTTGCATTTTATCTGAAGGAGGACTTATTAAAACTAAAAGTAAACTATATTGGTCCAGCTCAGGATATTAATAATTTAATGATTTTGACAAAATTCTGTGAGAGACAAAATGTCGACCCTGTTACGGGACATCTCTATTCATATATGTTTTGAATGCACACTTATTACAATTATGTCTCTTAATTTACCTTTGCAATATCAATTTTAACAAATATTCACAAACAAGTATATTCACAAAAAGCCTTGCTGTATTTTAAGGCACAGTCTAATTTGAACACATTCCTTTTTGAAGTAAAGGGAATTTCATTTATTTTTAAGTGAGTTCCAGTTTTGCAAATCATACACTGCAAGTAAACAAAGAAATGCTTAATATTTGGAATTTTTGTTTAATTATTATCAAAAAACACACAAGTGACAGGGTGGACAGAAGAGTAACGACGGACAGGATATAACAGTGTGGACCTCTTATCAGTGAAAAACACAAGTGACAGTACTTTTTTTTCTTCCTTCCTCATTAAACGTATGATTTCGATGAGCGAAAATGTGTTTTTAAATGTGTACCAATTCCCAACGTCACAACGCACACACAACAATCAGCAGTTGGTGGTTCTGACACAGCGGTAGAGAGAGCAGCTGTTACATTAATTTGCTCTGGTGCAAATCATGTCTGTGTTCATTTGCATACAGAGGAAATAAACCCTATGACGCTGGGTTTAACACTGCGCCAAAGCTGCAAAACATGGTCTCTGAAAAAAACAAACTACTGTCAACGCCTGAAAGTGTGTGGACACCAATACGCGACGGTTTTAAAATCTTAATCTAAACTCATGGGCGTTTTGCTGCAACCACAAGACTATCACAGAGATCAGGCACAGCACCAGTAACACTCACAGTTGGTGGTCGAGTTCATGAGCCATGAGCTGCTGTAAGATTTCTCTTAATTAAAACTATTTTTTTTAAATAAAACGTCCACGTGGGTCTGTGACGGTTCTTTTGAAGGAAAAACTTCATTATAATATTATGTTAAACAGGTCTCTTTGACCTAGTCTTGTCTGTGTTCCTTCCATACACAAAACAGGGTCTACAAGGTCAGCTGTATAGACTGACTGCCGCTGCAGATGGTGACAGCCAGTGGTTGACCTCCCAACTAATTTCACATCTTATATTCGTCCTGGCACGAGGGACTGGGCAGAATGGTTCTGGCTCTGAATGCATGAACAGCCGTTACCATTTCTCCTGATCGTTAAACCTTATCTCAATACAAGTCATCTGAGTCTTCAGTGTCATTTCCACCAACATCATATTTCCACAACAGTTCTCAGTCATCCAGGTCTTGGTAATCCAAACGTAGCTGGTGTTTCGGGAGAATTGTCAGTTTATTTCAAACCCAATAATAGACTTAGACAGAAACTGGTCCACCCCAAAGCAGTGCCATGGTGCAGGCCAAGTGAGACAAAAAGATTTATATGCTTTTTAGGGGGCGAGGGACATAAAATAGTATGTTGCAGCGTGTTGCTATTTCCATGTAACGCAATAAGCTTTTAAGAGAGCCCGGTTTCCTTATACCAGGGTTTAAAGTACACACGCTTGTTATCTAACATTGTCCTCTTGACCTGACTTTTAAATCAGTTATTTACTCAACCGCCCGCAAGTGCAGCTCAATATACAGTGCAGATTTTGATAACAATAAAAATATCAATCATTCACAAATGTAATCAGAACCTGAAGAGGCAGTTTTGTAAAATAATTTTGTACTAAATACCACTGGTGATTTTGGTTTGGAAATCATATCAATAGCATATCAACATCTCACTATATCAACTACTCAAGATCCAACCATAAAAAAAACACGTTGCATGGCTCGTGGTGTGAACGGCGCACGTCCAATACACTGCAATCAATATACAAAGTCGCCACACTCATAAACCACAGCCACTTCAGCTCCACAGGCAGGTGAACAACTGTAACAACAGGTTGTGTCACCCACACACACAGTCACACACATATCACCAGTTACACAAATTCCATTATAATTCAAATAATATGTGAACTACATGATCAATTCCATTTAGATTCAAAATAATTTACACTCACTAAGTGCCTTTTCACGAGCTCCTGCTTAACCAAATTTCGCTTCAAATAAACCAATGTGAAAATAAATACCCCCCTGAAAAAAACATGTTTTTATTAAAGAGGCAGCATTTTCTCTACAACATAGGAACGCCCGACCAACATCTTTAAGTTGAAGATTACAATGTCAAAATCTTGGCCAGAGAAGACAAATGGTTTGAGAGAAGAGTAAAGGAGGAGTAAAGGAAGCCACCTTCTCTTAACACAGGAGGTGGACCGAGATTTAATCTGCCATCAATTTACAATACAGTCTTAACTTCTGTCCCCAAGAAGCTTTAACACCATTCACATCTTGACACTGGAGACTCCCACTGACAATGGCTTCGTTAGAGCTCCATTCATAGGGAAAGTGCTTAAAAGACATAGGTAAGTATCTGGCTGTTCATGAAAATTAGTGTTTCTGATGGGTTTGTAACCACAGAGTTTGCTATTTAAACCTCAACTTTCCGACCAGCTCCTTACAACTGAAGAAGCTGATCAGATGAGTGGCAAAACATCTTCAGGAAACTCACCCTTTTTTTAAACGCCTTTAGTAACGCGATAGTAAAAAGTGTGTTTTTTTACTTTGGTTTTTGGCCTGGTAGTTGTTGCAGGTTTCATCAGGGATGCCGTGCTTGTGTGCGTAAGCGTAGACTCCAATGTGATCTCCTCCATAACAAGAGCCCGCCCTCCCGCAGTCTATCACGTTCTGGACGGACAGGTAGGCCGAGGGCCACGCTCCTCCACGCTTGATGTTGATCCGGTCTTGGAAAAAAAAAAGGACGAGAACAACAGATGTTACCGGGCGTCTTTATCCTGGCTTCAGCTTTCTCACCATGTCACTAAATTCTTTGTAAATAAATGAATTTAGATTCATCAGTTCGTTCTTCCTCCACCCCTCTGTTGTTATGGTTACCGGCTAGCGCACTAGTGGATCCCATGGCCCAGCAGGAGCCACAGTACTGCGGGATGTGCTGGTTCCTCGTGACGCTCACATAATTTGTCCCATTGATGTTCCTCCAGTCCCACGACGTAGGAAGATCCTTCACCTTTACATATTCATGCGGCCGGGCGTATGTCCTAAAAAAAAAAACAAGAAACAGCTGAAAATCATTAAACACACACACACCTCCGCAGATACAGAGATGCTTTATTCATTTATTTTTTACTAGTGTGACCGAATATATCTCCTCTCAGGACTGCGTGGGTTGTGCACCGGCTGTGATTGATTCCTAGGTCCTGCAATATCCTGTGGGTGCTTCTAACCGAACAGGATATTGTTGTGTTGTGTTTCTCATCATTTCAAGCTCAACCTGAACACAATCCAAACCAGCTGGAGTAACTGAAAACAGCTGTGTGTATGGATGTGTATGTGTCGGTATATTAAACAAATTAAATGAGAACAACCCACCTATTACAAAAGGATTACTGTGTAATCCTGTAATAAATAAGAAGAAATACCATAAGTCACATTTCTGTTTCATGTTTTCGGGGAGTTTCTCAAAGGCTGAAAGGGAATCACATCCACGAAAATGTGTAGCAAAATAAAACTGCCTTTAATCCCGACAACTTTCTTCAGTTGAGTTTTCTTAATTTTCAAACTTGTACAGGCAATTACAGATAATCAGAGAGACATTGTTGGAGAGGGCTTTTGATGAATTTAATGGATAGTAATTACTTTGTAAGCCATGCAGAACAGAAACACCCCACTGACACTGATACATTTGTGAAGCAGTGGCATTTTAATACTGATTGTCTAGTGGAGAAATTTCATTCTGTTATAGTCTTCTGTTTCATTATGTTATAGTCAGTGGTGAAAAACAATACTATGACACTTTGAACTACATTATAGAGGGGAATGGGGGTATTTTCTGAGCCTATACACCTGCTTCTAGTATCTTCTTTGATTAAATTAAATTCAATTAATTTAAATAACCATGCAGCAGGTTTTCTCTACTCTCTCCCACTTCACTCTTTGTGACTTTTTATGCTGCTACTATGACCAGTATGCGTATAGTCTCTCCATTTCATCCATATTTATGGATCAATTCATCCGTTTTTTCATCTCATTGTCAATGTTTGTTTTTACATGTTTACCTTCATACACTAAAAATAAATAAAGTAGCTGGAAGTAGCTCCACATTCACAAGATACTACAATAAAATACAAATATAGAATGCACTTGCCATTTCATTGGGTGCACTAGTTTTGTGTTTGTAGTACACATACATCTATTACTTTGACAACTCCATTTTAGTACCACTGTTGATCATACACCACAAACAACACCCCCCTCTTATATTTATAGCTTATATTCGCATGCATTTGTTTTCACTAGTGTGTCTAATGTTTTGACAAGTGAGTATATATATCATATAAGACAACACTGTGGCATTTGTTTTCCTGCAGAATCAGTACTTTTACTTATATATCTTAAACTTACTTCACTGAGAACATTTCTGCGTTGTTTTTTTTTTTTTTTTAAATTTCAACATTATATAACACAACAATTACTGTTAATAAAGCCGATAGCATAAGTAAAATTACATATATTATCACAGTTACGTGTGATGCTATTAGAATAATCTCTCAACTAATTAATTTACATACATTACTTTACATACCCCAAACATTTCTCTGTGGGGAGTAGTAACGAGCAGTAAACACCACTTTCCTCCGAGCTAAACAATCACAACAAACCTTTAAACTGAGCCACTGTCCCGGTACAAAGTGTTTATAATCTTGTCACTTACCTGACAAACGCCGGTCTGCCGTCTGTGATCGGTTTGTAACAAGGCTCGGACAGAAAAGTGGAAACACTATCCCCAAGAGAAAATAATGACAAACAAACAAATAACAGCAGTTCAACCGTGGAAGGCGCCATTTTGGCTCTTCCCGTTTCCACTTACGCAATGACGCAATCATTGCGCGCCCCCTGTCGGCCAGAGAGACCCATGGCGGCTTCCTTTATTACATGACATCGCTTTACGCGTTTTTAAAGGGAATTACTGTAGTTTTTCACCACTACATTTGTTTAAAAAGTATCATAATCAAGTAACTTACTATATTAGACTTACTATATAAGAACAGATTGATGTTTCAGTAACTGCAATCCATTTACATGATACTTATTCCTTTTAAAAGAATCATTCTGCATACAAAGTGTGTTTAATTTAGGCAGTTTAAGTTTATCTGAATGTGGCATTTGTGATTAGTAATTGATCAATTGTTACTTTACCTCCATTATTGTTATCGTGTTTTATCATATTTTAACATGCACCAAATAAATTAAATGAAAATACTAGCAAATACACCAATATTTTATGTTATTTCAGAGCATGAGATCAACTTAAACAGGATGAGGGGGTTGTTATTGCAGCAAAATAAATGATGAAATGTCTTGGGCCTCATACTCCAAGGACCCTGAAATTGTATATTTTACTTTATATCAAAATGTATTTATGTATTTATGCCAATGTAATTAATAATTAAATTCAGAATATGCAGCACTAATGTACATTACAGAGAAATTCCTTCGAGTGAGTCCTCCTGATTATTATTATTTTTACCTTAATACGATACCGGACCAATTTAATGACCATAAGATCCTTTATCTAGGTGACTTTTCCACAAACATTAAAATAATATACGCAGCATCACTTTGGAGGGCAGATCTGATGATTAGAGCCAGAATACGTTATAAATCATGTTAAGAAATAAGCAAATGATTCGTTTACTAGTGATCTATATATAAATGCTAGAGTGTTGGAGCGGTGTAGGTTTTGAATGCTCAGCAGAAAACTTTTCAACAACATACTCAGATCCAAGTTACAATCACATTACACTTAATGCAGTGCAGATGACTTGTTGGGTTATCATGGAGCACATGCAGCTCTTAACAAGGTTATTATGTTACAGGATGAGGACGGACAAGCGCTGTTTGTATTTTGTGATGGGGGGAGGCACCATTATTTGTATTTTAAAATGATTAAAGATTAGATGTGCATTAGGAACCTAATGAAACCTCAACAGGAACACTGGATAGATCACTCACCAGTTGTCATTTCTCGTACGATCACTCATCCATCTTCAGTTTGTAGTCTTTCTCCTGAGAATGATGATGCTGAGCAGCATCAGGAGTAAAGCTGTGGAGAAAATGTGTTACAAGAAAATGGTATGATGTAAAATGTTCTAAACTAATTTGTGTTAAAACATTTTTATTTCTTTTTTTAAAAAAACATCTTTTCACAAATATATCATTTTAAGTCGCGTTCTCTGATGTTTTATTTATTTATAATTTGATTAAATTGAATTTAAATATATATGTATATATTACACAGTCATAGGTTAAATTGTTTAATATCATGATATAATACTACTATACTACTACTATTATGACTACTATTTTTACTATTCTATATTTATTATTATTATTATTATTATTATTAATAATAATAATAATAATTAGAAGAAGAAGAAGAATCTCCCAAATATTTCATGTATTCATATATTGTGCTGAGACACTCACAGTGGGGGGAACAGATTGTAAAATTTAGACATTTTACTTAAAGAAATATTGCATTAATTAAGTTCTCATAAAAACATATAGTATGATCTGTTTCTAAAATATGAGGTGGTGAAAATCAGTCAAAAAAAAATCCTAAATAACCCTGACTCTATTCTCGATTGTCAGCGTGTTTAGTCATTGTGCTTCAAATCAGGACAGGACTCACAACTTGTTTTTAAGTGCTATTAGTTGTTACTTAAATAACCATCTCTTAGTGTGCCATCACTTTGTTATGTCTAACTCCACACACCGAACCAAACCACATCTGGAAAACAATGCATTGAGTGGAAAGCTGAAGTTCATTCCTGTGACTGCAGGAAAATCAGCAGAGAGTCCGAGGAGCCTGAGGTACCGTTGGTAGCATGACAGTGTCAACGGTGCTTCATCACATAGCAAACCCTGAATCATGACTCCGCACATCAGAAAATGATGATACATGGGACAGTGAGGACGGGGAGGCTGAGTGTTCCCAGAAGGAGTCGCTAACCTCAAATAATTTATTGCTGTGAGTTTAAAGCATCAGTTTAAACCCGACTAGTCGCTAGATGTAAGGTGGAGATAATAACAGAGCAAATAAACATAATTCTGAGCCCTCCGGTATTTTAATCACAAACGCTCTCGACATTCCTCATCACAAAGTCGCTTGCTCCCTGTGTTTTCTGAGCCCAGACGCTCGGCTAGTCCTAAGAAGTCCATTGTGTTTTGAAACACAGACAGTGTTGTCTGCTGCAGCCGCGGAGGAATGAGGTCCCGTTGACCTCCGACCTGTTAGATCATCTGTTAAAAGCTGGGATTCATTCAGAAGAACAAACACTCCTCAATATTGCATGGCCTTACAGCACGAGGCAGACCTCCAGTCAGAGTGCTGCGCAGTTTCCAGGACGTAATGTGATGTTACAATCTGTCAACATGTTGGTTCCTTGTGATGAGGCCGACATCCTGGATGAGCGCATTAGCATGAGCATCTTCCTGCTTTCTAATGCTTAACCGATACCAGCCTTGATGACACCATAAACAGACGTTCAATCATCGGTTAGTGAATGCCATTATCCTCCAGTAACTGGCAATAATAAAACCGAGCCTGCACACTCGCACAGACGGTGAGGTGCAGCAGTGGCAGTTAAATCATTTTGGCTATGTCCGTTTGTCTAGACTCCCTGAGATTCAGCTGCTATATTTTTAATTAATGCCGTTAAATAATGAGATTTAAAGTTTGAGTTTGGAGCTTGTGAGCTTCTGGCTACGTTCAAGTTAGTCCTGAGAGCAACAACACAGCTGGGAAAAAGTTGAGCTACCGTTGCTAACAGCTTAGCAAGCTAACGACCAGGTAGCTTAAAGTAGGAAATGCAATGAAAAGAAAAATATATGTCATGTTTCTGAGATGTAATATAAAAACTATAATTATGTAATAATTATATAAAAACTATATTATAGAACATTAACTTCAGCTGATATGTTTGCCCATATTTAAGAGTAAACTCAAGACGGACAGCGCCCTCTTGGTATTCGCAACCTTGTAACTGTAAATATTACATCTTTGGTGGATGGTAAATAAAGTTCTTTGCTTAATTTTTGTAATATGTTTGAGAAAAATGTTGATACGATGTCATAGCATTTCCTACATTTGGTCACATGGTTATTAGCTTGCTAACTGTTAGCCTCGATGGCTTTTAGACGGCAACAATTACTTGATTGATTTTTCCACTTCAACACCAAACATTTTGCATAGTACAGCTTCCCATGTCATAACCAGAGGTTCACATGTTCCATTTGAACTTAGCGACACTATCCACCATAATCTCTGGACAATACATCAATCTATATCTCATTTCATCACTTCATTCTGTGTTTTTTTTAAAAAGCAATACTCTTTTGGTCATTATTCATTGATGTCAATATGTATATTCAGCTTCCATTGTTTCAACCCATTTGTCCACCTCAATTCTACCTATTTGACTTTGGTTAGTTGCTCACCAAACTCTAAGTTAGTTAATTGCTTATTTGGCACAGTCTGCAAATATTTTTTTACTAAATATTTTTTTTCTTCTCTTAATATTTTTACTCATATATAGCTTTCTTTTCCAATAACCATAATCTATTATTTTTATCCAACTTGTTTTTGCACTGTCTTTCCCTCTTATCTGTCTTGTCTTGTCTCTGAAAATGTCAGCAAACAAGCCACAACTCATGAAACTCACGGACTTGGACTTTATCAAAACATCTCGCCTTACAAGGCCTCTCATGAGGACCTCTGCCGTGAACATGGTCAACACATCCCCATTTGAAGAAAGGATTGTGTGAGCTTAAAATGGATGAGGCCACTAGTGGTCCCCTGATGCTTGCACTGCCACGAGGTTGACATTTGTGGTTTGAAATACCCTAAAACGGGGGGTCTTCAACGTTTGTCATGCCAAGGACCCCCAAATTGATGGAGAGATTAAGTCCTACCTACTATATGTGTCCTATATTAAACTCGTTCAAGTGACAAAGAGATCTTTTTTGAGCTGTACCGTTAGCTGTTAGCTTCTCTTATGCTAATATTGGAGTGTGTTTCTGTGATTTCACCTGGGGACTGAATAGGCTCTACACAGTCAGCGTGTAATATTCGATCTTGTGATTGGCTGAGCAGTGATGGGGCGTGGCCTACTGTGTACAGGAGGCTTTGATTGACAGGTCTAGGCTAATGTGGCGCTCTGTGTGAAACGGTGCATTGTTGAGACAATGTCTCCTGCCTCCATTTATCCCTTTACTAAAAAAAAAAAAAAAATCTAATTGTTCAATACGTTGGAGACTAAATACCCACCAATCCATGGACAAACCCATATTTGCTGCTAGGAAAGCTAACATGCTAAATATTAGCTTTGCTCATTTGCTGGGAGCCAGGGTGACACTTGGTTTTGACATATGTGTTATTTGAAGCTGCCGGATTATGACGACTGTGAAAGAGCAGAGAACAAACCATTAAAATTTAATACAGAATGAAGACAGTGCAGATAAATTCCTAAAGAGAAGAGCCGCCCGCAGCCACCACAGAAAGACGCTTAAAAGCCCACTTAAGCAGAAGCACGTTTAAAGTGCATGGAAAGTGCATCTATGTAAATATTGAACACGGACACAGTTTGGGTTTCACTCACGGATCAATATTGAAGCAATCTGCACGTTAATCGGATTTTCACTTCTGCTTCATTCTCGGCAAACGCAGCTGCAGAGTGACAGCACGGGACATCTGGTGAAATCAGAAAGAAATTTCAGCGTTTAGGGCGATTTTCTCTGCTCGCTTGAATGTTTCATATCGTGGCGAGGTTTCTGGGCTCAATCAATAGGCCATTTACCCACTTATCTCATTTTCTACCTTTGCAAGAATCTTTCTGACGGGCCTGAAGTTGAAGGAGCACTTTTGGGAAAGAAAAAGGGAATCAATGTGCTGATGAGGGCTTGAGTGATTTCGTTTAAATGTCTGGAGCAAGAAAAGTTGACCTGGAGTTGAGATTCATCACCTGATGTCTTCAAAGCGTTTCAAGCCCAAAAAGTTGTTGCCATCTCACCTGAAATATAGGGTTATAAAATGTATGTTTACCTTAAGCATCATTAAGATTATATAACTAAATAAACGTTAGATACATTAAATTAACATGTCTTTGTCCTGTTTTCTTTTCGTCTGTTATGTACAGTATTGCGTCTGTATACCTTTCCCCATACTATGATCTTATTCCTCCTCAAAGAACTTAATTTTGGACACAATATTTACTGCTATCATGGCTCCAAAGGTTTAATCCAGACTAAATTATCTCTACATCTTTTGGAAGGACAAGAATGTAAAAGAATTTGTGGTTCCAAAGGATAAATCTTAATAACTTCTCCTGAGTTTTGATCTTGAGAAATGTTGGCTGTATGAATTTAAGTTTAATTAATTAAGTGTAGTAAGTTTTCCTTTAGACTTAGACTTAGACAGACTTTAATGATCCTACTTCCCATACAAAATTGATTTTGAAAGTCTTAATATCGATTTTGAACATCTTCTACACCACCACCACCACTTTTTCTGCACAAGAGCAATAAATTAGAAATGGATCATTTGGATTAATATTGTTTTTTGACTCAATTTGTCCATTGAATTATCACTGTCATCTGATGTACATATGTACAACTCGTATTTTAAGCTGCATTTCAAATTTATCAGTGGACTATGTAGAATATTACAATATATCGCAATATCATAATGTCGCAGTAATGTATCGTGATACGTATCGTATCGTGAAGTCCTTACCAATACCCACCCCTAGTTGGCATAAAATAAAAATGACCATTTAGCACAAAGCATCACTGTGCTGAAGTAGGACCTCAAACCTCTGCTTGTTCAGCTGGAACCTCTAAGTTACATTTTTTGTTCCTGTGTCAGTGCAGCTCTGCAGCCAGCGCCGTAGGTGATGTGCGCCTTCCAAGATATGTCAACACGTTGCGGCGATGCAACAGAAAATTTTCCTTCCCTCAGCCTCCTACGCGTCAGATATACGCTCAACGCGGTGGCACAGAAATCACATCCTCGTTGGATTTTGGTGGCTTTACACCAGAGCAAGTCACTCACCCAGGCCGCGGCGCTTTGAAGATCTGACACAGCTTTAATCCTGGATACAAATATAACCCTGCATCTTTAAGCCATTAGGCGAGACATGTGGTTTTTGGACACAGTGCTCATTTGGAGTGCTCTAAAACACAGTCCTCCAGGATAATACAACCGTGTTACTGTTAAAATAATGAATGTGGGGCAGGTGAGCGAGGAAGCAGTTAACCTGGAGCTCCGCTTCGTGTGTGTGCGCGGCGCAAAGCTGTCGAGTCCATTTGACCCGAAGGTTTATCAATAACTCCCTCTCAAGAATCGGATGAATAATGGATCAAAGACAAATGTTATTTAAGATTCACATCCATCTGAGGGGATTAGATCAGCAGGCCCGGACTTCAAACAGCAGAAACAAATCAAGGGCTGACATGTTTTGAGGTCGGTTATTGACTGCTGCTGGCTACGGTTCAGCGGGGGCCTCGTGGGCGGCTCTGACTGCTCCCACATGACCGCCGCCGCAGAGCGTCCAGCCTGTCTGGGCGTCCGGTGAAGAGTGGAGATTCAGGGCAGAGGTTGGCAGCGAGCAGCTCTTTTCCCTCAGCAGCCTTCAGCTGTTTATTTTTCCCTATTTTCAGAAACCAAATCCATTTTGGTGATTAGGCCAAATGATGATTCATCACATCACAAGCGGGACCTTTGCTGCTTTAACTGGACGTAGAGGACAGTCATTTGGCTCGGCCTTGACGACTCCCATGATTCCTTGCTCTCTTCCTGCATAATGCACTTCAGAGGAAACAGCAGCGTGGATCATTTTCTTGTCAATGCAGTCACTAAATATATCAAAGCACGGTGCATTGATTGCTTTTATTCTCAGGCTAATGATGCTCCCCTCTGTTTTACACACACAAGTAAACGTGACGTCGGCATTTTTTAACTGTCCCAACAAGACAAGAGAAGCACATCTGGAAACTAGAATTAGTTTTAACAGTATTTATTGGTTTTAACAGTATGTATGGCAAATCATTTCTAAATTTCAGCGGGAGGATTAATGCGTGCCCCGACACGTCCATGATGCTGAGCTACCGAGGAGCTCGATTGACAACAGCTGTGAGGATCAAATAATCGTTGGAAGATCTTTGAGCGTCTCTGCACTTCTCTCACAAAATAGATGGTGTTATTTTAAAACTGAAGTCAAGCGAAGAAGTCACCGCCAGCCCTCGGTGTACAGTGGAGGGACTCCAGGCAGCTTTATTAATGACATTTTACCATGACTCATTAATGACTCAATGCTGAATAAATGAGCGGAGAAACATGATGAATGCAGGTATTTTAACATAATATCAAACTCAGTGATGTCTTTTAAAAAAGCTGACAATGACTCCGGGGGCCAGACGAAAACATTTAAGTGATTTCATCCTAACGGCGAAAGCTGTTCTATCCACAGGATGCGGCGTCTTTTCCAGTGATTTCATCAGTGTAAAGATAATGAATAACACGATATGGGCCTCAGTTGTTAACTGTATGGATCTGAAAGACAATCCTCTTTTTCCTTTTCTGGTTCACTCCACTGAGGATGCTCACGCTTTTAAGTTCAACCGGTCACATTTTGCCACAGTCTGTTGTGTCAGATCATCTTAAAACCCCCCCTCCGCATCATTTACCTCCATTTCCATCAGAGCCAGCCCGCACCAGCTGCATCACATCTACTCCGCTCACTTCAACTCTCTTTCAGCACCACCGGTGCCTGGAGAAATCCCCCTTACAGTGACTGTCCCTGTAAAAGTACGCTGTCACGATGTCTTTTCAGCTCCTCAACTTTTTTTTTTTTTTTTTTTTCAAAGAAATGACATTAAGCTGATGTGTTTGGGTGAAAATGGTTTCCGTTTTCCACAGACTCCGAGCCGACACCTCACTGTGAAACCTTTAATGTTTTTCCCCCCCTTTAACTTGTCACACACTGTGTCTGTGTTCAGATAAACAATTCACTCTGTAAAATATTCCTATCTGTGCTTCTTCAGTGGGTTAGATAATACTTTTATGTCTGCGTGGTACTTGTGTAGATAAATAGAGCTTTCCACAGGTAAACATCTTACTAATATCTCTTAATTAACGAATGAATTCATTGTTTAATTTATTTAATAGGAGAGTTTAAAGATATGTTTAAGGTTTTAGAGGAAGAAATTGCAGAAATTAGTCTATTTCCTGATAACAATGGTTTATCCATCTGTGCAGCCTTCTCTCTCACGGTTGCCGAGCAACAACTCATTCACTTTGCAGACTGAGTTGGTGATTTTATCTTTCAGTTTTTGCACAAAATGAGACAAAATGTCAATTGGTGAGTTTTAAAAAGGGGGCACCCACTTCTCATAGTTAGCTTAGTGTAGACACAGGCTGTCTCCTGTATTTTTGCTAAGCTAAGCTAACTTCCTTCTAGCTTCCTCCTGGCGCCATATGAGTGGTCTTCAAATTAAAAAAAAAAAGGTCAAATAAATTTTCTTCTAACTGCTTTCTGCCTTTTAAACCAAATACCGGACATGAATCAGTGGCTAACCACACTCATCACCTGAATCAAATTCCCTCAAAGTCTGTTTGGTTGCTTTCCCTCAACTGTCAGTTCAGAGGTCAAACTCAGAAGAGGAGTAAATAGTTTCTTTCTTTTTTCTTTCGCAATGACACTTCTGCAGCGGCCGCCACCATTTATTTATCCCTTACCGTGCGTGTCATACTAACCCACGCCGCAGCATTTTGGGTGGATTTTTTTGGGAAATTAAAAGAACAGATGTGTGCACATGTTTATTTATCCAGTCAACGACTAGATTACATGTAATTAGAGATGTTTAAGGACATCATTTAGAGCTGAAAACATCTTGGTTAAAATAAATTTTCCAGCCTCCAAGGGGAAATGTGACAGGCCTGTTTTGTGGTAACCCGGATTTGTGCCAGCTGGATTCACACCGGTAGGCGTCGCTGTTTCTCTCTAATAAACAGCTGGACTTAAAGTGCTCCAATAGCATCTGAAAGCCTCCTTAAAATGTATAAAATATTCCTGGAAGTGCTAATTACTTATATCGGGATTTTAAGATGCAGGTTAAATACCAACCTAGTGAAATAGTTTGGTAAAAAAGCTCCTGCTCTGTGGAACAAGTTATCTTTTAATACTTGTAGCATTTTCATCCACCTCTGTGTCCCACCTCTTAGTTCCAATTATCTTAGGGGGCTGGGCTTGCTACCGGCTGCGCACTTCTGATTGGCTGAACCTGGTGTCGATCGCAGGCTTGTCCTGTATCCTCCTGTTGGCGAATACAGTCCACGCACCAGAAGTCAGAAAGTCAAATTTCACCAAGAGGGTTAAAGGAAAAGGCGAGATTTGTCCGGCTACTGAACGCGTCCTTTTATCGCGCCACAGTCAAGAAGTGAGTTTAGGCTGTGAATACTCCCTCCTTAATGTGGGTTTGTTGCAAATAAGGAGGTTAATTGGACTTGAGGACTTGTTGGCTTCCTTTCTCCGGCTTTTTTTATTTTTACGCGCTGGGCTGTTTGCGCACCTGAGACCGCTGCTCAAGCCCGTGCAGCGCCAACATGACTTTGACGCATCCGAGCATCTGAAACTATCATGGTGACATTATTCCCGGAGGACATTGGCGCTGTGGTGAACCTCGGTGAATGCGCAGTCTCCCACTGTGGAATAGCCGAGTCCAGGTGTCTCCAGTGGGGAGCTGATGTGGCCGTTTGGAGGAGCCAGCCGGGATTTGACAGAGCGCAGGAGTTTGGGATGCAAGAGAGACCTTAGAGAGACTGTCCTCGGCTTCTTTTAGCTGGATTCAACGTCGGGCTGCCCGGAGCCATGGCCTCTGAAGTGGTGTGCGGGCTGGTCTTCAGGTTACTGCTGCCACTATGTCTTGTGGCCGGTGAGTTTGTTGTTTAATCCACACTTTCTTTTTTAAATTCACATCCCCTTATATTAAAATCATTACTTATAAGTAATTTAATACCAATCAGATTAATTTAATGATATAATCTTAAGCTTTAAGTCATAGGTGTGGACTTTATTTTCGTTTTTATATATTTTATATATATATATTTTCAATATTTAAAGTATTCGTACATTTAGGATGTTTGGAGCAGCATTCAGATTTATGGTTATGTGAAAACCTAATTGATTTTTTATGATGATTTGTGTTTGACCTCCTGATGCTGGAGGTCACAGTTCATCCGTTCATCGCCGCTGAGGTCTGCTGCTCTAAAGGCGAATCCAGACAAAGTCCTACACCACCCACTATGTACAGATTACAAGGCAAAGCCGTCATTTACCACCACCTCCACCAACAGCTCCGTCCTCCACCTGGCTGTCATCTTTTATTGGATTTAGTAAAGGAAACGCAGCCGAAAACAAAGCATCCGTCAAAGCCACAGTGTTTATGTTTCACTTAGAAGTGTCTCGTCAGAAAAAAACAGAAACGTTAAGTCAATCAGAGTAGTAGCGTGGTGGTTTTGTTTTAATCAGAATGAAACGGGACCGTAGCTGAATTACGTGCACTGTAACAGTGTCAACACGCCACAGTGTCTTTGTTTTTGTTACTGTGACATCTGAGTTTTTCTCAATGGCTCTTAATGAATCATTAGTGGTATTATTGATTGTGATCTCCACTCACGGTGTTAATGGTATTTATGTCACCTTGACAGGGTTAGAGCTGCACCTCTTGTGTTGTTTCACATTCCCTCAGAGTTTCTTTCTTTCTTTTTTTTTTTTTTTCCGCAGAATTGTGTTTACTGAATTTGTGACCTTGTTAAGGAAGGCACTCGGCACGGATGAAGTTGTCATTGCTGTGTTGTTGAAAAGTTCCTGCCTGTTTCACTCCTTTGCTATGCAGATTTGGGAGATGATTCACGCAGTGAAACTTGGCAGCTTTTATTGGGCTTTCATCACTTTTAAACATCCAGGGCAAAGACTAGTTTCGCAGTTTTGTCCAGATGATTCCGCCGCGTCACCTCGGCTGCAGGCTCTTTAAATTAAATGCAGCTTACTTTACGTTTCCAGCTGTAATCCTGTGGTAGGCCACAAGTGAAAAGTGATTAGCGTCAAACTGCCACTGAGGTTCCAGGGTGGTCTGAGACTTACGAGGTCGAGGTACTTTTAAAACTAACAGCATGCTTTCTATAGATAAGACCCACTCAGTGCCGCCATAATGCATCACTTGACAGGCCGATTTCCAAAAGCAATTGTGAGGCCATGCATTGTCTCCATTAATTCGTGGAAAGTCGTTTTAACAGTATGAATTAATAATGCAGCTGCGAAAGGAGAGAAGAATTGCCCTTCCCTTTTATCGTAAACATACCTTTAATATTTTATGTTTTTTCAAAGTGCAAATGAGTACTTGTCATTCGTTGCCGCCGCACGCAGCAACTGACAGGATGGAGGAAATGTAAAATGGAAAGGAGGCGCAGGAACAGACAGCGTCCGGGGTGACAGATGGTGTTTCTGTTGTCTGTTTTTGTTTCATTGTTTCTGTTTATTAGTCTGAGATCTCACCTTAATAAAAACACGGTGGAGCACAATGGTATCAGCTCCCAGTATCATGCCGATTACTATTTTATCATAGTTACTGTGCACAGGTTAACTTTCATTCGTGTTTCGGCGCCGGGAAATATTGAGTAAAAAGTGTATTTCATGGCCTCTTGGCGGTAAATAAACAGAGAGTAAACAGCACAGCAGATGTTATCTGACCCCGAACACCGAAGCCAACCTTACCGTGTCTCTTCAGTTGTGTAATATACGTTGCAGACTGTTGCTTTTCTCATGTCCTAGTGAAAGACTCGTCTGCTGACGTTACATAGTCTGTGTTTCCTGTTGGCCATCTGACAGCACCTCTATTGAAACGCACAGAACTGCTGGGCCCATGTGTACACAATCCCCTCAACCACCACCACCGCCACCACCACCACCTTCACCTTCACACACAAACACACATTTGCACACAGCTACGGTTTTGCTGATCAAACAGGGACGCTGTTTATGTGTTTACTGGCAGAGTTTTTGCAGAGTGTGAACACGAGTGAGAGCATGCACTTTCCCAAATGTCTGATTTGATAATGAACGTGTGGCGTGAAGGTTCAGGCGGAGCAGAGCAAGATAGGACGACACTGAAATGAACACAGGCGGAAGGTGACGTGCAGATACTTAAATAATGGGAGCATCACTTTAATTTGATTCATTTGTACACTCGTCTATAGATGCACTGCTATGTAATTGCAAATCTTGAGGCAAACACTGGGATCAAAACCCCATTAATGTAGTTCATCATAAAAAGTCTTTTAAAAAGTTATGGCAAAAAATATTGTTCAGGATCATATATATTAAGCAATTAAAAAAAGGTTACCCAAGAAGGTGGAAAAAAAGGAAAAATCCTCAGAATTAATATAATATCATGAAATCGTTGTGAAGTTCTCAAAAAAGGAAGGAAACACCAAAAAATTCATTTTTACCATTTAATTTCAGCTTTACTGTGATATAAATACTATCTTAAGTACATGGCACTAAAACATGTCAACACTGCTTGTGCTAACACGCAGTTAGCCTGCTAGCTTGGACAAAACATTCAGATTGACGGTTACAGTTTGTTACAGTCAATTTGAATGTTTTGTTCAAGCTAACAGGCTAATTTAGCATAAGCTACTGATATCAGGTGTCCCATTGGAAAAGTGAATGCCATATTCTTCCTCTTACTAATGAAATTATGTTTAAATAATAAAGATTGAAATACTTCATTTCTCAATTTAACAACCAAGCAAGGAAGTATTTGATTTGCCAGAAAAGCTTGTCTGCTATAACTTGTAGCTACAGGAGGCTAATGTTACCGGATACATTATTATTTTATTGTTTAAATTTACTTGTGCTTTTAGTATGATACTGTTGCTGTGGTTATTTTAATTAAAGTTATACTGTATTTTTTAGTCAGAGCTCCCACAGTTTATTTGTTTTTTTTTTTTACTACTTTGTTGGGTCGGTATGTGGCTGCAGACTAGCTTGTGCTAGCGTTTAGTTAGCTAGCCAGTTAACCATGATGCTGATGTTTAGATATTAGCCATTTATCTTACAATTGAATTAAACAAAAGTACCGATGTAGCAAATGGAATAGAAAATGGGAATTTAATTTGGAACAACTGCCTGTGATTTAGCAAATTTAACATATTTTGTTAGTTGCTATGTGGCTACAAGCTAGCTTACACAAGCTTCTGGCATTAGTTATGGTCATCTAGCTTGTTAGCTAGGTACCAGCAATGTTTCTTGTGAACAACTTAAAGACTTTAATCCATATTTCCATATCCATCTATATATTAGCACATCTCCAGCTATCAATTAATTATTATTAATCAGGGCTCTCAAGTTTTGAACTCAGCTTGGAGTGAGAGTGGGATGAGGATGAAGTGTGCTTGAAGATAATGTATTAGGATATCAATCTAATGAAGGACAAATTAATTTAAACAAAACGAATAGTTTCAGGACCAAAAATTAAGTGTGCGTTTGTGTGATTACAGTGCTGCTGTTTCACCTGGCAACGAGAAATATTATTTTCTGCTAGGTCAGCTGAGTTTAACACTTCTCAGCGTGAGAAATCGTACAATCTGTGAACTTACTGAATTATGTAACGCTCAATGCCTTGTATTAATTGTTTACTTGTTAAACAGAAAATTAATAGCAGCTATTTGGGTTTAACTAATTCATTATTTTAGCTATTTTCAACCAACAATGTCAAATATTTCCTTGTTCTATGTTCTCAAATAAATTGATTTACTTAAACTGAATATTTCCCCCTAGGCTGTGGGAAAATCTGGCTGACATATTTGCACAGTTAATTGTGAAAATATGTTTTGTTTCTCTTTTGTTATAGTAAACTGGGCATGTTTGGATTGGGACTGAAAAATGGACATGCATGTAAAGACCTTATATTCTGGGAACGTGGACTTTTGTCCATTTTTATATTTTACAGAGCAGAAAGAAAATAACGAAATGGTTAAATAATGAAAATAGCTTTTACTATCAGCCCTGAATACAAATAGCTTCTCCTTGAAGATGTGTTGTGTTATGTGGTTATACCTAGCCAGAAAACCTTAGTTTCAAGTTTCATGCTCTGATGAAAATAGTTAATGTGGTGTGCTCTTTATTGCTTTCTTCTGAAGGGTTTACATTCCTCTGTTATCACCCAGTGCTCAGTTTGGCCTGGCACTGCATCACTTCATCAGGTTTTGGGTCTTAAACTCCCGAAATCAATTGGTCCTGACTTCACACGAAAGCCTGATTTACTCCTCTTGTGTTTAGCCTTTGTGTGTCTGTAATAATAGGTTTGACTCTAAGAGACAAAAGCCCGATTCAACCATGAATGGGGATTTTTGCTGTAATCTGATGTCGGAAAACAACAGCAGTTTATTTTCACTCCCTGTGTAAAAATCCTCAGATGGTGAGTCATACAGCAAAGGAAGACTGTGGTCAAGTGTCTGCAGGCTAAAGCAGCAGGAGCGTACGGATAGATTATCTATATCTACGATCAGTATAGATAGACACTACCTTAGGTTTATAACTCAGATGTGCAGATGATTGATAGTGACTCTCCAGGCTGCCAACTTTGGTAAAATTGTCCGTTTTAGGGCTTATTTAATGCCACATTTTAATGGAAGTAAACCTGAAGTGGGTGGTTAGAAATGGTGCAGAGTGAGATACCAAAAAATTAAAGATTGTGACTCATTCACTCCTCATTCATCCATGATGCCGAGGCTGCTAAAAATAACAATGCGCAATAAAGCGCATTTTATGTAATTTGTGGTTTGTTATGCACACTTGAATTAAATCGCAAAGATAATCTACCTTTAAATCATTTGCACAAAGGCGAGAGCCTAAAAAACATTTAATAACGTTTGTTAGTTTTCATCAGTCTGTATCTGAGCACTGAAAAAAGGACCAGGAGGTGCACTTACTGTAGGGGAAAAGGGTCAGAGCCAAGTCAAATGTCAATGAATAGCTCCATTGAGCGCTCAAAGATAAATAAAAGCACCATTTTCGGCAGTTAAGTGTAATTTTTCAGTAGTAGTTCAAGACCGGTAGCCGCCGAAATCTGTGACTGAGGCGATAACTTGCGCAGCCGACCGGGTTGTAAACTCTAAGTTCTTGTTGATATAACCGCAAAGAGAAATGTGGGAGGTCAAACTGTGTGTCCACATTTTACACAGAGCCACTGTGTATCTCCATCCTTGACTCCCGAACTAAACATTTTCAAAGAAATGTCAGCGGCTCGTCACATATTTTTGTGCGTATTGAGGAATTCCCGTGAGCTGATACCAAACCGTAACTGTCTGCTAAAAGCTGGAGGACATGCTTCATGTACGGGCTTCAGTGGTGATTTCAGTAAGTGTTTGCTACAGTGCGGTTCACTTGGGATGCGTTAATTGGTGTTTAGACAGCAGGTCATGACGGCTGTTTAACTGGTAAAAGCCCCCGTTCGGCTCAGATGGTCACTCTGACTCGGGAAGTGAGGCGCGTTCGATCAATGAATGTGTTTTGGAAGTCATGTTTGCACTTAGGCATTTTAACTTTCATCAAGAGACCATCAAGTCTTCCTTCATGTGCCTGGACAGGGTGTGTGTTCAAATATATATATATATATATATATGTACAATTCTGTGCAGACGTTGAAGGCAGGTGTGAAATGATGCTGAAAACTAAGAATGCTTTAAAAAAAATGGGCAAAATGCAGTGAGTGACAGCATCTTCTAGCTTTCAGTTTTTGAGGGAACTCGGCTGGTAGGTTGATCCAAACATCTTGGAGAACTAACCACAGATCTTCTGTAGATGTAGGTTTCCTCAAATCCTTCTTTCTTTACATGTAATCCCAGACAAACACTCTGTGGTGTTGAGATCAGGGCTCTGTTGCCATCACTTCCTAGGACTTCTTGTTCTTCTTTACACTGAAGATAGTCCTTAATGACTTTGGCTGTATGTTTGGGGTCTTTGTCAGAATAATTTTGGGGCCTCTCTGATGGTATTGGATGGTGGATACGTCTCTGCCTGTATTTCTCAGCATTGAGGACACCATTGACCAAGTCCTCAACTCCTTTTGCAGAAATGCAGCCCGAAACTTGCAAGGAGCCTCCACCATGCTTCACTGTTGCCTCATTATTGTACCGCTCATCAGTCCAGACCACCTGCTGCCATTTTTCTGCTTTTTCTGCTCCCCAGTTCTTATGTTTTCATGCATAGTTGAGTCTCTTGGCCTTGTTTTTAATATCAGAGGGATGGAATTTTGTCTGCAAGTCTTCCCTGAAGACCACCTCTGGTCAGACTTCTCCAGACAGTAGATGGTTGAACCTGGGTGCCACTGGTTTCTACCAGCTCTGAGCTGATGGCTCGAACTTGATGTGTTTTTTTTTTTCATCTGCTGCACTAAGTTTCCTTGGCCGAACACTGCGCCTACAATCTTACAAAACCCCTGATTTGTGCGAGTTGTACCCATTAGGATTGATGCTGGTTTGAAGGCAAAGGGCAGTAACACGAGGTCTTGATGTGACTTAGATGTTTCTTTTGTTCGCTCACTTTGCATTGCGTAAATTGATGAAAATAAGCAGTCATTTATATTTTTGAAGGCATTCTTAATTTCCTAAAAGTCCTAAACCTGCCAATTTTTAATCATCTGCACATATATATATAATATAATACAATAGTACTACAAACCACATCATCTGAAATTAAAACACAGTTGAATCAATAGCTCACTCAGTTATTTTCAACGACATCCCGTGCACAATAACCTCCATGAAGTTTTACATTAGAATGCATTTGTTATCAGTGGTGTACCTGTGGCAAGTGAGCGTAAGTGTGGTCGGGGTTTGTGTTCGGGAAAAGGTGTGGAAGGAGTTACATAATCCTGTGTCATGTGTGGTGACGCATCCTAAATACTTAGAAACATTAGAAACATTAGATTAAAGCTTCATTAAATTCACAGTGGGGCAGGACTGCGGCACTTCTCATCATATCTCTGACCTGATGCAAATAATTATAGTTATTTTTAACAATGATATAAGATCGAAAAAAGTGGAAGAACATCACTTTGGAGAAACTGGAACCAGAGAACGAACCGAGCAGTTGCCAGTAAACTAAACAAAAATCAGCTCTGTGCTTTTGTGGATTCATAATATTCAAATTTTAAACATCAGAACTAACTTAAAATTAATCAACATCACTTACTAATTTATTTTCTTGGCTAAAGTCGAACATCTTGTTCCAACATTTCACGCTCTTCGTGCTCCATGTGTTTTATTTAAAGAGCTGGCAACCAAAAGTTATTTTCCTGTTTTGAAAACTCTGAGGTATACGACGCATTTTAAGAGTTTCTGCTGCGTGACGAGAATCGAATTTATTTTTATTTATTTTTTTGTGCAGTTTAATCATGAAAAATTATCCCATTTGAGTAATTCCCAGAGACCCTGAAATAGAATGAGATTCTCGCAGAAAATAAAATAAATAAATAAATAAAATCCTCACTTTGTACGGCCGCACTCTCTTGAGGCGTTTTCCAGCGCAGCGGTCGAGACGTAACCACAGGCTGCTCAGTCAGTTAATTGTCTCTCTTAACACCTGAGGACTTTCGGCCGATTATTGTTCTTCAAAACAAACGTCGGTTCCCTGAGTGACCGAATTAAATGCAGGATCTTTCTGTGATGCAGACCAGATGAACAGATAATGAGGCTTGAGAGTGTGAAGTTAAGTTGGAGGAATGTTTATTACTACTTTCGACACCAGGAACATTTTAATGAATTTCACCACATGTTTCTCTCAAGTCTGTGTTTAGCTGATGACCCGGCTGCCAGTTTCTGCACTTTATGTACCATCAAACATTGTTTTAATGCACACAAAGCAATAAAAAATGCTACTGAACCGGTGGCATGAATGGATTTTTATTGTATTTTTTGTGTGTGTGTGTGTTATGGAGAAGTCTTAGCTGCTCATTAAACATTTTGTGTTTTTCTTTCTGCAGCTTGCCTGTTCAGGTACAATGCCCTGTCCTTCGTCTACCTCATCTACCTCCTGCTTATTCCACTCTTCCCAGAGCCCACAAGCACAACAATGCAAGGTAAGATACACGCACGCACGATACACGCTTTGCGTCGCCTGCACAATCTTCACTGCCTCCCAGAAGCCTCCAGTTTGAGTTGCAACGTTGTCCTCTGTAATACAAACCAGCCCTTCTCCGGGAGACTCGAATTTCCTTGAGATGAGGATGGATTTGGCACGTAGCTTGGTCGATGAAAGGTAATATCGGTGGGTGCGGGCATGAGTCCGTCTGTAATAATAAAAATGATCCACGGCTAGCCAGATCTGATAGAAAGCCGTTTTCTATGAGGACCTGATCTGAAGCCCTCCTGATGGAAATTGACATTTTCGGCTTAGGTTCAGAGTAGTTGCACAAATAACGCCCGTATAAACAATGAAAGCTCCCAACGCACAAGGTTGAGAAACCCAGAAGAGCGTGTAAAAAGTAAAACTTAGAACTGTTTTTGATAATGACTAACCACTTCTGTTACTAAAGGTTTGGAAACTTTATATTTTTGGTGTTTTGGGTTTAGAAAAGAATGCAGTCAATGGAAGCCTCCCTTAAATCCAGTAAACTAGCGTCCACGCCGTCCTTCGACAACTACGCTTAAGCCTCTGAAGTAAAATAAATCACAATGAACCTCTGTGGTTTATAAGAAGTGACTGAGGTGACTGTTCTCCTTACGGGTGATGAATGTGGGATCGCAACGACCGACTTCTGCCTCGCCTTTATGCACTTCCCTCACCGCAAAATACTAAACAGCACACCTCCCAGACCTCTAATGATATGGGTTTTCTGTAGGAGACCGCATGCTGTGTTAAATAATGTATAAACCCATACAGGCGGAGAGAGGGAACAACTTCCAGTCGTGGAGCCGTCTCCGCTCGTCTCCAGCTGAAATAACAGTCAGGAAGTAAAGGAGGAAGAGAGCAGAGAGAGCAGAGAAAGTGGACCACTTATAGTCTCATCAATAGTTAAAGAGACTTCTGGTGAAGCTAATTTGATAGCTGTTGACTTCCAAGAGCTGTTGATCTGGATTTACATGATTTTGTCTTTCCTTAAATATCATAACTTTTCAGTCTTATAAGCCCAAAGTGGGCAAGTTGCCAACGTTTCTTACGTAGCTTTGGCTAAATTGAAATTGAAGAAATTGACAAAAAAAAACTGTCAAAACATCCATTTCTCTTTGGATTAATCTGAAGATTAAGACTAAAAGTTGTTAGTACAAATAATCTGTCATGATATTGCAATAGTACCCCCCTTAAGTTTAAGGGATATTGTGTCGTACAATTGTAAAACTGTTGCTTAACCCCATGAGAGCCGAGTTAGGACCAGAAAAATTACGCTAGAGAGACGGTATCACAGTATTTATTTATTTTTATTTTTTTTCATGCATAATCACGTGTTAACAACATTTTCTACTGGTTGAGAGAGGAATTAATGCGGTAGATTGACTACGGATCGACTGTTTTACTGTGATGATGAGTAAATATTGTAGAATAATCCCACACTAGTAGTAAAACAGATTTGCGTGGCCCTGTGTTAGCACTGCCTGCTCATGTGGAAATCCAGGGTCATTTATAGCTCGGAGATAAAAAAATAAATAAATAAAAGAATTAAATGTTGTTAAGACGAAATGACGAAACAGTGACAATTACGGTTTAATTTATTTTGACATATTTATTCATAGTTAAACATATTTAAACTGTGTGACCGGCTACCGTAATAACCGTAGTCTGCGCGCAACACATTTTTTTTCCTCCTGTATAAAAAGCCAAAATTGGGGACACTTTCGGGGACAGCTATAGCCGGGGAACCCAGAAGTCATTGACATCTGGTCAGTTAAAAACAAACAAAGAGGGATAAAAGGGACAAAACCAGCTGCACACCAACGGCACAACGACTTTGGCCAAAGTCCTCTCGTAATGCTGCTTCATTTTTCGGACCTCTCCATCTTCAACACACCTCACAGTGACACAGTCACACCATGCGTGTTTAGAAGAGCTACACTGAAAATGGTCCTGTCTGAGACAGTGTCTTGCGACGCTTCCTTCCAAACGCTGTGTAATCAAATACACCGGTATATCGTTATATTGAAAATTCATATCATAACGGAAAGAAAATACCGGTGTTCGGCATGAACTGGTAAACCACCCCGCCCTAAGGTGGAGAGAATTTAATGAGATGGGGATGTAGCCTAGTGAAAAACTGCTGGACTGAACAAATTTGTGTGCCAAGTCCTTTTAGAAAACTACAGAGAAGCAACAGAAAGCATCCAAACTGGAAACATCACAATCTGGAGACTGGGATGTATAAAGACTGGGAGGCTCTGCAGTGGATAATTAAAGTCCACCTACTGAGCATCACAACCAGCTTTATTTAACCATGCGTGCACACACGCACACAGGATTTGAAAGTGTACTTAGACGTGGACAGATATGAATGATTTAAAGGAAGAAGAACAAGGGGTATATACTGCATACATGTGCTATGGACAAGACTGAGTCTGTGATACAGAAGTGTCCTCTGCTCTACCATCTGATTTCAGAGCGGTTTCTGTTTACTGGATTCATCCTTCATGCTCATTCAGATTTTTATTCCCTGATCAGAGATTCATTCACAGGAAAGTCAAAGGGAAACACATCTCACCAGTGTCCCAGCATGGCATCAGAAACACAAAGTCTTCTCAGTGTTGAGGTTTTTGTCGACTCCTGAGCAGAGTTTATGCGTTTCCTGTTTGTCATTACAAAATAAAAGAGCCAATGTAGAAATGTAGAAAATGTTACAAGACTCAGGAAACGACGACCAAAAAGGTTATCGAAACAGTCTGTGTGTCGTTTTTGCTTTAAAGCTTTCGACGTTCCTCTGTGTCGTATACGGGACGGCAGCATCTTTTTGAGCCAATCAGAGCTCTGTACACGAGCTGTATATAAGTAAATACTTCAGGCAATACGTAATTTTCTTCTACCAACAACGTTTTATTATTTTTCAACTGGGTGCCAACTTTGATGCTTCAAGAACAGTAAACACTTCTGACTTTCAGAAGAGAACAAAGTGTCCATGAACAGCATTCAATTTGCTTTGGGCATGTCCGAATGGGTGTTTTTGTGCAACATGATCTGAAGTTTGTTTTGTCAGCTTTATGTTCACGTAACCTTTCACCAGACATTGTTACAGTGACTATAAACTGCCAGAGGGCTGTGTTTCTTGCGGAGGGTATGACATATTCTTCTGGTGCACGCTGCCGGGACATGTATCCCATCTGTCTTCGTCGTATGTCTGTCACCGGGGAGGGGGCTGAGCGCTGACAGACGCTGTATGTGGTAGTGAGAGCAAACAGATCGACAATGATTATTATCATTGCACAATAAACCCACATGTTAGTCACCATCCGTCATTGAAGTTAACGCCTGTTTCTGTACGTTTAAAGTGAAAATGATCACTTTAAATGGCAGCAGTTGATTTAAACTCAAAGGAAATTACAGTGTCTGGCCACTTCATTAGGTTCACCAGTGAAAACTAATGTCTTCTAATAGGTTTATGTTGAGTCAGCACCAGAAAGGTGGTAATTAAACTGTGTGATCATTTTGCAGCATGTTTCTTTTATTTAGCCTACTGACTAAAATGAGGTTTTTAGAATGCATTAGTTTTTCTAGTGTTCCTAATGAAGTGGCCGGTCACGGTATCATTATATTATGATCAAATAATCAATAGAGTTGCAACTTTTTCACGGCATTTCTTCATTATTGACTTCATTCCGTTGTTCAGAATATAAAGACTTACTTTCTTACTTAGAAAAAGGCATCTGGGCTTTGTTCTGATGCCGTGCTTCATTTAGTCTGTCAATCTATAAGGACGCGCGTGGTTAAAACGACATTTCTGAATTTAATTTAAACCAAAGGTTGCACATGAATAATTCGTTAGGTGTAATTTGTTTTAAAAAGCTGCAGCAGCGCCCCGAGGACGCATCAGTATACGAGACTCCAGCCCGATCTTAGGCAACATGTTGTTATTTGCGATTTACTCTCTCAAGTCGTAATTGCAGCATTTGGCTTCTCGTTTCCCCCCCGAAGGCATCGGCTTCTCGGTGGAGGTGAGCGAACTCTAAACGGACGCTCACGCTCAGAGTTGGTGCTGTATGCATGGTTGAATGGGGCTCTGATGTGACAGGCTCCCTTAGGGGAGTCTATTATTCCTGTTGCGTGAATCTGTATAAATATTTTATGTTATGGGTGATTTACCTGGTTTATGTTTTAGCTTGTAGACTTTCAACAGCGGGTGTCTGGCTTTAACGCGTCCCCCTGGTTTGGCTTTTTAAAAATCCATCTTCGTCATGCCTTTTTAAGACCTGACACCCTTTGTTCCCTCTTTTGTTAAGTCTGGCACCGGCTTCCTCAAGTTTCTGAAAAACTATGATTTGGCAAAGCCACGTGTCTACATCAGGTTGTCAAATGGACACAATTATCTGACTTCTCTGGAAAACTGAGCAGCAGTTAAGTCCGAACAATGCCCTTTGTGTTTTTAAAGCGTTTTAAAAAGCGCCCCTGGGACACCGTCTTGTCACAAACGCAGATGGCCGTCACACAACAAAAATGTTGTGTTGCAAATAGGAAAATAGGTGGACACAGCCAAAGCAGTTGCAGCGTCCAGAGCCTTAGGATCTACTTGGACGCAGACGCTTGCTAAAACTCCTTGTACCTCACATTTACAAGCATTCTTTTCCCTCTCTGCGTAAGCTCGGGGAATTGCAATGGGAAATTAGCACAAATTGTTTTCAGCATTTAATAAGCCTGACGCGGTGAGTTGCTGCACACGATGTGATAAGGTTGGCCGTCCGCTGGCCCGAGGCACCGCAGTAGCACCTCAACTAAGCCAGGATATTGTGCCTTGCAATCGTAAAACAGTTGCGCGTTCCCCGCAAGGATGCAGTAAATTTAATAAGATGGAGATGTTGCCCCCGTCAAGAACTACCGGACCAAACCGACACGGTGGACGGTTTAATTTAGACAGGGCTCAGCGATAGATGATCGTCGCTGAACATCGTTTCATGAAGCTCACCTTTCCCTAAATATGCATATTTACATTGTCGTGTGAAGAAATCTTCTGAAACATCCCGCTGTAGAGAGTCGTCACCATAACAACTCCTGAAATTATCCCAAATACCTGTAGGTGCATTGTAAAAACTGCAAAATGTCCATGTGTTGAACATCTGTGGCGGCTCCCCAGCCTCCTCGCATCCTTCCCTCCCGGCCCAGCTGTCCACTGACTGTTGTGTTCTTTTACCTACGTGAGAGGAAGACGCCGGTCAGCCAACACCTATAGCATGCGCTCCCCTGGCCTCATACAGCCAAGTCATCCTCTGTGAACACGAACAGCTGCTGCAGCCAGAAACTCAAGAATTTAAATCAATAATAGCTGGTTCTCCTCAACGATGAATTAAAGACTTAGAGATCTTGTGGTCCACCAGAATGTTTATTTGACTTTTCAACAGAAATAAGCTTTGCGCAATGGTAGTGTTACCAGTTCTTAAACAGGATATGTATTGTGATCCACAGCAAATCCCCCTTGGGTGCTCTCCCAGTCACCCTCACCTTCTTTAACAATTCAGTGAAAACAGCCTGAAATAAAAATGAGAAGCGGTGGTTGTTCTCGGTTATAGAAAACAGCTGGACGTGTTCAAATACATTCCTCGATCTGTCCTGAGAAAACTGCAAGAATTCAGAAATATTATTACAATCTTAACCTTGCACAACTCAGAGAAGGAGCTTTGTGTTGTGTCTAAAAAAACAAACCACCAAAAGAGGTCCTTTTTCTGTGTTTCAGTGCATGAACGTCAGAAATAACATGTGGGGATCCTTAAAGCTGAGCGAGTGTGAACTGTTCTCCTCCTTTTTAGGCCACACAGGGCGTCTGCTGCAGTCTCTGTGCTTCACCAGTATGTCCTTCCTGCTGCTCCACATCATCTATCAGATTACCATCAACAGCCTCGTGGCCGGGAACTACACCATCGCCTCCGACTGTGAGTACACTGCAGCCTTTATAGTCACGGCTCTGAGGGAAGTGATGTTTGTTGTGTGTGACGACATATGAAAACGCTTCACGGGTCAAGAATTCAGGAACCCGGGAACAGAGTTGATTGATTGGTCGGACATCCAGAAAGCTTTAAAATGAGTTTCATCCTGATCCTGACTTTTAATCTGATGTGAGATCAGATTAAAAATCTCTTTTGTCCTGAGACCCGAGCGTTTATTTGGTATGCATTTTTAGTTTCTCCAAGGTATTTGGGATCAGTTGGACCAGAGACGTATAAACACTGAGCATCATCTTTGAACAGGAAAAAAAAAAAACTGATGTCCTCATATGTGGACACTGGGATTACTTCATTATTTATATTATTGAGTATTACACAAGATGAGATGTTACTATCCCTTGTGCACATTTAGAAGCTCAGTCCAAATGAAAACCGACCAGCAGGCTAGCAGTCAGCTACCAGCTAGCAACCAACAAGAAGACACCAGCTAACTAGCCTAGCCAACAGCAGTAGGTATGAAGTGATGGGATATGCAGCTACATGTCAACCAGCACTTCTCCCTTGTGCCAAGATTCAGGGCAAGACACATGTGGAAGCTATGTGCAACTAAAAAAACAAAAAACAAATGTCACCTATCAACTAGCAACCAACAAAAAGAATATCTAATTAGCCTAGCCAACAGCAGTAGGTGGCACATCATTGAAGTTTTCAAGTGGGCACCTTCCTTCACCAATGATTTGTTTAGACACCTCAAGAAGGCTTAACAGTGAGTTCCAGCGTCCTGGAGTCACCCCCCCTCCACGCAACCCTGTGACTTTCAACCGAGAGATTAGCTTGGCCCTACTACTGACTACTAAAACCACTCAGCTAGCATTACCTTTAGCATGCTCCCCAGCTAGGATGTTTCCTCCTCAGCCACAGGAACATGATGTTTACTGCCACCCTCTGTTTTCTCCCGTGAATGCCCACCTCGCACAGGAGAGCAAGGATGGATTTTGCCACAAATCCACTGCAACCCACCCCACCCAGCTAGCACGCAGGTGCTCCACCTCGCTGCTCAGCTTGTGCTGCCATCTCTGCATATCTAATTCTAATTATGCATATCTAAAATCACCCAATATGTGACTAAATATAAAACTGTTTATTTTAATACCTGAACATGGCTGTGCAAAGACAGAATTTGAAACAATGAAGTCCCAACGACCTCAAACGAGAACTTGCTGATTAGCGACGTGATAAAATCTGTTAAATTTGTGAGTCGTATGAAATTAGAAACGTTGATAAACATGAAAAAATGAATTTTAACCTTAAAACGTCCACTGATGAGGAAAACGGGTTTAAATGAAGCTGAACAAGCTGCAGTAAAACCTTAATGTCCCCATATGAGGACGCGGGGACTCATGAGGTTAAAGTAGACCTCCACCTTTCACTATAGAGCTTTTGGTGGCAAAGTCCTGTTATAGATTCTGTAATTCATAGTTCAGGGTCTTTAAAATTGATCTTGTGAGGTCATGGTTGTCACACAGGAAGTTGTGTAGACAAAATGTTTAGCGTTCAAGTGGAAGCAACGACCTTAAGTCGTGAGAACACTGGTGCTGGGCAGAACACCCCCCCCGACCCTCCAGAGGAAAATGAATGAATGAATATTCTGTGATGCAAGTTGAGCAGGTCTGCCTTGTTTCATTATTCACTATGAGAATATTCATGTTCAGGATATTCATTATTCTCTAGGTTTGTTTGGTTTGTTACCAAAAAGATGAAGCTTGTTTCACTCCTTGACTCCTAATACTTTGAATTAGCTTCACAAACCTGCTGCTGTAGTAAACATAGATCATAGATCTCCTGGTATCACTGGAGCATGTGTTTACATTTTTTGCGGAGGTGCACATGATCTACGATGTAGCAGAGCTGCACATACTTTACTGTACCTGCTGTAGTTAGAGCGTAACCCCTCAACACTGAAGTGTAAATGAAACTCAAACATAAAGCCAGGCTTTAGTAGGAGAGGAAACCCTCGATCCCGTCTCCTTTTCCAGAGCAATCTCAGCACTCATGTAGGAACAAATTAGTGAAATCTCTACTTGTGGGATGGATCGCTTGCACACATGTGACCCATCCAACGTGCAACGAGCTCTGAAACCAGCCGTCGACGCTGCGTCACAAAGTTGTATATCACCAGAAAAGTCATAGCTTTGCCTGTGGAGACATTTTCATCCAAAACGAGCGAAGACATGCACCGTTTACAGGAGAGAGTAAAATATAGTCAATAATAATTCACGCTTTCTGGAATACCCTCACTCTTATTGCATTTTGTCACATTGCGAAGATTTATGAGTCCAGCACATTCCTCGGTGTAATTAGCTTCCCTGTGCCATATGGCGACAAAAGGAGAAAAAAGGAGACACTTGCTGCCAGTAAAGCAAACGCCATGAGTTAGTGACTCAGTGGAGGTGTTAATAGTCGCCCTCGGGCTTCTCATGAAACCCTGTATCAAACTGTAAAAATCTGAATGTGTCTAGACGGGACAGACCCTGACCTCGAGTTCTCATGATTTGTTCTTTCTAATTGAAGTAAGCCCCCCCCCTCCTTTCTGCCCAGAACAGCCATCTCAGAAGGCAGAACGAATCCCATCGCTTCAGGCAGCACACAGAGTCTCTGGGAGAGGGTAGACTAAATATGCTCTCAAGGAAATCTTTATTACTGACGTCTCAGGGGCTGTAGTTTTTGGCAGATCAAACCCTGGAGTGATGAAATCGTGAAATCTATCCTTTTGCTTTATTCAACGTTGCGTTATCCGTCTGCTTATCTCACTATTTATCTAAGCAGTAGTTACCTGTGTTAACTTGAGTTTAAACTATGATTTTAAGATTTAAAAAAGTTTGATTTTCACACTAATCAGTCAACAAACTGATTGATAATGATACAAATAACTTACGAATAAATAACGTGCTTACTACTAATTTAGCCCTAAGATATAAAACACGTAGAAAACATTTTCTATTTCCTCGCAGTAACAAATCACGATCAAACAATGAACGATTCTTACTCGTTCGTATTTCCTCTTCCTCCCATTGTTAATATTAGTGACACATCAGCTGCAGCAAATGTCTTTGACTCCAAAGGTGAAAATAGTCCCAAACTTTTCAGTTGTTTGCTAATATATTCAGTATGGGTCTGTTTTCGGACACGAATACAACATGAATAAAGAATTAAGTTTATGTTTGTCACCTGTTGACCTGTCCTGTGTGTCTTCACTGAGAACGACAAAAAGATACTGACAGCAGAAAATACTAAGATAGAGTTGGTTTTGGTCTTTTTATGAGGTTATGTAATTCAAAACTGTACAGACTGTGACTTCAAATAAATACATATAGGTATTAATTTAGCAGAAACATGGGTAAAACATGCGACTTTATTCAAGTAACAATAAAGAAATGAGTTAAATTTAGTTTCTTGGCTCCATGGTTATCTGTTAAAAGTATTTAAGCCTCATGGTTTCTGTAATTATCTGCATCATTGTGAACACTGAGCTGCTGAGAATTTCTCCAGAATTCACAAGGCGCAAGGTGGAATTTTTATCGCGTCATGAATAAAATATCTCACAATGATAAACCTTTCATGGAAGGTTAAGAGACTGAAGATAAACTAAATATTGCACAATGTTTTATCTACGTGTGCATCAGTAAACTCATGAGTTTGTCCCAGTGGTGGTAGTTTACATGCACACTTTGGGGATTTCCATTTCCTGAAGTTGAGGATAACCTATTTTTTTTATTATTATTATTTTATTTTCGGGTTATGTATACAACAGGAAGTCAGGCATTACTCTTTGTCCCCTTGATCCGCCGCCGCTTGCGCTGTGAGAAAATGCCTTATCTCAGGTTTCTAAATCTGGTATTTAGCCTCCTCGACACCCTTTTCCTTTTGGCAGCCGAGTATAAACAAGGAGTCCTCCTGCACGGTGAGACGGTCGTCCTCCCCCGGATAACTTTATATAATTTCCTCTGTTCGCTGTGGCCAAATACGCCATTAAGGCAGAAAACTTGAGAGAGGAGAATGAAACGGGAGAGATCCTTTCCAAAAAAGCTAACACCTCCAGCTGTTAGAGCAGGTCAGCGACTGGTCACCAGATGAGCCAGCGACGGCTTCCCTTGGAGTCATCTGTCATTCCTGTGTGCTGACTCGACCCGGGCGAGGCATTTACAAAACAGCTGAAAGTGTTTCTGTGAAATGTCAAAGAGCGCCGCGTGGGTGGAGTTCCCTGTATTTGAGATAATGTCAATTAAATAGACATTTTAGGGATCCCTTTCTAGGGTGACGTCACAGCTTGCGGCCACTTAGTGACAAGAAATGACAGTTGATCATGGAGATTAGCAGCATTAGCTTGAGTCATAGGATTTACTAGTGTCTAAATTGTAGTATTAATTTAAAAAAATTAGTTGCTGTGCGATTGACTGAACCAACAGATTTGAAAATAAGTCAGAGATATATTTTTGTGAAGCACAACACCAGGTTTCTGGTAACAGTGTCAGGTAATATTAGTTTTTGCTGTATTTTTTGGAGTCATACCTTAGGTTACTTCTTACAACAAACAGAATAT
This sequence comes from Mugil cephalus, assembly GCF_022458985.1. Classification (NCBI taxonomy): domain Eukaryota; kingdom Metazoa; phylum Chordata; class Actinopteri; order Mugiliformes; family Mugilidae; genus Mugil; species Mugil cephalus. Next base: position 9,209,086 of record NC_061776.1, read on the forward strand.
CGCTCCTTGTCGTCCTTTTAACGCTACAGTATTGTATGGCTAACGTTACTTCTTAGTAAAGCTCTTAGCGTTAGCATCTTTTATTTAGCTACATTTATCATAACTTCAATGACCTAAAGCTAACTTAACTTGCTAGCATGGATCATTGCAGAGTCCAATTGTCCTTAATTTCATCTGATAATCCACATTTTCTCCGGTCTTGCTGTATTTACTGCTACATTTCATTGTGTTTTTGCCACTCAGGGGGGCGTGGCCCCAGTGTCGTCAGTGCACTGAGTGATTACTAGCCCATCTGGCTAATACGTAGGTTAAAACCTATGATATGACAGGGTTTGTACGTCCCATTTATCCGACTTCTACAGGCGATGGACATTTCTCTCCGGCTCATAAACGACCATTTTGTGCTTCTCTTCACCGTCAGTCACGCAGACGACATTGTTGACCTTTGTGCCCACGCATGTCCCGTGTCCTCTCTTCTGTAAGTGTGAGACTTTTGCTAACTCAGACTGACTGTCCGATAAACGTTGCATATACCCAGTCTCGGTTGTGAAAGGGGCAACTGACATTAGTCCCCAGAGACAGAAGGGAGAGTGCAAGGAAACGTTGTGCTGAGAGGTTAACGGCCCAGCAAGTACAAAGGCTGTTTTATGATGTTCACATAAAGTGTGAGGACAGGTATTTTTGGTGCTCAGTTGGGCTGAAAAGCGGCTTCGCCTCAGCAGGCAGAAGGACCTCCAGAAGCCTCCTCGCTAAATTCAGTCTGTATTACACAATATTCCTCTGTTGTCCTGCGGATTAGACCAGCCTGGCTTTACCTTTGGCATTCCTCGAGTATGATATCACACACACACAGGAAGGGTTTCCTCTTACACCTGTGGCTTTAGTTTGGGCTGGGTGAAGTTACGTGTTGCAGATGTTTGGAGTCTGTTTGGCCTGCGGTCTCTGGGTTTCTATCTGGGGCATTAAGAGATCCATGACCTTTATCGACCACTGCTGGGGATGTTTATGGCACAGAGCGACATCAATGCGTCTTATCTCTTGTGCAAGTTTTCTGGCGCTGCCTCTCGTCCAAACTGTTGGAGCTTCGAGCGGAGGAGTTCGTACTACAGCTGGTTGGCATCACAAATATTTACTGATTGCTGCTTTGATTCTCCTTCCAGGGTAATTTGGCTCGGATCGTTGTGTTTGGTGTAAGATTTCCCTGTTGTTTATGCTCTTGAGCCGTCTCCCAAACTAAAGCTGCTACCTCAAGTGATTTCGAGAAACAAAAAAGAATCCAAAATAAAACACAGCGCTGATGAACCGCTGACTCCGATGCGGTTGCTAACAAACAGGCCAGCCAGCAACAGTTTGAGAAGGAGATAGTTTTCTCTTGAATGCGTCCGTCGGAGGCGGTGAAGCAGGTTGGAAATTTTTTGGTGGTTCGATTCCTACGACCTAGATGCCAAATGGTGATGTTATGGCAGTGACACGCCAACCTGAACTCCTTCCAGTAGCCCTGTGGCCTTGGTTTCTCCGCCGTTTCCCCTCAGTGTTGGCACCAGTCGGACTCCTGTCTGGCTCAGTTTGTTAAATTGGTGACTGAGACGAGTCGCTCATTAAAGAAAACAAAATCACGACTGATCAGCGTCGTGATTCATGAAAAGCCAGCTCTGTGTTTCAGCTTGTAGCTCTTCATAGCCTCCTAGCCTCCCAGCTAATAGTGGCTGTCTTGGTTAGTCAGGCTTTGATGCATGCGCAGGGCGTGCTGTACTGTATGTGCCAGCTGGCCGTTGGCTGTAGTCTTTGCGGTGCGTTCAAGTACAACCTTTTGGCCCAGACGCACAGTCAGCCTTTGCTGACGGTAGCTTTTTTTTTTTTTTTTAATGTCCGTTTGGTGTTTCAGGGCCTTTAAGGATCCACAGTGGACTGAGGAGAGCAAGATTCTTTGTTTTGACAGTTCACTTTTTTGACTTTTACCTTTGCTGTGATTGTTAATTTACGATTTAAGTAAATTTATAAAAAAAGAAAAAGATAATTTACCACAATGACGTATGTGCCAGAGTAGCAGTAGTAACAATAATAAGGATAATAATAATAATAGATTCAATGACATATTTTTGTCATCACATATAGCGCATTGTTCCCTATTAATAGGGAACAAGTTATGATTATTATATTAACTAAGTTAAGTAAGGATTAAGTATTAAGTAAGTAAGATGTAGTATTAAAAAATAGATTGGTGCAGTATGGGGCCAGTATGTCCACACATATGCATAGATGCAGATAGATATGCATATAAAACAATAATAATAATAAAAAAAAATGACTGCTTTGCTTGTGTTGCTTTTTTTAGCCTTTACTTCTGTTGCATAACTTCTTAAACTAGTCATTTCTCGGAGCTGCGTCTGTTAAAAAAAATTGTGGGATTGTCTGTGCGTAGGTGGAACGATGATTCTGGGTCAAGTGTTTAATGTCAGAGGTCCTGTCAGGGGTTAGTCATCCGGCCTCCTCCCTCCACACATGTTTTTGTCATTTTATGTTTCTCTGCAGTTCGTGTTGTCTCATCCCTTTACTGACCTCTGTCCAAACCAGGACTAGTACAAATATATTTCAGGGCGTGCGTCTTTCATCCTTCATCTGTGATTGCACAAATGATGTGGGCACGTAACATCTGCAGCTGTTTTTTTGTCAAGGATGAGTAATAAAGCAACACTGATGCAAAAGATGCTTCCTGTTTCTGACTTATGTGCAAATTCGCTGAGTTTGCAGTTTTATCATTTTCTTCTGCTTTTAACTGTGTACAGTATTTATTATTTATTTGCAGTTAAGCTTTTTTAATATCTTTCTAACTATTGTAAAAGATTGATGGTTCATATTTTCAGTTCCTCTCACCGCTCTGGAGCTGATCTCATAATATTTTTTGACGAGAACGGCCGTTAAAACCAGTCGGATGAGGCGTTTCATCTGCCGTCTGTGCAAAGCGTCTTCACTCACCTCACTGCGGTTTATAAACTAGAAACTTCAGCACCTAATTATTCACCCAGCACGCGAACGCAAACACCTGGACGTACTGATGCGTCGAGATCCTCAAGTCACAGGCTGATGTTATGTTTTCTCTGGCAGTAGAATAAAGGCCGAACCTTTCAACTCGAATACCTGAGAATCTCTCCCTGAGTGTTGGAGTGATATTCAGTCTAAAATGTGGAAACAAAGCTTGGATTAAAGGTTTTTATTACATTTTGTTAAATGTGGGGATTTTTACTTCTGTGGTAGTTTTGTGCAGTTCTGCCTTTGCTTGACTACCTGCTTGTTAACAGCTGTGATATGAAAGTGTTACTTGAGGTGCATTTCTTTGACTTGGTATCTTTCTGTGCAGGTTCTACATTGGAGAAATCCATAAGACAAATTGGCTTTGAGAGGTAAGATTATACTTTGTTAAACCAACTAATACTCACATGACAGGTTCCTTCAAGCATCTGCCGAATAAACAGTTTCTATGTCTCATACCCTTGATTTATTATTATTTATTTTTTATTAGTTGAATTGAATTGAGTCAATGCACATTAATCAACTTTGATGTGTTAGTCCATAGGACCTCAACAGGGGGTCTGCGACCCCTGGGGGGTCAGCAGGAGGGTCGCAAAATGTTTGGTTGATTAGACATTTTTTATATATATATATATATATATATATATATATATATATATATATAAATATTTATAAATTTCTTTAAATACACGTTAACATGTATCCATATTCTAGTAAAGGGATAAGAGATTAATATTTAATGCAAAATGATAATAATAATGTATATTTATAAATAGCACTAGGTAGAGTTTATTATTCAATCAAAGGAAACAGGACACAGACAGAAAATATCGAAACAGACAATATTTACAAAATATTTGACCCACAATTTATATAAAAAAAACATCAATGACCAAGAACCTGCATCCGATTAAGAAAACTATTCAGGCTATGTGAGTACATGTCTGGTTTATTTTTAACCGGTATTTTGAGATTTATTTATTTATTTGTTTTTTGGTGAAAAGTAAGTAGTTGTCATGGTTTCAGATGTGTGGTATTAAGGAATGTTTTCCATTTGGGAGAATTTAGTTCTGCGCCTCGGTACATTACAATCACCTCTAGTTAGAGCTCTGGTTCTTCGTCCTTCAGTGTTTTCTCTCTGGATGAATTCATTCAGTGGTGATGGTGGTAAAACTTTGAAAACGAGACAGGCATTCATACAGATTCGATAGCTGTCTGAACCAGGGGTCTTCAATGTTTTTCAGGGACCCCCTACCTACTATATGTGTTCTATATTAAACTCAGCCAAGTACCATTTATAAATATATATTATTATTATCATTTTGCATTCAGTGTTAAGGTAGGTCAAATAATGCACAGGTTCAAATATTTTTTATTTTTTTCAAACATGTGCAACAGTATGGGGGCTATGTTGGAAAATTGTGGTGCAAAATCTAAAAATATATAAAAAATGTCTAATCAACCTAAGATTTTGCGACGCCTCTGCCGTAGATCTACCTCCGCGTGGAGCCCCTGTTGAAGACTTATGGTCTAGATCAAGAATATTATATGAAATATCAAGTAATAGGTTGATGATGCTCAGTAAAATAAAGGAGTAGGAAGACCACATCCTCCTCTCAGCCTAATATATAATCTGGATTCTTTCATAAAACAATCAACAGCAAAAATCTTAATCGTTTCACTTCACTTGTCACACATGATTTATTCGGCTCTTATCTTTCACTGTATTTACAAGTGGGAAGTTGCATTGACTGTGAAAAGTGTTCCAAATATAGCCCCCGCCTCCCCCCCCCCCCCCCCCCCCCCCCCCACAATAGCATTAAACACCACTTTTTGCATTTAGCCGCGCTGGCTCGTCATCTCGCCGGCTCTAGAAACTCTCCTGACCTGTCCCCGTGTGGATTCTCGATGAACGCTAAACCCAGTTACGCCTGTCAACGGCTGACGGGCCTATTTTTCAAAGCTTTGAAAAGTCTCCTCGCATCCCCCGTGATCGTATTAGATGTGGTTTCCTGAGTACGGGAATGTCCGAACTCGGCCGCGTCCTTTTTCCAGTACTCAGCGGCCCCTCGGTGGACGCAGTAAGTGGCGGAAGCGGAGCCGTAAACATTTTACCCTAACGTGCATTTACCTGTTTGTGTTGAGCCTTATGGTATATAAATACAGCGTTTACAGCTGCGTTTGCTGCATTTCATTGCCGGTAAAGAGTGTAGAGCTCAGCTCGCATGTATGGGAGTAGACGGCAGCGGTTGCATTTTCACCCAGATGGATCCTTCAGTTTCCTCCTTCCTTGACCTTTTCAAATCCTCTATAAATACCAAATATTTACACGGTGTGAAGACATATTTGAGGTCTCTGTGTTTGTGGGTTTTCTCTAATTACCCCCGCAGCCCGAGGCGGTGAAGACAGGTCTTAGCAACTGCTAATTCCCTGAAATGATAAGTATGGGAAAGTTGGAGTCATTAGAGCTTCTGGCGCAACCCTTCCCCGACTCTGACCGTTTCCATGTCTTTTATCCGCGCGAGGATGCACGAAGCTTCACAACAATAAAGCGCATGGAAACAGGCGTCCTTGATCAGATTAAACTGTCCGACAGCAGCCAGCAGAGGCCCGGGCTATGTGTCTGAGTGCGCGCTTTCCACCGTGATGATTAGCACTCTGTTTTTCAACTTTTATAAGCCCCATATCCACTCAAGGCCAGAATATGAGCGCGCTTTGTAACCAGATCCAAACATTTGGTCCGGTTTCGCTCCGCCGCCCGCGTCACAGCATCGCCAGTGTGTTTTCGTGTAATGTAAACTGTTTAATTGCGCTCGGAGCGCAGCATGAAATGTAAAGAAAACACTTAAAGTCTCCAAACACAGGAGGCAGCGTGTCCTGTGAAAACGGAAATAGAAAAATCGGTCAGCATGATAAAAGAGAGTTTTAAAGGTCCTGAAAGCTGGTAGCCATTTCAAGGACGATTTTTATTTGCCTCAATTCTACACGCAATCATGACACCTCATAAAACGCGCCCGTCGGGCGACATAAACGCATCACATAGGATCATTTGAAGCCTGACATTACCGTAGCTGTCATGGCAACAATTCACCGCCGCTGTTTATCTTCCTGTCTGAGCAAACTGTCTTGTATTTGGTTAAAGGTGAGCAGACTAATCAAATAAGAAATGCTACAAAAGCTTTGTTTGCCCACGGCGATAAATCCACTAGACTTCAAACAATGTCACAATTTAGTTGATTAATGTGCATCAGATCTGTGGCAAATATGGTTTGTGTATGTGTTTGCTCGCAGTGTTTGAGGGAAGTTAATGTCAGGTGAGTCGTCAAAAGACAAATTTGTTTGAGGCGTTTTTTTTTTTGTTTTGTTTTTTTCACAAGTGATGCAGATGAAAAAAGGGAAGAAAACGAGGGCTAATCGTGCCGACCACCTTATTACGAACAAAGGATGCAGTTTTAAAAGGGAGTAAACATGTTTTTCACAGTTCGGTTTTAAAAAAAAAGAAAGAAAAAAGGAGAAAATAACACATTCTCATGGCCTTTTTTTTCGTTTGAGTGGAATTTCACTCACTTGTTAATGGCGATACATTTAAAACCGGCAGGCCTGATTTCATTAAAGAGGGTGGTGCGCCATATAAAAGCTGAAGAATTCAACACAACACATATTAAAAATAAATAAATAGAAATAAACAGCGGAGCAGCGGAAAAGTCCAGATTCCCATGCGCTTATGTGAACAGGTAGCGTGATGTGTGTTCTCATAGTCCGCATGAACACGGAGCGCAGCGGAGGAGTCTCACTTACTCGCTGCTTTTCAGATTCTCTTTGACCACTTTCTATTTTTAAAACGTCAGGGAGACATGTGACAAAGATCCCAGAGAGTTTCAGACACAGGACAGGGCATTTTACTTGTGGGTTTCATCCAAGTGAATTAAAAGCGGGCGACCACAAGCCCCTGGATTTCTCAATGAAAGCTGTTTCACATTAGGGGTGATTGCCCATAGACAGTTAAGTGCGCTGTACCCGCTCCCAATTTCCATCACTTGGTTTGCGATCCTTGCAAACAGAGACGCCTCCGCAAATCACAGTTTTGGGATCCGTACGAAAACTCCCGGGGAAACTGAACTGCTTTCCGTCACCGTGCATTTCTCTGTTTTTCCTGTTTGTCCCCCAGCGTGATCGGTGCAGATGCGGGGAACGGCATCCGTGTCTTCATCCCTGACATCGGCATGTTCGTGGCGGGCCTGGCCATCTGGCTGCTGTGTCGCAGTCTGGTCCAGAAGAGGCCGCCTGAGGACATGGCCCAGTACAACGCAGACTTCGAAGCGGAGGAACAAGTGGGTTTTATTTTGTGCTGACGTGCACCACACTTCTGTCCGTCTGTCTTATTGGATTAAATTCGTGAACACGCCAAACGTTAGTGAGTAGTAGCTGTGTTTGAGGAGGGACAGAAGCTAGAATTTACTTTAATTATTGTCATAAAACTAAGCAGTTTACTTTATGAATTAATTTAATTATTACTTAAGGGGATCATATTTGTTGACATTTAATCACAAAGAGGGCGCTGTGGTGGGTCTTTAATTATAGGCCTTAACTGTCACAAGGCTGTGCCAGTTATTTTAATTAGTGATGATGTTTCACTACATTATAAATAAGCATCTTTAAATTACAATTATGTAGTTAAAACCTACTTAAGCACCGGAAATAAACACTGAAATCAAGCTGTTAAGCTTTATATATAATCTGTGAAATAACAGTTGGAAGGTCGTCTTTGTAACACACAGCATGATTAATTAGCACACAAGTTTTCAGAAATATGAAATATCTGAGGCCAAAAGACGAGAAGTAATGAGAAAAGGGGCGGTTGCTGCTTTGATTTATTGACTTATTGTCTCTGCCGTTGTTCGACGTCGACGTACGCGAAGAATGCGAAGATGTGGGTCAGGGTGTCGATTATGATAAACACCTAAAAACCATCTGTGAAACCGTACAATCAGACCTTTATGTCCGCAAAGTGAAGAATCAAGTTCTCATAAATACGTGGAGGAAATGTCTCAGCCCAGTCCAAGAAACTTTCTCCAAACACCTCAGAAGGCCAAAAACCCCACTGTAAACATCTCTGCGAAAACTTATTTTGGATTTCTGGACTCGCAGGCTGTGTTGACAGTGGTAAAAGAGCACCATTTGACGTGCACACAAAAAAGATCACATTTACTCATTTTTTTCTCCCAAGACACATTTTTCTGCTCCAAAAGTTCCAAAGCTGTTTGAGCAGGTGGTCTGTTGTCCAGCTCCGCGCGGCACACTGCCCTTCCCCGCTGCCCACAGAGTTCCCTGTGAGCGCTGATGACTTGGAAAACAGCCCCATCCCCTGGCAAGTCCTCCCTCCTCTTTATGACTCAGTGTTAATTAAATCCACATTCACTTTTTAGTTCGGGCTGAGCTGCTCAGGCTGGCGCAGATGGCATCGCCTCCCATTACCGAGAATCCCCCGAAAAGCCATCTTTCTTGAACGAGCCTTCGCTTCGTTTTAAGCTTTTATTCCCGTCAGCTGAAATTATTATCTGACTGAAAACAGGAGTTTTATCACTTGTATTTTTAGTGTGAGACCCGCTTACTGCTATGTTTGTCTTTCGCTGAGTCCGTAGGGAAAGGAGGGCACATAGCTGGTTATATTCAGCAGCCAAGGAAGAACTGACTGGATTGGACGTCCAGCCAACATGTGGTTCCAGAGGAAAACATCTGCTAAGCACCGCTAATAATGTGTCAGTGTGAAATGTGCAGATATTCACTCTTAGGGCAGCTGTTCAGCGACGTACAGGTGGATGCGCTGCGACGGTTTGCGCTAGCTCTACCTGTAGGAGGCAGCTTTCAGCACCATGGAGAGCTCAGACCTCCACGCGGCACCGTTCATCACTCAACGCTGAAAACACTGTAACGTGACACTGTGATCCACCTCCAAGGAGGAAGAGGAGAAGCTGAGCCTGGACGACAACATCCTGCTGGAGGAGGACCTGGAAGCCGGGTACGAGGCGGAGGAGGACGACGACGAGCTGGAGTACGAGGAGGAGGAGGAGGAGGAGGACGGGGAGTACGAGGAGGAGGAGGAGGAGGAGGCGAAAGAGAGCACAAAGATGAAGATTCTGCGGCTCGTGGCGCAGGTCGCTTCCAAAGTGAAGGAGGTCATCGGGAACTTGATCACCACCGCGGGGAAGGTGGTGGTCACGATCCTGCTGGGTATGACAGGTGAGTTGTTTTTTCTATTTTTTCTGATCTGGGGGAATATTTAGTTTGATTTTTTTAACAAACCAGACCGTGATACACTCCAGTCAACAGTGGTTCCCGTTCTATGGAAACTCTTCGCATGAGAGAGGCGATCACTCTCCGTGACTAGGATACATCGCTTGTATAAACAAAATGTTGCACAGATTATTATAAAGTATACGATCTGTTTTACTGCTTTGGCATCTTCTGTGGAGTTGAGTTATTATTGCTCAGCACTTTTACGCTCCTGCCCTGGGCCACAGTCTCCACGCCACCGTGGCCGAGAACGGCAGCTATTTCATAATACTATTAAATAATGCTGCTCTACTTTGACATTGCACAGTATGCCGGTAACAACAGGGATTGTGTTGCACCTGTAAATGTCACCTAGTTAACAGTCTGTGACAATTGTGTGTACATCTTGCCCATAAGTTACAGCCTCTCTAAAACAATCAGTCCAATGAAGTAATTAAACCAATTAAACACCAATTAGCCACAACATTAAGACCATCTGCCTAATTCTGTGTCCCACATCTGACCTCTGGTCTTGGAGACATCTGGCACTTGCACCATTGTAGCTTTACTTTTAGTTAAAGTTTCTGCAGATCAGACCTGGCACATCCTGCTCCGTTTTCTTTGCATCTGGATCAATGACTTGGGTTATTATTAGTGTTCTTTGAGCCATTTTTTTTTAGCAGTTTTTGCAGCATGACGAGGTACATTTTGCTTTTGGGAAAGGCCGTAGGTGCCTCCTTTTATGCAAAGCAATTAGGTGTTCGGTCTGGTAGTAACATCCACACAAATGCCAGGACCTGAGTGTAACAAACATTTCAGTGTAATGAGATCAGTACTGTTTAAGACAGCAGTCTTAAAGCAATTTATTGTCTCGTAAAACCACATATTCTGTCTGTGTGTGGACTTTAGTCTTTAGAGAAGATGTGAAAATAAATATCCACTAGTTCTCATAGAAAAAAGACCAAAGAAACAAGTAATATTTAGTCTTTTATTACATTAATCGTGTCTTCAGAGCTCCGCTTTACCTAGAGACTGAAGTGATAGTATGGAACCGTGTATATATTGTGTCACATCAACACATTCCCAGGTTTTTAGGTGTAATTAAACGCTACGAAACGAAACACGGAGAGCAAAGGATGAGGGGCATGTGGTTTGTCATCGAGACTGCGCTCCATAAACAGTAAGCGACACGACTTGGCGCGTTACTCTTACGCCATCTTGGAACAGTAAAAACTAAAGGACCACTGAGACGTCCAGAACCTCCGAGTGGAAAGTGCTGTTGTATATTTACGCGAAAAAAAAGCCATTGTTGAATAACGCGTGAGGTTTGCCACTGTCCCGGGGTTTGAAATTTACATTCTGTGAGGTCAAAACAAAGCTTCATATTAATGCGTAAGCCTGACGGATGAAATTAAACCGCGGCCTTTTGTCTGGGATTCCTCTGTTTTTTGTGTCGTTGCAGGAATCATTCTGCCCTCGCTGACTTCGTTTGTTTACTTCTCCATCTTCCTGTTCCTGTGCACCTGGTGGTCCCTCTGCAAGACGTTCAACACGCTCCTCTTCAGCTGCATGTGCGTCCTCATGGCCATCTTCAGCGCCGGGCACCTCATCGTCCTCTACCTCTACCAGTTCCAGTTCTTTCAGGAGTCCATCCCGCCGGGCGACAGCTACATCAGGTCTGTCAGCGGCCTCCTGCTAACCTAAATCTGGAGTGTCTCACATGGTGCAAGGTTCATTCATTCTGCCTCGAAGGAGATGACTCAAAGCCTTTAAGGACAAAATACAAACGCTTTCCTAAACACCAGTTGGTAAAAGTTAAACTTTGAGTATTAGATCCTGTTTCTCTTGTCAAGTGATGAATGATGTTTCTCTACTTAAACCAGGACTAATACTAGCAGAGTCCTTAATAAAGCGAAAATAATGTGACGGCAGAGCTCAACCGCTCGGCCTCCTCCTACTCAGAGATATTTATTGCACCCGAGGCAAGTTTGTTTAAACGATAATAAATATTTACTATTGTTACAAACATTATAGCAAAAGACCCGGCAAACCCAGCTGGAGGGGGAGCTACATCAAACTCCCACTCGCAGCACATCAATAAGAGAAGCAGAGCTTTTAGGCTCCGCAGCCAGCGTTGTTTAATTATGCATGAGGAAGGAGACAATCAGCTTGTCTGCGGCCGGAGCCGTGAAGTGCTGCGGTTGGAGTAACGCCACGCTGTTGTGCGTCTTGCCAACATGCGTTAGTCACAGTTGTAATGAAAGCCGTGGCAGAAACTTCCTCAGGTCGGTAGGCTCGCCGCGTCCCACCGACAGCCTGCGACTCAAATAAGTTGTTTACTGGCCGCTAAGACGTTTAAGAAAGTAACTTTCTGCTGCTGCTGACTGGATTTAAAATGATAAATATTCATTCATTTATTTTCTTTTGTAACAGGGCTCATCAAGTCCTACTGACACAGTAATCTGTCACTGTAGACATTAAGAAATAAATGCCTTCAAGCTTTTACAATACTTTTTTTTTTAAGCATTTGAACACAAATCTGCTTCAAAACACACCTGGATAAACAATTCTGCCAAATTTCTGAATGTCCAGGAGGAAATAGAATAGAATAGAACAGAACAGAACAGAACAGAACAGAACAGAACAGAACAGAACAGAACAGAACAGAACAGAATAGAATAGAATAGAGTGCCCTTTATTGTCATTATACAGTGGACAAGATTGGAGAGCGTCTCCTTTTCAGTGTAAAAAATACAAGTATGTACAAAATAGTGCAAAGAAGGTACTCAAAGATTTACAGCTAAAGTTAAAATACTCATCCTAAAAAAATATTGAAAATATGCAGAAGTTTTATTTCAGCAGTGGTATCGCTCAAGGTTTTTAGCTCAAGGTTTTTAGAATAGACAGAGAAGATAATAATAGCGGCTAAAGAATCAATGTAGTTTCAATGTTAATAGTTATAAATATAAATTTAAAAGTAAAAGAGCCTTGGCTGCATTTTTAAACTGCTGAACCACCCGGACGGCATCATTAATTAGTTTTAATGTTAATTTATCCACAGCAAAACCGCAGGAAAAGTTCACAAAAATAATCTGCTGCATGTGCGTTTATATTAAAATCAGTTTAATTTAAAATCTAAAGTGAGTATTTAGCAAAGACACACTTGAATGTAAAGCAGAAGCGCTCGTAAGCGCCGCTGTCTTCTACGGTGCTGTTCTGTAGCTCCATCAAACTGCGCTAATTATCTCGTAGCGCTCCGGCCGCGCCGCGTCTCGTCTCGTCAGCCGCCGCCGGCGATGTCTCGGTGCCCTTGGTGTTGCGGGATTATATTGATCTCACACTTTCTCATTTGAGAGCTGCGCCGCTGTGTGTCAGGGCCGAGGCTATTTACAGCCACGCGCGGCTGAATGCTGCCGCGCTCGTCCTCCCTCGTCCCTCTCTCTCGTCCGCCTCAGATGGAAGATAAGGGGCCGATTACGGTGCTGCTGCATTGACAGGTTTTTCATTAGAAAACAAACTCATTAGAATTAATGGGCCCCTCTCACACCATCTGCAGTAATAGTTTGTTCAAACAGTTCTGCCCGTGCACCACTAGACTTTTACACCACATTTCTCTGGTGACATAATTTTAACCCTTTCATGCCTCACGGAGTTTGTCTGAGTAACATGCTGTGTTAGAAGGTCAGACCTCTGCAGCTCTTTGAAATAAATATAAAAAAATAAATCATTAGTCCTCTGAACCTTGGCTATAAACTGTGAAAAGAAGCTTTGTTTTAAGAGATTGTTTCAAGACTACTAATTCATTTAAATGGAAAACAGTTTAGTAACTCTCATCACACAAGTTCTAAAACTGGAAATACTCCAGCGTTGAATGGATTTTCTAGAAAGGAGCTCTTCTTCTTCTTCTTCCTCTTCTTCTTCTTCTGCATTGTTTTCTTTTGCCACGGCTCTGATTCTTATTTGATGCTTTATCATCTGCTCACGCGTTCATGTTGACTTTCCCGAGGTATTCCTGTCCTGCCGCTGCGTGAAAACAGAGGCCCGACGTGACGATCAAAGCGGCGCGTTCACCTCCGCGCCAGCCCCCGTTTCCTCCTCCCCTCTGCAGGGAGAAACTCCCAAAATGTGCGCGGCCATTATTAGTACAATGGGCCACCTCAGTCCTTTCCCTAATTGCCCTCGTTGACAGTGCCTCGGCCTTGCCGTGGGTCTGGTGCCGAGTGAGGCCGTTGAGAGGCCTGGCTTCCACTCCACTTCCTGCCTTCCCCCGGCCTCACAATGGAGGTCCCCAGTCATGTGACCAGCGGGCCTTCCCTTCCCCGCCTGTAAGGAGAAACCGTTCAGGAAGCGTGCGAGGGTCGGGAAGGGGGCGTTCACTCGACCACATGGCATGAAAGAAAAATACTCAGGAGGACTCTAAATCTGACCCACTGTCACTGGGATACGTCAGCGCAGTTCCTGACTACACGACCTTTGTTCTGCCCCGCAGGAAGAGGAGTGAATCATATGACATCCTCAGTTTCACAAACAGTTTCTGGCTTTGCATTTTCCAGATTCCAGACTTAGAAGGAGAGTCGCTGTTAAAGACAGGGGCTAAACGTACCCATGAGGCAAAATCAGCTTTAATCCAGTGTCGGATGAATCCAAGCGTCCATATATTTTTTTTTAATTTATTATTATTTTTTTTTACAACATGTCCACCAGTCGCCTTTCTCCGGCAACACACTCCAGCTCCTTCAGGAAGATCTTTAGGCGTTCCCCAGCCAGATAAGATACATAGTCTACGCAGGGAACAAATATTTAAGCAAATGAGAGCGTTTACACGTATTTAGCTTCCTGCCGTAGCTGCACAAGTAGACTTAACAGAGCCAGTCTAATTTTCTCGACTTCAGCCGAAAACACTGTAAATAATAACAAGATAAAAACTGAAGATTTCATTTTGGTGACTATTTATGGGATTTATTGATGTTAAAAGGAGGAATTTTACCTACTTCAGTCATGTTTTATTTGAGTCCAAATGTTTTAATTAAAAATTTTAACTAATTTTGAAAATTCATTGTTATTTGTATATACATGTATTTGATCAGTGTAATTATGTGTTGAAACATTTTGTGCTCCCATTCTTGGCCAGATCTCTCTCGCAAAAGAAATGGGACAGACCTTGTTAAATAAAATTTATAATAATAATAATAATAATAATAATAATAATAATAATAACAAAAAGTCATGGAGTAATAGTTATTTATTTATTTGAAATTAAATCGCTCGTCTTTAAGTACTCTATAACAAATATATATATATATATATATTTGTATTGTATTTTTTTAAGAAATCATTAATTTTTCCAGCTGACTGTTTATCTTGAACTCTCGATTTAGAAGCCACGTTCGAGATCAGTTTGCGTTTCCTGCCTAATTAATTCTCGCTCCCTTGTCTCTGCTGCAGCGTGTTTGGCATCTCCCCGATCATCCAGAGCAACTGCTCCTACACCTGGAAGATCATCGTGCACCCGCAGACCCAGTGGTTCCACTTTGTCAGTCCCATCATGCTGCTGATCCTCTATTACACCCTGGCCACGCTCATCAGGCTCTGGCTGCAGGAGCCCGTCGAGGAGATGATGGTGAGGATGAAGTGTTTTATTCACCACGATACGGAAACATATGAGATTTGTAATTTGTTCTACTACATAGGTGGCTAAAATTATAATAAGGTTCCATATAATTGTATTTAAGAGAAAACATCTTGTTTAAGCTTATTCTAACTCAACATTGTTTGGAAATACAAAATCTCATGATTCAAACTGTGTAAATTATCATAAGGTTCCAATAGTATATAAGCAAGGCTTTTATTTTGAAGGATGTGGTTTTTAGTACTGTTGGATTGTATTCGGTTCCGTCGTCTGTTATTTTGACAAAAAGAGAAGAAGAAAGGAAACACTTTTGTGTTTTAAGTGAATTCTGTTTAACAGCACCACTATCTGGGTTTACATGAAGACAAATATCCAAACTGAATGAAAATGCTCCACATAAACACCTCGGTGGGAATAAACAGGCCCAGGGGCAGAATATTCCTTTTTCCCAAACCGATCGAAAGTAAACGTTGAATCGGGGTGAAGTCAGGCTCCGTTCTGTCTGAGCGTGCTCTGTCTTGACGTAAATGCGCAGCGACGTACGCGGACAGAGCTTGTTTTTAATAATAACTCTGAAAGAACTAGACATTATCGGCTCCTTTTAGAGAGACGGTTCTTTTGGTTCAGCTCGCTAAATTAATTTATTACCACATGATGCGCATAGTGTAAAGGGAGTTACTAATGGAATTGCATTAAATCAATTGTTTATTATTTAAACAGCTTTATTTAAATGCTCATTGTCCTCTGGAGGGAATTTTCTTGCTGTGATGCATCAGCGCTGACCACCACATCACCAGGTCACAATCTCTGTGTCCAGACTTTTATTTCACTTGTTTTTGCAGGTAGTTTCTGTGTCATTCTGTTCTCGGTCTTTCTGCCTCCGGTTCGTGCGTTACTGTTTCTCTGTGTGTTGTGTTTGGATGCACAGACGCCATCACGTTCTGTTTTAACAGAAAAAAGAAAAAGACGAGGAAAAAAAACGAACCGGGTCCTTTTGTTTACGAATCTTAGAGCCGGCTCGTTTATAACCGACGCATCATATTATCGCCTGCTTAGATGTCAGAAAAAAAAAATATTTAAAAAGTTCCATCAAAAATTAATTGAAGCAGGGATAGACCGAATCGTGGAACAAATTCGTAACCACTATAAGACTAACACAGTAGCCAAAGTGGATATGACGTCACTTCAATAATAAAACTGTAAAAACAGTAGCAGCTACTGCTGATTAGACGAGACGAGACCTCCATCTTTCATCAGCCGTGTGATGTTTTCATTAATCTGTCACACGTCTGTGAAAACATGTCTGATTAAAAGTAGAGGTGCATGTAAAGATCATATCGAAACAGATCAACTTACATGTAAACGGTCGACCTCAAACCTTCAATAGGAATGAGAAAAAGTGTAAACCTGGCTACTGTCAACATTATCATACAGTTGAAAAACCACCTTTTTTACACTGTTTCAACATAAACTGAAGCTAAGATTTAGTGCAGGACTTTTATATTAGTATGTCCAGTTCATTAGGTGCACTAGTGAAAAAACAACATACTAAGTCCAGCAGACCCCAGCTTCACTTGCAGTATGTGGAAACTTCATCAGGGTCGATAAAGTACAAGAGACTAAGTGCAAATAGTCTAAAATGAGACTAAATTTGTTTCATATCCTACAAGCGGAGCTTGAATGCACCGTCCTCTGTAGTAGAAGTAACATTTTCACTCATGCAGTGATTGGTTGTAGGAGAAGAAACACACAAGTGGAGGAGGTAGAACCGTTCAGCCCGGTCTCCTCCAGACCAGCAGCCGCTCTTAAACTGGAATAGTTGGAAAACGTGGACGCAAACCGTTGAGCGGCAGTCGAGAGATATTTAGCTGAATTCAGTGCACGACTCCTCCTCGTAACAGCTCCAGTAAATTCCAGACAGTGAACTGAAATAGATCCAGATTGGATTAAATGGGCAGCCAGGTGGCCTCGTGATCGCAGAAACTGTATCGATGGAAGGTTCCAGGACGATCGATTGGCCGGCTGGATCCGTCTGTGGCTCAGGTGTTATCTGAGACACTGTTCGTCCAATTCTGACAAAGCATGAGAGGGAGGACACATCTTGGCGCTGTGTGCGTTGCAGCTCTCTGTAGGCGAGAAGAAATGCAGCTGTTGCGTAACGATTTGTCGATGAATTACGGAGGGGTGATGCATCATGATTGTCACTGCGCAGATGTTTACAGGTTAAACGCACGGGTGAAGCTCTCTTTACTTTACTAGTCGGGACAAAATTTAATTAGCTCTTAGCTACAAAGTTACACTCTAGAAAGACTTAATTGTACAGTTCATAAAGTTTGGCTGTAAAAAACACTTCACAAGTTTTCTGATGAAGACCTGAGAGGAAAACGTTGTTAAAGTAAAATAAGTCAGTACACTGAAGTGACTCAAATGATAAACTATGTCAAAAGTTAAAAGGGACGAATTTAATGAACAGTTACCTATTGATTACGGAGCTCATAACATATAAAAAGTGCTCATAGGGAAGAGTTAAGTTCCTTCTTCTCCATCTTTTATCTCTTTTCATTGTTTTGGTTCTGCTGCATACACTTTACTGTTCTTCTGTCTAAATGGCAGCAGCAGGCAACTGTTTACCACAACTACGTGGTAAGAAGGTGGAGCTGCTAACGGAGACTTAAGGAGATGTTACTTAAGGAGAAGTATCATTTAAAAGAAGTTACTGGCACCTCAGGTGAAGAGTTCCCTAGCAGACGGGCTCTAACGGAGAGCGCTTTGTCCTTTTGTTGGTGCTGGTCGATACCAACAATATCCTTTTTGATCCAATACCGAGTAAAATTCAGGCTGGTATTGGCGATACCGGTACTTTGTGTAAATACTCCCTCATGTGTCTGGTAAACCTAAAAAAAGGTAGTGCATTTCAAATCACAGCTTCATAAAGAATAAAAGACATCAGAGTAATTTATTTATTTATTTTAAACTATTTTGAGGTAGTGGCCTCATTTATTATTTAGCCGAGATAATACAACAACAGAAAAAATCAATCAGAGGACACAATCATACAAAATATTTGAAAATGCTATTTCAAACATAAAAAAAATACATAAATGAAATAATTATCCATTACCATAAATTATTAAGAACTACTATAAAATGAAAACTTGTGTCTCTTGTGTCCTCGTCTGTCCTCCTCATCATAAATGTCTCATATTCTGTGTTGTGGTTTAATCAGAGGTGTTTCACAAGGTTTGTTGTGTTACCTCAATTATATAGTTTAGTTACTTTCCACTGTGTTCCTACATCACCTTGAATGACTGAAGTATCCAAAGTATCGATATTTTGATTTGAGATTCGTTTCATTGAGCATAAAGACCCGGTATCGGAAGTATCGATATTTCGGTATCGATCCACAAATCACAAGTGACCAGACTTTTAGTGGGAAAAGTAAGGAGGAGCTAGAGTCATGGGCTGTGATTTAAACTTATTAGAACTATTTTTTAAAATCAATGCTTATGTTAACAGACAGGAAGCTAATGTAGTTCAGTGAGTTTGGGATAATACGGACTTCAGAACGAGCTGCAGATGGGAGACGACACCTATTTCCAACAAATTAACCATTTATGTTATGTAATCTTTCAGCAGTTTAATCACTAAATTTCATTGTCAGGTTCGGACAAACTTTAAACTACAGCAGTGGCAATAGGCTAAGTTTTCAGTGACACCCCCAACTCAATTCACTACACACTAAATCCTGGTACGTGAGTCTTTAAGCGGACGATGCCAATTCAGAACGAAAATAACTTCTCACTAGCATCACTATATTTCTTTTACGGGTATGTAAACGCACACAAAGTAGCTAGCGGAGTATTGAAATATTTACCTGGGGACCTAATAGACTCTGGCAAAGTCCATTATATATCCGTGACAATTAAAACTCATGTTATTGGCATGAACTGAGGAAAAACATTTTGTCTTTTCCTCATAGAAAAGCTCCCACTGCTGAAGTGAATCGGCCGCTGTTCTCGAAGCCCCGCGCTCCTGAATTGAATGGGTCCGTCTCCCCCTCGGAGCCCGAGGCTCAGCTCCTCTGTCCTTTAATGGACTTATAGATCAGTGTTTTTATAGAGGGGTCAATACTCCCCACAGTAAACCTGTATACATTATCGACCTCTCCACGCAGGGATTTATTTTTTATTTTATTTTTTTTTTACCTACTCTTACACTTTCGATGACGCTAATAATAAAGAAAAATGATTGCGTCTTAAATCGGCAGCTGACGGGTTTGTTTGAAGCTGTGGAGACGCCACAATATGACGGAGCTCAAAAGACCAAAAGGACAAAAGGACAGAGTGGTGCTACTAGACGCACGGCTACTGTCTCATTTTGTACGCTGTTAATTAAATGGTTGTTTATTGGGCAGTGAGGTATTCCATTTTGGCCTGGACCTAGAAAGCCTGTTAAGTCTTCTCATCCCATAAACTTTGAATTAGCTCGTGGATTTTTATCAAATCCGATTCGTGCAGAAAAACCAACCTGCACTTCCTTAAATATCTACGTGAGACTGGCTCCAAAACGAATCCTCATGTTAAACCGTTAAGAACTTCACTTCAGGAGACGTGTTTACAGCCTGGTGCAAAAGGCAGTTATTTATAATTGGGGATGTGGCTGGTTTAAGGTGGCAGGTGGGTGCCCTCACACGTTGCTCGCCCACTTACGCTCCACGTCTTCGGTAATTTTTGAATAAGCCAGTAGTTGTTAGGCAAAGTCGGAGCACTGGTGAGATCTGGTGCCATCCACATAAAAACGAATGGGTTGTGAATGCCCATCTTTATATACAGTCAGTAGGAACAAGAGTGTTTAAGTCTTTAAGGAGCCCTAGTATTTTATAATTAATATAATTTCAGTAGTATTTTAGATCAAATCAGTATTCTGGCTCAGGAGAAATAAGCTGCACCGAGAAAGTGAATTACAAATATGATTTTCCGACAGTTTTTTTTATCATATGAGCCATCGAGACACTGCCTAGATGATGCCTGTTTTCAAAGGTCGCCCAACTACTCCCTGGACTCTCCACTCCCACGCTGACGACGCTGTGTTTTGCAGAAGCTGATTAAACCCGTGGCTCTTGAGAATCATCCCCCCGTTCCACTAACAGCGCAGCTCTAAGCATGAAAGCCACCGCGTCGACACATGCCAAAACTGACCTATCTGTGTTTTCACAGGACGACAAGGATGAAGACTTGTGCGAGGAGGAGCAGGCCGGAAACAGAACAAACAGCTCGGCCAACAGGAAGCGGCAGATGTGGTGGGAATCACGTCAGGGCACGGACGAGAAAAACGTACGTCCGGGGTTAAATCACACGTGAATGGGGGAAGTATTGATTACTGGACACATGTCATGACGTACAAATACAAGCTTAAGAACTAGTTCATATAAGGTGCTTTAAAAGTTTTGACGCCAAACTGACAAAGCTGAGTCTGTCTGCACCAAAAAGTTGCACTGTCAGCTGGTACATATATGGGTTTCTCCCACCGGCCACAGACTCAAAATTAATTCTAAATTGGCTATAGATGTGTGTGTGTGAATGGTTGTCTTTCTCCCTGTGTTAGCCCTGAGATAGACTTTTTTCATGCATAATCACGTGTTCACAAATTTTTCTACTGGTTGAGGGAGGAATTAGTGCAATAGAGTGACTAAGGATGGACTATTTTACTGTGATGATGAGTAAATATTGTAGAATAATCCCACACTAGTAGTAAAACAGGTTAGCATGGCTCCGTGTTAGCGCTGCCTTCTGATGTAGAAATCCAAAATATTAAACAGCTACGTCTTTAGTGCCAGTAGCAGCGCGACCAGCTACCATAATAACTGTAGTCTGTGTGCAAGATTTTTTTTTTCTCATTCATAAAAAGACAAAATTGGGTACAGCTATAGCCGGGGGAACAGGTTATTGAATGGGGACTTTTTCCAGGAATTGGGGACGTCTGGTCACACCACACCTTATTTTTTGGGCCCTGTCCAATGAATCTGAAGAGCTACAATTCGCTTGTAGACTGGGAAGCAAGGAAGAGCTGCAAACCACCATGCAGAGCACGCTTATATATGTTCATCCCTCCTAGATGTCAGCGTAAAAATATGTGTGTGTTTGCACGTTTACTTGAAGTTTACATGTTCAATAGGCTGAAACGCCGCAGACAGAACTCTTAACTTGTGGCGGTCGTGCAGGACACGCCACGCAGATGTTCACTAATGGCCCAGCGCTGGCGAAAAGCCAACCGTCGGCTTAGAGTGTCACAGCCTCTAAAGCTCGCAGCGTCTGGAGGAGCTGCAGCTGTTGATTGCTTTCACAAGCTTACGTTTGGTTTTTTACCAGCGCTTTCGTCTTCCTAATAGACGCATCCTTGGAAAGAGTTCAGCGAGCGTTTGCATTCTGACCTTGTTCCTATATCAAGGTCCGTGGTCTGTCTCCTCCTGAGGTTTGAAAGCTTTTAGGGTGCGCAGAGGCCGATGAGTGATGGGCTCGATTTACAGAGTAGTGCCGCTCGGCTTTGTTCCTGCTTATCGCCGACTATAAAGAACAAGGAGGCCTTTGACTTCAGCAGCTCATCGATAACAAACCTCGCCTTGTATGCTCTCTCTCTCTTTTTTTTTTTTTTTTTATCTCCTCCTAGCTGCTCTCCACCCAGGATGGCATCAGTACAACCGAGGTGCGGGTCGCTCTGCGTGTGTCGTAAATCTGTGCATCTTCAAGCCTCAGTGTCGCTGCACGAAAGAGGGATTTTCGCAAAGTGCCTTTCACACTGCATCCTCATAGAAACGTGTGTGTTTTTAGAAACACAATGAAGCTCAGAAAAAAAAGCCTGTTCAATCAATCCTGTCCTCACTGGCAATGATTAAATCCACATTACAATCTACAGTCATTCAGATGAAGTTCACTTATTATTAGTCTGCATTTCCCTTAAAGTGAGTCCTCTCTTTAAGACCAAATGATCTCTTTGTGTCTCAGCGTAAAAATATTTGTCGAGCCCAGACTCCAGAAGCTTGATGCCGTCTAACGCTGGACTTCATAAATCATCTCTGTGCACTAAGTGGATTTTGTCAGTTCATTGTGGACGAGTTGCATTTACAGGAGAAATAATTTGTCAGTACTCAAAAAGACTTGTAAAATGTGAACGTCTTTGTCTGCAGCTCTTACTCATAATATCAAAAGCAAAAAAAAATCTAAATAATTGATTTCATTTTCAATGCCTATTAAATAATGTGCAGTGTGAAAGGTAGAACAAATAAATCCCTGTCGCGCCTCACAAAGCCAAACAGTGGTAACTAACGACAAACTTCAGGTCAATCAGTGCACGTGATCGGTTACTCCTGTTTGTCTTTGTGGGCTTTGATGTTGTACGGTGGCGTGATCCTGTAACAGCTCCGCTCCTCCGTGCCAAAAGTTCACATTTCTGCCGATGATCCGCAGGGTGTGCCCACCTCGAACGGGACGTCCTTTGACTTCGTCGCGACCGAGAATGGACCGGTCTGTCTGGACTTGTACTCCACCCCCCAGTATAAAATGGACCAGGCCAGTGATGGCACAGGTGAGCTGCTCTCAGTCAGAGACTGAATAATGCAAAGACTGAGGGGAACTAATGTCATATGAATCATTTAGCGGATTACGAAAATACTTTATTTTAATTGAATTAATTTAACGTAATTTAAAGCTTTAAAGCTTTAAAGCTTTATGTGGAGACATTTAGAAACTCATATTTAGAAGCTCCTTTTAAAAGGAAGGTGGCGGCTGCACAAGTGCTGGAAAGAAATGAAAGTATTTACTGAAGCTTCGATGACGTATTTCAGTTTTGGTTTGGGTTTAGATTTTTAATTCGCTGAACTTCAGAGAGTAATATCACACATTTTACTCCACTACATTTATTTAATAGCTTTAGTGAAGATTTTAATTCACGAACATAAACACGATACATATTACATAGTGCATAAAATGACTGAAGAGTAGACCATCGATTACAATTACAACATTTAGAGTGAGTTATTTCATGTTTATGCAGTTTTTTAACTGTGAATAAAAAAACTTTAATACTTCTGCTGCCACTGATACAAGACTGACTGTCTTTAATCTGTTCACTTCACTGGTTTTCCATGTCACAGACAATATGATTACATTCTGCAGCCCTGTAGGTGTTTTGTAAAGTCTTTAGAACTTTATTCACAGGATATTCTTGATAAGGAGCTATAATACAAACAGTTATTAGTCTTCCAGACAGGAAGGGTCTAAATCAGGATCCTGTTCAGTGGCTAAAATGGGCTAAAAGTTGGAATATTTGTGCATAATTGTTGCATCAGTTTCTACCACTAATTTTAAAATAGCATGTGCATTATTAGAGATTCTCTATACTTAAATATTTCCATTTTCTTCGTCCGTACAGAGAAGAAAGACGAGTGTGTGTATGAAGTGTGCTTACCCCCGGAGGACTCAGTGTTGAAGGAGTCCGACACCGAGGAGAACGAGATAAAGAAAAGAGGAGTCGGCGCGATGGTCAAAATCTTCCACTTCATCATGAAGCAGAGCTACATCTGTGCTCTGATAGCCATGATGGTGAGTGATGCACACGCTGATTTAAATTCACTTTTATTTGTTTTGTTTATTAAAAGAGACACTTTCAACAGGCTGCAGTGAAAGTCACTTTATTGGATTTGACAGGCAGCGCCACTGAGGAGGATTAAATGCACTTTAACGTCTCCCTACTTTTGCGATGAAAAAGTGCTTGTTTATATTTATCAGTTCATTTCCAAACAGAGAAATATTTGTGTGCGAGTTTGTAAATGTCAAACACTCCTGTCTGCTTCATTAATCATGATTAAGATGCTCTTGAGAGCGGCGTCTGCAGCGATAAATGAACGTCTGTCCTCTGAGTGAGCGTTCCTGGATTAATCACAGTTAAACAAATACGAGCATAACTTAGATTTTTTTTAAATATTCGTCACTAGTTTTTTACATTTGGGCAAAAAGTTCATGGAATAAGAACGAATGAACCATACCTGCAGCACTGACTTACGACATTTGTATAAATCATCTTAAAATAAGGCCGTAATGTCTGTTTAAATTTAGTTCCCTGCATTTACACAATATTCCGTATTAGGGACACACTTGGTCGCACTTTATTTAACCGGTAACTGTAATTTTCATGGGAATCTCCCTAAAGATAGCTACAGTAATTGATGTTGTTGTGATTAAAAGACAACTAGAGGCACTAGATGTGCAGCCGACAAATCTGCAGCAACTGTGTGATGCTATCATGTCAATATGGACCAAAATTTCTGAGTATGACACCAATAATTAAGGCAGTTCTGAAGGGAAAGGGGGGTCCAGCCTTTTACTAGCAAGGTGTACCTAATAAAGTGGCCGGTGTATAACATAACCTTTCCGTTGGCCCCCTCCAGGTGTGGAGCATCACATACGTCAGCTGGCTGTCCTTCGTCTTCCTCATGTGGTCGTGTGCTCTGTGGATGGTGCGGGACCGGAGGCGCTACGCCATGCTGTCGTCTCCCTTCATGGTTGCCTACGGCAACCTGCTGATCGTGCTCCAGTACATTTACATGTTCGAGAACATGACAGAAGTTTCGGGGATTTCTGTCAAGAAGAACAACCCGTTCCACTCGCTCTCTTCAAAGGTTTGGGAGTTAAAACGAACAAAGAGATCAAAGACTTTTGACATCTTTTTCTGTTATGTCTTCTTCATCTTCTTCTTTGTCTCTGTCTTCCTTTGCTTTTTCTTTGTCTTCTTTTGCTTCTTCTTCCATACTTGAGTTTCATCAAACAGCACCTTTCCCGTGTGTTTATCTTTTCCGGAGAGCAAAGGCGCAATTAAGCCTCACACCTCGGCCAGGCCGTATATTTACTGAGTTTACTTAAGCGTTGGATAAATGTAAAACATGCTTGAGAGTTTAAACAGTCTAATTTGAGTTTTCAAACTTTCTCCTGATTTACTGCATATACAACACGTGCGCGCACGCAAAAGGGACACGACAAATGATTCACGGGCTCGCCGTCACTTTTTCTCGCCTGCAGGTCCTGTGCATGCTGAGCTTCTGGCTGCTTCTGAGACAAACGCTGACAGAGAGACAGGAAAAACAAAAAGAGGACGCCGCGAGTCTCTCAGACGTTCACGTGGAGGATGAGAAGAAGAAGAGTAAGCCCTGCGCTCCTGCTTTGTTTCGCTTAAAGTGACCTGCATACTGTGTAGTACTAGCCGTGATAATGACTGGAATATATGAGGTCGAAAACTCAACAGGAATAACACGAAGAACATGTTGACTTTGTAGAGGAGGAGGACTCCGAGGAGGGGGAAGAGCAGGACATCATGCAGGTCCTGGGTAATATGCTGATGGCCATGCTGGTTAAATACTGGATCTACATCTGTGGCGGCATGTTCTTCTTCGTCAGCTTCGAGGGAAAGATCGTCATGTACAAGATCATGTACATGATGATGCTCCTCTTCTGCGTGGCGCTCTACCAGGTACCACAAACACACTATAGAGATTTGCAATCTGGTATCATATAAGTGTCACTGTTTGATTTTTTCTGGCCATGTTTCCCCCTCATTTTCAAGGATTTTAACTCGTGTAGCAGTAATAATCTGATGCTTCAACAAGCTCAATATATCTGTTTAAATATAAATGATTTCCTAAAGGTTAAATGACCCTCTGTGAAGATTCCCAGTAGTCCAGATTGTAAAAATCTAAAACAAAGCTAAAACAGAAGCAGGCGGTCATGTTTCTTTTTATTTATATTTTTTTGAGATGTTTTCAACTTCTCATCTGAACCGGAGGGAGTGCTGCAAAGACTCAATAAAAGCTCAAACATGAGCTGTCGTCTTTGTTTTACAACAGGGAGGAGTTAGAAATATTGACATTTTTAAACGTAGGATAAAAATTCATCTCTTTAATCTGGCTTTTACGTCATAGTCTTATAGTCATTTTATTCTATTTTACACTTATATAAATCTCCCATTTTTATTTACTTTATATTTTATTCTTTATTTTTATCCTGCATTTTACTTTTACTATCCTACTATGTTTTTATATTTTATCAATTTTATATTATTTCTTTATCTTTTCTTATTTTTTGATATTTTAATATTTGAACGTATCCTTTTTACAGTGCACATTAGTCTCCCTGTCCTTTTTTGTTGTTGTTTCTTGTACTTTTTTTTTATATATTTTTTTGAATGGCATTTGAGTGTTTATCCAGAACTTTGCAAGGACCGCTGTAAAACTTCCAAATTCAATTTCCCAAAGACAGGATGCTTACAATTTCACTAAGGTAATAAAGTTTGTGCAATGTACGGTCATAACACACGGTTTATTTTTGGCTGTTTTATAACCCCAGCCTCAGTCGGCCCAGATGTCGCCCGTTCGCCGCCTTTAATTCAAAATGTCAGAGAGCGCATAAACTCTAGAGCGCGGTCATTGCGTTTATTCCTGTCTAGGTGCACTACGAGTGGTGGCGAAGGATCCTGAGATACTTCTGGATGTCAGTGGTGATGTACACCATGCTGGTCCTCACCCTGGTCTACACCTCCCAGTTCAATGGGTCGGTGGAAAACTGGTCCAAGATGCTGAATATGCACGAAGAAAGGTGAGCAAATCCCGGTCTAAGAAGCACGTTATTCAGCCTTTAAACCGTCTGTTTGAATCGGCTCCATTTAACCATTTAATAACTTTGATTTGAGTCTGGATTTCTTTGCATGTGTACTTGTGATTCACCATATAATCGTTATATATTAAACTTGGCCTAGTGCTATTTATAAATATACATTATTATCATCATTTTGAATTCAGTATTAAGCTATACCTTATCCCTTTACTAAAATATATTAGATTCATGTTGATGTGCATTTAAAGAAATTTAAATTTGTTGGGGAAAAATTAAAAAAAATATATAAAAAATGTCCAGTCAACCACAGATTTTGCGATGCCTCTGCAGTATATTTGATTCACTTTTAAATCTGGAGCAGTTTCGTTGATTCTGACTGTGTATCTTGGACCTCTGGTTTTTATTTGTTTTTTTTTGTTGTTGTTGTTTTTTAATTTATGCAGCTTAAAGGACCTGGGCATTGAGAAATTCGCACTGGGCATGCTGTTCACGCGGATTTGCATCCCCACTTCCTTCCTGCTGGTGTGTATTCTCCACCTGCACTACTTCCACGACCGCTTCCTCCAGCTCACCGACCTCCAAGCTGTGGTAGCTAAAGAGGAGAGCACTATCTACAGGTGAGGCTCGGCTTGTTTGTTTTCTTCCAGTCGTAAAAAAAAAAAAAAAAGAAATTATTAACAAATTTTGCCCTGAGGGAAGTTGTTTATAGACAAATATTAGGTAGGTTGGTTGTGAGAGGTTCTATTATCTTCATAACCAGACACTAAAACCATCACAGCATCCGTTCAGACCCACTATTAGAACGTGCTCTCGGTTATCGTGTCATAAGTGGACGGCCTTGAATCATCGCTTGTCGTCTGATTGCACCTCTGTGCTCTGTCTGCATGTTTGATGTTGTTTCTTGTTTGTGCACATGGTAACATGATAGAAACGTCATGAGTTGTGAAGTCTCTCTTACGCACTCAAACCTGCACAAAGCTCTGACTGTAACACAAACACACACTAATGTCACTGCTGTTTGCAGCTGTTAAAGAAAATGTGACGCTGGTCGTTACTGAGGAAATACCTCAAATAACTAAACTGCATAACACAGCTACTTTGCATTCATCAGCAATAATAAACCACATGCAGATACCAGTTATTTTAAAAATTACACATATTTAATCATTTAATTTCCAACTTTATTCTTGTCTAGACGGATTTATTAATTTAGTTTCTGGACAACTGCAAGGACAAAGGGTATTGAAAGGTTTTTTTCTATCCTTACAATCATTGAAAACTTATTTTTATTTCTGAATAAATTAGGCAAAAAATCCACTTATACACAGTACAGCAGTCCTCCATCAGTGTTGGCAGAATGCATGTGTGTTCACACTAGGGCTGTCATGATATCAGATTTTCACTTCACGATTATTATGAACAAATAAAAGGGCGATAACAATATTATTTGTTTAATTTCTCTGTTTAATTTGTTTCTATCAATATTAGCTACTCTTGCTGGGGTCCGTGCCAAATTAATATACACACAACCAATGCACTTATAAGTATAAACACACATATAAAGAAACATATAAAAAATATAAACAAGCACTGTATATAAACAAAAACACATAAACAATGGTTTGTATGCATCATCCAGAAACACAGAATTTACATAAATGTAAAACTGAACATCCCAGATTTAATGTTAATGTTGTTACAACAATCGATAAAAATCTTCCTTTCCTATCTACACACATCTTTCTATTTACATACCGCCTCTAGTGCAACCGCCCACAACGATTATTCTATTCTAGCATGTATTTACCATTTGTAATAGTATCATAATGTATCTGTTAATATGTTGGCGTTAAGCTTGATCTGTTTTGGCAGTGAATTCCATTCATTCATCCCTCTGTATATAAGAGTGTTTAATGTGAAGTTCCTCACAGTTACTTGCCTGGTTCTTAAATAAAATAAAAGGTCATTTGAAGTATAAATATTTATGATGAAAATGATCAGTGAGTATAAGAGTCTACCTTTAACCAATAGCCAGTTTAGGTTCTTGTGCACTGAAATTACATTTGTCCTGTAGTCGCACTCGAGTAGTGTTTGTTTAACATGTGTCCAGTGGCATTCGACCAAACTGCTGGGCAATAGTCTAGACACATAGACTAGATGCATTTCCCATATTATCACAATATCAACAAAAATATAAATAATAACGGCAAAATCCAGGAAATGCATCTTTATCTTCATTTTTGTCAAAATAACAGTAGAACAAAAGAAAGCAATTGTTATCAATTTACCAGCATACCACAAAAGCCCTAGTTCACACTATTAAAAGAATGTGGTGACAAGTGGCTCAGACATATATATCTGATATCAAATGTGTCTAAGGTGCGTCCACACTTAATCTTTAGACTGGCCACTTGTGATCAGATCCCTCATGATGTGTGCAGGTCTGAACAGGGCCCCTGTACCTTAGAGGCCATTGGTTTGCATTGGGCGGAGCTTAGCTGGAGGCAAAACATCTCAAACACTGTAGCCTGTAAACGCTGGTTAGCATATTTCAAAGGACTGGTTTGGTAAGAATGGACGACTAAAACACATATTTTAGAGAATATCCTAATATACTCACTCCCTGAGACTGTGAGTGTTATTTTAAAAAGTTGACTCCGTCTGATGGGACTACATTCAGGACACAGAAGGTGACGTAGTAAATGCAATTTCTGCTTGGACACCCGTGAATCATATAACTAACGTTGCATTTGAGGGGCGGGGCTTAAATGGAGGCGAAACATCTCAAACACTAGAGCCTGTAAACACCGTTTAGCATATTTCAACGAACTGTTTTGGCAAGAATGGACGAGGAAAATGCATATTTTAGAGAATATACTAATACACTCACTCCCAGAGACCGTGAGTGTTATTTTAAAAAGTTGACTCTGTCTGATGGGACTACATTCACCCCTACACTCTCACTCACTGGATGGAGGAACACAGGTATTATATATTGAACCACGTGGAGGGTAACGTAATAAATGCGACTTCTGCTTGGACACCCCTGGAACATACAACTAACGTTGTGTTAGCTAGCAGTTAGGATTAGCATTAGCATTTATCAAGAAGCCTCCAATAAGTGATTAACCTCAACTTAATCGTATTCAACCAAAGTTGTCGACAACTGGCAGTGGCTGGTATGCAGCAAAACTTCAAATTAATGTTTTCGCTTTTTTGGTTTTGGCACCAAAAAAAATACAGCAAGACCACATTTTAATTTTGAGTTTGCCTCAAGCTTCCCTCTGTTGTGCCTCCAGCTAACGTCGTGATGTCACAGTGACGTAGGCCATGAAGGGGTCTATATGATTCCATAGAAACTTTTAACAAATAATTCTGAATTATTCCAGATAATACCCATTAAGTATAATTATGTGTGCACATTAAACCCAGCAGACTGGATGTGAAATGAAAGCATTCATCCCTTTTCATCACATGCCGTTCTGGATAATCGCTCTCACACACCCCGTTAAATGCCCATTATAACCGCTGCTCTCATCTGTCGTTGGCGTGCTGTGCCGTGCAGCTCCGTGTCACTGCGTCCACATTTCACAGCCTGTGGCGTGAATCTTTATTGTCGTGCCGGCGTGGATTTTCCGTTGTCTTGCTGCCGCTCAGCTCGACTCCCCTCTGCTTCTCCATCTCTGTGACCTGCTGCCATCTCTCCTCTCACAGCCACGCTAAGGTCAATGGCCGTGTCTATTTGATCATGAATAGGTGGGTATCTGCTCGCTTTCTGTGGCATCCATCTCCATCCCATTTTGAGCGCCTTCCTTTGACTTGTCCCTTGTATTACCTTGAGTTTGACAATGATGGAACTGTACACTGATAATCTTTTGACCTATCCTGGAATTTAGGTATTTTGCATCA
The DNA here is from genome assembly GCF_022458985.1 of Mugil cephalus. NCBI lineage: Eukaryota > Metazoa > Chordata > Actinopteri > Mugiliformes > Mugilidae > Mugil > Mugil cephalus. The sequence continues at coordinate 9,239,584 of NC_061776.1, forward strand.
TTAATTTTTCTTTCCTCAGGTTTTGTATTTATTAAGTTTTGCTTGTAGCCTTCTCTGGATCTTTTACCCCGTCTCTGAACCCTTTCAAAATAAAATTATTCCACCTCTGACGGACAACTTCTTCCTCAAGCATGTCAAAATATGCAAGAACTTCTCATTCCCTTCGAGTATTTTGCCAATCTTCCTCACCCCGACTATGCACTGAAACCCAGAATATTAGCCCCTTCCCGAAAAAAAAAAAACCTCATGTCCCCCCTACCACTGAAATCCTGTATTGTGCTTTTAAATAAACCCCTCTAGATGTGATTTTACTGTACTTTTCAGCTTGTTTATTTTGTCCATTTCTCTCCTCACTGTTCGTCTTGACTTCTGTTTAACTTTATTGTTCTTGAGCAGCATCAAAGAAAAAATTTCCTCTCAACAGAGCAAGTAAGTGCGACCACTGGTTAGCGAAATAAATGCTTTCCTTGAAATGCAGCCGTTCCATGCAAGCCCCAAAACCCCCCAAAAACTCTGATCTTGCTCCGTATGCCTGAGTCCACCTGAAAGGGTTAAACGCCTCCCTTCAGCTACCGTTACTCTGCCGTGAGAAAAAAATAGTTCAGACGCCGTGAATACGACGTAGACGTAGTTGTAAAGAATGCAGAAGGAATGTGCACTGCTTTTCGGTTACACTGCCTGATGAAAAGCTGCTCTGCTGCTCGGTAACATTTGCATCGGAGCCTGGACCACGTGAATTGAATGCGTGCGGTATTTATATACTTACGAGGACTAAAAGAGGAGCTTAAATGTGAGGGAAAAGGTATTTCTTCCTGCACCCGTTTCTTCAAACTGGTGCTTTCAGGTTAAACTTTAAGACGTGATTCTAACTACTTTCTAGCAGCCGTGACATCCAACAACGTCCCTGGTGGAGTATTTAATAAGCCCAAATTATAAATGAAACAGACTTAAGTGTCGACCAAAGATTTATTGTTGAAGCATACTTGGTCTTAAACAAGTGGGCTAACACATTTAAAACTGCTTTAATGATATTGTAATTCTAATTACTTATATAACACTATGAAAACCACAGAGCAACCAGATTATTAATGTAAACTATTGTTTATAGCCACTTTTCCTTTAAAGGCTTCATAGCTGTAACTTATTCTTTTGGAGGAAATAATCTTAGCCCCTTAATAAAAACATTTTCTAAGCCTTAGATCCATGTGAACATAAGGGGGTCGGGTAAATGAAGCGCTCAGCGAAGCAAACTGGTAAAGATAACCGCAGAAATAGTGAAGAGTGAAGGAGGCTCTGCAGCACAGAAGAAGCAGCTGATCAGAAAAGATGCAGCTGATGGGAGAGTTTAGCACCAACGACATGTCTCCTTCATCAGTCAAGTCAATAGGCAGCAACAAGATACTAATTAATTGTTGAATTGATTTATAATTAGTGCAAATATTTAATTATTCTTTAAAATCATAAAAAGTCCCAAAAAAACCCCCAAAAAACACAAACAATAATGCCACGATACAAGAATAAATCCCAAAGTCGCCGACGGTCCTCATAAGTATATGAATACAGGTGTGCGTGAGCGAATGTGTGCACATATTTGTCGTCTTTGCGTAATAACTCCCCTCATGTTTTCAGGCTGGTGAGCACGGACGGGAGCCTGGCAGACCTCACGCTGCTCAGCGCCAGCTCCGTGGACGCGGTGCTGCTGAGGCACAGGGAGGAGCCGGGGCCGGAGGAGCAGGGGGACTGGGGCTCAGAGAAGGAGAAGGAGCAGGCCCTGGTGGTGGTGATGGACGAAACTGACGCGGCCGGCGAGAAGCCCAGGAGCTTCTCCGACACGCGGCAGTCCAGCACCGACGAGAGCCACCACTGCAGCGCCAAGACGGAGCCGGAGCCGAGCACCGAGCAGAGCTCAGGTAGAGATGTCTGTCGACAAGACAGCGACTGATCAAACTGCAACACTTTCATTATAATGAGATTTAAATTTAAATCACACCACAGATGTAGACCTCCTCCCCACTGATCATATTCATGGCCAATGCTCGTAAAAATTCACTCATCAGTTTTTTATTTTTATGTGACGGTTTTCTTTTTTGTTTTCAAGTGTGTTTTTCTGCAGAAATAATAGCAGAGCAATGCATTTCAGCACGAGATGATTGATTTCTAGTAGTCCTGACAGTAGACAACGAGAACCCAGTCAAACAAATGAAATAGAAGTATTTTACTGTTTGTTTTTTTTTCATATTTATGAGGTGCAATCGTATGTGAACCTTAGTTTTTAATGTCTGGTGCGACTCCTGATGCTGGGTTTGTTAACATTATCCAATGTGAGAGAGGCCTGTAGCTGCTTAGAAGTTACCCTGTAACCTTTGTAACCTCTCGGACTGTTTTGCGTCCAACTTTTAGAGTGATATTTGTTGGTCGACGACACTCCTGTGAAGGGAAACTGTTGTAAATCTGCTCCATATTTCACAATCTGCACGATTTAAAACGCTTTAGACTTGGACTTAGACAGACTTTAATGATCCACAAGGGGAATTAATTGGTCAAAGGAGCTTAATTGTTACAAAAAGAAGAGCTGTTATACAGCTGGATAGAGTTTGGTATGAAAGAAGTTGTGTAGCGTTCACTGAATCAATCTGCTGGAGAATGAGCTCCTCTGACCCTCTAATGTTTGGTGAAGTGGATGGGATGGATTGTCTGCGATGGAGAGTAGTTTATTCAGTGTCCCGAGACAAACGACTCCAGCTCCCAACCATTCACATGTCCAGCCTTTATAGATCAATTTGTTGATCCTGCTGATGTCCTTTTGCTGGTACCACTCCCCCAACAAACCACAGCAGAGGATGGATCACTCGCTACAACGGACTGGTAGAAAGTCTGTTTTATGGCAAAATAAAATGTTTATATTTATGTTGGTATATGACTCATATATGTTTCTTTAAATTATCCCAAATTTCCTATTAATTCACGCTAGTGTCCATAAATTCCATTAAGCTTTAAATTCACACAAATTACCAAAGTTTCCATGGAAAGTGTCCAGAAATTTAGGGGAAATTGTCGGCTCCTTTGCAAACCTAGTACTTGTATATATAGAACTGTTATTACATGCATGACCCTGTCATACACAAGCATCGTCTCTCATATACAAAGTACAAAATTACAAAGGTTATATCACAATATTAATATGAAGTGCAAATTGCAAATCAATGACCCACCAGTAAAATGTCCAAGTAACACGAGTACATGAATTAGTCTCATCTCTCAGACTGCAGAAGCTTTGCTATATCAGCTTTTTATAAACAACACTGAATGGTTCCATTTCCCTTCATACGCGCCCATTTTATCTTTTGAGATATAAGTCATTCTCTCTATTGACATACACTTAATCCAAGCTCATAATGTTGGTTGGGTTCTCTTTGTCTACTTTCGGGACAAATTCTCTGTTGTTTCGAGTCGTTTTTACTCGGGATTATAGAAAGTTCCGCATCTGGTCTTAAGAGTTTGTGCGTGTGTGATGCTGAGTCCGTTGTTTTTTACTCCAAGCTATATAATAGCTTCCCACGCTGCTGGCCAATGTTTACTGCTCTCACCGTGTTTGCAGCTGAGACTCACATGTACTAGCAGCACTTGTAGTGTCGAGACGTTTTATTTAAGGTCTCCCTCATCCTGTAGCTCTTCAGTCTTTGTACGCAGGCCAAAGCTTTGTGCCGCTGCCCAAGTTTCTGCTGCCCACGCACTCACCGGCCATTAATCACTGCAGGAAAAGTAGTAAAAATCTGTTCTACTGCGGATTTTTTTATTTTTTTTTTTGGTTCGGTAGATTTATCTCCAATTTTTTTTTCTGACACAGCCCGTAGCTCGAGCGCTCACTTTCGCCCATTACATCTTCCCACTGAAGCCAAATAAACCTGCACCATTAGCATATTTACACAGATTGCCAAGCTGGTCTTAAATTAAAATGTAGTTTATATACACAGAAAATAAAATAGGTGATAAAACAAAACCCTGCAGCACCTCATGGTTTATAATGAGCTGCGGTTATATGAGCTATATGCTTTCTCAGAGTTTCTTATCCAAACAATGAGCCCTCTATTAAAACCTGACATAATATGGTTTTTGTGAAAGCACACACCCACCACCACCACCACCACCACACTGAGGCTGCCGAATTTAATATCCGTTTCGAGAATATAAAACCAAATGTTAGGTCATCATTCTCAGCTAATTAAAACGGCAACTTGGAATGTGCTCGTCTGTACATGTTTTAGCTGTGTTTAGATCAGTTACGATTCACAAAAATACACAAACACACCTTTGACGGCATTAGAATACATTGGCCGTGATTACATTCTTCAGGCTAAAATGGAATTCGCATTAAATATTCTCATTCTGACGAGTCGCGCTGGCAAAAATGAGGAATTTCTTCTTTCAGTGTGTTTTCTGGTGACATTTTTATATTTGTACCTTTTAAATCCAAAACAATAATGATTATAATTATAATATATTATAATTATTTTCTCGCTTATCAGACTAATCTTTCCAATTAAGTTTTATTTTAAATGCACACCTATCAGACATAACATTATGACCATGGGGTGGGGGGCTTTAGGTCCTTTGGGTTAAGACGGGGGGGCCTCTGTGGGAGCTGTGTCATTGCATTGTGGGGGTTTCTGGTTTCGTCTGTGTTGTTATTTATTTACGTCTTCTGTCAGTGGTCATAATGTTGTGGCTGATGGATATGTAGCCTCAATTGCAATCCAGACATTGTCAAGACACTTTGCAGAGTCTTAAACTGTCAAACCAAGAGCTAAGTCGGATGTGGGAAATAAAAACTCACTTTTAACCAGAAGAAACCAACAGCATCTGTTTGAGGTCGGTGGAACAGAAGGAGGAGGTGGTGCACAACACAATTTAACTGAGTAATAATAACCAGTAAAGACATTTCTGTTGATTTGAGTAATAGATGAAAATGACTCAACAGAAGTTTATTGTCATGTTCGATAATGGTAACCAGAAAAAATGCATGAATCGTTGTAGTTTTAGGGTATGCACTGACGTCACAGCCGCCTGGGGCCACGCTCCCCTGAGTGGCAAAAACACAGTGAAATGTAGCAGCAAATACAGTAAAACCGGGGGAAATGTGGATTATCAGATCAAATTAATATGAACTTGTGTGGATTTGGAAAAGTGGATTAGCCTCAGTTTCAGTTAGTTTAAATTAGTTTTAGGTAATTTCATTATGATCAATGTAGCTAAATGAAAGATTTAGTTTATTGTTTTATTGTTATTTATTGATGAAATTGAAATAGTTACTGTCGACCGTAACTATGCTAAAACACAAACGTATCTGGCAGCCCTCCAGAACGTGACTTAAGGACTCAAAAAAAATTACTTGATGCTGAATGTGAACCCTAACACCAGGTTTCTGTGCCTGGACTCCAGCTGTTTCTTCGTAATTCTGTTAAAGACTCTGGTTCAAAGTAATGACTTAAACTAGTGGCCGTAACCATGGAGACTTCGCTTGCTTTGACGTCACGTGGATACCCTCTATAAACTAATAATTAAACGTTCAGAATTACCACAGCCAAGTGTGTCCCCATTAGATACTGACTCAGGACATTTCTGAAGTATATTTTCACCTGATGATTGATACAAACTAAGAGCAGCTTGAAGGTGTATCAGTAGTTGATTCAAATGACCTGTGTTTAACAAAAAAAATCACATGTATTCCTGAACTGCTAAGACGGAGCCATATTATCAGCCTGTTGCAGCTTGAGTGGACTGATTTCTGCTGCGATTAAGACGTGAAGCCTGGAAACGTTTTCCACTCACACCTCTTCAGACTTGTTACTCTTCCGTTTCACTGTATCTGGTCTTTGTCTCCTTCCCTTCAGATCTGAAGAGCAAATGGCACCTGGTGGTCGACCGTCTGACGGTGCTCTTCCTCAAGTTTCTGGAGTATTTCCACAAGCTTCAACTATTCATTTGGTGGTTGCTGGAGATCCACATTATCAAGATCGTCTCCTGCTACATTGTTCTGGTTTCTCTCAAAGAGGTATAAAAGTGGCGCCCGCTTGACTTTCATGTTTGACTTTATTTGACGCGCTGGCTTTACGGTAACTCAGTGTCACGGGGTGGTAATGTCCAGATGGTCCCAGAAATTACTTGAATTTTCATTTGAATTTTGTTACAGTACCCTCAACAATCCTGAAGGAAATCTGAATTACAGATGGCAGATGACATCAATAGTGCAAGAGAGGGCAAATCAGAATCAAAATATTAAACATTAAAGAGTTTCATGTGAAATTTTAGACAACACATATCATATATACATCATTGCTCATTACAACATTCTTTAGTTCTAATACCAGTAGGACTGTAGATAAAATTCATTTCCTGTAATGCCTAGGTAACTTTTCCTACCCCAGATGTGTCCAAGTGGCACAAGTAGATCAGCTCTTAGCTAGCTCTCAGTTAGCTCTTCTTCCTGTCACCACGCTTTTTATTTAAAAAGAAAATACTGTCAACAATGCTGCCGTTTGTATTGTTTTCGAGGTCCATGTTGGTGCATTGACTTGCAGGAACACTCACAGCCACACTGAACTGGAGTTTACGCAGTGCTCGTCGTTTTGCTGACGTACGCTACATCAACCTTACCATGCCCAGTTGCACGGCCGCTAATTATTCTCACATGAACGAAATAGAGGCCACCCGAAACTGTGCTGAGAAAGAAAAATTAAACTGTAAACAAGAATTATGAGTGCCGCTTTAACTAAAATAAGAAACCATGGCGCCGTCCGCTGGCTCTGCTACTCCCGTATCTGGGCAACGCATGTCGTAAAGGTGCATTTCATAATATGAACTGTTACATGTTCCAGGTTTGGGGAACTCTGTGCTTGTATCATACGGTGCCACTTTAAAGTGTTTGCACCTCTCATAATTTGTACTTATACAGATATATTATACAAAACATCAGCAGGTTTTCACACAACAAGGTATCTGCGGGGTCTTGAAAAGTATTAAAAGTTGATAATTCAATCCTGGGGAAATTAAGACCCTTAAAAAGTATTAAAAAGTCTTATCATGACTTTATGGGGTATTAAAATTTGAAGGTATTTTTTAGGTAAATTTTGAGTTTGAGTTATGGGTGCGTTCGTAAATTGCCTCCGAGAGCATCAGAACATACAATCAACATTAAATCAAAGTGGATGATTGGATTAGTTTTTGTTGTAAAAACTTTAATTATCAACCTTTTATATCCCAAAAAGCTAAAGCGCAAATTGCAGTTGTCTTGGAATATAAAGGAAAACAAAACAAGGAGTATGTTTGGTGGCTCATGGCAGCACATCCTGTTGCTCCTGATGCTCTGTGGTGATTATATTTCATCAGATTTATAAATAATGTTGATTTCTTGAAGCAGCGAGCCAGCTTGAATAACTTGGAAGTGTCTAGTACACCACAAAACCGGCCAGATGATACACTAGTTCAAGGGTTTTTCAATAAGAGATCAAGTGGAAACATGAGTGTGGAAAGTATTTTGGCGGTTAGACTCTGAAGAGTGACGTTATCGTGGGGCTGAATCCCAGGCCCAGGAAGGGAGATAAGGGAGTCTAGACGATTGTGGTGGTGGAGTAGAGGAAGTTAGCAGGTGGAAGGAGGAGATCCTAGATGAAGGCTTCTAGGAGGACTAGGAATGCTTCTAGATTTTCCCTTTTAGACTCTCTCTTGAGCTTCATTCAAAGTGTTTGTTATTGAGATTGAGTTTGGTTTTTAATAATCTGAATAGGCTCCTTATTTAAATTTTGGCTGAAACACGTAACAATAACAAAAGCCATGAGAATGTCTGAGGGTTTATGTGAACATTTTTCTCTTCTCTCCTCATCTCCTGCATTGTCTCTTGTGCAGGTATCTTTGTTCAACTACGTGTTCCTGGCGTCCTGGGCCTTCGCGCTGCCCTACAGCCAGTACAGGCCCCTGGCCTCCAGCGTGTGCTCTGTCTGGACGTGTGTTATCATCGTATGTAAAATGTTGTACCAGCTGCAGTCGATAAAACCTGACAACTACTCTCCACAATGCCTCATGGTAAATATGATCAGCCTTCAGTGCTTCTCCACTCAAGATGTGTATATTACGTACTGTTATTTGGCATTGTTTGCATCAGACAGATCAAACAACACTTAACTGTTTCTGTCCACAGCCAGGCAACTACACAGAGGCGCAGAAGACTTATATGAATAAGTCTCTGCTGTATAACAGTTCTGTGGATCCAGCCAACTGGGTGGGGATGGACAAGACTAAAGACCTGCTGGGCTACCTCAGGGTGAGGAAGTGTTCAAAGAGTGCTCAAGTTATGAACACGAAAGTACCCCATTTATCATCATTATTACACCCGTCAGCCACCACATTAAAACCACTGACTGAGAAGTAAATAACATTAACCATCTTGTGATGATTCAGTGTTCTGCTGGGAAACGTTTGGACCTGGTATTCATTCGTGTGGATGTTACTTAGACATGTAGCACCCACCTAGACCAGACTGTCATGGGAGGTGGGTTGTAAGGTGCAAGACAGAAAGGTGATGAGGCCGAGGTTCAAACAAAAAGGGTATTTAATGAGAAAAACTGAAAGTGCTGCAGACAAATCCAACATCTAAAAATCAAAGAGAAGCATGGACATGGCATGGAGAAGAAAACATGCAGACATGGGCACAACAGCGACACGACAGGGGACAAAGGGAAAGACAGGGCTTTATATACACACACAGGCAGAGAGGGTTTATGAGACGCAGGTGAAACTAATGAGGGCGGAGCACACAAGAAGAAACCAATAAGCAATCAGTGGAAAACACGGGGTGCGACAGGAAACTCAAAACACCATAGAACAAGACAAAGACCAGTTACCACCAGCCTTTAGCAATGACACTCCTTGATGAAAACATGAACAAGGTGTTGACCTGGCCTCCAAATTCAGTAGATCAAGTATCTATCAACCCATAGGACCAAAAGGTCCCCCACTAACAACACCCTAAGAAGGCCCATGTCCATTCTCTGATGAGTCACAAAAGCTTTGGGAACACAAGGAAGACCTGGTCATAATGTTATGCCTGATCGGTTTATATTCAAATCACAAATGACAAGTGTCCGTCATAATTTGCCAGAAGTAGAGGTGATATCTTGAAGCAGAAGGCTGGTGTTATTCTAAAAGAATAACTCTGTTTCTGCAGAACAACCTTCTGATGCTGGCTCTGTTGGCATTTGAGGTGACCATCTACCGCCACCAGACGTATTTCAGACTGAGGAACAAACTGTCTCCTCCCGCCGCCAGAATCATCTTCCACGACATCACCCGGCAGCACCTGGACATCGGCATCGTCTGTTTCGTCAAATACTTCATCAACTATTTCTTCTACAAGTTTGGGCTGGAGGTAGAAGGCGTGATGAGTAATTAAAAAAAAAATTATCTGGATATGTATGTGCTCCATCTCCTCTTCTTGTGTTTGGCTCAGACGTGCCTGCTGCTGGTGGTCAACGTCATCGGGCAGCGGATGGACTTCTACGCCATGCTCCACGCCTTCGCCCTGATAGCCGTCATGTCCAGGCGGAGGAGGAAAGCCATCGCTGAGATCTGGCCAAAGTACTGCTGCTTCCTGGCTTGCATGCTCACTTTCCAGTACTTCATCTGCATCGGGATCCCGCCTGCAGCCTGTAAAGGTTCGTGGGGTCAAAAATCAGACACCAATGAATTATCTTCACACGTGCATGCAAGTGGATTGGTAATAAATAACTTAAAATGATCTTTAACACTTCCTTTCTTTTTTTATATGCTACAAAGTTGCTTATCGTAGCATAAACTCGTCCTGTATCTTTCCAAAACATAAAGCTGACTGTTCTGACATCTGAGAAACTTATTTTATTATTCATCTTTGCTATTGATTGTTTTATTGTTGCTAAAGCGCTGATTCAAGGTAACGCTGTGGTTTCATAAATTCACAAAATACTCATCTGTGTAAAACTTCATCCTAAAATAATAACAGAACTCTTTCATACAAGACAAAGAAACAAAACTCTTGTTTTTGGTGCGTTTTGTTCCAGTGTTATTTGTTGTCATGTCCAGTCGTGTCCTTTACAATTTTTCCACAAATAAACCGGATGTTTTTATTCTGTTCAGACTCATGTCTAATGTTTTCTTTTCAGATTATCCCTGGAGGTTTCCCAATACCTTCACAGACTCCAACGTGATCAAGTGGCTCTATATTCCAGATTTCCGCACCCGGCCTGATCCGTGGTTCCTCCTCTGTATGTTACTTAGATTAATTTAAATTAGTGCAGCGAGGCATCATGTTCTCTAATGTCATCACATATTCTTACACGGAGAATCTTAATATGTAAAGTAGCTGTTGAATACTTGACTCAGATACTCAAAGTCCCCCTCCTCTCCTCCCGTCTTCCTCCCAGACGACTTCATGTTGCTGCTCTGTGCCTCTCTCCAGAGGCAGGTCTTTGAGGATGAGAACAAGGCGGCCGTTCGCCTCATGGCCGGGGACAACGTGGAGATCTGCAGAGACCTGGACGCCGCCTCCTTCAGCGTCCACAACCCCGTCCCCGACTTCATCCACTGCAGGTAGAGCAGCAAACACCGACTCCTTCGCACTGCCTTCACATCAGCAAACGACTCAGATAGGCATATTTTATTTCTGTCCCATTTTCAAACCAAATTTAGTTTGGTATGCATTTTCAATTTCTCCATTTCTCTTTATTTGGGTTTGATAGGACCTAAGAAATATATAAAAACGAAGCATCGTCTTTGAACAGGAAGTCGTTTTTGGAAAAAGACTTATGTCCTCATGTGTGGACACGGGGATTATTTCACTCAATATTATAATACAGTCACAAAAATGTAACAAAATATGTTAATTTTCATGTTTGAACATTGCTGTGCAAAAGCATAATTGCAAATAATTAAGTCCCAACGTCCACAATCGAGTACTTGCTAATTAGCGAAGTTATAGCTCGTTACTATTGATAGAATTGTCCTGTAGTATTAAACTAGAAAAGTTAATAAGCATAAAAAAAGTTTAAACTTTAAAATATGATGAGTTTTAATACCTTGTCCACTTTTTTTCGTGATCAGCTGCAGAATGAATCAGCTGCTTCATTTAAAAATAAAAGTTTAAATGAAACGGAATTAGAAGCGGACACAAACCTAAAACTTAGCGTCCCCATATGAGGACCAGGGGTCTCAGGAGGTTAAACCTTTGAATTAGATCTTCCATTCGGTTGAATTAAAAAAAAAAAAAAAGTTGTCATAATTCTGGAGCCGTTGTTTTGCTCAGCCGCCATGAACCCAGGACTAAAGTGGAAAGGAAGTGGAGCAGTCCATAATTGACCCTTAATGATGTTGCACGCCAACAATAAAGTCAAAACTGAAATGTGTACCACACAAGTGCAGCTAGATACAGTACTTCAGAGATTTTATAGTCAAATTAATTTACAGGGTTTTACAGTTAAAAAACATCCTTTTTTTCATGTCTCTCTCCATGTTTTAATTTCCTGTCTTTATCTCTATTGCACTGTCAAATAAAACCAAAATGCCTTTTATCTTTGACATAAAATAAATGTGGTGGGCGCCACTTTGTCTATCAGCGTTAAACTGCAATTGCCTCTAGTGGATTGGCATCTTAAATGGTTACAGGCCGTCTATGTGCCAGTGTGTATTTGAAAGAGATGGACTGTACATATCGTAAATGTTGTCATAAATAGTGTAACCGGACTTCCAGCGACCGTGTGTGTGGTTGTAAACACTTTAAACAGGAAATGATCGGAAACAATGAAAATATCTGGTGTCATTTCCTGTGTTTTTCAGTTGTATTTAGTGTCGATACATATAATAAATACTCAGAATTTCATGCGACCTTATGATTAGATTATTTTAATATCAGATGTCAGACAAGGATGTTTTTGCTTGCGTTAAAAACAGGGTGTAAAAAAAAAAAAATCGCTGCAAAGCTCTGGCTGCACATTTGACTCCCCCAATACTGGCCTCATAAATTCAGATCCAAAAAAAAAAGAGACTTGGATGTTTTTACCCGATTTCAACAACAAACCTTGAAAATTTTTCTGTCTTCCACAGTTGATGTACTCAGAGGATTAGTCAGTGGAAAATTGTTGTTGTATTCAACTGCTAGACATGAGGCATGAGACATTTAGACATGAGAGGTAGGGTTGCGCTGAATAAGAACACACTCACAAAGCAAATCCCTTATAAATGACGGTAAGACAAACTGGCAGGTGACTAGTTCAACTATCCAGTAGCTTAGGTTAGGGCTGGGCGGTACACTAGTTCATTTTCCGTTGAATGGGGAAAAAATGTTGTGCTCAGACTATAATTATTACAGCTGCTATTGACATTACTGACATAGCTGTTTGAATATGTTTAAACCAAGTGGTAACCTCCGAGTCTGAGCGATGAAGCCCATGCGAAGTGTGTAAAAGCTGTAGTTCATCTAGTGGCCACTTGGGGCTCCAAACAGGGGCAAATCCCCATAGACCCCCCATGTTAAAAGGTCCAACTCTAGAGCATCGTTAAACATGGTTACAGCCTGGTACGAAAAAATATTTTGGTCTCAATAGTTTATTTCACGATTCATGACAACTGTACCAGGGATGAATTTTTTCCTAAATCATTTGTTTATTTTTTTATTAAGGTTTAAAATTCTTCCTGCTTTGAGTGACTGGTGGTAGCCTGAGCTAACTGGTAGTGGAGAGTTGGGTGGGCGGGTCTCAGGCTTCTTTAGCTCCGCCCCAACATGAACCCCATGTCCATATTTGGCGTATCCAAGTGTGGGCGAAATAAAGCTCATCCAGCATGGTGACTGCAGGCTCCGCCCACTTCAGGCTTCATTTTCAAAGGTTCAGAATCCAATGAGTGACGTCACGATGGCTTTGTCCGTAGTTTATACAGTCAGTGGTTTAAATAGGAATAAATATGTCAGAATAAATTAAGCCATAATTGGTTGATTCTTCATTTTGTCTTGGTAATATTTTTGCTATAAATGTCCCCAGATTTCCACTAAAATCGTCCATCCTTAGTCAATCTACTGCATAAATTCCTCTCTCAACCAGTAGAAAATGTTGTGGACACATGAAGAATTCTGAAAAATACTGAGATACAGATTTATGATCATGCTGCCCAGCATTAGCTCAGGTGTTAGGTCAATATCTGCTGTATACATAATTTAGAATAGAGCTGGATACAGACAAATGGAGGATTTTTTTTCTGAGAGGCAGGAGAATGGAAACACAGAGAGAGCATCCTGACCTGTCCACAGTCATTGATTATGTGCTCTTCACATTCCACTGTTTTGATGCTCAAAGTGGACAAGTCTTTTATTAACGCACTCTGTGTCCATCAACAAGCGCTAGTAGAGAGGGAGAGTTAGTACAGCCCGTCTGTCCACGCCACAGCAGCTCTGCACTTATTCCATCGTTTCCCTCCAGGATCGAATTACGGATACGGGGTGGAGGAGAAATCCATAATCCACAAAAACACTCTGTCCGTCACTCAGACGCTTTTGCCCTGTACTCTAACTCAATAAATAGCTTTTAAGTATGGAAAAGGTATTTTCACCCCCTGATGAAGAAGGACACTCAGTCAGCTGTTCCGGACCGTCGTCCAAACCCACTCCATCAGAGCTGCTTCCCAAACAGTGTGGCTCTTGTTGTGCTTCGAATTAATGGACGTTGCCCGCTGTGTTTCCACTGCCACGTCCACGCACACAACGCTTTCAGACACTCAGGGCACGCTCAAGGTACACCTGTGCCGAACAGCGGGATCAGGTTACAGCTCTGGTTCCCATCCATTGATCAGACTCTTACCGGTGGCCTGACGCTGAAGTGTGATTGATGTGTGGATTGCGAACAACAGAAACAGAACAAACTGAAATGTTGTTTTTACTCTTGTTATGTGGTGGGGAAAAGCAGCCTCAGCTGGATTAGCCGTTGGCTGGCGTCCATGATTTCTACTTACAGCTTTGTGAGGCTTAAAACTCTTTGACCATCTCCAGCGTTTCATCTTGCTTCCGGACAGAAGGTCCTCATTTAACAAAATCCGATGCAAGCATGTTCATCTCTGTTCACTTTGGGAACAATACCTTGACAAAATAATTTGATCTAAACTAGCTTCTCATTCCATTGCTGACATCAGTGTGGAGCTCCACTCATGTCAAAACTGTGACAGTGGGAGGTGACAAAAGGAAAAAGCTAGTAGGTGAACCCAGGATGCCAATCCACCTCATTCCTAAACCCCCTGATTCCTTGCGTGAAATATAGGCGCGACATCCGATATGAACCGGAACTGGTGTTTGTTTACATGTTAACCAGCTGTCGCAACTCAAACGTGACAACGTTACAATCGTGCTGCCTACTAACATAGAGTATAGGATGGGAGGACGACAAAGGACGAAAAAGTGGCCAAACATAACACACAGTAGCATTTTTAGCTTCTTTCCTAACTCTTTTGGCTTCAGATGGTGACACAAAAACAATCGTTGTTGCCTGACTAATAGTGCAGTGTCCTCCACACACATGTTCTTGTGACATTACTGTCAATCCAGGGGGACACAACACGTAAGGACAAAAAAAAGAAAGATGCTAAAAAATATATAAAATGCAACATTTTACACGTACAAATTACATTTCACACATGCGCTCAGTTTTTTCGGCCTTGTTTTTTTCGATTGTAAGTATAATTCAAAGCTGTAAAACACTGAAAAAAAAAATAAAACAGTCAGATGTTCAAATAAACCACAAGGGGAACCAAAACCCGCCAGCAACCAGTGGCTGACTGCTACAAGTTGCACCCATAATCATTGTTACATCAGCGCCCCCAGGAATAAGGTGGATAAAACAAGACAATCCTTAATTTATCCTTCAGTGGGGAAATTTCCAAGGATTGTTAGGATTATTGCTTCAGGTTTGCTGAAACACTCTTAATGATGATCCCAAAATGTGTCAATTACCAAAACAGGTGTCTACTGAAACCTCTCTCCATCACTTCAGTAGTATGTTCATTTATTCTGACCCAGTAACATGTAGTCGAGTTCTTACACTTCTGTACCAAACTTGGATGCTTGAGATTATACAAATAGGACCAGGTTTGAAAGGTTTATCTTAAAAAAAAAAAGGATGAAACTTAAATGCATGGTTGCAGTTGTAATTAGCAATTTCTAAACTAAACGAAGATTAAACATTGCTGCAAAAAATGACCACTACTGACTCTCCAATGTCAAAAAACAAACAAAAAAAAAACAAAACACAAATGATGATGCTGATTCCAGGTGAAAACAGACCAGATGATGTTAGATTAAATGCGCTCTCTTCCTCTCTAGGTCCTACCTGGACATGCTGAAGGTCATCATGTTCAGCTACCTGTTCTGGTTTGTCCTCACCATCATCTTCATCACCGGCACCACTCGTATCAGCGTCTTCTGTATGGGCTACCTGGTGGCCTGCTTCTACTTCCTGCTCTTCGGGGGCGAGCTGCTGCTGAAGCCGATCAAGAAGATCCTCCACTACTGGGACTTCCTGATCGCCTACAACATCTTTGTGATCACCATGAAGAACATTTTGTCCGTGAGTAAACTATGACAACTTGATTGTGAGAACTGTGAAATGTATATTGTTACAAATGTTCCGTTTGTTTTGGTAATCGCACTTAAATGAAGTATTCTGTTTGTAGGTCCTGGCCTGTGGCTACATCAACTCCCTGATTGAGAAGCAGTGCTGGTTAATCCAGTTGTTCAGCCTGGCGTGCACCATCAAGGGATATGAAATAAATAAAGACCAGCTATCCCGACGTGAGTGGACTTTACTTTTTTATTTTTACCCTCTATTTCTCTCAGTGTATTTTTCAAGTAAGAACTCAAATCCGCCAGTTGTGCTTCCGCTGAGAGGCAGGATGTTGTAATCTTCTGCTGCAAGTTGAGCTTATTTTCCACAGAAACTGAAATTAAAGCCACACCCTTGTTTATTTTGTGTAGTTTCGAGCCAATTAAGTTCACTGTGCTCCTTATCTGAGTCCCACAGGGAAAATGATTTGCCGTGAACAGAAAACACTGCAACAGAGCTCAGTGTGGGGTTTATACATAATCAGAAAAGAACATTCTCAAGAGTCTGCGCAGTGAACGCTCGTAAAAGTCCTCATTTTCACCTGTCGTTGGGAGTAAACACTGTCAAACTGACTATTTTAGGTCATAATAATGTTAACATCAACAAAGGAGCTGAATCGATTTATTCCTGCTGCTCAGACAGCAGATCATTGGTGTTATTTTGACTTGTAATTTGCGGTTTAATTTCATGGATTTTATAACATTTTTACGGCTGTATTCTTTATATCACCAGCTGCCGATCAGGTCTGCGAGCTTCCCAGCAACGAGGCCGGGATCATCTGGGACAGCATCTGCTTCGTCTTCCTGCTGCTGCAGAGACGAGTGTTCATGAGCTACTACTTCCTCCACGTGGTGGCAGACATCAGAGCGTCGCAGATACTCGCCTCCAGGTACTCGACTGGGCGCAAAGTTTGATGAGGGAAACTTTTTTATTTATAAAATGCTGTTCGGCATCAATCTGGAGAGACTTTGTTTGTATTAAATACGGTACATAATTTCAAAATGTGAAAGAAATGACACGTCATAGATCTTAGGGGTAGAGGATAAGAACATTTCTATCATATAAACCAGGTGCAGTACATAGTGAGATTAGATGAGGGTTCCACGACCCCTAGGGGGGCCGCAGGGGTACTGCAGGGGCGTCGCAAAATCTTTGGTTGATTAGACACTTTTCTTTTTTTTTTTTTTATTTTCCCCCCAAACTTTAAATTTGTTTAAATGCACATTAACATGACTCCAACATATTTTAGTGAAACGATAAAACCAGGTTATCTTTCAGTCAGCACTTTACTCATTCAGCGATACAGCAGCTGTCTCAACAGCCACCATTTCACACAGAGCGCTAACCTAGCTGAGACCTGTCGATCTAAGCCTCCTATGCACAGTAGGCCCCGCCCCTATCGCTGCTGAGCCAATCACAAGGCCACATATTACACTCTGTCAGGTTCCCCACAATTAGCCGAGAGCCCATTCAGTCCCCAGGTGAAATCCAAACGCACGCTGCAGAAAAGCTAAAAGCTAACAGTGCAGATCCCATCTATAGCCATATATGCCAGGTCTTGCATCCTCTCATTAGAAACAGACAAGTCTCACGCGACCACGCAACAACATTAGTCCACACTCCTTATCTGGGTACAACTACTGAGGCCAAAAGGTTTTGTTGATTCACTGTCCCTACTACATTTAGATATGTTTAAAGGTAAAGGTATGTATGTTTATGGCAGTTGCACGGCCGCCCGACTGTTACATATGTTTGAAGTTTGAACCTGTGTATTATTTGCATACGTTAATACTGAATGCAAAATGATGATAATAATGTATGTGTATAATTAGCACCTGACAGAGTTTAATACAGAACACATATAGTAGGTAGGGGGTCCCTACTTAATCTCTCCATCAGTTTGCGGGTCCTTGGCCTGAATAACGTTGAAGAACCCTCCTCTAAGTCCGTGCAGCTACATGGAGACAAGTACGATACAACCGAATGAGCATTGAGTGTGTGTGTATACATGGTTATGCAGAGGATACAAAACAGTACAAACAGTGCAGACAGTGCAGGCAAACAGTGCCAACAGAGGCCGTGCAAAGACAAACAATACAATACAGATAGTGCAAAACACTTAGGAGACAATGCACCTATAAAAAGACACTACACAAAAACAGTGCAGCGCCGACTAATAAGCAGACCAACAGAGTGCGAGTTAGACTGTAAATGTTTGACTGATTAGCCGCATAATGTGTGCAAAGGCCTGAGAATAGGTTATGATATGATTGTGATTTTGAGTGGTTGTGTCTGTCAGAGGAGAAACATATTTAAATTAGACTGCGACAGTGAAACCCAGAAACTCTCATAAAGACAATCTGCCTAAATGAAAGTAAGGTGAGAATTATTCATGAGATGGTTTACATTTTTTTTTTTTTTTAGCAGTTAGAAATGTGGCGTAACAAAAAATATTTCAGAAAATTTGCAGTTATCAGACAACAACAACTTTGTGCTTCATCATAAATCGTGGATTTAGGCCTCACTGGTTCATCTGTGCTGTTTCATGCTATAACTCGTGATATAAATATGATGCTAAAATAGGAACGCTATTAAGATTTGTGTTTGCATGACTTACCCAGAAGACATTAACCACAGGATGAACCAAGAAGGAAAAAATATATGTAGATTTAATCCATAATACAACAAATAGCCTTTTCGTAGTAGAACACTTGATGTTATTGATAATTGAAGTATTCTCTGGTTTGATTTATAGGTAGTTTGACAGTGTAAGAACTCACTAACATTGAGCTGATCTTTACTATGTTGTGTGTTTCAGAGGGGCAGAGCTCTTCCAGGCCACCATAGTGAAGGCGGTCAGAGCCAGACTGGAGGAGGAGCACAAGTCTGTGGAGCAGCTGAAGAGACAGTGAGACCCCGAATGTTTGACCTTAATACTATCTTCATCTGACTCTGTGTCTGTTTGTGAAGGACCTTTTTAATTTGACATATTACCTTTCAAAATACATTATGTTACTTGTCATGTCACTATTCTGCAGGACAGAGGCTTTAAAACTACTGTTAATACCATTTTTATTTGCATTTCTGCTGCTGAGATTCATTTTATTTCCATGCAGCCCATTAGTTTAAATGACTGGCTGAATGACATTCACTATTTTCCTTTATTTCATTCTCAGTAAATCCCATAAAAAAATCATAACCAACAAGGTTGTTAGTTCATCATCTCTAGATACTTCCTGCCTTTTCTGTGGCTTTCAGCTGTGAGTGTATTTGCTCCTGGTTTAACCTCCTGAGACCTGAGCTTTTATTTGTTGTGTAAATCACTAAGCATCATCTTGGAGCAGGATGTGTAATCCCAACGTCCTCAAACGAATACTTATTAATTAGCGAAGCTGTAGCTTTTTACTACTGATAGAATTTGTTAAATTTGGATGTCATATCAAACTAGAGACGCTAATAAGCATGAATAGACAAGTTTCAACCATAAAAATAAAAATCTATCATGTTTTTACACCGACTAGTGTATTGACCCTTTGCTACCACTAGATGGCAGATAAAGGCGTCCACTTATGAGCACAACGGGTCTTAATGAAGCAGAATAAGGAGCTACCACAAATATAAAACCTGTCCCCATATGAGGACGCAGTAGATTGACGAAGGATGGACTATTCTACTGTGATAATGAGTAAATATTGTAGAATAACTCCACACTAGTGGTAAAATAGGTTTGCATGGCCCTGTGTTAGCACTGAATGCTGAGGTGGAAAAAAGCTCAGAGAAAAAAAAAAGAATTAAATGTTTTCAAGATGAAATGAAGAAACAGGGACAATCATGGTTTAATTTATTTTGACATATTTATTCATAGTAAAACATATTTAAACTGCTATGTCTGTGATGTCAATAGCAGCGTGACCAGCTACCGTAATTATTGTAGTCTGCGCGCAACATTTTTTTGGCCATTCACAAAAAGCTAAAATTGGGGACATTTTCGGGGACAACTTTAGCCGGGGGACAGGTCACACAACCCTGGGACTATCCAAAATAAATTGGGGATAGTCTCCTCTCGTTCTGCTGCTTCATTTTTCGGACCGCTCCGTCTTCACCACAGCTCATAGTGACGTGACTCACCCGAAAGGTTTTTAAGAGTAAATGAGCTCGCTGGCCTCTTTTCTATACCTTACTGTTGATCTATTCATTGTCAGTTTTTTTATGGGATTTTCTGAGAGTAAATGTCACTAGATTATGAGTCAGACTAAAGCAGTATGGTTACATCTTTCATTGAGTCTCAGTTGTCCATTATTGCTCAAACAAGATTCAGAAAAACTGGATTAAAAGCATCTCCTGGGTCAGTCTGTCTTGTTTCCTGGAAGCCAGCTCTTAGTACCACATTAAAGACAATGTATTTCCACCACTTATAATTTCCTCAGGAGTCACTCACGAGCTCTGAAAATATCCTTTAGCCTTCTGTAATGAGCAATACCGTAACGCTAATTTCCATACGAAGCCCCGGAGATGTTTCTAGTCGTTGTGTTGTGACGATCCTCCAGCGTCTGTGCTTCCTGCCTCCTCACCGTCTCTCTGATCTAATCAGGATGGAGCGCATTAAGGTGAGGCAGCAAAAGTTTAAGAGGGGCAAGGAGAAGCTGCTGAACCGGGTGCAGGAGTCTGGAGACGGACAGACGCTCGTCCAGGAGGAGGAGGAGGATGACGATGACGGTATGGTGTGGCCCGCCGGGCTTCTGACTGTGGAGACGATGTCTATTTTTGCAGAAGTAGCATTGATAGCGGGGCGTGTTTCTTGTTAAATAAATAAACTATTGTGTGATAATTTATTTTCCATTTAGCTATAAGAGCAACTTGGTGTAGTGAAACAATCCTTGAAGTTTGCATTTTTCTTATGAAATGTTGCATTGATGTATTTGTGAAATTTTAGGAGCACAGCGAACGAAAGCCAAGACCAAAAAAAAGCAGTGGTGGAGGCCTTGGGTTGACCATGCTTCCAGTAGGTTGACCCCCCCACAATCCTCTTTTTTCTCTTCCTCCACTCTGATTGTGTCCTTGACCAGAACGCCGAGGATTCCCCTACTGTCCCAGGGCTCTGAAGGCACCAAAGCTCCCTCCAGACTTTAATCCTTTTCCGTCTCTATTCGAGGGCCCTCGTTACCTGTCGTACCACGGAAAAAAAGGCACTTCAGTTTTTTAAGATGATCCATAAAACAGCATCGGCGTCTGTGCCCGTTGCAGAGCAGGGTTGCCTCAAATAGACACGAAGAAAGAGAAAATGACTAACGGCTGGAGGTTGACGTTGTTTAAAACCCCCCCACCCCCGGTCTCACCTTGAGAGCCCACAGTGGGGAATCGCTCTGTTGTGAAACATTTTCAAGCAAAGACATGAAGTCGACCCTGCCTTTACTCTCAGTACGGGAGTAAAGGAGGAAGGGTTTGTTCATTCTTTGCCCGTAGACATGATCACCAAACAGGTGTCGCCAAGGAGAAAAATAAAGAAAATAAATATCAATTGGTGAAGTGATCAAATATTTAAAATCGCGGGCTTCGCTGTGGAGATTAAACACGCGAGCCTGTCTCCGAGTCAACACAGCAGCGGTCGGTGGCCTGTTTGGTTTGAACTCATGCCTCATATCGTATTCCACCCCCACATGACATTTTCAGATCATTTACCCATTTTATCTCTTTGTCATTTGATGTCTCATCTCCATTTTCCCAGCATCCTCCCCCATCTCCTGCCCACTGTGGTTCTGTTCAAGGACATAAGTCAGCCTTGTCTATCCCATTGCTTCTAACTCTGTAGACTGGAGTCACTTAACTCAAGTAGCTTGAAGGCGACTGTTCGAACTGAAGTGTGCATACAGATAGCTTCACTAACAGTTTAGACGAGCTGTGTATTTTCTGCTTCATCCTATTTACATACTAACTGTAGACACATTTTAAACGTTACATGATATATGTTGAATGAAATGCAGCTTAATGGTAAGTGGTGATTTTTTCCTACATATTCTTCTCTGATTCTTACTTTAAAGTCACGAAAACAGTGGATGGCAGTTCATTATTTGTTTGGCTGAGTAACACTTTACCTTCTTCCCTCAGTGGTTAGAAGCGGAGACTATTACTTGTTTGAAACTGACAGCGAGGAGGAAGAAGAGGAGGAGGAGAAAAAAGACGAGGAGCCGCCAAAGAAGTCGGCGTTTCAGGTGGAAGATTTTTTTTTTTTTTTTAAACTGCCGCTCGGTTTGAAGATTTCTTTTTGTTTTGAAAGTGAGGCCACTGAAAAACAAAATGTAGTTAGAGTAAATGATTTTTTCTGACTCATTATTCTGACTTTATTCTCAGAATTTCATTTTTTCCCCCTCAGAATTATGACTTTAAATCTCACCTTTTTTTCGCAAAATTCTGACATTAAAATTCTGACTTTTTTTTTTCTCAGAATTCTGACTTTAATTTCACTTTTTTTCTCAAAAACACACAGTCAGAATTCTGAGAGCCAGAATTGACTGACATTAATCTCACATTTCTAACTTTTTTTTTCTTCAGAATTTTGACGTTGATCTCACAACTCTAACTTTTTTCTCGGAATTCTGAGATTAAAGTCAGTAATTCTGACTTTTTCCTTGGAATTATGACTTAATCTCAAAATTATGAGATTAACGTCAGGAATTCTGACTTTTTTCACAGAATTCTGACTTTTTTTCTCAGAATTTTGACGCTGATCTCACAACTCTAACTTTTTTCTCAAAATTCTGAGATCAAAGTCAGGAATTCTGACTTCTGACTTCTTTCTCAAAAACACAAAGTCAGAACTAAAAAAAAAAATAAAATAAAAATAATTTGCTCTAACTACAGTGTTTTTTTATTTCAGTGGCCCTAATCCTCTTCCGTAGAATTCATGTTTTGTTTTGCATGACTCATTCAAAATTTTTCCACAGGAAACAAGATGCATTGCTTTTAAAATATAAAATACAAACTGCAGCACTTTTTTTTCTCACTTTTGACAAGTCGGTAAATGTTATGTCTACCTTTGGTTGTGAAGACTCAACAGAATAACACTTTGCACGCTAACACAGTGCACGGCACTTCACTTGAGCACATTGTATTTTATGCTGTAACCACAACTGCAGACTGTTTCTCTGTTTGACCTGTTGCTCAGCCCGTCTCTAAAATCCTCTGATGTCTAAAAACTAAACACTAACAGTAACTGCGCATAGTTTTACTTTTCCAGTGCTAATTAATGTTGATTTGTTGTCCCCCTCCAGTCTCCTAGCACATTTAACCTCTCCTGTTTCTAACAGTGTGAATTTGTTTTCTACTAATCCTTTCACTCTGTCTCTTTCTCTCTCTTTAGCGAGCAATTGGGAAGTTTGTCTCTGCTGTCCTGGCTTTACCCAGGTCTATTATTAAGCTGCCTAAAACTGTGCTGCAGTATGTAGTCAAGGCAGGCAAGGTACTCACCACCATCTAACACAGCTTCCTTTCTGTCTGAATATCTGCCAGCTCAAATAATAACAACTAACACCGCAGCCTACGGCCTTTCCAGCTCATGATGGATGCACACGTTGTAAACTATTAGATGTGTTTATCGTTGTGTTTCTGGATTGGGAACGCGGTATATTGTTATCTGTCGGATCTGCTTGTGCTTTGCATGCTTTATTCGGCAAATGGGGATGTGTCCTCGTGGGTTTCTGATATATTTGTTTGCTTTTAATAGATTCTACTGGTTTCAAGCGCATTTAACTTAATCAGCGTGTCTATAAATGGATTTTCTACCTTCGGTGACACAGCCCTTCACCGTTTGTTTAATAGGATGTCAGGGAAGAAAAAAAAAAAACAATAACGGTCAGCCTCCGAATGTAATCTATTTCAAATAAAATGGTTATATTCAGCTGATAATATCAAAGAAAATAAATAAATCTCCAACATGTGAGGAAGTGGATCAGCATGTGGGCCTGTTAAGTCGACGCTCTTTTGGAAAACTTTTTTGCGGCTGCATCACAAACTTGTATTTCTTCTAACCAGAAGTTCAAACAAGGTGTTATTTATAGAAAATGCAGGTATGTGCACAAATACCAGAACTACAGTGTAAGTGGTGTTATGTTTCTCCAGTATGTAGACAGTTAAATTATACACCACCGGCCGACATGGCTTCATCCTACGGCAAGATAATGACCCAAATCTGTAGTCCAAGCTATAAAAGAACAACCTCAGGATAAAAACTAGATGGAAAGCTTGATGGCCCAGACCCTAGACTTTAACCTCATGGAGCTGGTTTGTGATGAACTAGACAGAAGAGTGAAAGCAAAGCTCCCTAAACACATTTCTGGGAAGTTGTTTATTTTGTCAATGTTTTAATTTCAGAGTAAAATGAGACATTAAGCTGCATAGATTTTCTGTTCTAAAACAGAACAGACCAGTATTGTATGTTGTGTACAGCGTTAACAGTAGGTGTTACTTCCTTACTCTTGGTTGCTTCTTATAACCAGAGTCATTAAAGTGATTAGTTCTCAGTTAATTGGCTACAACTCTAAGCTGTGTGTTAACATTGACATCATGTTTCTTTTAGCATTAGCTTTATTTATTTCGAATACATTCAAAAGAGAAAGATAAATAATAATAAAAAAAAAACTATCTAGAAAACTTATCTAGTTCCACCCCTTCTCCATCAGTTATTTAAGTTGAATCCTTCCATATTTTACAAAATGAAAACAATTTCTACTGCATATTTCATGAATCTAACAAGAAATAAACAATAAACAAACAAAAAAAAAAGAACAAAAACTATCACTGGAGCCTCTAACGGGCTTAGTGCCAAAATGAACAAGCAATAGTTTTTTTGTGATGTGAGCCAAAATAATCAAGTGAACTGTATTTTGCTGCCTTTATTTTTGGTTTAAGCACAAGATTATACCGTGGAAGCGAAACCTCTTATTTCTTCTTCTTCTGTTGCCACTTGTGTCGTGTTTGAAGCCTTTGCACGCTGATTTTAAAACCAATGAATATGATATCACTCAAAACATTTTGGTTATGTGTTGCTACAACACGTTTGCTGTTTGCTCCTGCATCATTTCATTGAGACTAAGCTGCCGTCCCCTCTGTTCTCCAGTTTCTTTACCATGCCTGGATCAAAGACCCCAAAGCTGCTCTGAGGGCGCGGAGCAAAGAGAAACGCAAATTTTGGAGGAGATACACCAAAGGAGTCAGACACAGGAAAAGCAAGAAAGATCGTAAGCAAGTTCTAAATAAAAAACTAATAATAATAACAACAAATGTATTTAAATGACTTGACGTTTTTTTTATTTCCTGCAGCGGGTCATGTGACCATAGATCTCGGGGAGCTGTCCGATGGGCAAGAAAAAGGGGAAGAGAACAAGAAGTCTGGTGGTCCAGGTTGGTCCCTGCTCAAGAAAACATGTTAATGAGAAAGTGACAAGAAAAAAATGAATGACTGTTTCTACCATGAGTGAAAACGTGCGTGTGAATCTTTAATAGGAGATTAAAATAAGATGCATCTGGTATCAGAACTAAATCCAGATCCAGTGTAAACGGACTGGATGTGCAGTGGTGGGAAAAAGTTTTTGGACGCCCTTAAAATTTTACACGATATCAAATATTAGCATGAAATGTTTGTGGGAAAATCTTTTTTTGTGTGTTTCTAAAGGTGTGGCTGCATTAGACAGACACAAACAAGTACAAATTATATTTATTTTATTGTTTACAAGAAAAACTAACAAAACTAAATTGTTGACATTTTCATTATGTCCGTTCTCAACACTGCCGGTATCTAAGTCAACAGATAACTGTTCAAAACTGCACAAAAAAATATTTATCTTATATATAATATCTAATAGTGGCTGCCATGTTCCCTACGAGCCTTTTACACTGTTGTGGGATAATCTTGTCCCATTCTTCTTGAATTACTACTTTTAATTCTTCTACATTCTTTGGTTTGTATTTTGAAACTTTTGATAATCCACTGCAGATTTCCAATGGTTTCAGCCATTTTTTGTCTCTGAAGAACTTTCAAGTGTGCTGACTTGGACATGAAGCAGAGCAACAGAACGACGTGTCTTTCATTAAAAAGCACGACCTTCACTAGTTGATCACTGGTAACAAAATGAGCCAATACTTCAAATTAGGTATATGTGTTTTTATGGAACCAAATCAAGTTTTTAATGTTTAGTATTTTGTCTGTGACTGTACAAGAAGAACTTCCACTTGAAGACCTAACACTGATTCTTAATGCAATGTTTCACAAATGCACGGGGGTTTCCGAAAACTTTTGTCCACCACTGTAGATATTTCACATTTATTTTGCCTCATTGAAATTATTCACAGTAATAATTATTTGTTTTGGAGTGACACAATACTGTACGCTTCTTTGTTGGATGCTCTCCATCCCAGACAACATCATCAAGAGAGTGTTCAACATCATAAAGTTCACCTGGGTGCTCTGCCAGACCACCGTCGACAGCTTCACTAAGTGGATGAATGAGATGTGCAGGGAGTACATAGACATCTCCACCGTGCTGCGTTTGGAGCGCTGCATGCTGACCCGAGAGGTCAAAAAGGTACCTGATCCTCCACGCTGACCTTTAACCAATGCTGGGCGGTATGACCAGAAATGTGTGTCACAGTGTTTTTTTAAAATTCTTCAAACATTTCAAAACATTTTCTACTGGTTGAGAGAGGAATTAATGCTGTAGATTGAGTAAGGACGAACTATTTTACTGTGATTTTAAGTAAATATTGTAGAATAAGGTTTGCATTGCCCTGTGTTAGCACTGTCTGCTTGATGTATATTTCAACTGCTATGTCTGTAATGTCAATAGCAGCGTGACCGGCTACCGTAATAACTGTAGTCTGCGTGCAACATTTTTTTCCTCATTCATAAAAAGATAAAATTGGGGACAGTTTCTTTAGATCATCCAAAACAGGGACTGTCTTCAGGACGTCTGATCACCCTTTTTTTGGCACACATCCTCTCATTCTGCCACTTCATTTTTTCGGACATTTCCATCTTCACCACTCACAGTGATGCAGTCGCACCACGTGTGTTTAGAAGCACTACACCAAAAATGGTTCCAGTCTGAAACAGTGTCTCACAGTGCAAACACTGTGTATTCAAATACACCGATATTCCAGTATATTAAAAATTCATATCATAACAGAAAATAATACCGCTTTTTATATTAAGAGTTTAAGAGTTTTTGTGATTAGAAGAACCAGTAAATGATCGTCTCCGTCTCATCAGGGCAATGTGCCGTCCAGAGAGAGCATCCACGTCTACTACCAGAAGGCCATGAGACTCAACATGTCCAGACAGGCCAGTTTGGATCAGCTGAGCGAAGACGGGTCGGTGTTGGGCTCCACCCGAGTCCGAAGGAGGCGAGGAGGCTACCCGATGGAGAGTCAGGACTCCACGGCCTCCAGAGACAGCATGTCCAGGTAGAAACAGAGTCTTGAGGTGGACGGTGGCGTGAGGGCGTCTTCTTAGACTCAACTTTACGGAGCTTGCAAATAAAAACATTTGCAGGAATTAAGAAATTTTGGAGTAGAAGGAACGGACGGGACAGCCACAGGTTTTAGGCCGTCCAGAGTCTACACATACACATTAGTGTGACCACTTTTTTTGTCACAAATCTACAGATTCACAAATCTTTTAAACAGGATTCATCAAGTAAAAAAATATAATAAACAATGATATTAGTTAGTTGGCTAATGCTGCCCTGAATTCTTAAACAAAAAAAGTGTTTTCCTTTATTCCCTCTTATTGTAAATAGATATTGTTACACTTTTGGTTTTATTTGTCTGAGCCACATCTCTTTCCACAAACTTTACGACCTGGATCTGCACAGATATCGCTGTGGACGCTTTCACAGAAAAACAAAGTTAATGGTGTAAAGCATAGATTATCCACAATAACAGGGACTCTAAACGTTCCTCCATCTGCTGTTTTTAATACTAAGAGGTTGAAGCGTTTGCTTTAGGCTCAGGTGTAAAAGTTGTTTTATCTATTTATCAGTATTTGACATACTTGAAATATGTAATTTTATTTGTCACTCAACTAAAGACATGACTTCAGACACTAACACGTCATAATAAAAATCTTCATCTTATTTTATCACATTTTTAAGGTCTGATTGAAGCTCTTTCAGCTCTCTCATTTCATTTCCCTCTGTTTCTATGCTGCGTCTTTCTTCTGCAGTGATTTAAAGACTCCTAACTTCAACAAACGTTAACTGCGATGCACAAATTCTTATCAAACTTAACTTTAAAATGTTTGCATGCTGTGTCTGGAAAGCTAGCGGATTTATCCATTTAGCTAATTTCATACATTTCCGTGTTTGGGAAGATGTAGAAATCAAAGAGTCCGATATGAATGCCAAAAGCTTTCTGCATGACTAAATAGCTCCAGAGGTCAGAGGGGAAGCAGTTTGGTTTTCTGCCATTAGAGTAAAACGACCCTTTAATGTCCATCTGAGCTAAGTCTATCTGAGCTAAGAGCTAAGTCGCGTCTTGTCATTATCTTCACATTTCAAAGTCTTCGCTACATCTTCGGTTTTTTATCTTCGCATGACAAAGTGAGTTTCGAATGCAGAGGTTTGGTTACAGTCTGCGTAACATAGAACATAGATCCCATCTCATCCTCTCACCACTAATCATCAATCATCTGTCACTCTCACAACCTCTCAGTGCCTACACTGAGGCCACCACTCTGATTTCTCGCCAATCCACCCTGGAAGACATGGACGCAATGCCAGAGTACATTCCCAAAACCAGCGAGCGCGCCCGGGCCAAACTGCGTAAGGTGTACAGCATGGATGTGTCCATGTCGTCAGTGGACAGCGGCAGCAGCTTCATATCCAGGTGCCTGGCCTCCGCATCGCCCATAAACACATCTGTGTCACTCATACGAAGAAAATCACTGCATCGCTTGATTCTTGCTTTTTCCTTTCTTTAACTTCAGCCTTACCGTTTTATGACTTCTCAATCAGACTTTACTGCACCCTTTCAAAAACCAAGTTGATTCTTTTTCATTTATCAGTTTGAAATGAAGCAAGCAATAATTATCTTGAGTCAGTTTTCATTATGACACAATTCAGCTTCGAGCATTTAGCAATTGTTTTTCATAAATCACAACTATAACTCCTCCTCTGGGAACCTCTAACAGGAAGTTGATTTTATTAAACTGATAATAAACTTAATGCAGAGTTAATGTTGCATAAAATGCATAGGAGAAATGATCCAAATACCAGTGTGTCCAACTGTGTTATATATTGATTTAAGGGGGATTTAAGTGAAAATATGCCGTCATCTGGGTGGATTTTAAAAATTGAATAGCCTTTTGAAAACTTCGGCTTGTACGTGCACATTTGCTGTCACCACGATGTCCGTTTTTGTTTATTCTGTAAAAATTTGGAAACTCCTGGTTTTGTAATTTTAGTTAAATACACCTGAATGAATAGACCTGGATGAAGGCTGACGCTGACTTTTTTTTCTGTTCTCCGCAGTGAACCCACCCAGTCTGTCATGCTCTACTCCAGACAGGGAACCACAGACACCATAGAAGAAGTGGAGGATGAGCAGGAAGACGGGCTGCAGGGCCCCTGGGATTCCCAACGGTTGGATGAGAGTCAAGTAGCCGAGCCCGAGCCCTGGACTGATGTAGAACCGAGGGAGGTAGAAGAGGAGGGGGAGTGGGGCGAAGGGCAGGAAAGAGTGGAGGATGAGGAGGGAATGGAGGACGAGGAAGGCCTGGAGGCTGAAGACAGGTTAGAGGACGAGGAAGGCCTGGAGGCTGAAGACAGGTTAGATCACGAGGAAGGCCTGGAGACTGAAGACAGGTTAGAGGACGAGGAAGGCCTGGAGGCTGAAGACAGGTTAGATGACGAGGAAGGCCTGGAGGCTGAGGGCAAGGAAGGCCTGGAGGCTGAGGACAAGGAAGGCCTGGAGGATGAGGACAGATTAGAGGACGAGGAAGGCCTGGAGACTGAGGATAGGGTAGAGGACGAGGAAGGCCTGAAGGCTCTGGACAGGTTCAAGGCCGAGGAAGGCCTGGATGGCGAAGACAGGTTAGAGGACGAGGAAGGCCTGGAGGGTGAGGAGATACCGGAGGGTGTGGAAGTACAAGACAATCAGGAAAGAGACATGGCTCCCTGGGAGTCCTTCTGCCCAGATGAGGGCCCCTCCTCAAGGCCGGAGGAGGTAGAGTCTTCCCGTTCAATGCAGAACAACGACTTCATCATCGAGAGCGATGACGGGGGAGGAGAGCAGGACTTCATGCAGAGAGAACCTCACTCGGGGCTGCTCTTCACGCCCGACACAGACGCTTCCAAAACGTCTGACGCCGACGTGCCTCCCAGCTACAGCAAGGCGGTCAGCTTTGACCGTCTGGAGGTCAGCGATGACGAGAGCGACTCGTACAGGAAGAGGCGCATGCTCATGACCTCTGACAGCCGCTCGGACAGCAGGTCGGACATCATGTTGCCCTCGATGACCACTGAGCTGACTGCCAGCGAACTGCTGCTCAACAAGTAAGTTCAGGAAAAGTCCAGAAAAGCTGCAAAGGTCCTCAAGATTGTGCAAATTTGTGCTGTGTGCTGGTCTGTGTATTCATCTTAATACAGAATGGAATTGTCATGGAAAAAATGATTAGACCACCTTGCTTCCTTCGATTTCTTGTCCATTTTAATGCCTGGTACAACTAAAGGTACATTTGTTTGGACAAATATAATGATAGCAACAAAACTAGCTCCTAATAGTTTCATTTAAGAGCTGACATCTAGCCATTTTCCATGGTTTTCTTGATAATAACCAAATCACCTCCTACATCAATAGCTATGGCATCGTACTGCCAAAAAACAGACCTTTTAGGCATAACATGTTTTCTTTTCTCTCTGTTAATCACGCCAATTTCCAGCAGTGCCAAGATGGCTGCCTATGTGGTTTAATACATAATTGTTTTGTTTTAGGCCAGGGGTGCCCAAATTGTTCTCAGTGAAGGGCCAAAATTGATTCCGGGGGGAGGGTCGTGGGCCAAAAAGTTAACTTTGCAGCACATTAAGTTAAATATGGGTATATAAGCATGCATGTGGAAAATAAATGCTATCAATAAACCAATACATAATATTCATTATGCATGCGGCAGCGGACCAAACTATTTATTTTATTTGTTGCCTCATTTATTTTTCAATGAATTCATCAGTCTCTTGGTTGCCTCGGCAACCATTCACCGTATCAGTAGAGTAGTAGAGCAGCTGCTGGAGCTCCATCAATCCATACGGTTTACTGATTAAAACGTTAGAGCACTAAATACAAAATATGTTGACTTACACAAAGTAACGCTGTACCAGTTAGCAGACAACAGGCTAATTGGTTAGCCTACTTTTCCACAGTAGCACACAGGGCAAAACTAAACAAAAATATAAATGACAACACCACTACAGCTAAACACCAGTCTGTTAACATACACACTAACATTGAGACACACTGAAAGAGTCTGTCAGCCAAATAACAGCAGCATGTTTAACACGGCCTCAGCATGCTAACCTAGCCCCACGATTAGCTCCACTTTCCACCACCTAGTAACCACCATGTTAGCCCCATTAGTCCTGCTTTTATTATTCCGGCATTCTGGCTGTAGGTGTCTGTTCACATGTTTGTTTGTGTGCACATCGGTACAGAGCTCCGTCCACAGTAAAACAGAAAACAGCCAACCACCACCACCACCAGGCTCCATCTGTATCCTGTCACTCGCTGCTCAACAGCGCCACCCTTACGTCAATGTGTCCCAATGGTATTCTCTGGTCAGGAGTGGAAGTGCACCAATAAATAATATTTAACTAGAGCAAGCGCAGCTAGTGAGCGCAGATTACAAGTGTAGGCGGTGGGAAAAAAATTATACAGTGGCCAGGCGTGGGTCAAATGTAATTGGTGGCGGGCCCTAAATTGGGCAGCCAGGTTTTAGGCATTATGTGAGAGCTGACAACTTCTGACTACTGCATGTGCTGTGCTGCTTTTGACATGAAATGGCCTCCTACATACCCTGAAAATACTATTAAGCTTAAGCATGTCAAATAAGACATAAAGTATTATGGAATCAGCTGCATTTTTTGTTGTGTTCATTGTATTCATCAGGTAATATACCTTTAGTGGTACCAGGCATTAAAACAAAGAAAGAAATCAAAGAAAACAAGGGTGGTCTAATCATTTTTTTCCATGACAGGAAAGAAGAAAGGTATAATCTGCTTCCTTCTTTCCATCTAGGATGTTCTACGATGACGAGCTGGAACAGTCGGATAAGTTCTACCAAACCCAGCCTCTCATCCTCCAGCTGTGCTACGCCTTCTACAACATGCTGGTGGCTCACTCGGAGCTGGTGTGCTACCTTGTCATCATCATCAACCACATGGTGTCGGCCTCCTGCGTCACCCTGGTGCTTCCCATCACCATCTTCCTGTGGGCCATGCTGTCCGTGCCGCGGCCCAGCAAGCGCTACTGGATGACGGCCATCGTCTTCACTGAGGTAGAGCCACACAAGTGGACGTCTTACTTGGAGACAAGCACTGTACAATGTCTTGGATTGATAATAAAAAAATAAAGCATCGACACT
This sequence comes from Mugil cephalus, assembly GCF_022458985.1. NCBI lineage: Eukaryota > Metazoa > Chordata > Actinopteri > Mugiliformes > Mugilidae > Mugil > Mugil cephalus. The sequence goes on from NC_061776.1 coordinate 9,271,867, forward strand.
GTTCTCCCTCTAGGTCACCATCGTCATCAAGTACTTCTTCCAGTTCGGCTTCTTCCCCTTCAACCAGAACAAGATCGATAAGAATAAACCATTCCACCCTCCCAACATCATCGGCGTGGAAAAGAAAGATGGCTACGTCCACTATGATCTGGTCCAGTTACTGGCTCTCTTCTTCCACAGGTCCATCCTGAAGGTTTGTCCACAGCATGTGGTGCATCTGCTCTTACGCAACATTGATCTAATCCAACTCAAGCGGCAATTGTGTCTCACATTACATGAAAACAGTCGGTTTGTACTTGTTTGAGTGGCTCGTGCTAAATAGGACGGCGCCCAGTTGGTGGAGCTGCAGTATTGGAAGGTGTTCCTAATGAAGTGGACGTTATTTCCTAAGCCTAATGACGCTGTTTTAACTGAGAAATAATTAAACTCCTGAGACCTGAGGTTTTGTTCGGTTTGCGTTTTCAATTTCTCCATTTCATTAAGAACTATAAAAACTAACTATCATCTTTGAACAAGAAGTCTTTTTTTAGGAAAAAATAAATCAAATCAAATGTGTTAATAGGTGAATTCGCCCTGCACCATGTTCGGGAAGTCGCACCAGGGGAATCTTGATGTGAACTGCACATGCACGACTGTGTTTATACACAGGTTGTACAGTGATATGGCACAATTTCTTATCGGTTCCTGGCGATGTGAAAGCAAACCGGTGCGGGTAAATGACTAGCGGGGCCTTTCGGTGTTTATTAGGAATATCTTTGGGTGGTGTCCACCTGAAACTCACATGACAAGAGCAAAATCATCTTCAAGGAGTAGATTTAGCCGTAGCCGACTCTCATTTCATTCGCGTTTCATTTCTAGTGTCATGGCCTGTGGGACGAGGACGACCCCAAGGGGAGGAAAGAGGCCCTTCGCCAGAGCGAGTCCGAGGATGAGGGCAAAGACCAGGAGGAGAGCGAGAAGGAGTCCGAACCTGCCTCGTCGCTCATCAACGAGAGGAGAGGATCCAATCACACCCTGAAGTCCATCAACTTTGGGACCTCCATAGATTCGGGGCACGTCCAGGTTCACTTCCCGCAGCAGCAGACCCATCAGCGGCGCAAGAGCTCCAGCGGATGCTCGCACATTTCTCATCCATCGATCCATTCTTCTGCAAGGTCCAAGAGAGGTGACGCCTCTTTTATGTTTGCCGTTTCCTGCTAAGTGACTGTCTGAGGATGTGCATGAAAAGACATGAAAGGCGCTCTAATGAGGAAATGAGAAAAAAAAATGGAAGTAATGTAATATTCTTCTAACGAAAGAGAGGTGTTTTTTTTTTTTTTATGCTCTTTGTGAACTCTTGACTTGACCCTTCGACTCGTTCTGTGTTTGTGACTCTCCCGCTGCTTCTTCACGGTTCATTAACAGCTCAAAATGTAAATTGTTTCCACAGGAAGCACCGCTTCCCACAACAGCAGCCGTAAGGACGGCAGCGTGGCCAGCATCCACCAGAAGACCCGCAAAGAGATGATCATAAAGAAACTTAAGGAGCAGCTCTTCAAAGCGAAAGCGTTCATCATAAAGCGGTACGACGAAGCGCCGCCGCTTCATAAAAGTTGAGACAGGCCGCGTTTAATGTGTCCTAAGCTCCACCCACGGCGGCTCTCCGGACAAAGTGGGTGATGTTATGAAGGGCGCTGATGAGAAGTGTATTCTGGATGACTGATCTAAGATGCGCTGCGGAAAATCATACCAGCTGAAGCCTTTCTAAATTTAGAGCTTTAATTACAGCGTTCCCGTCAGACCATTCAGTGTCATTTTTGTAAGTGCTGCAGCGGACAATCCAAACATGATATCGATCTAGTCGCAATGGAATGAGTGGATTCTGAGATATTACGTCTACAACCCAAACCCAAAAGCCCCACTGGTTTTCAGGCTAGACCTTTTTGTTTTGTTTTTTCATTTTTATATTATCTTGGAGCATTCTACGATACAAATTACACTGACTAGCCACAACATTAAAACCACTGACAGGAGAAGTGAACAGGCTGAAGTAGCTCAGTTAGGAGAGAGTTAGACTGAAGATGTAAAGGTCCCTGGTTTGATCCTGGGTTTTGTTAATGCCATGTTGGTCTTTCAAAGAAGACCCCAAGACTGTGGCCCAGTGGCTCTCTCCTTTTATCTTCAGATAAGTGTTATTTAAATGTCGTCATGTTCTCGTTTTGACAATAAACTCTCTTGATTCTTGATTGACTCTTGATCTTGTGACAACACAATGTTCTTTCTTGGAACCTTTTGGACCTTTTCATTCATGTGGATGTTACTTAGACATGTAGTATCCACCTAGACCAGACCAGACACCCCCCACCCCTTTAGCATTGACACTCTTTGATGGAAGCATAGTTTAGGAACAGCTAAAAAGTTCACTAGAACCCAAAGTGATCAAGTATCTTTGGGGTGATACTCAGAGGCCTCTCCCTTCAACCCATAAGACCCAAAGACCCCCACTAACAGCACCCAGGACACCCTCAAAAGTCCCAGACACAAGGGAGACCTACACAATATTAGGAAGGCGGTCATAATGTTATGCCTGATCAGCGTATATCTGCATAAAACAGAGTATAAACCTTGTCAGAGCTTAAAACAAAAGCTTGACTCCAGGTTTGCTACAGTTAATAAGACGTGTTCCCGTGTTCGTCCTGGGCCTGATTCATGTCTGACATGTGCTCCGTATCTTTGTAGGTTTATGGAGATCTATCTTCCCATAAGGCAGTTCTTCTACAACTTGATCCATCCAGAGTACAGCGCAGTCACAGACGTCTACGTGCTGATGTTCCTCGCAGACACAGTCGACTTCATCATCATCGTGTTTGGATTCTGGGCGTTTGGTGTAAGTTTTGAACAAAGAACAAAGATCGTTTCTCTCAAAACGCAACATGAGCTGAAAAAGATTAACGTATCTACGCACTTTAGAAACACTCGGCGGCGGACATCACCTCCTCTTTGTCAGAGGATCAGGTGCCGGGGCCCTTCCTGGTCATGGTCCTGATCCAGTTTGGCACCATGGTGGTGGACCGGGCCCTCTACCTCAGAAAGTCTGTTATGGGCAAAGTCATCTTCCAGGTCATCCTGGTCTTTGGTATCCACTTCTGGATGTTCTTCATTCTGCCTGCCGTCACACAAAAGTAAGAATCATATTAGCTTTGTAATCCCCTTCTTTCTTTTTCTATTCTGTTCTCTTGTTAGATTAAAGACGTGTCTTTGAAAGAAAGAAGGTCTGTAAATGAGGAAATTAAATAAAAAACACTATGTTTCTGTCTTTCCTTTCTTCCTCCTCCAGGCGCTTCAGTGAGAACACAGTGGCCCAGATGTGGTATTTCGTCAAGTGCATCTACTTCGGTCTGTCGGCCTATCAGATCCGCTGCGGTTATCCCACCCGCGTCCTGGGAAACTTCCTCACGAAGAGCTACAATTATGTCAACCTCTTCCTGTTTCAAGGGTGAGAGACACTGGTGAAACTTTCATCTCTTCCAGCTGAACAAACAGGGCCAGATGTGGAAGGTTCCATCATCCAAAGTAAATGGGGAATAAATATTTAATGTGGAAGGGGATTGTAGTTTTATTCTATTAGACGTCTTTATGAGTCTATACTGTGATCTGTTTACTGCAGGGGTCTTCAACAGGGGGTCCGCAGAGGTACGGCAGGGTGCAGGGGGGGTCGCAAAATCTTTGGTGGATTAGACATTTTTATACATTTTGACCCAAAGTCAAGTCAACTTTATTGTCAATTCTGACATGTGCAACACAATACAGGATTGAAATTACCATCCTCCAAGGCCTACGGTGCAGCAGCTAAACAAAAAAATGTAAACAAGAATGTGTAAACTTTGAGAATATCTAAAAATATAAATTAAAAAAAAATTAATTAAAATTTTCCCCCACAAATTTAAATTTATTTAAACACACATTAGCATAAATCCAACATATTTTGGTGAAGGGATAAATGGAGGCAGAAGATGTGAATAAATAACTAATAGAATAATAATAACTAAGTGAATAAATGACTAAAAAAACTAAACAAAAACTAAACAGTCCAATAGAAATGACACTTTATCTAACCTTACACTGAGACACTAGCTAAAATGTTCGTATATCTCATGTAAATTGGACTGTAGATTTTTTATATTTTTTTTTACTACCTCATTCTTATTTTGTTTTACATTTTAATGTCTGTGACTCTTGGACAACATATTTTCCCTGCAGGTCTGAAGCCATAGCTGTCATACCAACCATACTTAGCCATCACTGACCGAAGTTAACATGTTGAAAAGCTGTTTTTATTTCAGTCCCCAATTGTGCCAGATTACCTCAGGTGTCTTTGGTTTTCAGCTTCCGCCTGGTGCCGTTCCTGACGGAGCTGCGAGCCGTGATGGACTGGGTTTGGACCGACACCTCGCTGTCTCTGTCCAGCTGGATCTGTGTGGAGGACATCTATGCTCACATCTTCATCCTGAAGTGCTGGAGAGAGTCTGAGAAGGTGTTTATCACCAGACGTCTGTCATGTTGGAATTTGAGCTGAAATTTATTTGTGGGATTTGTCAGTGTAAATCTTAGGCGTCTCTTTTAAATCTCTTTAGCTGCTTCGGGGCTTTTGGAGATTAATCTTTGCTCCAGCAGATGTTTTTTTCAAAGTAAGAGCACGTATGAGGACAGTACAGAAGCTGATGAACGTGGATCAGTATGTGGTTTTTCGAAACAATAAAAGAATGATGTCTCAGTAAAGGGGACATGACTGCAGAAAAACGAAGCCGCGTATTTCAGGTGAAAATTAAAAATAACTTCATATAATGAGGGAATAGTTAGCTACTAGCTAACATAGATTTCTACAGGTGTTAGAGTTGCAGCCTTGTTTTGTCATCACATCAAAAATCACATCAGAGTAAGGTTCAAAAGACATTTTAGCCTGGTTTGGTCTAGGGAAACTACAGATAGAAGTCATATATTTGGGCGTACGGTCCATAAACACAGTACCGCCCTTATACACCCACCGTGCTTTTACTTTGAAAATGACAACTTCCGGTTGCACATCTTGAAAAAATGAGACCTTTTGGTTCCTGTCTTCTAATGATTTTATTTTTTATTTTTCGAACACAAGTTTCGTTTTCCCTTCTCGACCCTCATAAAGAAAAATGCCTTTAATTTAAATTTTAAGTTTTGAATTTTAAAGTGAAAATCCGTTTTTTTGTTTTCTGAGCGGGAAATCCAATGACCAAAAAAATACACGGACCTACAGATTGCCACTTGTACAACTAAACTCTGACTCGTCTCACTGCGGTTTCTGTCGTCCCGCTGTTGCAGAGGTACCCCCAGCCTCGAGGCCAGAAGAAGAAGAAGGTGGTCAAGTACGGGATGGGAGGGATGATCGTCGTGCTGCTGATCTGCATCGTCTGGTTCCCGCTGCTCTTCATGTCCCTCGTAAAATCTGTAGCGGGAGTCGTCAACGCTCCGCTGGACGTCTCGCTCACGATCACCCTGGCTGGCTTCCAGGTGAGGTTTCTGTTACATGTGATTATTTGCAGCGTAACAAAGATCATACAGAAAAATAACAGGACACGTCTATTCAACATGGCGGGAATGTTGAACTGTGTTCAACCTTAACAAGACTTTGATTGAATCCTCTTTCTTCACAGCCGATCTTCACGATGAGCGCGCAGCAAAAACAACTGCAAATCGTGGAAGAACCTGAGTTTAGCAAATTTAAGAACTTGTATTCTCGCGAGGATGTAAGTACAAGAAATTCTACACGAATATGAGCTGTCACTGCAGTTTGTCTATAGAGATTTTATAAGTCTTTTCTTGACGTAATCCCCAAAAGATGTGCATTATTTTCTATGGGTATATGCAAAGTTCGTTTTTAATATTTTATATGTTTGACTTCAGCTAGTAAACAGGACGTCTGTAAATTATCCTTCCTTCATTTGATATTCTATGTAGAAGAAAAAAAACAATATGGGAAAAACACAGCTTTCTCAAATTTCTGATTTTATGGTCAGATCAAAAATACAACAATTTAAATTCAAAGTCAAAAGTCAGAAAACCTCACAATGGTCTCTTTTCCCATTATTGTTTTGATCCAGTAATTGCAGAGGCACTTCACAACAATAGTGGATGTAGTGACTGATGAACCAACTGTCTGACCCACATTCCTCTCAGGATGATTTGTTTATTTATTTCGGTTTGGTTTTGTGCTGTGGTTAGAATGCCATGCAGTGGCTGGAGGGCTACATGAAAGAGGACCTGATCATCGCTAAGCTCAAAGGCAGCTCCAACTCTCTGTGGACCATCAGTCCTCCCAGCAGGGCCAACCTCATAGACATGCTCAACTCCAACGAGGATTTCCCCATCACCGTTTCATGGGCTGTGCAAAGGTACGCAATGACAAACTCCGCTCTGTAATTATCTTTTACTTTAGAACCCAACTCTTAATTTTGGAAAACCACCTCCTGTTACATCCGGTTATGTTGAAATGCAGGAAACAAACACAAGGAAGCAAGACTGGATGAAATGAAATATAGTTCAGTTTTCAGGTGAGACTAATGAGGGAGGAGCAAAGGAGGAGAAACCAATCAAACAGTCAAAGGGGGAAAACACAGGACGTAAAGAGACCGATATCTGCCATTGAATCTCCTCTTCTTCTCCTCGGATGTAGAGCAGCTCGCGATTCTCACGGTCTTGCCAGATCGCTGCCATGATCGTTAAAAAAGCAATATATAAACACGGTCGCACACGCATTCCCCTACTGGTGCTGTTTCCCAAACATGACGTAGGGCTAATTCACCTATGCGCTTCCGTTAACAATCGTGCAACAACACATTTTATTTGTTTGATTGAAAATATGGACAAAAACCTCTGCCCTTCAGAGATCGGTCTCTTATGGGACTGGACCAAAACTCTGCTCTGTTTTTGAGCTGCTTCGCAGCCCTGGAGCTTCTACAATGACACAGTCTGACAGGCCGTCCAGTGATAAAAACATGAATGTGACAGGCAGGTACAGCAACATTGTGGTAAATTAGCAAAACTGAGTTTGATAAACTACCATTGAAATGACACAGCTCTCCAACCAGATGTTAGATTGTACTTTTCACGCGGTTCTTTTAATATTGGTGTAAATTAAAAAAAGGAACTCCACATGTTTTTGTACTAAATCAATAGACATGTGTGGAGCCGTAAAATTTTTAGGTTGCCTGTGCATATGGCCACATAATTAAACCTTTGTGGATACAAAGAGGAGCACCTTAAGAAAATCTGGCACATCCATTTGGACTCAACAAAGAACTTGAAATTTATTTATTTTGATAATGTTTGTAGTTCCATATGACGCTCCAGTTTAACAAATTTTATCAGTAGTAACGAGCTACAAACTCACTAATTAGCAAGTACTTGTTTTAGGATGCTTGGACTTCATTGTTCACAATTCTGTCTTTGTGCAGCCATGTTCAGGTATTAAAATAAAAAGTTTCATATTTTGGCACACATTTTGTGAAATAATGAAATAATCCCCGTGTCCACATATGAGGACGTTGTTTTTTTCCCAAAAACTACTACTTCCTGTTCAAAGATGATGCGTGGTTTTTATACGTCTTCGGTCCTACTAATCCCAAATACCTTTGAGGTATATGAGGAGGTTATATGAGTTTGGACAGACTAGACTTGTGGTACTTATAATATCCTTGTCTTTATTTTTATAATTCAGCTTTTCTGCTGCATTTGTTCTTTCAATCCAGTACTAAGTAAAACTTAAAGATTGGTGGTGTGTTTAATTGTGTTTGTTGCCTTGTCCGTGATGTTGCAATGTTGTGTTTTTACACCATTTTTTTTGCTAAAGTGCAGAAAATGCTGATTAACGTCACCATTGTTTTATTTAATTTTCTGTTAATTGCGGCTTAGACTTGCTGGCGAGGCTCCTTCACGAGGCAAAAATCTGTATTATGATCAATTATAATCTTTGAAATTTCTTCCTCTCCCTCTCAGAAACCTCAGCCTCGGCGCCAAGGCTGAAACAGCATATGGGAAAAAAGTGACTAATCTGGAGGAAAACACGAAGCAGGAGCTCATAAGGCTCCTAAATGGGACAGGAAGCAGCTTACAAGTGTGAGTAAATCAGGATATCCCTCTCCTCTTCCCACTGCGTTGCTGTGCTGTCAAAACGAGTGTAAACATTTTTTTTCTGTTGATATCGTAAAAAAAACAACGTAACATAAACTGGTGCGTCTCTTTTTCTGCAGGACCCTGACTGATATCTTCCCTCGCTTTATTCGAGCACCAAGCGACTCGGACGCCACGCCTGTAGAGCAGCTGTATAAAGGTGAACTGTTTAGACCCATGAGACATTTGCAGGGAAACTGAAACGTCCTGAAATAAACTGATATTTAATTCTCTGAAATGTCTCATTTACATTTAATTGTATAGTCTTAAGTTTCCTATTTCCTGACTCCTGTTTTGCTTTTTGTTTTTACTGCTTATTTTGCAGAAGATGAGAAGTTTGAAATAAACCTGTCCCTGAAGCGAGCTCAGAATTACTCCGATCAGATCCAGGAGTGGTGGATCGTCAACCAGACAAGGCCTGGGCCCATCGAGATGAAGGAACAGAAATACAGAAATGAGGCTGGCCTCGACGTCTACATATTCAGCGACCAAGTCAGCCCGCCCAGTCTGGGCTTCCTGGCTGGATACGGGTATGTGCTCATTAGTCTGGTTCTGAAGTAACTTTGGTTTTAACTGTTTGAGATGCTGTGGTTACTGGTTTTATATCTTTCCCGTGCTTTTAAACCTTTAGTTGAGCACAGCGTGTACAGGGCGTGACTAGTTGCTTCAGATTTTAGGGGCTCAAGTTAAAACATCTGTGAATTACTGGTCTTAAAGACTCAAATAGAATTTATTAGTATAATTTAGACATCAAGAATTTAGTTTAATATCTCACTAATGTGACCAAAGTCTACATTGAAGTCAAGCTTCATGACTTGGCAACATTCAAGTTAAAAAGAAAAAACTGCAGTTCTTCCAATGACCACTTGAGGCTCCAAAAGCAAACCAGTCCTCATAGACCTCCATGTTAAAACTCTACAGCAGAAATAAACACGTTCAAAGTATTTTTTATTTTTCTCTATTGCAAAGTAATAACAGTACAGGGGTGAATTTGTGTTACAGTCACCTTTTAAAATATATTAATCCTTAAAATGAATGTAGAGTGTTGCTGCTTTGAGTGACAGACTGAAGCCATCTCAGGCTGCTAACCTCTTTGTAAAGATTTCTAAATTGGTTTTTAAGTAACCTTTAGGGAAACTTACAGGCATAGACATCATGTAGGGTTCATCCATATTTATATACAGTAAGTGGCTTAAGTGCATGTAATGATATGGAAAATTTCATATCACGATTACAAAATCAAGCACGGTTATCATTATTACCACGGCATTGTTGAAATGTTCTCACAATGCTCAAAAAGTACTTACACACGCTGAAATCATTTAACCAGATTATTATTATCTGACTGAGACACACACACATTAACGCTAATCTTGTAAAAAAATAAATTGTAAAAATAAAGCACGTTTCGGTATTTCCTTTAGGATTTGTGTTTAACACGGAACGTTTTCTTCTCAAAATTTACCTGATCTGTGTCAAACTTCCTGTTTGCTTATTGTTTATTTTAAGGGTTCCCATTCAAAGCACGTTTGAATATTCGGATTTAGTAGAGCTACTGCAGCGGAAACAGACCAAACATGCATAATTAAGTAGCAGCGTTCGTACACAGCAGAAACACTCTGCTGCTAGTAAAAGAGTCAATAGTATGTATTTTACAGGAGTATGTTAGGTAACATTTAAAACTTCAGTTTCCTTTATTGATGAACTATGGGAAAGTTTGACAGACAAACCAAAAAGTTCTCCTCTATTCCCAAGTCCCCACATCATGCATTCAGCTACAAATTAGCTTAGCTTACTCTCGCTGTATAGTCGTGGGTGGTGTTCATGGAGATGGCTCATCACATTAGACGTGGTACCTGTGCCGTGCAGGTACCTCCACCATGAAGGAGTGAGCGCTGCTGCCTCTCCAGAAATGGAGCTGTATCAGAATTTTGAACGGCCATGAAAAATGCTTCTGTGTTTCTTGATCTTTATGAACAATCGGTTTCTTATGTCCAAACGAGGCCATCAGAGGCCTCCAGTGGAGACATTCACGCCAGAGAGATAAGATCTCCACAAATCCACAAATTTCCTCCTGTCTCTTCTGTCTAGTATCATGGGCCTCTACGCGTCCGTCGTCCTGGTCATCGGGAAGTTCGTGCGCGAGTTCTTCAGCGGCATCTCCCACACCATCATGTTCGAGGAGCTGCCCAACGTGGACCGCATCCTCAAGCTGTGCACCGACATCTTCCTGGTCCGAGAGACGGGCGAGCTGGACCTGGAGGAGGACATGTACGCCAAGCTCATCTTCCTCTACCGCTCGCCAGAGACTATGATCAAGTGGACCCGGGAGAAAACTCAGTGAGGGGAGGGTGGGGGGGGTGGTGGGCAGGGGGCGGGGCTGGGCTGGGCGTGGGGCGCTAATGAACGAAGATGAATCAGAGCTTTTTTCAGAGGCGCTGCGTGGTGGCTCTCTCTCTCTCTCTCTCTCGGCGTGAGCAGCTATTTCCGCCCACGAAGCAGCCGAGGACAAACTTCGTCCCCCTCAGCTGAGCTCAGACGGCCTTGATGCAGTGTTAGCTCCACACAAACTCTTTTCTCAGTTCTAAGCTGATATTTTTTACTATTTAATGACAACAACGGTGACAGATTATTTAAAATCGAGCACAAATTTGCAGGTGCTGTACATATCTCGCTAAAGTTTGGCCTCCGGTGGATGAAACAAGCAGTTTTAAATATTTTAGGACAGTTTTCCTAAGATGTAAAAAAGTCTTAACCCCTAATATGAGACTTTTTTTTTTTTTTTTTAAATCAAATAAACCCCTCATTGCTACCTGCCTCAAACATTTTCACAATCGCATGGAAGGTGGAGAGAAAACAGCTGCAGCATTACTCTTTAAGGGCTTCCCACCGACAGATAAGTGCACAACAATGACCACAAGAGCACAATCTCAGATTTTCTCCAACTGGAACGTTTGGATCGTGGGACTGTGCAATACTGAGCTCCAGGCTCCTCCAAGTCTTTGGAAGGATGTGGAGCGAATGAAAACATGGAGCTTAAAGACATCCTGTTTTTTTGGTTTTTTTTGTCTGTTTCTCTGTTTGTTTTTTAAATGTCAGAGGCCACTCTGGAGACAAAATGCGGAAAACATTATCAGACAATCTTGCCTTATTTTGTTCCATATCTGTCTCAGGAAGAGCTGTTTTCACAGATATTCATCGTATATGTTACAATATGTAGGCTTTGATGGATCTTAAAAGAACACGAGATTGTAGAAATGACGAGAACTATTTAAATGGCATGAAATATTATGGACTGAGCGTGTTTACAGCACAGGGACTGCGGTCATCGCGGCCGTATAAAGGGAAGAAAAATGATCACTCCGGACTCCTGCCGCCGCCGCAGAGATCCGTCAGCAACCACCTGCAGGTCGGTCGGAGTCGAGATCTGTTTCTGAATCAGGGTAACGTGCATTAGGAGGTTGACCCTTGCACTACATCGCTTTGTCGGGGCCCCACCGCTGTGCAGGCGAGCTAAACGGATTCCTCAACACGAAGGGCTGAGACCCTTTGGTCCCAACTATGCATTAGAGGACTTTGTAGCATGAGTGACAAACTTCATTATTGCCATGACTAATTTTCAGTACATGTACATAAGGGGAGGGGAGGGCGGGGGAGGGGGGGTTAAACGCTGAGAGGACAGGAGGCGGAGCAATGAAATGTGAAACCTTACCTGTATGTTTAAGGTAATGTGGTATGGTAGAGGTCCAGAGATCTGCAAATAAAATGTCTGGAAAGGTGTCAAGTGTTGGTGTTCAGTGTCAGCACATGGTATTTATCAGTTTGTATCTTTTTATTTTCACTGACTGTTTATTTGATCGATTGTTAAAAGATTGGATGGTACAAAACCGAGTACCAAGTGGAGAAATCACAAACATATTTTAGTGTACCCTGATCAGGCATAACATTATGACCACCTTCTTAATATTGTGTAGTGCCTCCAAAACAGTTGAGACTCATCAGGGAATGGACATGGGTCTTCTGAGGGTGTCCCCTGGCTACACAATGCAATGCTGTTAGTGGTAAAGGTTGATCTGACCAAAGACTGTTTTTCCAGAACTTGTTTAAATGTATTTTTGATAGGGTTTAATCTTACCTTCCTACTCCTGAGGTTTATGAAAGTTTTCCTCGTAGCCTTCTATAACATTACGCCCGCCTCCTGTAGAGCCTCCTCCCGCTGTCTGGATGCTGTGAAGGGATCATTTTAAAGACTTATTCCCTCAGAACGTACAAAGCCTCGACCCCTGCTAACAAGGCATGTTTCACTTTCACTCACGGCTCCTTTGGACAAACTGAATCCCAGCAGCAGTCTCTAAATGCTAATACCTGGACACAGCTTTTACTTCATTGAGTCATGAAGGAACAGTGTAGTTAATGTCCCACGTCTGTCCATGAAATAGCGTTGGGCCCAGGGTTTGTACCGACTAGTCGGCTTTAAGCTTCAAGCAGGAAGTCGCTGATCACATGACAGTAACAACACGGACGCATGTGAGAAGACAGGTGAGGAAAACTAGCAGAGGTTCATCAAGTGAGCGGAAATAATTTCCTGAAGATGAAGCCTATACCGTCGTGACATGCAGAAACCTGAAATACAGCAAATGTAATTACTGCATTACACACTCATCTGAAGAGACATCCACCAACGCTAGCAGAGGTACGGTGCAAATCCTCTCGACAGGAGTCAGTTGACAACAGAGAGAAGGAGGCTGCATATCAACAATTTGACGATGAATTTCATTGTCTATAGTTATTAGATCTTTAACTGCTGTACACAGTAAAAACAACGTTTGGGAGTTCAGGTCAGGAATGTAGATTTCACTGTTGGAAAGCTTTACTTTCTGCTGTGTTTTTACGTGTGATGTCATTGACAAGGCGGCGTTGACTCGACTTTCAAGAGATATTAGTGGACTTTAAAAAAACGGACGTTGTTGAGCACCTGACAGGGCCGTAGCAAGCGGACAGGTAAACTAGGCAAGGAAGGAAGGGGTGCCCCTGGGGGGGCGGCTGATGATGATGTTGTCATATCAATGACCATAATGGGACTCCCATAGACACACTGTACTGACTGCACAGTGGGAATCCCCTCTAACGGTTCCCCCTTCTAGCTGCTTGCTAGTGGCTTGGGGGGGGGGGCCACTTCCTGGGGACTGCTGACATTCGGTCATTAATCAACGACACAACTTGAAACCCCCTTAGACACTTCAGTGACGACACATTGGGAGTCTCTCTGATGGGACCCCACCCACACCGGGCAAAATGAAACGCACCTACCTTTCAGGACATGCAAAAAGAAAAAAAGAAAAAAAAACAGTGGTAAGTATGAATGTTACATACATAAAAGTAGTTATTGCCACATGCAACTTTGTCCCAGTCTCACCAAGCATCAGAAAAGTTTAGTGTTCAATGCACAACAACAGCTAACGCTGGTTAGACGCTAGTTAGTTTTGTTGCCAATAATTGTACACCAGTGTTGGGAGTATTGCGTTACAAAAGTAATGCAATTACTGTAAAGCATACTTTTTGCTGTAACACAATAATGTAAGGCATTACAAAAAAATAATTACAATTACAATTCGGTACAAATATCAGTAACCCACATACACTGGATTTTAAGCCCGAAATTAATTAATTAAATTGTGTGTCTTCTATGCAAATTTGAGATTAGCAGTAGTATCTTCTAGCAGCATTGATTTCAGTATGAATGCACCTAAAGTTAAAAGTATCTCTATCACTACATGTATTGCACCATGAGCCACAACTGCAGCCATTATATGTACTGTTGTTAGCATTTAGCTTAGCTTAGTCATTGCGCCATTCCACGTCACCTTTTACAAGATGTGCACATGAGCTACACTGAATGCAATAAGATCTACTGACAACGCAAAAAAAACATATTTCCAGTTATTTTTGGTGAAAGTAACTTAAAATTAATGTAATGCCTTACAATTCAAAGACAGTAATATTATAATGTAACCAATTACTTTGAAATTATAGTAACAAGTAAAAAGTAATGCATCACATTTTTGAAGTAACTTGCCCAACACTGTTGTGCACACAGAGCACTTTGCCTCCAATAAGTTATTACCACCAACGACAAGGTGCCTCTTGCCCGGGGCCCCCGGAGTGTCTTGAGACGGCCCTGTCCCCTGAAGGGCTGGTTGTAATTCCTTAACTGCTGCCTTCAATTTAAAGCTGAACTCTAAGACCTTGTGTATGATTTTACAAAAGAACAAAAACCAAATGTATCAGTGTCCAAACGTACAATACATGGAGCTAACTGAACTAACATTTGAGTTTCTAAATTGTTAATCTTTAAACTTTGAAGCAATGAAACCGTAGCTCTGTTTTAATACTATTATAAACTAACATCTGCTCAGATTTCATTAAGGAAGTCATGTTAAGGTAAGAGACCTTCACTCCTATTTAATTTCCTCTTTTAATGCTCAATTCAAAGTGGCTGTAAACGATGTACACATGACTTCATGCTGCATTTAGGATTAATCAGCGCTCCCTGAACTCTCCGGCTTCTGGCCCCTAATGCACAGACGCTCTGCAGTCGCTCAGAAAGGGAGGCATCACTAAAGCAGCATGGATGTATGCTCATTAAATATCGCTTAACAGGGAGAAAAGCATTAGCCTCGTCAAAGATAAAAAGGTCTTAGGAAGCTACGCAGTCATTACATGTCTGTCGGGGGCCACTTTGACGCAGACATCTGCAGCCGCCGCTCCGATATGGAAAGTCTGTCTGCTAACTCGTTTAAGAAAATGTACACGGACCATAAAATGCCACGCAACGGAAATGTTTATTGATGCATGTGCAAACTTTGGAAATACGCTTTTGAGGAACATACAAGAAGTGGGCACGAATAAAAATAAAATGTAAACAATCCCTTTTTTTTAATTAGCGTTAGGACATTTTTAATTGGCATTTGGAGGACTTTGCTCACAAACACAGCATCAGCGGGGAAATGCACTGAACACCTCACTGCGTGGTCCCTTTTCGTTTATTTTGAGGATAAAACTGTGGAAGCTGGGAGTTAACACACGGCCAGGACTATATATATATATATATTTTTTTATTTTATTTTAAGGTAACAAACAAACAGTCTAGCTTAGATTTAAGCTGTGTCAACGGTTATTAATTTCTTTTCTAGACTTAAATAAGCGCTAGTGCTGAGGACAACGGTGTCAATCATTCTTAAGCATTAATGTTTTATTTCATTTGAACCATTAATGACATGCGTTGACAGCCTGACTGCGTATTGCTCCATTTCCAGGCGGCAGCCATGAATACTGAATAAATTACCTCTGTACAAATAAACACCTATACACTGATCAAGTCATATAGACATATTTTATAGTATTTCTGATTGGAATATAGCTACTAATCTTACACTCTACCCACAAACAAGAACAGCAGAATTTACAGCTTCACAGAGACGAGAAATAATAGAACATATACAGACGACAGGCTGAGGATCCCCCTCAAATAATAACACCAGTTTAAAAGGTTCAGCTCCACTCTTCTGCAACACCTACTGTAACTGTTGGGTTGGTTTTTATAGTTTACTTCTTCTTATTATTGTTGTTATAGATATACTCTTTTTTTTTTTTGCACGATAAAGATCAAACAGCCAAACACTGGGGCTTCACAGCTGCGAGGGGATTTGAACTCGCACACAGAGTTGGGGGCAGCAGGTGCGCAGAGTCGGCGCTGGTGGAGGCAGATGGGCTAACACAGGCCGCCCTCGTAGTCGTCGTCCTCATCTGCAGCGGCCGGCGCCCCGCCAGCGCCCCCTGCTGGAGGAGCAGCTGCCTTCTTCTTCTTCCCTCCTCCTCCAGGTACCCTCAGGGAGATGGCCAGTTTGGCGTACTGTGAGGAACAAACGCATGAATTAAGCCTCCAGCATCGTTTATATTCATATCTAGAATTATTTATTTTCCATATGAGGTGATTTCAACATTGTATTTAAAGTTTATCTATGTTTTTTCCCTTCCACATAAAAAGCTATTTGTCCTTTTACTTTTTACAATTTCGTGCACAAAGACGTGCACAAAGTTAAAAATAGAAACATCTCAACATCATCATGTCCCTCTGGGAATCAACAGAACAACAGAAAATACTTTAACGCGGTCAAATTAAAACCTTATTCTCATTGAATGTGATCTCCTAATGTAGGACGGTGCAGGATGGGGTCATGTATTTTCACCAGCACCTGAATTAAACTGCTGAGACATAAAATATCACCGCTTGATTTAATTATGTTTCTCAACGTAAAAAGATTTTTAATTTTTGAATCTTAATGTTACAGACAAACCCAGTTTCCATCAAAGGCACATGAGCAAAATAAAAAAAACTATTAAATATATTTTATTATTTATTTTTCCTTGTTTAGATTTAATTGTTGTACTGTAATTGTTTAGATGTTTTGGAGAAATTAAAAGAAAGTCAAAAGTCCAGTTGATCTACATTTCAGCCGACACACTGGATCAAACTTTCCTGGGCTCCTACTCACATCATTGTCCATGTACTTCAGTAAAGGTGAGTTGCACACGCGGTAGACCTGGTCCTCGTCCTGCTCGTCGTAGCCCTGCAGTAGCGTCTCCATGGCAACGCAGTCTTCACTCCCGCTGTAGCCCGGCAGACTGGGGGGAAACCGAGCAGCAGCGTAAGGAGAAGGAAAGGTCACAGGAAAGGTGAGATTTGTGTTTTTTTTTTTGTCGTTTTTCCAGATCTGATTCCACACGACGGTGAAACATATTCTATATTCTCATACCTGTAACTTTCTCTGACGCATTTGTCAGCTGCTACGTAGTCGCCTCTGTGAAGATGAATCAACACCTGAGCGGTCGTTTTCTGAAGGAATCAAACAGCAACATATACACGTAAATAACAACGTCCTGTTCTCTTTTGCCTAAACTAAGAGACGATCTACATTCTGGTCAAAGACACTGGAATCAGGCAACAACTTCTGCAGTATCTACACTGGGAACTCACTGTGGGCAACGGGCTAAGTTTTAATTAAGAACTTAAATGAGAAAACATGCAACAAGGTGGCCGACCTTGAAGCACATGGGGAAGTTCTCGATCTCTTTGTACATGTTCTTCTCTTTCTGCAGGGCGACTGCTGCATCGTCCAGCCTGATGGAGGAGGAGGAGGAGGAGGTGAATTTTATCACAGGTATGAATTATATTAATCAGTCACAAAACGAAATTAAATGAAAGAACCTATCAAGTCACGTGTTCCACTACGACTGAAAAGCCGAGTCTTCTCTCATTCATTCACTTCACACACGTTTACCTTTTTAACCTGACCAGCAGTCTGGAGGCTTTGCCCAGCAGCTCTACGGCCTGACGGAGGCGGTCTTCATTCTACACAAGCAGAAAACAAGGATGCATCAGCTCCATGAAGTATGAAAAAAAAAGAACTCTAAATGAATCAGATTTCGTTAAAATTTTCACCTCAAATACACCAGCTGCCTTCTGATACAGGTCCACAGCTTTCTCCAGGTTTAGAGGCTCAATCAGTCTAAGAAGGAAAGAGTCAAATATGTAAGAATTGTCATCAAAGCTACTAAACTCCTGCAACCGATTGATGTTCTGTCTGTAAAGTGAAACATTATACTTACTTTCCAGCGCGGTCCAGGGCCATGGCAGCAGTGTCGGGAGTCCCGTTCTCCATGTACATCATGCAGGCTTTCTCTATTAGCTGGATGGCCTCGGGCATTTTCTTTTGCTCCTGTTGCAGTTTGCAGACACAGCAGTTATGATGAGCCGCAGACACATTACCTTCATCTTGACCTGCAATGATTCCACTGTGGCTGCACTCACCTTCATCATCATACCTGCTTGTTCAATAGCCCTGAGGAGGAGGAGGAGGAGGAGGAGGGTTAGAATACCACAAGCATCTCTTATCTAACTGATTTAATATAAGGATAATAAAACAAGATACTTACTTTGCAGCATGAAAAAGTCTGAAGAACGAGTTAAGGAAACAGTCAAGTGACAGTTAATGATTACTTTACTGATCGATTCTCGATTTTTCATGTTAAATGAAACAACAACTCTGCAGCTTGATAAATCTCATGTTGAGCTGTCTGCCCGTTCATCCAAATCTCTAATGATATATCATAGAGAAAAACGTATATTTTAGATTTTCATACATTTTCGCATTTGAGAAGCTAAAACAAGACAATTCTGCGTTATTTTTGCTCTATACTCTGATCAGCCATATCATGAATAACAGCAGTCAGTGGGTGGGATGTGTGAGGCAGCAGGTTAACTTCTTGTCCTCACAGTTGATGTCAGAAGCAGAAACAAATGAGCAATAAATTACTGATGGCTAGACAACTGTGTCAGAGCATCTCCAACCCTGCAGCTTGTGTGGGGTGTTCCCAGTCTGCAGTGGTTAGCACTTAAGCATTGTGCAGCACAGGCTCCACACACCCGCTAATAGAAACAGCATTCCCTGACCACACCGTCCTCTTTCTGCAGAATAATGTTCAAAGCCACAGAGCAGAAATGGATCAGGAATCGTTTGAGAATCGCTGATGCATTCGAGCAGCCGTGGGATGAACTGGACAAACCAGTCTGGCAAGTCTGATCCGTGGAGGCCTCACCTCACAACTGTAAGATCTGCTGCTAAAGTCTGTACTAGATACTACAACGCACCTTCAGACGACTAGTGGGGGGCCATGCTTTGAAGGGTCAGGGTTACACTGGCTGAAAAGGTGTGATCTACAGAATGTTATAGGCCTTCACTGGTCATAATGTTAAGGCTGACTAGCGCATGTCCGGCTGATTGATGGAGCTATGGTTGCAGCTGCAGAGTGTAGAGAGGATACGTCTTGTTTTCTGTGTGGTACTCAGCTTCCTTCAGGTAAGCATCCTTTGCTTGCTCATACTGCTTCGCATTCTTGAAGCACACAGCTGAAAACAGGACACACGAATCAGTAAACAGCAAAATGCGTCTTCCATCAAAGGAATCTCTTAAGATTTTTTTTTTTTTACGTCTTATGTTGATTGGTTTTACCTGCTTTGGCGTATTCTGATGCAGCACTGTCATAATCCGGCTTCCACTTTGTCAGACTTGTCTTTAAGCTACAAAAACACGAGCAAATTGTGAACGGCTACAGCTAGCAGAATAGACAGCACGATCGGTTAATTTACCATTATATGTAAAAGAAAAAATGCAATGATAGTTTATTTATAATATATTAATTAAAATGCACTGATAGCATAGCCATACTATTGGTTTGTGTCGCATAACCGTAAAGCTAAAGATGCCACAGTGGCCTTACAGCTATGTAACATCAATAGTAAAGCTATAAACCTGTTAGCAGGAAATAAACGTAATTTTCAGTCTCGACTCACCATTTTTCCGCTTTAGCTATGTGCTCATGGGCTTCGTTTATCTTCTGAGCAGCCATGCTGTTAATTAATATACGGTTTATAAGGGTTTTGCTATCGATGAATCTCGGTGGATGTTGTTTCGTCGATGTTTGGATTAACAGGAAGTAACTCCTCCTCGGCCGCTACGTCATCCGGTGTCGCAGGCTACAGGAGCCGCAGAGGATAAAAACAAATCCTGAAAAGGCGAAACACATAGCGCAGTTCAAGTGTTGACAAAATATGAATTGAAGTTTTTAATATTAAACAAAGGTGGCAAAAGTATTCACATTCTGTACTTAAGTAAAGGTACGTATAAAAAAAAAATACGCTGGTAAAAGTAAAAGTAGTAATTCAACTCTTTTACTCAAGTAAAAAAGCAAAGGCTTTCAAATGTACTTATGTAAAAATAATTATTATTAATGTTTTATTATAATTTCCATTAAGTAGACAATACATCCGTTGATAATTTTGCAAAATGAAAAAAGCTCTGACAGACCAGAGGTCTTGAATGAGCATCTGGATAATTTTAACAGCTTTGGTTTTAGGCACAAGACACAGGACAAAACACATTCGGCATGAATTATTCTTTTAGCTGATAAAATCATAAAACTGTCCCTCCTGTTTTTCCAATGTAAGGAGCAGAAAGTACAGAAATTTGTCTACAAATGTAGGAAGTAAAAGTAAGAAGTCGTCAGAAAAAAAAATCTCATGGAAAGTACAGTTACCTGAAAAAAAGAACAATAACAAACTATTTGTACTTTACTACTTCCCACCTCTGTTATTAAATAATTCTCTATTAATTCATTATCAGCAGTCAAACAATGCAACACAATAGTCACTGAGTGTCTGACCCTTTTTGAAACTGCAACAAAGTCCTTGTATTTACACTGTTACAAATTGGGCGTCTGTGCTGAAATATCTGTGCACAAAATCACACACTGTCCACAGCAGTTACACCGATCACCTACAACATTAAAACCACAAACCTGTGAAGTGAACAACACCCTGAGTCCTGGCATTTAAGTGGATGTTACTGATTCAGTCCAAGCAAACCCCTGTGTATGGATAAGGGAAGACACCTTCCTTCTTTCTATCTATTCTCATGTGCCCACTGTTGCTGTTTGATGGGTACTGACCACTGCAGACCTGGAACATCCCAATAAAGCCCCATAGTTTTAGAGATGCTCTGGCCCAGTTGTCCAAACATCACAATTTTAATCTAAGTCGTTTAAATCCTTACACTTTTCCATTCTCCTGTTTATCCTGCCAACTGATATTATTAATATATTGTTAAGGCGGATTGGCGTACAATGTACACTATTTCGTCGAGAGATGCAGGTGAGTCAAACGCCTCAACTGACTGGATGTCACACAGGTGACAGCCTTTGGAGTGGCTATCTCAGTAGTGAGAGTGAAAACACACGTTCCAGCTTTTTGTGTTGGATAAAGTAGCTCAGTTCTGTACCTGTCACATTGCACCTTAACTTTTATCCTCAACTTAAGTGTAATCTTGACTTCATGTATATGGCCCCTTGTCACAAATATCCCACAAGAGGCTACAACACAGCATACAAGACACACACCCTATCCTCATACCCTAAACTCATATAAGAACCTGGAAGAATCCTGAAAGAAAAAATACTGTAAAAAAAAAACTGTGAATAATATGCATGTATAAACTATATGGTAGAACTGCTTGACTGTGATACAAAGAGTATGAACTTTAAAATTCTTTAAGATTCTAGGGTCAGAATTTTAGGTATGCTTTAATGTCAAACTATTGTGTGACAAAGCTATCATTTGGTTTAAAAAATAAAGATAAAAATAAAGATAAGTTAAAGATAAATAAAGAAATTGGATTTAAATTAGAAGATGACATAGGAACAAGATATGAAGGACATTGAATACTGTGTTAATCTTTTCATAAAGAAACATTTTTTAAAAAAAGATATATGTTTATAAAAAATATATGTTCATAATAATAATAATAATAATAATTGGGAACCGGATGCGGAAGTGACGTCATGACGTCCCCGGTCTCTAATGGCTGAACAACAACAACTCTCGGTCACTGGCAAACTTTCCCAAACTTCTTCAGAGGCTAAAGAAAGTTGGCAGTAGCAAGTTGTTACGACTCCACAACAGCCCAGGCGCGTTCGTTTGTTCTCCTTTCAATCCCAAATGTGGAATTACTGATGGATCCCAGATATGACATACCGCGGAGGGCCGCCGGTGGCAGCGGTGGCTCCGGGAACTCGTCCCCCGCTCTGGGGGCTCAGTCTCGCCGCAGGAAGATTCCTCCCAGACCCGCTGATTTCAAACTTCAGATTATCATAATCGGCTCCCGCGGCGTTGGTAAAACCAGCATCATGGAGAGATTCACCGACGACACTTTCTGCGAAGCCTGCAAGTCGACCGTAGGTGAGGACAAGAGGCGTTCACGGGTCTTGTTTTTGTCCACTTTTTTTTTCTCCCTCATGAAACTAGCTGCGGCATGTAGCAGGGCTCCGGCTACTTACTGGAGGAGAGATGCTTAAACGACCTTGGGCTGGACGTAATAAACTCATTGCCTCATACT
The DNA here is from genome assembly GCF_022458985.1 of Mugil cephalus. Classification (NCBI taxonomy): domain Eukaryota; kingdom Metazoa; phylum Chordata; class Actinopteri; order Mugiliformes; family Mugilidae; genus Mugil; species Mugil cephalus. The sequence goes on from NC_061776.1 coordinate 9,294,057, forward strand.
TTACTGCATAATAAAACTGAACAAGGGCTACTCTATTAGCTAAAGCTGGCTAACTTAAGCTAACTTTAATATTTACATTTATTTTTGCTAAAAACAGACTGTGATACTGGGAATTAAACTGTGTTTTCTTCTTATTCATTCAACTGTTTCTGTCTAGGAATAGTCTTTTGGCTGGTTGCTATATATTTATTGTGTTGTATGTATAAAGCCTAGCATAAACACTTATTTATCCAGAATCAAGAGACTTTGTTGTCATTATTAGAACATAATGTTGCAGTCTTTATAACCTGTTTGTTGCTAGTTGGTAAGATTTGCTTATTCAAATCAGAGTATAGCCATGTCCCGCCAAAGACTACCTCAAACATTTTCATATTTTTAAATAAGGAACTTTTACTTGTATATCTCTACAAATCAAACACTGTGTAAAAAGCTGGCAGCTCTCCTGACGTAAAACAAAAGTGCGTCGTGGAAAGTTGCTGAGCCATGCTTATGGATTTTAAAATGCTGTTTATATGTGGAAGTGGGTAAACAGTCCTGTGACCAGTACAGGAGCCAGCCCTAGTGTCCAGTCCCAAAAATAGTCACGTACACACAAGCAGCTGCAGTGGCAGCGCTCCATTTTGTGCCCTGTCGTTCCTGTGACACAACTCGCGCAGGTTGTCTCAGCTGTGCCTCTCAAACGTTGTCCACTTTAGATAATATACTACAGTCATTAAAAAAGAAAAAAACATAATTTAAAAGGGGGACACTGGTCGGGATGTCACCATCGAGTTTCTTGGCCAATCCAAGACCCAGTTTAAGACTGTAAATGAACCACATAAAGGGTTTTTTCTTGCTTTACTTGTATTCTCTCAGTATTAAGTGCAGTCCCTTTAAAAATCAGTCCAACATGGACCAAAACGTTTGACTGTTGAATAGCTCTGCAGTTGATCCCAGTAAAGATCTCCTGATTTTTCAGGTATTAAACATAAGAAAACTAGTAGTTTTAACCAAATCATCAAACTTCAAAGGTGTAATTTATCTGGCCACAGCCATTTAGGGCCACTTTGATATCAGTGAGCTGAAATTATGTTCACACAAAGTCTTAACACAGGAAGTGCTGCTATTTCTCTGCTTTCTCATGTTTGCCCTGATTTTCCCTCACAGGAGTTGACTTCAAAATCAAAACTGTCGAGCTGAGAGGGAAGAAGATCAGACTACAGATATGGTGAGTGTGACTGGTCAGAAGTTCCTTTACTCTTAGTCCTGTCCTGCTTATCTTCTGTCTGCCTGCTCCAGCTACTGCTGCTTTATTGGGTGATTCACGGCCTTGTCCACAACATAATACGTGTTTTTTTTTATTATTATTATTCAAATTCCTCCATTTAAAAACACTGAGACTCAAACTTTTAACGTAATGTGAGCAGAATGTTAATAATTCATATAAACGTATTACAAGTTGCGTGCACATTTCAAAATGCATAACCTGGGTTAAAGGTTCATCAACTGTTTCATGGTTTAAATTAAAGCGGATTAACCCGCTGCTGTTATTAGCGGCGTTTGAGAGCGTGAAGTTAGCGACGTTCCATGTCCGCGGTGCTGCGCTGGCAGCTGTTCGTGGATTGGTCATGGCGGCCTGAACCTCTGTATGTGATAAACCCTCCCGATTAACGTTCCTGCTGACGGTGCACACACACATATACATTTCTGCTGCACACATTAAAACCAGCCTCTTATTTTACTCTTATCTTTTCCATCGGCAGTAAATTGACACACTTGATGAATTGCAGTAGTTCAGAATTAGCTATAAAAACTTCTGCACGTTATTTCTGAGGAACTGATAAATAGCAATGATTAGATTTAGGTTATATATATAAGAAATACTCTAGCTGTCATTACAATATCGTCATCAATCTTTGTGTTTATTGCAGCTGTTTTCTTTTCCTCATTTATTCCAATATCATATTTGAACTGATGTAGAAATCAGAGATATGATGTGAAGCAATGTGGACGCCTGGATCCCGGCTGTTGCTCAAACCGAGACACCAGAGACGAGGGGGGAGGGAGACGTTATATGATTCTGTCCTGCTGTCTTTACCGTCTTGTGACTTCAACGAGCCTCTAATTAGATTTTACAAAAAAAAAAAAAAAAAAAATGTCGTGTCCAATAATTGGGAACGTGCTCCGAATTACAGTTTGAATACACTGTGCAGTGCATGTGTCCGTACACTGAGCATATGCATCGATTGTGTGTTTGTGTGTTTGTGCGACAGTGTGGGAACTCCATCGCTTGTTTCACTAACTCATCTGTCCCGCTCACTAACACCCCACCACATCCACGCCTTTTACCACTTCCTGTGTTCCCCCCCGTTCCCCCTTTCCTGCCTCTGACCCGTCCTATCGTCGCCTCTCATGTCGAACCGCTCACATCAGAGCTCCATCACTGCCGCGTCCAGCCTCACCTAACCCTGCCATTGTGCTGCCGCCGCTGTCGTCTCTGTCCTCTCTTCTGCTCGTAAGCCTGACTGTGACTCACGGGGGGAAAATGGGAGAGGCTAGCTGGCCGAAGGTACAGTAACGCCGCTCTGTGAGTGTCCCTCGAACCGCCGCCGTCACGCTGCTAATCCGCATGAGTCACGTCACAGTCTAGAAATGATTCAGAGATGAGAATTAAAACTAAGGAGTGTGAAAACATGTCCAGTAACCTATGAAATCTGATTCAGTTTATTAGATTATTACTGGCGGTGATTTCATTACTGTGTCTGATTGATCTTTATTCATAGTTTCTCATTTTAGAACAAGGAAGCTATTTTTTTTTTAGCTAGTTATTAGATAGTAATGTGTGTATCTGATTAATCCCACACAAAGAGTGATTCTCTGTGTTAGAAATAATGCTCTGTATGCTAATTTTAATCATAAGTCATAAGTTTAAATGATTCTTTGTTATCTTTTGATTTGAGTCTTTCATTTTTAAGTATTAGCAATTTAATCGTTGGTTGTATAAAAAGTATGAAAAACTTTCTGCTAATCAGCGAAACCTCGTTCAGACCTGGAATTAATTAATGTCCTGAGTGATGGGATAAGGATGATCCACAGAGGCCCCTCCCCTAAACCCACTGGACCCGAACTAACAACATGGACACCACAGGACACCCTCAGAAGCCCCATGTCCATTTGGTTGTATAAATATTATAGTATATATTTCTGAATGGTGCAGACCACCTTTAAATTCCTCCTCGACGCGTCTCACGTGTGTTCACATCAGATCAGATCACTCTGAGTGCAGGTTAATACCAGGTCTGAACAGAGTCCAGTGTGTTATCAGAAGAAGTGGTGACTCAGCACTTCTCTGACTTTCTGTCAACTTTGATTAAACCTCGTCTCTCTTCCAGGGACACTGCCGGCCAGGAGAGGTTCAACAGCATCACGTCAGCCTACTACAGAGGAGCCAAGGGAATCGTTCTTGTGTACGATATCACAAAACAGGAGACGTTTGAGGACCTTCCCAAATGGATGAAAATGATAGATAAGGTAAACAACAGCCCAGCGTGTCAGAAACTGTTTATTATAACAATGTTCCACGGGGCCTTTTTTTGTGATCACGTAGTGGAAAACTCAAGCATATTATCATGGAAACAACCTAGATTGCATTTCACACCGAGTTCCCCGTTTAGTTGCCGCCAACGTGTCAGTGCACTGGACAGATTTGATTGCAATAATCTGGCTTGACCTTCACGAAACGGGAGGCCGGTCATTTCCTGACGCGCGTCTGCTCTTCTCTGCTCTGCTGTCTGTTTCCATGTCAGTACGCCTCCGAGGAGGCCGAGCTGCTGCTGGTTGGAAACAAGCTGGACTGTGAGACCGATCGTATCATCTCCAGACAACAAGGAGAGAGGGTGGGTCCGACGCAACCGACACTCGCACCGTATCACGGCGGCACATCTTCAGCTTCTGTGTATCTGAAAAGAACAAGGGATGGAGCGAACGGAGCAAATACTAGATGTATTAATATATAATAAAAACAAAAAGTCCTTATAAATCCTAAATAATGGAACATGTTTTATCTTTTCTTCCAAACTCATTTGATGAAGCTTCTAATTGTGCAGTGAATCTTTTTTTTTTTAAGTTCAGTTTCAGTTTTTAAACAAGCAATGCAAATTATGCAGCAGACAACAGCTCTCCCCTTACCCACCATCTACTACACAGAAAAAATACACACAAAAAAATATGAATATATATACGTATATATGTAGAGAGAGAGAGAGAATTTAGATACAGTTCCTCTCATGGTTTATCTAATTCTGTCTAGTTTCAGTGACTGTGTTATCCCAATCAGTTTAATTTTAGGACTTCTGAGCTGATTCAGCTTTTCCGTGCTGACATTGTTGCTCATTGTGCCCTTTGTTTGTTTTGCAGTTTGCCTCTCGGATAAGTGGAATGCGCTTCTGCGAAGCCAGTGCCAAGGACAACTTTAACGTGGACGAGATCTTCCTGAAGCTTGTCGACGACATTCTTAGCAAGGTCGGTGTGTGATTTTTTTTCCACTTGACAATGAAACGAATGTTTTGACGGATTATTCCAGTCGCCAGCCAGAACAAAAAACTCTGTTCTCTGTTCGCCTCCTCGTCCGTGCAGTCGATTAGCTAAATAAATTGTGTTGTTTTATTGTCGTTCTAACACTTTTATGGAACGTTTTTGTGGCGTCATCCTTCTCATGTGGAGATTTCTGTCGTTTACTGGCACAAAGAACAAACTGAGTAGACTTGATTTAAGCTTTAAATTTAAGAACAGAAAGAAAAGCCTACTCTGGGTGGATATACACCGATCAAGCATAACATTATGACCACCTTCCTAATATTGTTCAGGTCTTCCTTGTGTCTCCAGAACCGTTGTGACTCATCAGAGAATGGACATGGGCGTATCTGGAAACAGGATGGTGTTAGAGGGGGGGGGGTTTGGGGGGTGGGGCTTTCAGGTCCTATTGGTTGAGGGGAGGGGAGGGGGCGGGGCTTCTGCGGATCATCCTACAGATACTTGATCAGTTTGGGATCAAGTGAATTTGGAGGCCAGGTCAACACCTTGTGCTGTTTTTAATGTTTTTTGAGTTGTTCCTAAACTGTTTTTGTATATGTGCAAAAATATGCTATGGGGTGGGGGGTGTCTGGTCTGGTCTAGGTGGGCGCTACATGTCTAAGTGACATCCACATGAATGAATGAATGCCAGGTCCCAATGTTTCCCAGCAGAACATTTAACATGGTGTAAATGTTATTTACTTCTCCTCTCAGTGGTTTTAATGTTGTGGCTGATCTGGATGTCTTTACGGTGTGTTCAGGTGCACGCAGACGACGTGAGGGGTCGTCACAGTCGGCCTTCGTTCATCGATTTTAGTTTTTTGACCCACCTTTTTGTTCAGTCTCAACCCCATTGTTCAGACAGATTATGTGTGAACGCAGCCTTTGCTTCCTCTTTATTTTAACTAACCTTTCCTTGTGGACTCATTTGACTCTTCTGGCTCCCATTCAGAAAAAAAAACTCCACATTCCTTTTATAATTTTTCATAATTCAGTATATCTCTCTCAGTCACATGGGGTATAATTCTTTGGCTCTATTGGCAAGTATTGAACTCTGTTAATCTGTTGATGTCGTCTTTGTCCCTGATCCAACAGATGCCTCTGGAAGTTCCCAACAAGGAGCTTTCCAACAGCGTCCTGTCTCTGCAGCCTGAACCGGAAGTGCCGCCGGAGTTACCCCCTCCCCGCATGCGTTGTTGCTGAGAGTAACCCACAACCCCCCCTCCCCTCCTTCCTTCCATCCTACACACTCACGCACACTATCATGCAGAGCGTCAATCTGGCCACCAGGGGGCAGCACACTGCAGCAGTTAGTTGACAGCTGCCTTTTAAAGCTGCATGGGCTCTCTTCAACAACCAGTATTATTCCCTTTTCTTTTTTTTTCTTCTTCTTCTCTAATGATCTGTAACCTGTTACCAAGCACCACACTAACACTAGTCAAATCACCCACTTCCTACCACCTGTCTGTCTACACTTGACCCGGACTACCTCATTGCTCGGACCGATAGGCTAGCTGTGCCCCCCCCCCCGCCCCCCGCAGGTGCCTTCCAGGTAGAGAGTCCTCATTTTCTAAGGATTGGGATTACTGAGGGTCCTACGGCTCGTTCTCCTTCCTGTTTTCTTTTGTCATCAACACACACACACTTTGACACTAAGCGTCCGAGTCGAAGCGAGCGCCGCGTTTTCCTTTAACGACACCTCACGTCTCCACAGCTTAGTTTTGAATTCTGGGTCAACAGGTACACTAGTTTTATGAACTAATTAATAAGGTAGCGCTGACACGAACACAAGCACATGGTGTAAATATGGCGCGTGTTGTTGCAGTCATGACTGGACGAGGTGCACATGTTGGCAGCCAGCAGTCGGTGGTTGTGTGGTGGTGGTGATCATATCAGTTTTTTTTTTTTTTTGCTTTGCCTTAAAGTATTAAAGTGTCTGAAAATGCTAATTTGAAATTTGTATAAATTTTTTTTCTTTTTTTTTTTGCACTACAATCCATCTTCCCTAGTTAAGCTGACGCGCAGAAGAGGAAAGTACACGACTCGTAGGTTAGCACTAATAAATATCGACGCTCTGAATTCTGCCTGGAAGTGGTAATGGAGATGCAAGGAGAGATGGGTAATGTAGCCTTGTGAGGGATCTGTGTGTCGTACGGGGGCATTCTCCACATGTGCTGCTGGTTTATCGGAGGCAATGGAGACGGCAAGAAGCTGGCGCATGTGGTTTTAGCCTTTGTTCCTGTTACTAATATTACTAAGTGTTTTTGTTTTTCAGATTCATTGTAGAGGAAATTGAGTTTTTTGGTGGGAAAAGTGCATGAAGGTTTGTTTAGCAGTTGAATGACTCAGGAAACTTTGATCGGCGTTTTCTGTTGGACTCGGTTCTCGAACGGATTAACAAAGAAGTGTCTCCCTAAACATCCTTCTTAAAGTGGTTTGAAGTTTTAGTTTTGGAAGCTGTGTGCGTTTTTTTTTTTTTTTTTTTCATGGACCAGTATGTGGATATCTCATTAACTTGCACATATTTTTTTTTTATTTTATTTTATTTTTTTTAAATATGCCCGGCATGTAAGCCCTCCTGCGTTCACGCACATTAACACCCGTTTAATTCTTCCGTCTGCGTTTTGAAACTGATGCAATATTAGCAGCATAGCAGTGACTGTTTAGTGAAGACAGACGAGCCCGTTCAAAAGGACCTGATCTGAAATGACTCAAACTGACTTTCTCTCAGTTTATTTTATTGAAGTTTTTTTTTTGTGGGTTTAAAATGGCACATGATGTATTCTAACAGATGAATAGTTTCATAAGATATTGAAACGTGACGTTTTCACTAATTAAACTGTCATCCAACTCCATTTCTTTTGCAATACGATTACCATCCAGACACGTATTTCACATATTAAAAAAAAAAAAAGATCTGGAAATTTGTTGTTATCATTTCTTCACCTTTTATTCTTTTCGGAGCAAAACCTTTGCCACTAACCCTGTGGTCTTTGTTTTCAATAGCCTTATACTACTCAATGTTTCAAATATACATTTTAAAAAAAGAAGAAGAAGCTTTCACTTGAAACGTGTATCCTTTAAGATGGAAGACTGTACTTTGTATTAAACCTGTTATGAGTCTTTGAAAAGTTTTGGCATGTTTAAAGCTGATATTTATAACTTGTGGCATTCTTGAACTAATGAGATGCAATTAAAGATGTCTATATTTATTACCAGATTGTGGTCTGTTATTATGATCTTTTTATTATTATTATTTATTTTTAAATGGCTGTGGACGTCTGAGGCTTTGAAGGTTTTTGACATTTTACAAAATTCTTCATTTGAGGCGGTGCGTGTTGGTGCAGGTGGTCAACAGCGTGTGTGGGACATGCGTACCAGAGCGCGTCAGACCTGGCTCCAGAGAGAAATGAGGGGTGTGCTCGGGCGCTTGTGAGGCTACGGCGCATGCGCCTCGCAGGAAAATCACGGGCGTCGTGGCTCGCGCCGCAGCGATTGCAGATTTTACATGCCAGATAGGAAGGAGAGGGGTAGGGGGTACGAGACGAGGGTGTTCCTGCACACACAGCCCGGCGAAAGAGGGATGGAGACCCGGCGGCGTGAGGAAGAAGAGCAAGAGGGCTGACGCGACTGCTTTTCTTTCCAGATTACAAACCTCTTCTGCAGATGCAACCTGTCATCCCACCCGTCCTAGTAATCCCTTCTTTCTTTTTTTTTTTATTGCGGTGTTTCTTCCAGAGGGGACTACAATGACAACCTGGTGAATGCAGTCGGGATGGAGTGAAAAACATTCAGCGGAACGCAGGATGCGCATCCATCCCAGCCCGACAAGGAAGAAGAAGGTAGAGCAACCTGGCAGCTTTTCTGGCGTCGCATGTCAGAGGTTTTCCGCGGCGCCGAGGATTGATCGTTTCCTTCGTCGCCCTCCTGCTGACGGTGTCGGTGTATAATGGAGAGCTCCAATGGCTCTGGCAGCGACACCAAACCGCAGAACCACCAGTTGGAGAAGAAGAGACTGAACCGAGCGCCGTCTCCGGCCAGACCTTTCCTCAAGGATGTGCACTCCCGCTCCACCAAGCCACCTGCCATCGTACCCAAATCCCCCAAATTCAGCAAGCAGCAGCAGCAGTCAGCCTCAGTGCCCTTAGCTCATCCGAACCGCAGCTCCAGGCGCAACGCAGCCGGGGCGAAAGAGAAACCAGCCACGGCGAGAAGTAACACCAAGTCCACTGTCGCGAAAAAGCCCACGAAGGTGCCCCAGCAGGCGGCAGCCGAGCCGAAGGCAGCCAGCATCAAACCGGACAGCACCAGCAGTCCGGTCCTTGCCAAAAGCAAGAAGGGGAAACTCGCCTCGGGCCCTCTCAGCCATGGATCCCCGATCCGGGTGCCGACCGGAGCGCCCCTCGGCCGGGTCAGCCAAACCGACAGCAGCTCAGACTTGTCGGACTGTCCGTCCGAGCCGCTGTCGGACGAGCAGAGGCTGGCACCGGCCGCTAGTAGCGACGCCGAGTCCGGCACCGGCTCCAGCGACCGGGATCAGCTGGTAGCCGATAATCCTCCGCGGGCAGAAGCGACCGGAGCGACAGCTGCTACTCGCACAACCGAGGCTCCTGCCGCCAAGGGAAGCATGTCTCAGGCTCAGCCCGCTCCGGGGGCGCACGGAGAGAAGAAACACAAGCAGGAGAAAGCCTCCACAAGCGCACAATCCAAACTGCCAGGCACCAAGGAAGGACCCGAGGAGGACCTGCTGCGGGAGATTGAAGATCTGAGATCCGAAAACGACTACCTCAAGGTAGGTGACAATTTACAATGTTGCTTTACATTTAAAAAAACCTTAACTTTCACAGTGTCCTTAACTTCCACCTGACTGGAAGCATCATTTATATTTAAAACGATTTCACTTGACGTCCAGCTGTCATCCCCAGGAAGTCCCCCCATCCATCATGTCATCTTCTTCCAGGACCTCCCCGAGGGTTTGACCTCTATTGAGTTTTATTGATAGTGGCTCCAGCCTCATGTTCCATTTTAAAGTTTATTTTAAAAAAAAAATGCTGCTGCCAAGTCAGGAAAGACTTTTTTTTTTTAAACAGAAAAGACAGTTTCACTCTGTTGCATTTTGGGACACAAAGACTCACATCTGCCTGTGGTGATGTGGACAGATTGTACTCAGACATGCAGCTACTCACATCCATTCTACACACGGAGCAGATTTATTCATGTCCAGGCAAAATTATCTTTCAGAGGGCACTTTTACATCTTTTAATGTTTCCTGCAGGACCCCACCCCCTCACCCCTTCCCTTCCCTTCCCTTCCTTCCCTCCATCTCCTCTCTTTAAGTAGGCTATCCCAATAAGTCGGGGAGGGGAGGCAAACAGATAATGCGGCAAACATCTCTTGCATTTTTTCCCCCCCTCTTCTTCTTCTTCTTCTTCTTTCTCTTCTCTGATGAGGAGACAGGTTTATTTGTGTGTCCCTGATGAGAGTATTATTTCAAACCTGATCACGCATGTCTGTGTCCCTCTGCCGGTTCGGTGGAAACACAAGAGAGTTAATCAGCTTTACTGGCTCTCGCTGTAATGGCTTTATCCCACAGGAGTTGATGACAGTCAGATGTCCCATGTGTGCCGGGGTTCAAACACCCTCCTGCCCCGGCTGTCAGTCTGCCAGCTGGGTCTCTGAGGTCCTCTACCCCCCCCATGTCCCCCCCTCCCCAAAATGTCTGGGTATAGTACCATCGCTGCTTTGTCTTCTTGAGGAACACATTTGATTTTAATGAGGCTCTCTCAGTTTTATTTTATATGTTTTTTAAGCTTCTTCAAGTGTCAAGGAACAGAAGTTTCAGTGTTGAACTGTTTGTATCATCAGTTGTGTCATTGTGAGCTGTACCTCTTTGGGTTTGGGATGAGTGTCTGGAGCAAATTCAGAAATTATAGTAGGAATTTATGTATTTGTTTCGCATTTTTAGAGTCAAATAATCAGTTGACAATGATAAGAAATCCGAAAACCCTATTTATTTCCATTATTTATTAATCTGCTGAGATGGATCAAAATATCTGCTTCAGTGCTTCCTTTTATGCTCATTGAAATTGTTCCATTAGAAGATGGCTCTCAGTTTTATTTTAATTCCTTTTTTCGGATGCTTTGCTTATTTTGTGAGTAAGTGGAGAATCAGTGGAAAATTAAATGTTGTGTGTAGGATTAGTCAATTGCATGAGCTGTGAATTAACAGAATATTACTCTGCATGTTTAGATCAGAGGTCTTCAACGTTTTTAGGCAAAGGACCCCAAACTGGTGGAGAGATTAAGTAGGGACCCCCTTCCTACTATATGTGTTCTACATTAAACTCGCCCTACTGCTATTTATAAATACACATTATTGTTATCATTATCATTTTGCATTCAGTATTAAGCTATATAAATAATACACAGGTTCAAATATTCAACAGTAGGATGGTTGTGCAGTTGCCGTAAACATACACGTACCTTAATTTGTGGAGGAAAATTGTAGGAAAATTTTAGGGGAAAGTTAAAATACGAATAAAAACGTCTTATCAGCCAAAGATTTTGCGACCCCCTTATTGTACTTTTTCGGAGCCCCTGTTCAATGCTATAGAGCACAGAGAGGCTACGAAAGCCGTGATGCTAGCGCTAATAACTTGGAAACTCCTCCGCCCCCTAGTGGTCATAAAATTACCAAAAGCAGCTTTAAGTTTCCTGTAGAGGGCTTAATGAACATTGTGGAGAACAAGTGGAGCTAAAAAAAATATATACATACAAATGTCTAATAAATTTTATGTATATTAGTACTTCCATAGTGCCATAGTACTTCCGTGGACGCCCTGTTGAAGACCTATGGTTTAGATGAGTGCTGCCCAATTCCAGGCCTCGGGGGCCTCCGGGCCAACACACCTGATTCAAATGAATGGCTCCTTATCAGTCCACTGCAGAGCTTGATGAGGAGCTGATTATTTGAATCAGGTGTGTTGGAGGAGGGAAACATCGCAAACATGGCACAAGACACTGGCCCCCGAGGACCGGAATTGGGCAGCACTGGTTTAGATTATTGATCAAAATCTCAATTCACTTCCAAGCAAACTGGCCAAACATTTTTGTGAACATTTTGTGATTTAGAACCGCTGATTGGGAAAACAACAACAACAAGAAAAAACAAAAATCAAATAGCATTTCAGTATATTTAATCCAGATCAGGAATGTTGTGCTTGGTATTTATTAGAGGCTGCACGATAATTATCGGCCTGACAATTATCGGCCCGATATCAGGAAATTATGATATAATTCCGATAAGTCCGATATCATAACTTATCGGCCCTATAACATAAACATATTTTGTCAGCACTGCGGTGTGAGTTGTCTCTCTCCTGCACGAGACCTGCACGGCCTGCAGTGAATGCTGCGAGACAGTTCGCTAGCTGAGTGCAATAAATGTTTAAAGAAAATACCACGGTGAGGGAGAAATAGCATAGAACTAGCATTGAAATTGATTCTAACTTGTGTCAGTGCGTTGTTTATTTTTTGGAATTTGTGGAATGCACTTTTTCACGTTATTTACTTTTAAACCTGATGCAAAGTATTTCAGGTCTAGAGGCCTTTATTTTTTGATGTTCATTTGAAATATCAGATAGTTTTGTTTGACCTTGATCTTTTAGCAAATGTTTGCTTGCTAATAGTTTTTCAAATATCTTCATTTTAGGAGTCAAAACTGTTTGTTCATTAGTCTTTCTAATTTCCATGTATGTTATCAGTTATCGGTATCAGTATTGGCCTTTGGAAGCAGAAAGTTGTCGGTTATTGGTATCGGTTTCAAAAAGAGTTTGTGAATCCCTAGTATTTATTAATTTTACATTTCATACATGAATTTAGAAATCAGATTTAAAGATAATGAAATAGTTGTTCTATCTGGTAATTACTTCTGAATTGAAAATTCTCAATTCTCATAAATTCTCAAGAAAGAATTTTAAAAAAAAGTCAAAATTCAAAATGACAGATTTTTACGCAGTTCTAAATACAAAGATGTGTAGTTTTCATATCATATAAAACAAAGAAAATCTGCAAATATTTTACAGTTGAGAAACCTGAGAACTACTTTAATATTCACTTTACTGAACTTTACTGTGATCCGAATCCAAATGCTTGCTATTTGTGATCAGTTAATCTTAATCGGATTCTTAAAGCTGGCCATTATTGATCAGTCATGTAAAAGTTAAATCAGCTTCAGCAAATGTGAGAATTTTCTGCCTTTCTTCATATTTTTCTTCATATCAGTTCAGTTATTGGACCAATATGTGAAACTATGGTGGCCATTGACAATAAAACCCCAAAACAAAACAGTTGTTTCCTAAACTAAATATTTAAAATAATCACTGGTTATGGTCTTTCTGTGAATCCAGTTTGCGATAATACTACGGTAGTAGCTGCTAAGTAAAGATAAGGGGTTTAGAAAGAAGAAGCAGCGGTGACCCTGAACAAACACCCGTATATAAACATCATTTACGGTCTAAATATGTCTTCTCCCAGGACGCTGCTCTCCCTCTGCTTTTAACATGGCCATCGATCGGGTCCGACCCTGCGCGAGGTCATTAGCTTCTTCCTCCGGGGTACTCCTCAGATAACAATGGGCTCTGTGCTTTTCCAAACGAGGATAAATGTAGTTTTCATTCACTGACACACTGTCCCCCTCCCTGCGTCCATCCCTGCCTCCAATTGTCTTTTCATCAGGTGCCAGTCTGGAATATCCCTCCCAGGGGAAATCTACACAGAAAAACTTGACACTTTAGGATGGATGGAGACAAATAAACGATTGGAGCTCCTCGGTGCGGGGAATAAATCTGTAATTCGTCCTATCTGGGAGATGAGGAACATGAATCCAAGACATAAGATGCTTAGAGCCAACTTCTGACGTTACATCATCAGAACTGAGGGTACTTAGATTACAGGGACTCGTATGTAATCACATGCGAAGTCTGAGCCTGATACAAAGGTGTATTATACTCCTTTTCTAATATCTTTATACGTTTACAAGTTGTGAGTTGACCTTCTGCTGCTGTTGAATTGTCTGTAGTAAAATACAACCTTTGCCTGTCTTTGTTGCAGAGCGATAAAGAATACATGAAGTACATGAAATTTTTGTGTTGTTACGATGGAGCCCTCCCAGGCTATGGCACTCTTCTGACAAATTGTCTATTTATGTGTTGTTTCTTCTCAGACTCTGTACAAAAAGTCTTTTGTGTGTTTCTTGCGCAGCCTTCTGGTAAAACATTTCCTCTTAAAATCAAGTCAGTTTTATTGAAATATAGTCTAAAATTATACATATTTAACTTCGAGGAGTTTACAGTCTATGTAAAAGAAACCTTGTTCAGCTTGTACACTCCTAGCGAAAGAGTCAGTGCCTGAAACCTAAGCTACATCATGTGCTACGTGTCTTAAGTTGAGCTAGATTCAACGTTCTTTGATTCAACAAAGCAAATGTCACTGATAACTTATGTAGCTTTAAGAGCCTCCAGAGTTAAAATTTAATATCCCACTTTAATAATAAATAATAATGATAAATTCGGTTTATATAGCACCTTTGTAGACACCCAAGGACGTTTTACCAGAACAGAGAAGACAAATTAGACAGTTGGACAAAGCAGACAGGACGAAGAGCACAGGATGAGCTAACTGAGAAGGTGAAGACTGACTGACTATGGGCCAAAAGCCTCCGCAAACGGATGAGTTTTGAGGATTTGAATGAGTCCAGGGTTGGAGCGAGGGGTGGAGGACAAACCCAGATTGGTGGACTGTCGTGTAAAAGTATGTCCATACTTTTCACCATTCCATGGTGGTGAATGATCTGACCAAGGGGGAGCATGTAGATAGTGAAAAGTAGAGGCCCAAGGACAAAGCCTTGAGGCACACCATGATTGAGGGAGTGGGAGATGTTGATGGTGACAAACTGTGTCCTGTTGGCGAGACATGACTGATTATGACGTTTAGAGGATTTATATGTTGCTTTTTCCAGCGTGGGGGGATGTTCCCGTTATATCTAAGCAGTAGAACTATTAGTTGTGTTTTTTCTGTCTCTACCTGGTCGGCCTTAGGCGGATGGGTCCCTGAAGGTTACTTCCTGTTAAAAGGAAGTTTTTTTCTTGCCACCGTTGCCTTCATTCTTGGAGGTTTCAGACCGGATTTTATAAAGCGTCTTAGGACAATTTGTGTTGTTATTGGCTCCATACAAATTAAGCTTAAGTGAATTGAATTGAACAGGTTGGGAGCACAGAAAAAGTGCAACTACTCCATCTTGTTGCCAACAGGAACCTCACACGATGTTATCTGAAGCAGAAATGTGTTGTTTAGTTCTAATTATCATAACAAACATACAAATTATTAATGAGTGCATTCTTGCTCCCCAGAGGCTGATCCGTTTACTATTTCATAACGGTTTAACTTTTTTTTTTTGGAAAATTGACACTTTAAACATCTCAGCTTTCTTGGTGGCAAGTTAACATCCTACACAAATATAAGGACACAAAGACATCCAGAGGTATAGAAGTTTTTGAGTGCATATTTTATGTCGTGTTGCCATGGCAACTATCTCCATGGTAAATCCAGGTATAGTATCAGTATCATTATAATTACACGCGTTCTGCAGCATAATATTTGTGCTATATAATAATTTTAATTCCACAGCATTTAAATGTGAGCTTTAAGTGAAATCTTTACCGTTGACTTTTTATACATTGAAGTTTGCATGAACTTCCTGCTGTATGATGATGTCACCTGTACTTTTCTGCAAATGTCATCCTAAAGAAATATTCTCTTTGATATCGGTATGTGGAGACGGTATTTTAACTAGTGGCGTGCGTCTCTCAGGATGAAGTGGACGAGTTACGGGCCGAGATGGAGGAGGTGCGGGACAGCTACCTGGAGGAGGAGGTGTACCAGCTGCAGGAGCTGCGAAGGGAACTGGACCGCTCCAACAAAAACTGCCGCATCCTACAGTACCGCCTGCGAAAGGCCGAGCAGAAGAGCCTGCGGGTCGCTCAGACGGGCCACGTGGACGGAGAGCTGCTGCGGAGTCTGGAGCAAGATCTCAAGGTGTGTGAGAATGGAACAATTATGTTTATCATTAGTTAATGTCAAATTTCCTTAATTGGTTTTTATAAGTTTTTAAATCAAGCTGCAAATTAAGATCAGTTTGTGAGAAAATCGTATGACGAAACATACGCTGGTCAAATAAAGGCCTATTATAGTTTCATGTATGTGGCTGGCAGCATAGTGGATTTTTGATTTAATAGTTTTTATCAGACATAAACCAAACAGGCTTAAAATTATGTATAGAATGCCTTTTATAATATTGTGTAGGTCTCCCTTGTGCCTCCAAAACAGATGACACTCACCTGAAAATGGACATGGGTGTCCACACAGTGTCCTCTGGTGTCTGGCAATAGGATGCTGTTAGTCTAGGGGGTCTTTGGGTCCAGTATGTTGAGGGGAGGGGTCTCTGTGGATCATCTCACAGATACTTGATCAGTTTGGGATCTAGTGAATTTGGAGGTCAGGTCAACACCTTCTACTGTTTTTCATGTTTTTTTTGAGTTGTTCCTAAACCGTTTTTGTGTATGTGCAAAAATGTGCTATGGGGTGGGGGTGTCTGGTCTGGTCTAGGTGGGTGCTACATGTCTCAGTTACATCCACAAGAATAAAACGCCAGGTCCAAAAGTTTCCCAGCAAAACACTGAATTGTCACAAGATGGTCACTTTTCCATGTTATTCTCTTCTCCTGTCATGTTGTGGCTGATCAGCATACGCTTGTTATATGGTCCGATCTTTGGTTGATTGGACGTTTTTAAGTATGTTTTTTTTTAAATTTTCCCCTAATAATAATGTATATTTATTAGCATAAAGTAGGTAGGGGGTTCCTACTTAATCTCTCCATCAGTTGGGGGTCCTTGGCCCAGACCCATGTCCTAGACAATACACCAGTACCTAAACTGAGTACTGCGTTTGTGTGTATAAAAGGCAGCAGTAATAAAATATTAATGCATTTTGCATGCATCTGCTCCATGTGAACTCAGGTGGCCAAAGACGTGTCGGTACGTTTGCACAACGAGCTGGAGAGCGTGGAGGACAAACGCAGCCGGGCCGAGGACGAGAACGAGCTGCTCAGACAAAAGATCATCGAAGTGGAGATTTCCAAACAGGCGCTGCACAACGAGCTGGAGAGGACCAAAGAGGTGAGGCGGCCGTAATGACGCTGGTTATCGGTCCGTCAGGGCGACGGTGCTTGTTTGTTTTCATTCTTATCTCCGCAAAACATAAAATTGACTGTCTAGTTCACGCTGGATGCAAAATCATTAAAAGCCCCTGAGGAACTTTACTGATATTAAGCAACTGAGCATGACTACCGCTTGTGGTGAATGATAACACTGCTGCTCAGCTCGCGATGTATTTCTAGACGATGGATAAGGATATAGATCTCCAGATAGAGAGTAAAGGGGAAATCTCGGTTCACTTAAATCAATGTTAATGATTGGCCTGATCAGCAGGGTCACTGCGGTGAATTAATATCGTTACTGTGATTTTACTGCTACGCAACAGCTCTCGCTTAGGTTGGCTTGATGAACGTTGGGTTAGATGTATTTCTGAGTGTGATATTCCACCTTGACTTCTCACAGCTCAGGTGTGTTAACAGCTCAGCTCCCATAAATGAGTTTTCGTTAATTCAAACCTTGTAGTTTGTTTAAGGAGCAGTCTGCCATCAGGGAACCCTTTAAAACCGGAGCTCCTGTGACATTTCTGTTACATGAATAAGCAATGAAAGGTCCATTTGTCCTGACTTCCTAACAGTTGCTAGATTAGACAAACAGTAGCAATATAGAAGTCAATTCCCAGAGACAAATGTTATAAAATCTGCAATAATAATAAGGTCTAGAGGTAACGCGGTGCTAATATTGGCAGACATTGTAAAAACTACTAGTCTTTGCAGCAGCTTTAAGTTTTTATTGATGGCTATTTCTTCCTCTGTTTCCACACGACTGCACGTTTTTTCATGTTTTTGAAGACAACTCTAACTGCGTCTAAAGGTTTTCAACATGTGAAAACTGATGTGAATAGGTGCTGTCTGTCTAACCTTGTATAATGGGAAGTCTAGGCTTGATAAAAAAAGGAGGAGCCCTCCTTAAGTTAAATCATTGGCATTTCTTAATATGTAGGGAAGGTCTTTTTTGAGATTTTTTTTTAATGTGTAAATAGTGTTAAAATGAATTTTATAGGTTTGGATGTTCTTGGCATTTTTTTCATTATGATGAGCGTGTTTTGAGTGATTGGACTACAGTTCCCATCATTCTTTGGGTGATGGTCCAGATGTGGCCATAGTGAACTATAGTGAACCAGGACCCCGTTTGTTGATGCTGCCCTATTGAAAGCCGTGCTTCCTCCATCATGTGCAGACACTTCTACTGATCTGTTATTTCAGCGTCTTTCATCTGTGCAATTTTATTTTTTTTTCTGCTACATCATTGGATTTCAGACTTTTCTCTGTGGATTTCTGTATCACTTTTCCTCTCAAGTGGAAGTAAGGTTCCTCTCACAGGTAACGAGATGAGCGCAGGCTATTCTCAGTGGCGCTCAAGTTCAGCTGCTTAGACTAATCGATTCTGACAGCGGCAGGTACCGGGCCGTCTGCCGGCAAACACAAAGTAGGCTAATACCAGTCAGCGTGGAGATGCGTCTTTCTCTTGGCAGCTGGATGACACAGTTTCTCTGACTGTCATTGCGGGTTGGTGCTGGTTGGATTCCCAACTTATCCACACGTGACTTCTGTCGCCCCTGCGTGCTCCTCTAAAAAAACTCAAAGATCTATATTCTGAAGACGTTTATGACCTTAACTGTCAGTGATTTCAACATGTTTTCAAATGCAACTTATCAGTGTGTGACCGAGCGGCACGAACTGGGACCAAGACAGAAAATCCATGTCTGGTCTGGGATGTGCTTGTGCAGCGAATGCAGACTCCACATTTTGGTAACCTTTTGAAAGAAGGTGATTTTGGAGCAGTTGTTTTTTTTGTTTTAATTTTTTTGTCTTGTCTCTGTTCGACTATTATAAAAGCTGACTTTAAGGCTGCACCGTGCTCCGCTACCGAGTGTAGTTTTTGTGCAGGTCCTCGGTTGGCTTAAAACGATGCATGCATGTATGAACACAAGAAGGCACAGGCTGTCCCGTCCACACGGGAAAAAAAAAAAACAGGGGGGAGGGAGTCGTAGATAGGCTGAGACTGAGGCTGCTCTGAATGATTGCAGATTTTTTTTTTTGCGCTCCCTAGAGGTTTGTCCCAGAAAAACAGAAAGCAAATACGTTCAGATGCACACTCCTCGTTTCTTTGCCCAGGATTCAACAACCAGATACTGTGGAATTCATATTGCATGGGAGATGAGAATGTTTAGTTGGCGACCGGTTTTAACACGGTGGCTCAGTCACAGACGGGAGAGGAGGAGCACGTGTGACTGATAAGAATGTAGTTTGACTGGCCTGAAAGGCACTTCCCTAATGGCAAGTTAGCTTCCTAGCTAATTTGCTAAATTATCTTTTGCAGCTTTACCACAGAGTTAACCATTTTAGGGGTTTATTATTAGTCAGACATGATCGTGCCGTGCACCGATCAGGCATAACATTATGACCACTGGCAGGAGAAGTGAATGACACTGACCAACCTGTTACAATTCAGTGTTTTGCTGGGAAACTTTTGGAGCTGGAATTAATGTGGATGTTAGACATGTAGCACCCACTTAGACTAGATCAGCCCCTCCCACCCTATACCAACGCCACTCCTTGATTGGTTTAGGAAAAAAAAACATGAAGAACAGCACAAGGTGTTGACCTGGCCTCCAAAGTCACCTCTCCTCGACCCAAAGCCCCCTCAGTAACACCACAACAGGACGCCCCCGCAAGGCCCATGTTTTTATTACACTGTGAACAATGTACCATCCAAGGCTTTCCATGTAAAAGGACAGAAAGAGGAGGCCTTGAATGATCACATAAGAGGAGCAACACATAAGACATAACACATAACACATAAGAAACTTTCCGGTGAGGGGGAGGAAGGTTAAACCGGTCTGTTTCTTACGTAAAGGAGATGTACCTGGATGAAACTGCACACAAAAAAATTGTGGCTTTACAGTGGGAAATGGCATCCATCTGTTACTCACCTTTAATTGTGCACAGTTTTTTTTATCCTTAATTTATTGTAAACAGGTGAGTTATAAAAAAATTCTCACAGAACGAAAGATTTTATACCAGACTGTAAAACATGCATTTAAACGTGGAGGCGCTTTTTGGAGGTATCCTCAAGTGACCGTTTGAGGAACTACAGCTTTTGGCCCAAGGTTGCCACTCGGCCCTTTACATCTTTCATCAGATAATATGTTATATAATATGTTAGCTTAAGTTTGGGCCAAATATCAACAGTGAACCCGTTCATTGCTCATCTTTCCTGATAAAAAACATCCATTTAAAATTTCCCACTGCGGCGGTAAGAGGGGAAACTAATCTAAGATGGACTGAGCGTCTCAGGCCTTTGAAGCCCATCTCCTCCTGTCCCCGTGCCCGCTCTCCGCTATCAGACGCTGCACAGTGTGACTCCGGCCACAGAGATTGGCACCCCGGCGCGGATTAATCCAACAAGAAGGGCTGTTATAAAACAGCCTGGCGTGTTTTCGCCGCGCTCTGACGGGAGGGGAGGGCACGAGAGAAAGCAACAAAGGAAAAAAAAAGAGGGGAAGAGTGGCAGTGAATGGCTGTAATCAGACGGCCGCGAAGCCCTGTGCGGCAGCGATATGACCACAGCTTACAGGGCTGATAACAGTTTAGGAGAGCCGGTTCACGGGATCTTCTGTTGTTACACCACTGCTCTGCTGCTGCAGCTTTTGTGTGGTCCGCATGAAAGCGAACAGAGATCGGCTCAGACCGCTCTGATGGTCGAAGAAAGGCCCGTTGATACGTGTAATGAAACGGAACTAATGAAATGCCAACACGTGGAACACGGGCGTCAGGTGATTTATTAGATGTTCCCACTCCCCCTGTGATAAATTCATCTTTCATTAAAGCCAATAATCCTTTGTGGTGTACTTTTCCTCTCCACTGACTGTTATGTGCGTCTCCTGTCACATTTGAGCTGACACCAGATCTCATGAGGACTGAAGTCACGTCGCCACGTTATGTGCACGGTTCATGTTTCGGAAACATTCTTCCTCGTTGTGGGTGTGGAGGCATTTTATTGCGCTAACCGATGTAAACCCGACACTCTGGTTAAGCTAGTGAGATGACTCCTCTGTTTGGAGTAGGTATGTTTGTACATATTTTGTTTTATTTGGAGGCAGTTTTCAAGTATTTTTAGAAACACCTTGATTTTGAAATTGACGTCTGTTGTTTTGGGAGAATTACTTTTATTTTATTTTATTTTTTTACTTTTAATAAATACAGTGCTTAAACATAAAGTGTGCAAGTACCAAACAGTTTCAACTTTGACGCAAAACGACCAATAGACATGTGATGCAAACCAGGAGTTCCCCAAACATGTACGGCACAGAAACACTGTCCAGGATTTTGGTTCCTACCACCAAAATTCACCGTGCAGTAGGGATGGGCGACATGGGCTAAAACAATTATCACGATAAATTTTGCCATTTTGGCATTAACGATAAAAATCGTCATAAAATATTATAATCAAAAAATTTTTTTTTATTTACTGCAATGTGACCAGATTTCTGAAATGAAATCCGTTGACATTTACAGCAGAAGATAAAAATATAAATAAAACTAAATCTTATCAAAATGAAATGAAGAAACAGGGACATTTACACTTTCATTCATTTTGACATATTTATTCGTATTCAACCATATTTAAACTGCTATGTCTGTAATGTCAATAGCAGCACGACCGACTACCGTAATAATCATAGTATGTGTGCAACAATTTTTTCTCATTCACGAAATGCTACAATTGGGGACAGCTTTATTCGGGGGACAGCTTTAGTCAGGGGACAGGTCCCCAGAAATCGGGGACGTGAGGTCACCCTAATTTACCCGGAGGACGTGGCTGCTTTCTCCTGATGCATTTGCTGGCTCCAGTCACACTCCGGGTTGTGGTTGTTTTCCAGGTGGTGAAATAAATTTGTTCATAAAATAACGTTGATCAGGAGCCAAGCAGAGACAGAACAGACACAGAGGTGAGTCTCCATCCTGACGTCTTTCTTAAGGAAACTCAGACCTTTGGAATAGAGACCTGGAGTCAAACATTAATCAGTTGTTATGAAGCCTTATCAGCTGCATCATAAAACTCTGTCCATTCAGTTTTTTGTTTGTTCTCCAACAAGGATATGAAAAGTTCTTATCAAAGTTTTATCACTGCGATTCAGTCTTTGTCCTTCGCATTCAAAATGAGTTTTTGGATACGAACGGTAAGTTGGAGATGGGGCGGAGATTATTGTAATTATTGGGATCTGAGCCAGGTTCATCCAGGATCGGGGTGATGGATGCAGTTTTGAGGGATGATGGAACGATTCCAGGGGTCAACATGAGAGGTGGAGGGTTTACATTTGGTTGATGAGGTCAGGGATTTGAAAGTCATCAGGAAGTTGAAGACTGGAAAAGTGCTGACAGTTCTGCAGAGGTGAAGATGAGGGGAGAGGACGTCAGGGGTTTGCAAGAGATGAGGCAGGAGCTCCAAAGTATTTGATGAAAACAAGAAAAGGAAACATAAGGCACTGTAGACGGCAACTCTGAAAAACTACGAGAAGACATGGGCACGGCCAAGATAACAAAATGGTAACAAGGAGATAGCAAGATAACAAGGAGAGACCAATAAAGCAATCAAAGGAAAACTCTAAAAGGGACGCCAGACATGAACTTAACAAAATAAAACAGGAAACATGTTCACAGGAAAATGACAAAGACGCAGAAGCATGACAGAGGAAATTAATGAATAAATCTATTTTATTAACTTTTTTTTCAAACCTTTGGACAAGCTTGGTCTAAACTAGTTCCATATTATTGATGAGAAGCCTCGTTAGCCATTAGTGAGCTAGGCTGAGAGGACGCAGAGTACGTCGCACGCACCTTCATCATCAACTTGAGTTAATCACATTTATTGCGAGATTAAAAAACTCTTACTGTGGAGATCGTTTTTGGCCATATATCGTGTATACGTTAAGTTATCGCCCATTCCTACCGTGCATTCGCTAGTTGTAGTAGTGATGGTATTTTCTTTACAAACAGAATCTGGTGAAGGCACAAAAGAAATTATGTGTCATCAGAAGCAAACAAAGTCATGGACGTTGTGTCTTTGTGGTAAAAGTCTGGGTAACATTTTTTCTCCTGCTGTCGCTGAATGTCATTATAATTCTTCAGTCTCTTTCTGCTCGTCTCTTCTCGTGTTGGCGCCTCTTCAATCACTAACTATTTTCATATCCAGCAATTCCAGTTTAAATCTAGATATTTGTGTTGTTTCTTTTACTCAATCTGACCAAAGAATTTTGTTCTGTTGTAGCTGATTAAAGGTTTAAGGAAGCAGATGAGCTTTAAGTGTTGCTGATTGGAGCGTTTTCAGTTTGTATGATGGCTTATCGCTGGTGACCCCAAAAAGTTCATCATATCTACCCCTGCTACGGTCCTCTCAATAGTCTCAGTAGCTGCGCTTGCACTTAAAATAAGGGACTGATGGTGTCTTTTGTTGCCACGTTTCATCACTGCAAAGAGGGAAATGCCGGCATCCTTAATAAGCCACGCAGACGGTGCTCGAGCGAAACTCGCTGCAGACATGTTTCGTGTCGGAGCATCCGCCTCGTGCTCCCCTCTCACTCCTTCCTCAGCAGAAGGAAGCTTTGAAGAAGCATCTCCTGATCTCTGCTTCTCACCTCCCCGTCATGTCTCCTCCGTTGCATTCTCTCCTCCGCTGTGGTTCCCAGTCGGAGGGGTGTAAAGGAATCTCATTGACCTAGTTAATATCTTGTGTCTGCCAATAGGAAGGAGAGCATGCGTGGGGAGATGAGCAGTGCAGGGACTCTGCTGTAAGTCAAAATGCTGCAGTGACACACATCCATTTGAAGCTCATCATCACGCAGCGGCAGTGCAGTTTCATCGGTGTGCAGGAATGCACCCTTTATATAATGAACAACTGGTGCTTTAATGTATAACTTTAAAGGAACTAAAATATTGAGACAACAGCAACGGCAGTCGGAAAACAACCATTCTTTATTCCTTTAAATTCATTTTTTAGGTCGTCATTAGTTTAACGGCTGATGGTGTCACACTCTGACGCCATGTCGTCGTAAAGCACCATAAAGACAATGGTATTTTTCCCCTATAGGCAAAATGTCACTAACACAAAGCAAATGGGAGAAATCATCAATTCTGCATGGAACCCTGGAGGGTTGTGTTATAAATCTGAACCGCTGTCCTTTGAAGATTTGAATGCCGTTAAAAAATGGAGTTCCTTCTCCGTGGGAGACTTTACAGCTGCTTCAAAGCTGCCACTTTACAATCATAAAACATCCTCCAGCGTTCACTGCACCGTCAGAGTTTGTCTTATAAGGTCTTCAGACACATCCAAATGTATTTTACCTCATACATCAGAAATCTTAAGACTTTAAATTTGATTTTAAACCACCAGTGTTAACGGTAAATTTTGACCGAATACAATCTCTGCTTCGCTTTTTGTAGAAAACCAGTCAGGATATTTGTTTGTAAAGCCCTTTTTTGCACGGGATTAGTTTTACCTGAGGACGTCGTGATTCAGGTGTTACCTCCTACGTCTGTGTTTCATGTGGCGCGTTCACACGCGATAAACAAATTCCTGGTTTTAATCAAATTTACGTTCCATTGTTATGGCTCTGCTACTCTCCGCCTCACTCCACTGCGTGTAAGAGACCATTTTAATTGCTTTGCAAAGTATAATAGATGATCAAAATATGTTTTTGATACTATTTATCCCGGGGAAGAAATTACCAACGACCTGTCAGTATTTAAATCAGCTCCATCTTTACTTATGAGCACATTAATGGTTGATTTAATGGTTTCATCAGGTATAAATGGGTGAATCGTTCAGCAACATCTCGACTTTGCGCTCTAACATCTGACTTCTGAAACTCACCCCTAAATCACAGAGATGTCGATTTGGACATCTGGATTAGTTTTAGTAGAAGACCTCTGTCCTACGAGAATTATGGTAGGTAATTTGCAGTGTACTTTTTACTTTACAAATCACGGACATGGACGAAGATTAATTATTTATGTCCTCCAAAATTATTACAAATTACCAGAGGATCCCAGGTAAAACTAGTCCCGTGTGAATAGGGCTTTAGTTGTAAAATTATGGGGAAATTCTAAGCGACACAGGTTTTTATAATGTCTTACAATTTGGAGATGTAGTAGAAGCTAGAACAACACTGTTTTCTGGTGGATATTGAGAGATGTTGCCACCTTTTAGAGCTTTGTGCTGATATTAATAGTTCGTATAAGAAGGAAAAACTAAATCAAGGTAGACATGATCCAGCAGCATTGCCCTTTGATGTTAAGTTAACCCTGACCCAATTTATTTATTTGGGGCATGAATATTTAAGATACTGCAGGATGATTAAATGAATAAATTTGTCAAGAAACTGCGGCTGACCGAGATACAGATGTTTTAGTTTAATGTAAGAATACAACAGAAAACACACACAGAATTTTATACGTAAACAGCCCATGACAAAATCACCGTCTCTCAGTATGCTGATCAGATTTATCCAGTTCTAAAAAACAGCAGAAGGCACACAGTGCCATCCAAGGTTTGTACCGTGGATGCTTCCTCACCGTAACAAATGGTATTAGCAGTTATATTTAGGGAGGTTGGCAGCAGCGAGGCAGGCTGTAACTCAGGTTGATTCATTGTGTTCCTCGCTTCTCCTCCAAACACAAGGAACAGACAGGCCATCGGGGAAATAGAGCTTTCAATGGCATGTTGGGGGCCATTGCCTTGGATGAAATATGGTCAGAAATAGTGAGCTTGGCCTCACTGAAGGTTGTGGAAAGAGACAGAAAAGTGTCACTTTGGATCTGTGTTGTGCGGCGGAGATTTAGGAGAGAGATGGTGTTTGTATCACTTACAAAGATGTTGCTAATGAGGATGTCTTCTCTCCCCCCCCCCCCCCACCAATGCTTTAATTAAATGAAATATCCTGTACATAAGAACTTCATATGATGTAAACTGGGTAATCGTTCGAAAAATTAAAAGATAAGAGTAAAATTTGTGGGAGAAAATTAAAAAAATATACATAAAAATGTCTAATCAACCAAACATTTTGCAATTTTGCACTTCTGCAGACCCCCTGTTGATGACCTTTGTTATAGAGTACAGAGAAGCTACGACAGCTAAGTAGGCAATTGTTTGCTAGTGTGTTAATAACACGGGAACCTCCTCTGCCCCCTAGTGGACATAAAATTAACGCAATGTTAATTTCTTGTAGAGGACTCACTGAACATTACAGATAATAAGTGGAGTTGAGCAAAAAACAAAACAAATCTATGATTAATAATAAGAAGAAGAAAAAATGGAAGAAAATGCTGAAAAACTCCAAAAACCCAAGGTATGTCTGGCCATATGTCAGTGTTATAGAACAAAACCCACATTTATGATTTTTAACGTTGACTTTAAATCATAGTGTTAATTTCTTTTTATCTCTCAACACTGGTGCTTATCTAAATAACAAAAGCCTGGTTCCATGTTGCGTGTCCACCTGCAGTCGTCCTGTCAAAAATCTCCACCCCAGGTTATAGATAGAGACTAGAGGGGAGTCAGGGAGGTCTGCTGTAGTCTGGTGTAGTCTGGTGGACCAGAAGAGTTCATTTGATGTGGCAGAGATTAGAGACTGTCTGAGTAAGAGAGGTTTGTCACCATGATCTGACCAGCAGTGACCCACGGATACGTCAACCTCACAACACAAAATACAAGAGACTAAAATGATTTGTGAGGATTCTGCTGGAGGAATCTGCAGCTTCTTAGTTTCAGTTTCACGATGACACACTTGAACTCATATTACACCATCTTATCTTATTTGGTTTGTGCTTTATTGTCGTTTCCCAACATGAGTCTGTAACTGAAAGTGGGCCACTTTCTTTGCAGCTGCACTGGAACTTTGCACTGACACTGAATGATTTATTCAGCTCCTCCAATTTAGAAAACGTTTTAAAAACCTGCATGGATTTATATTTTTAGCCACTTTGGGCCACTTTGGGAACAATCTATGAACCTAAAGGCCCGAACATAAAACGATTCGCTCGTTGATAGTTGGTCACTAGTAGCTGTTTCAAGCTCTGATTAACGTGGTAACCTTCAATATTTCCTACCTCCAAATGTTCCATGTGAAACAAGCTGAGTTTAAAAATATTGATAGTGTATGGGTGGAGCTAGCCCCGTCTGCTGTCACCACTGATAAAACAAAAACAATCAACGACGCTGCTCCATCTGGATTCACCCAACACTCGGAAGAAGATATCAGCACAGTGAATTCGGTGGTAGAAATCAAAATGGTGGACGGTGTTTCTTGTGGTAAACTACTGGGCAACAAAAAGTTGCGTTTAGTTTAACTTCACCAACTTATTATCATCACTGCATTCAAATAATGACACAGTCTCCTGGTGCCACATCCCTACAGGTCACTGACTAATAGCAGCGTGAGAGTGAAAAGCCAGCTTTTGTTTTTTAGATGGAAGCCACCAATAAGGAATATGGAATATTGATTTTTAATGTGTTAATACTGATTTTAAAAGAAAAAGGAAAAGTCATGTTTTGGGTCAATCTCGAATGACTTCCGCTCCTCCACCAACACTTTTTCTGTACAAGTGCAATAAATTGGAAATGAATCATTTGGATTAATATTGTTTTTTGACTCAATTTGTCCAATGAATTATCACTGTCATCTGATGTACATATATGCAACTTGCATTTAAATTTCTCAGTGAACTATGTACAATATGGCAACATGTCCTATTGTCATAGTATCGCAATAATGTATCGTATCATGACTCAAGTATCGCGATACGTATCGTATCGCATGGCATCGTATTGTAAGTGTAAAACTGATGTCCGACACTTGCATCGGGAGCCACATGTAAGTGGAGCTGGTGTGGTTGGAGCTAGCTCTATTTGAAAGGTACATATCATATATTGACGCTGTTGCACCATCTGAGTTCACCAAATGCTCAAAGCCAGTCATCAGAATGGTGAATTTGGTAGGAAATGGTAGGAACCAAAGACTTTTCTTTGCGTTTGAGGAACTCTGTGTTTCCACATTAATCAACTCCCTCTGTTTTGTTTTTTTTTTGCCAATGTTTTTTTTAGCATTTCGAAATTCCATGGTGTCTTTTTGCCCCGTTGCTACTTGTCTCGTCTCACATGTCTCAGAAATTCTTTCTGTGAACATTTCCGATAGACCTAACTCAGCGATTCAACATTTGGAGAACTCTGGCCATTGGATTAATGCTAGTTAAGTTTTTAACTGTAAAGTCATTTAAGCGTGCTTGGGTAGACTGTTGAGTGAAAGAGCTGGAGACTGATGAGACCAGGAATCAAAACGATTAAAGCCATTTAAACCAAGATGATAACCTCAACAGTGCTACAGTGGTTCATTCAGTACAGAGAAACAGTAGGTATTAGGTAACTATTGTAATAAAAAAGCTGCTTTGGTTTTAAAAAAGAAACTTAGAAATAGTATTAGTACAAAAAAATAACAATTACACAAAACCTTTCCCACAATAATAATAACTATTTCACACATTTTGAACACATTTTTCTGTTTCATATTTTCCAATTTTGTTCCAAAACCCACAATGCACACACAAGCTCCCTGAAAAACTACAGACCTTTGTCTAGTGGAGCTTGCAGCGAGTCCTATTTAAAGTTCCCTGTTTCATACTTGTTTTTGGAAGAAATAATAAAAAAAAAAAACCCTGAGTGCATTTTTTTTTCTTTCCATAGATGTAGTAGCTTGTACCTGAAAAATGTGGAATCCTATACATCAGTTAGTGCTTCCATGTGAACAGAAGTGTGCTCGTTATAGAAGATGAGAGGAAGTGGAGAGACCAGAGAAAGGCAAACAGAGGCTGCCAGCTCCCTGGGGTTGTATGTTGCATGCAAACAGTCATGATTAAGTAATGACTTCAGCCGTAAAGACGGAGACCTGCCTACACAGCTTGTTGCACTCTGAGGCAAGAATTCATCAAAAGCTGTGGCATCTTTAGTGAACGTTAACACTCCACCAGCTACTCCTCTATTTACTATCTGGAGCTCTTTAAGGAACAAACCCATCTTCCTGCACACACACACACACACACACACACACACACACACACAAACCAATCTGTCTCTTCAATTATAGTTTATGTGTCACACAGAGATTTTAGTGGAAACCCTCTTTATTGAATTACTGAATTTTGATTATGACACAGTTTATCAGAAAATACTTATTGTATAATAAAACCCAGAAGAAATAGAAAGAAGTTGTAATAAAAAGCCTAAAATTATTATGCACAACTAACCTATAATAAAAATGTCTGCAGGCTTCCTGTGACATGCATGCATTTTAAATTGTAACATTTTCCCCCAATCGTTTCCAGTCTATTTTGACATTTACATTAACGTACACCGGTATTATAACTACAATTTGGAATATTTTAATGCATTAACTTTGGTCAACCTCCATAGGTTAACAACTCCTGCTGCCACCTGAGCTCAGAGTTCGTTATCTTTAACAACGTCCTGTGGCACCGCTGGGGTTTGATAATAGTTAGTTACACGGTATTTTACACCTCCTAGCCCTCCTACTCTTCTCCCACCCGGATATGCCTCATGTGTGCCGAGGCGAAGGCCCCTCCCTCTTATTACCAAGCTATTATGAACCTTTTGATGCGCACAAGGGTGCAGTGAAAGTGGCGAAAAGTGTTGCAGGGGTGAGGCCGACCTCATTATCAGCCAGCTGGACTTTCATTTTAACCCCCACCCCCCCCACCCCTACCCCCCCACATCCTACACCCTCCTACAACTGCTCCCTAATAGCAGCTCCCATCATATGCGAGAATAGTTTTCTGTTGTCTGGTTCCTGTAAGTGAGGTACACAGATTCAAGTTTAGAAATTAGCGCTCAACGAATCTAGACTGTGGAAAAACAACTTGGCTCCTGCTAATTATGACGAGCGGAGGATCTTAGGAGAGGTCTCCAGCCGCATTGTAATCAGGGGCTGAAGGACAATAAGCTGCTGATAAAGACTTAATTAAAGCCCGGCGGCCATCTTGCAACAACCGTTTACAGGAACAATCAGACGTCGCTCGGACTTAATAGGCTTTTTGTGTTTTCCGCTGTAGCACTGGACAGAGATTTGACCCAGTGGAACATCTAATCTCTTTTCTGAGCCTGAACGTATTTTTTCTCTGTCAGCTTTATCAATTTACAGGAAGCGCCGATAAAAATCTGACGGGGCTTTTCTGTCATTATTCCGTTGCTCAGGACAATTCTCATCCTGCATCCCGGGTCGCCTAAGAAGGGTGTTGGCTCAGCTCAGATATACACCGATCAGCCATAACATTGTGACCACCGACAGGAGAAGTAAATAACATTGAGCATCTTTGTCACAATTCAGTGACTAACAATGTCCTGTTACCAGACACCACAGGACACACTCAGATGCCTGACAGGTGCATGTTTGTGTTTCCTTTCTTGGCGGCATAACTCTTCCTTATGGTATTATATAAATTCTGACAGTCAGGATTTGTTGAGCGTTCATCTGTGTGTGTCACTTGGGACAAAAGCATCAAATAAATACATTTGGAGATAAAATAACAGCAGCTTTATCCTTTAAGTCTCGCTTGAAAGATGAATTCTTAATCTCTGCTGGTCCGAAATGGTTCAAGACAGGTTATGCAAAAAAAAAGACAAAAAAAACAATATTTGTTATGGCAGGAACAGCATGCTGAATCTAGTATCTCTTTCCCTTTTTGTGATTTGTCAGCTTTATTTTGCCCGGGGGACGAAGGGGGAGGAAGGAGGGGCGGCTACAGCTGAGTGTAACTCTCTGATCTTATCCTCCTCCCGTGTACGTCATGATGAGTACGGAGTGACATCCTCCTGCCCTGCCCTCTACACATGGCTTCCTCTTTTCACATTACACACCGCTGGCACGCTTCCAGTCTATCATCCCAGAATACCCGGCGAACAAGCTGAGGAGTTTGCAGGCAGATGACCTGGCATCTCCTCCCTCCTCCCTCCTCCTCACCCGTCTGAGCGACGCTGTCATTTATAGCTGTTAGCCGGTCAACTTCCGATATGTATATATATAGGTACAGCTAAGAGTCTCAGGTGATAACTGTCGTTGAGTGTGGAGGCTTTTTAGGCTGTGTTACATGACCTCCAGACAGATTCAGAGCGAATGCCTTTCAGATGTATTGGCCTCCTTTTGTCACCTGTGTCTCCCTTGGGACGGTTTTTCGCTGAGAGTGCATGCTCCTTTAAAGCTCTGTCCTACAGCTCATTTTAAACAGTTACTCTATTTCCCACTTGGGAGCTTCCTAGGACTGTGTGTGTTTTTTACAGTGTGATAACTGCTGTTGATCTAGATAGATAGATAGATAGATAGATAGATAGATAGATAGATAGATAGATAGATAGATAGATAGATAGATAGATAGATAGATAGATAGATAGATTCAAGTGCATTTCAGAGTAATAACTCAATATTTCGTAATAAAAATGTTATTATTTGCTCTATCGACAAGAGTTACAATGGATCACACGGCAAGATCAAGAGTGATTGGCTTAAATTAGCACAGAGAGAAGAAACAAGAGGATGTGAAGAAGAACAAATGACAGTATTATTTGATAAATGACAGTTTCTGTCAACATTTATCAACCTGCGTCTGCTTCTGTGGAAGCAAAGCTCTAGGAAGTCATTGCTCTGTCGTTGCATGTGTTTATTAGTGATCTTTAGAGCTAGTGGAAGTCTGAAATGATCAACTGCCAACTAGATGCTTCCCTATTGCTTTCAAGCTTCATGCCAAGCTAGGCTAATGGCCGGGCTAGCTGTCCCTCCTCATTTCAACCTTAATGCTAAGTTAGGCTAATGGCCAGGCTAGCTGTCCCCCCTTATTTCAACCGTAATGCTAAATTAGGCTAAAGGCTGGGCTAGCCGTTTCCTCCTCATTTCAACCTTGATGCTAATTTAGGCTAATGGCTGGGCTAGCTGTCCCCCCTCATTTTAACCTTAATGCTGAGTTAAGCTAATGGCCAAGCTAGCTGTTTCCTCCTCATTTCAACCTTAATGCTAAGTTAGGCTAATGGCCGGGTTAGCTGTCTCCCACTCAATTCAGTCTTTATCCTAAGCAAGGGTGGTTGCAAGGCTGGCTGTTTTCACATGCTTTTAGCTGTTATGCTAGGCTAAGCTATTCACTACAGATTTCGAAGAAGGAAAAAGTTAAAGTCAGCTTGGCTAGGAGTGTACCAAGTGGTTGTTTCTTCTCCTTTCATTCATTAGTGAATTTACTGTTTTGCCCTTGTTTTCAGGTTTTATGCTAAGCTACGCTAGGCTACCCTCAAAGCCCCATGTTCCTCTGCTCATACACTCAGCCCCCAATATATAAAAAAACAAAACACTAATACTGCAATGCACTTTATAACACAGACAAAAAGAGCTGTATGGACGAGACACTAGTCTCAGGGACTTGTTCACTGATGCCCGTTCATTTTGCCCGACCGTCTCCTCGTGTCCCTTTTACAACAGAAAGATCAATCATCACTTCCCTCCCCTGGCCTCTAGCAGTCAGGAGCCGGTCTCCCCGTTAGACGCCACTACCACCATCTCTCATCTCTATCACTTAGCCACGGGGGGAGACGTTACCAGATCCACACAACATCAACGAAAAGACTAAACCAATCCCCAGCAGCCCAGCTCGGCTTTTTATCACGGCCGTTCTTTGAGGTCACAGTGTTTGATGACTTTTCAAGGCACCGCACGGCCTTAAGATCACGTTATATAGTACAGTATATTTCACACGGTTAAAGTTGTGTATTTATAAGAGCACAAACTAGGATTTAGCTGAACTGCCTGAGGTCTCATTGTCTGGGACAGAAGTCGTCTCATGACACTCGCTCACCGTAGATCACACTGTGAAGTTCTGACTCTCTTTGTTTTTGAAATATCTCAGGAACGACTTTCACCACATTACCTCTTGTCTCTGCACTCGGACTATTAAAAAAAGGTAATAAATGAGATAACTGTGGCATAATGTTATGTAAAAAACACTTTAATTGCTTCGTCAAACAATAGAAAGATGGTCATACAGAAGTTTCTTGGTAGAATTAGTTGTTCAAGCAGGTTTTATCCCATAATTTATAGAATTGGGAACAATAGTCTTCCGGAGGATATACAAAAACAAAAAATAAAATTAAGAGAATTAAGAGTGAGAACTAATTTTACATGTAGATGTGTTTCTATTCTAGGAGATGGAAAAAAAGGAGTGAAAATATGCAATAGTATGAATTTAAATCACAAGCAATTTTCTATTTTTCTGTTTCTTTTTTTGTTTTTGTTTCATTTTTATGTACTGCTAATAGATAGGGTTGTAAAATGTTTTGTATAGGATAGGCAATAATACGCTATGACTTCAGCCAATTCCATTTCTCAGTCAACGTATACCCTTTGTGTGTGAAATCTATTATGTTATGGTATGTTTTTATTGTTTTATTCAATTTTTTTACTGATAGTTGGATTTGCACACAGATTGTTGTTCCTTGTTTGCGTTACATGTGACCGTAAATAAACCATATCATACATACTTCTCTGATAGTAATGACAAATCAAACGTTTAAGTTTTATCTTCAACTCTGAGCAAATTAAAGTTTTATATAAGCAGCTACGGGTGAACTGAAGTCAGTAGTTATGTCAACCAGAAAAATACATGTACAGAAAAGCGTTTGTGCCAAATACAGTGAATTAATAAAACTTACTAGACACCACTAGAAGCGTCAGAGTGACAGAATGAGAGCATCTTGGTTGAAGTTTGCTCTGCTCCTCAGATTAATATGAATTACTATTTTATTCACCCAGGCAGGCGTCACTTCTTGAGAAAGAACTGGGGGAAAAAAACGCATTAATTGACTTTTTTTTAATTTTTTTTTTATCCACCACTGGTGTGCAGAGCGATAAAGAGCTTGTGGTACAAATTCAACCGTCAGGTACTTTCACAGAAGAAAAAGACGATGGAAGGAGACGATGTAGCCTTTTTTTTCCACGTGGAAAATGTGGCAATTAAACGTTGGCTTCATGTGTTCATTTGTGGAACATTAGAGTCCTCTGTGTTTCATTAACCTGCCTTATGTAGCGTGTATCAAATCTTTTTTTTTTTTGCAAAGTTTTTTTTGTAGCTTTCCAACAAAGCTAAAAATCCCCTTTCATATCAACTTTTTTTTTATATCTATATCCTGCATTTGCACTCATTTTATGATTGAATTGAAGAAGTTTTTAATAATATTAATACATTTGCAAAAAAAGGAAAAACATCGAGATAGAAACCAAACAAGTCTCTGATTTAAAGAGGCTCTCTATCTCCATCTCTCTCTGTCTCGTTGCTCCCAGTTCTTCTTCTATTTCCAGGTCAGATTTTTTTCGACTGGGTCGCCTAAAAACCCGCCGTTACCGCGGCAACCGGTGACGGGCAACCCAGCCGGGGCGGTGGGTCATTAATTACCGTGGGGAGAATTACTGCCTTTTTTATGTCTGTTCACAGGGTAACCGGCCCACAGTGTAGCTCGTGACTGTGAACCAGCCAGAGACACCTTTACTGGTTAATTACTGGAGGCTCAGAAGTAAAAAATAATTAATGCACCGTAGCGCCTGCGTGTGTTTAATTGCAGCAGTACAATAGCAAGGACGGGAATACTTGAAGGACACAGACAGTGTTAGCAGATGGCCGAGTGTCGTGGGTGGGTAGCGGGGTATCTGCTGTTAGCCTGACACTGTGCAAGAGGACTCTCCGTGTCTCTTCTCTAGGTCTTATCTGCTGTTATCTTCACAAAGCTAGCGCCAAATCTTTGCTTAATTTAATTCCTCCTTTTTGCTACTTACAATTCAAGGGTCCTCAAAAGGAAATAAGCCCCAACGGCTCCGCACTTTTACTTGCTCGCTGGTGCTGATATATGAATATTCAACTTCTTAATGCACTCTTCTGAGCTTTAGCTAAAATAAAATGCTACAATAACAGAATAAGAAATGAACCTGGGCCCGCCTGTGTGTGTGTGTGTGTGTGTGTGTGTGTGTGTGTGTGTGTGTGTGTGTGTGTGTGTGTGTGTGTGTCGACGACAGGAGCCAGGGGCCGGAGCAGGTTGTAATTACACATTTGAGAGGAGCTAAAGTTGACAATGGGAGCAGCCTCTGAAGCGGAGCCTCTTGTTCCCTCCTTACCGTGGGATCTGCAGAGTCAGCGCTACACTCGAGAAGGCATTCGTTTGCCACCGAGTTAGTGCGTGATGTAACAGACGGCTCTCAAAGCCTTTTTTTTTGTCGTGCTGTTAAACCTCGATCCTTGATGTTGACGCTGTTGCAGGAGTTGTTTACATTTGCTAAATTGTTAACCACTTACACCGTGGTTGAGAAAATTGCTAATTATCATTAGCAGGTAATTACCAAATCCTATTTTTTTTTAATTTGGAATCAGCGTGAATTGACAGCAGTGCTCTGATTAAGAGACAAGTTCTCAGACAAGTTGTGTCAGCCTCTTTGGTTTGTGCCAGTTGTCGGCGGTGGCAGCGTGTTTTTCCGCCAGCAGCGTGCCAGGCCGTTGGGCCGTCTGGGGAGATTTGTAAAGATTTGAGTGACACGCCCCATAAAAGCTCCATTGTGCTCGTCTTTAATGCATGTCGGGCCTCAGACGGGGGGTCGGGGTCGGCTCAGTTTAGAGGAGCAGTATGGGGGCCACCCTTATACACAAACCCTCATTCATACACACACACACACACACACACACATATTATTATGCTCATGCTGCCTTACAGGATGATATACAACCTCAGCGTAGGTCACCGTAGCTACCAGTGACGACTCCCATGAGCGTTGTTGGTTTCTTAATCTATAGGCTGCTGCAGGACCTGTGAGTCTCTGGGGTGGAAACACCGCTGACATAAAACACACCTGGTAACTCACAGCCCGTGTAGGTTATTGCAAATGCAGTAAGACGCCGTGCAGAATATAAAAATGCAAATGAGCTTTCACTCTGCTTTTTTTTTTTCACTTTGTGATTTGATTTGTGCGAAAAATCCTTGACAGAAACCAATTTATTGGATATTTGCGAATGTTATGAATCAGTGTTTTTCTTTGTGTAAGATGATTATTAGATTTCCACCATAAATGTTGTGTTGCATTTCCAAACTCAGAGTAAAAATATGGTCAGTGAGCACATTTAAAGCAGCAGATAACGATATTTTCTGTTTAAAGTTTGACCCAGAGGTTGCACGGTTCTCTCCAGGGTTCTCCAGCTCCAGCGTGTTAGCTTAACTGGTGGCTTTAAACTGGCCGTAGGTGCATGTGATTGTTAATGGTTGTTAGCCCTGTGTCTACAGTGTCAGCTGGGAGCCCCTGCAACCCTCTACAGGATGAATGGAAGTAGAGGTTATAAATTCACTTTTCTATACAACACAGGAATCAGCACATTCACCATGTTATTACAAATTGGTCAGCGTTTCCATTGGGATAAAATTAATTAACACGACGAAGATCCAGAAATAGAACATCTCTAGTAGGGGTGTGTTGTAGGTTTTGTTTTAGTTTCACTTCTAATTTAGGACATGTAAGTGTTAAAGCAAGTTTTCTTTAATTAGCCATTATATTAATATGGATGCATGTGCAGTATTGGTTGATGTTTGGCATTAAATGCAGCTAATATAGGTGACTTGAAGGAGTGGAACATGACTGTGGTGATGATTTGACTGTAGCTCAGTAGGTATATCGGTTAGCGGTTCGATCCCCAGAATGTCCCACACACCGAAGTGTCCTTGAACAAGACACTGAACCTCCAGTTGCTCCAATGGGTAGAAGTATATTTATCGAGCTAACAGACGGATGCTAACATGAGAGAACCTGAATGGAGACGACTCAGCACTAAGGTAATGAAACGGAATAATCTTCCCAAAAGTTATTTGCTGCCTCAGCAATCCAGTTAACGTTCTTGATTGCAAATCATTTTTAAACTATTTGTTCTAAATAAATATTTGTAAAAAGAAAAAAAAACTTATACCGTACTCGGATTAGGCTCCACCCCTAATCTCTATAAACCAGGCTTCACCTTCCTACGACAATCCCTTAAAAATAAGAAAGAAACACAGTGCTGCCTATTTTTATAAAAGCATCACAGCATCAATATAGTTTTTTTTTTTTTTTTTACCTTCACAAGGGCAGTCAAGTAGATAATTGCATATACACACAGGTAGCAAAGTAAAAGCTCAAGCATTTGTGCTGCAGAGTTTGAGTTTTTGTGTCCATCTGGCAAATGTTTATCTTTTATAGTAGTTCATCTACTGTGGTCAAACAATAGGAGAGGGGAGAGGGAACCAAAAACCCAAGTTAGACAGAAAAAACTAAATGCTGAGCTATAAATCATCACTTTGAGGAGCATTAATATGAGAGAAAGACTCTCTTTGGGTTTGTAACTAAATGCAATCTCCTTAGTAAGACGCATATTTAATTAGAAAACGTCGGTCAGTGCCGGTCTTCATTAAAAAACCAGTTTGATGAATAATTTTTTGCCAAAACGTGCACATTTTAAATTTGACCAGGCCTGTCGTGACCTTGCGTCAGCGTCTCTTGCTTCCAGCCATGAGGACTTGACATGCAGCGCAGAGGTGCAGACAGGTATTGATGTCGAGGCACAGGAGCGATAGAGACGCCGGTCTCTGTTTACAAGATGCTCACGTCCGCTGGGGCTGCCCTGACATTGGAGTGACCTCGCAGTTTGCTGCATCCAGCCTGTCTCACTGCGCGGTGCGTGCACAGCAACGCAGCGCATAAACCCGCAAACACGCAGCCTCATACCCCCGGGAGACTGATGACTGCAGATGTGCACACGTGTCCCCGCGAACACCCGTGCGCACCGACCACGCAGCGCACTCCGCCGGATTACTTCAAGTCATTTAGCTCTGATTGGTTTAGGACTTTTTGGAAATATCGCTCGGGCTGCTGCTCACAGTAGCCTCGCTGCAGCCCGGGCTGGAGGCTCGTGGACCATTTTCAGCTGCAAATTGAATTTCGTTTGGGTCGCATGCTGCACATTTGGCTGATGGAGCAGATCCAGATGCAGTATATTTAGACTACTGCAGGTGCTGCGGGCCAGAGATTGATCGTCCGTGTAAAAATAACACGGGGGCCGTAAATCCTCCCGTAGCAGGAGCTTTGAAGGAAAACACTTGCGCGCCAGAGTACGTTGGAGATAAAAAAAATTAAATCAAACGACAAAAGGAGGGCGTTTGACACTCAGACGCGTATGTGTGGCATTAATGAATTTATTGAAACGGATTAGAGTCCAGATTGAGCGCTCATTCATCCAGATCTCACTAATATAATCTGCCTCTAAACATTTCAGAGCG
The DNA here is from genome assembly GCF_022458985.1 of Mugil cephalus. NCBI lineage: Eukaryota > Metazoa > Chordata > Actinopteri > Mugiliformes > Mugilidae > Mugil > Mugil cephalus. The sequence continues at coordinate 9,332,258 of NC_061776.1, forward strand.
ACTTATCTCCCTGAGCTCTCCCGCCGGGTGAGCGATATTTATTCTGTTGTGGTGGAGTCTTAGCCTCCTCTGTCGGGGCTGAGAAGGGGGTTTATCTGCAAGCGGCTCCTTTTGTGCTCCACTCCCCCGCCTCCCCTTTCCACGCCGCCCCCCCCACCACCCCCCCTGCCCACTTTCACTGGTCACACCGCACTTCCTGTTAAATCCCATTACCAGAGGCCAGACGCCGCTCTCTGCGCCGAGCGAGCTACGGTCTTCGAGCGAAATCAAAAATAGGCCAAGCTGTTGAGCACAGATGCTGCTGAAAATACACTCGATGCCGTGTTCCCGTTCTCACTCACCCTCCACCCCCAGAATGTGTTTTCCTCCCCGCGCGGGGCTCTTTCTGAGTGATGTCACCCCGTGATGTCTTGTTCCAAAAATGCCTCAGTGTCTTACGCAAACAGGCGTGTCAGAGTACACTGTATTCTGCCTTTTCCCTCCAGTTTCTCCAGGGTCATGTAGTGAGATTGTAGCGGAGTGTTTTTCCTCCCTTTGTCACCTCATCTGCTCTCGCTTACAGCGGATACACAATATGCACGCTCCGAGTGTCATTATCTAAACGCCACAACGCCATGACCACCTTCCTAATATTGTGCAGGTCTCCCCTTGTGCAGCCAAAACAGTTGTGACTCATCAGAGAGTGGACATGGGTCTTCCGAGGGCGTCCTGTGGTGTCTGGTAACAGGATGTTGTTAGTGTGTTGTTCCTAAGGCGTTTTTTTTGTGTGTGTGTGTGTCTGTGTCAGGCTGCATCCTGCTGGGGAGGGCTGCTGTCTTCGAGGAGTGCTGTGGGGTGGAGATGGGTGGTACATGTCTAAGTAAAGTCCACATGAATGCCAGGTCCAGAACTTTCCCAGCAGAGCAGTGAATTGTCACCAGATGGTCGATGTTATTTACTTCTCCTGTCGGTGGTCATAATGTTGTGGCTGCTCGGTGTGTTGGCCTAATGTTTTACACAGTATTATCTCCATAATATTATTCTGACACTTTGATTTATGTTAAACTCTTCTATAATTATGTACTAACTCTGGTTTCGTCTGCAGCTATTTGTTTGGTCCAAACAAATTACACTCAAATCATATTCAAATATCACATGAACACGTGACAGTGCAGGAAGTACATGTTGTAAACCTTAAAACCGATGCAGGACTTCCTGGATTACATTATTTATAAATTCAGCACAAGCCTTTGGTGTGAAGCCTGTTTTGTTTCATGTCTTTTGGTTGGAGCGGACAGTAAACGCAAACCCCCAAACTCCTAATTAACGCAATTATCAACCTTTCTATGACTCCACATGCGTATCCTGTCCTCAACCCTAAACAAATCCTCAACTGGCCTTAAACTTTATCAAATCTTAAGTCTTATCTGAACCCTCAGCCTTAATCCTTACCTCAGGGAGGGCCTTTTTAAAAAAAACTCCCTTTGATGGTGTAAGACTCCCGCTGGTATTTGGGGAGACAGAGCAACTCACCACATAATATCACGGCCTGCATATATTTCAGATGTCCTTCATGGTTGAAACGTGACGAGTGCGAAAAAGGGGGATGAGCCGTCCGGGAGGGGCTGTGTGGAGTCCACAGCATCTCCTCCGTTCAGTCCCAGCAGAGTAACGACTGTGTAAGTACAGTCTGTTAATCCCTCCGGGCTGGATGAGGCCCAGGGGAGTAAAAACCAGCAGCACCAGCGCTGCCGGTCTGCACGACCCACTGCTACTAACTCATGCTAACTGGCCTGTGAGAGCACTGCATTAGGATGATGAGGAAAAGGAAGAATGAGCTGTGTGCGTGCATGTGTGTGCGTGGTTTTGAGTGCGCGTTGAAGTGGAAGAAAACCAATCATGCAAAGAACATGGAAATGTGGCAGAGCTGCTCAGGAGGCGAAAATAATCCCAGAGGTTGACTCGAATTTGAACACGCGGAGGAATCGTGGTGCACAACGTCCGGCAGTGTGTCTGTCATTTGTCTCCCATTGTGGATTAATGTGTCTATTTTTGACCAGATATTTTGGTTTATAAATGTCGAGAAAATGTCCAGCACAGTTTCTCAGAGCTCAGGATGAAAACCCCAGATTGCATTTATTCTCTAACCTGTAGTTCAAACTGTAATGAAAATGCATCAGTTTCATCTAAAGTAGAGTAAAAACAGCAGTTCTTTAAATCTAAAAAACAAAACCAGCGAGTCTTTGACATTTTTCTTCATAAATGATCTGATATTAAAACAGTAGTAAGGGCAATCACATAGTATCGTTCTTGTTTCGATGTTCAGCTTGGAAACATGTGCTTGTGAGTATATTTAAGTGTATTGCTTATAATACTGATAATACCGTGTGTTATGTAGATTATTATATGTATTATTTGGATTACCGCCGATTGCGGCGAGTGTTAGCATTAGCATATACATGCATTTTTCCATTGACGTTAGCCGAAAGCTAACGCATCTTTGTATAACGGTATTTTCTGTGTATAAAACTAATTTGTATGTTTTGTTTGTCCAGTTTTACAGTGTTTCTCAAGTAAAGACACTAAAAGACACTCAGAGTTTTTCTTGGGACCTGTTGTGGTGGTGGGGGCAGCATAATTCTGTTGTTCAAATTTGGTTTTCCTGCCCAAAAAATAAAATCTATTACAAATAATTTAAGATGTTCACAAATCATTTTTGATAATTCTCGAAATCAACAACTGGACGTGTCTAACTCTTAAGACACGTGATTACATGTCTTGGGGAATACTACTGTAAATGTGAAAAGTACTTTAGTTTTTGAAATCCTTTTGAAATATGAAGGTCAAGGTAGGGGAAAAATAAAAAAATAATAATTAAAAAAACGGGATTGTTTACACCTCATCATGAAGAGCTTCAGTGTTAAGATGCACCATCTGTTACAGAGATCCAACCTGTGACCCTGCAGGTATGAGATCTCTCTTGCATGCCCTTACCTCCCATCGCCCTCTGTTTGTAACCTCACTTTGTGAAATGCAAATCTTTTTTTGAAGCTTTGCAGAGTCTGTGACCCCAGCAGCGCTGCTGATCATTTTACTGCCCGTGTTTCGGCAAAAATAACCAGAGTTCACGCTACGTTGACATAGAAGCAGTGTAGATGCATATTTTGCAGTAATTGGTGGGGGTTTTTTCCAGTCTTTTTCTTAATTGGACGGGTGTTTATTATGGACAGTCTCCAGTCCCCTCACTATTAATAAAGACCAGTCCGATTGCAAGAGTGGCATCTGTCTTTCACCTTTTTATTTCACAACGGTGTCGCCAACAAATTAACACCACGTCTTAGATTTCCAGACTCTTTTTCCAGGTACTTGTTCTGTCATTTTTTATGTTTTTGAATGTCCTGTACAGTGTCATGGAATATATCAGGGTTTCGGTATCATCACAAATACATTTGAACTGCCTTGCTAACTCAAAAATGCTAAATGCAAAGCAGATTGAGCAGGAGTGGAGCTGAGGCAAAGGCAGACTGTTACAATAAGATGTCTGTATCTGCTGCGAAGATGGACGTTTTCACATGAAGGTCGAGGTGATTTGTTTTTGTCACTTTGCGTTGGCTTCATTTTTCAGCCCCCGAGTTGTGAAGTCCTTGCCAATACTCACCCCTACTTAAAAGGCTGGTGTACAAAAGTGCCAGAACAGTAGTAATGAGAACGGAGGAGGAATGGAAGAGCGGACATTCTTAAGATAACCAGTCAGTGATTTTGAAGCTGTTACTTCAAAGTAAAAAACTAGGTAAAATGTTAACCTACCAATATTTTATAGCTTTGTGTTTTTTTGGTCTTAATGACAAAGAAGTTAAAAAAAAAAAAAAAACTTCTATAGCTTAGTTGAATGTTCATCATTTGGTTAAAACAGACCAGTTGCTTTCAGTAAAAAATTTAATCCATCTAAAATTTGATAAACCCAATTTAAGGCCTTAAAAAGTCTTAAATACGAGCATATTTTACATTAAAGGTCTTAAATCCTTAAATTACCGCTTCATTCACTTTATGTTCAATGCATTGGTGATATTCACAGTTAGTTATGTGTAGATCTTTAAGAAATATAACCAAGTAATAAAACTACAAATGAGACCTGGAAGTAGAACTGCATCCGTAACAAGGTTTGAACTGACTGAGTTTATCAAAATAAATCTCATCTCATCTCATCGGGGGCCATTTGTCTACAATTAATTTGGTTATTTTGAAAATGAAACCCCAGGTCTCTGCTTTTTAAAACTTAAATTTAACCCATTATGGTCTTTAAAAAATCATAAATTCCACTTGTTCAAATTCCACTGCAGAAAAGCCTGTAAATAATGTCTTTGTGTGAGTGTGTATATAAAACACAACACTGGCCTTTGTAGAATACCAAACAGACGGCCATAAATGAAAGATAACCGGCATTTAAAGGGCAGCATTCGAAGCTGAGTCACTCAGACTTTCAGTTCCTTCTCTCGCTGATCACACCGTTGTTTCTCTCGTACTGACTTCAGCCTACAGTAAACAGGGATCCCTGCTGATGACAGTCTGGGGTTCTGAGGAGCTTTACACAAGATGCTGTTAATCCGCTGTCTCCCCAGAGAGATGAGCTCTGTCACCAGGGTCGGGAATTAAACCACGACTGGTGCTGGAGATACTGACACAGACACAAAGGCCAGACGTGGAGGGAAAAGGGGGGGAGGGGGGATGTAACTGATAAATAAATACCTTCAGTAAACTGTGAATTACAGGCTGAACATGACAAGTTAAATTTAGGGATAAACAAATCTGTCTTCCTTTTACCTCCCGAGACCCCATGTCCTCATGTGAGGACGTTAAGTTTTACTTTTGTGGCAGCTTATTCTGCTTCACGTTTATCCTCAAAACTACACACTAGCATTTCAGATGATTCATTTTGCATTTGATCATTTAACAAAAGTTACAGTCTGAACTTTTTTGGTTTAATATTACAGACAATTTTTATCAACAGTAACAACCTATAACTTTGCTAACGTTGGAGCTTCATTATTTGCAGTTCTGCTTTTGCACAGCAATGTTCAGACATGAAAAGGACCAGTTTTATATTTCGTCACATATTGGTGACTTTATTATAAAACTGAGTGAAATAATCCCTGTGTCCACACATGAGGACAATTTTTTTCCCCACTTCCGGTTCAAAGACGATGCTTAGTTGTTATAGTTCTTAATGAAATGGAGAAATTGAAAATCCTTACCAAACAAAAAGCTCAGGTCTCAAGAGGCTAAAGGTAAAAACAGTAGGATCAAGGACGTGGTGTACTTGATGCTCGGTAAAGGAATCTTTATTTGCTACGTTCAGGATTGTTCTTTTTGAGTCAAAACGTCAAAAAATGAAAAGAAAAAAGAGACTGTGAAGGCAACTTGAGGCCGACAGTGAAACATGCTGATGAAAGGAAAAGTGGAAATGTTACCTCCTGAGAGGAGCGCTTGGTAGTGATGTTCTCACTGCACAGTGTTAGGGTCAGGGTGGGGATGTTTGCAAAGATGCACCATCAACAGAAACTTTGTTCGGTTCACAAATTAATATTGGGCAGAGATCTTTTTTCTGTGTCTGTCACTGCACTCAGTTTGGTTATGTTCGTGTTTTGGTCTCTAAGTAAGTGGGCGCCGGCTTCCTGTCGCAGAGCCAGGGACTGAGTCAAGGTCCCCTCATGCTCTGGGCAACACGGGTTCACCCTCATACTTTCCATCCGTCTAGCCATGAATGATTCACGCTGCCCTGCCGGCCTATTTAGGACGCCGTGTGCAGGGAAGAGTCTGCTGGAGACCAAGTTTGAAAACTGAGAGTGAAAAGGAGCACAGTAAAAGAGGAGCGGCGGAAAAACGTACGGTTGATATTCTGGGGTTGGAATCAACGTAGGTTTTAGTGGGAAATACAGTTAATGATACGGTTGGATGACACAAATAATTTATGCACACACATAAAAAAAGTGTAAATCATGGATACAAAGACAAAAGGTTTAACTACAAACTGTGCACAAGCCTCAATGAGCCTCATCCAGACCTGCACCTCTTAATATATGGGATCACTATCGGGTCATAATTTGATTATGATTCATTTACAGGCATTGGTGGAGTTATAAAGAACTTTGCTTAGTCACTGGTTCCAGGGATTCTCTGTATTTCCACAATATTTTACCTCTAGTTCCACTTCTTGCCTGTGGCTTAGCTGCTCCTCAGCTCTTCTCTGTCGTCTTACTGTACTTTTTTTAAATCCAATCAGGCCTGACTGTGCTCTCAGGACTTTAGCTCCTGTCGTGTTTTGGATCTCCCTCACACGGGAACTATTCTCGTTGCAAGGCTCGGCCAGATTTGTTGTGTGAAGTAGTGTTGTGTGGACTGATACTGAAGTATCGATACTTCAGATACCTGGTCTTTATGCTGGTGTCGATTCTCAAATCAAAATATCGATACTCTTGATACTTCAGTCATTTGAGGTGATGTAGTAACACAGTGGAAAGTAACTAAACTATTGAGTTGTGGCAACACAACAAACCTTGTAATGAACAATTATTTATTTTAATGGTCTTATTATTTTATTTATTTTATTTTTAAGTGTTTGAAACATTATTTTTATATACTTTGTATGATTATGTCCTCTGCTCGGCTATATAGTAAATGAGGCCACTACCTCAACATACTTCAGAGTTTAAATAAATTAATAAATGTCTCTGATGTCTTGTATTCTTTATGAAGCTATGTCTTGATGTCTTGAAGTCTTCACGAGACTGCAGGGACATTTTTGACAAGAGGATCCAGAAAATAGCACTATTAAAAAAAGAAAAGAAAAAAAAATCAATCAAAGGATTTTATGGATCGATATTGATATCAATATTGATTTAAGTTGGAATGTTTATTTTTGTCATTGTCAAAGAGAATTTGAATTAATTCATATCAGAAATATTTTTATTTGCAACTGAAATCTGGTTAAAATAATTAATTGATTTTTCAGTATGTAAGATTATCCTGAAACAAGATTGTGATCCTGAGATCAGGAATATTAATATCACATTTTGCTTCCTAGAAAAGAGGCCGGCTGTAACTTTGGTGATCATCAAACCCTTTAAATAACTCTGCGGTCTGTTCCTGGAAAAAGCTCTGCATTTATAGAAGGGGGTTGCTTCCTCCCTCCGTCTCCTCTTCTCTTCCTTCCTTCCTTCTTCTCAGCCCCTGTCTCTCTCCTCCTTCTCTCATGGAGCTGTGACCGGCGCAAGAGTTGATAAAAAGGAATGATTATTATTATTATTGTTATCAGTTGGTAAGACTAAGCTGGCATGCAGAAGGCCTCGTTTTATCCGGGCTTTGCGTGCGATGCCGGCTGCGCTATTAGCTCAGGACGGATTTCCCCACTGGACGGGCAGATGCTTTCCCCTCAGTGAATCTGAGCCGGGATAAGACGTCCTACTAATAAAAAGACACGACATGACCCGTATTCTTAAATTTTCTGAGCTGAATAAGAAGTTGAACTCGTGTCTCATAAACGGATAAAACAAAAATCACATTTCCCATCGTGTCCATCGTCTCCATTCAGTGGCAGCGAGGCTTCCGTGGCAACCAGATGTTTACCTCTGTCAGGGGCTATTACCACGACGATGCGCATGAATCTGACAGTAATTATGTCATCTACGATCTGAATTAGAGTAAATACTTCCTTATTAGACTTAGCGTGGACCTGATGATGTTATGTAAGACGTAGATTAACGCTCATCTGCTTTACATCAGGGAGTTGGTTTTTTCTGTGTTGGTGTTTTGAGTCGCCATCGTTACTAAGACCGTCTACATGCATGATCTGGATATATGGAATTATCAACAGCACTAATGCTTTTTTATATTTTGCATCCTTATTCTTTGCTTTTTTTTCTTCTTCCAGACTGCTCTGAGACGACGAGGAAGCAGAGAAGCATTTAAAGACAAGAAATCTACAAGTCAGGTAAAAAAACAATATTATTATATTAAAATAATTATTCAAAATAGATAAATAATTAATCAAAATGAATGTATTTTTAATTTAATTTCATAGAATATATAAAATCAGTACAAGTCTGGGAATATTTAATATTTGATTTGCTCATTTGTGCCATACAGCCCCATTATTTTGGCAAAAGGGACATTATAGAAGAGAATATTTCGTGTATTTTTGCTATTTTGTTCCTGGATAATCCTTTAATAATATTAAGTTATTATTCATATTCACTCTGCAGGCTTAAAACTATTAAAACTTCTCAAGTTAATTGATTAAAGTGGACACGGGCCAATATAATTTGCTTTTAATGAAACCAATTAACAACATCCTCCTGCTTAAAACTGCAGCTCTCAGCTAAATGAGGAAAATACCTTTTTAAGAGAGTTTGCTGGGATGTTGACTTTTTATTGGATTCTTTGGAAATTTTAATTCGCTTTGTTGTCACGCCGCTAGGAGGACAGCGCGGACCTCAGGTGCCAGCTCCAGTTTGCCAAGGAGGAGTCCGGTCTGATGAGGAAGAAGATGGCCAAGCTGGGACGCGAGAAGGATGAACTGGAGCAGGAGCTGCAGAAGTACAAATCAGTTTACGGGGACGTGGACAGTCCCCTCCCCCTCGCTGAGTGCTCCGGCGGCGGCCCTCACACCACCCGAGAGGCTGAGCTCCGGTTACGCCTCAAGCTGGTGGAGGAGGAGGCGAACATCCTGGGCAGGAAGATTGTGGAGCTGGAGGTGGAGAACCGCAGCCTACGGGCCGAAAATGAAGACATTCGCTGTCAGTACGAGAGAGACTGCTTCGGCCGGGAGCCTTTCTCCAGCATGCCCTCGTCCCCGTACGGCGGGGATGCCCTGGACTCGGCCAGCGAGCTACGTCGCCATCTCCAGTTCGTTGAGGAGGAGGCCGAGTTGCTGCGGCGTTCCATCTCAGAGATTGAGGACCACAACAGGCAGCTGACATCTGAACTCAATCGCTTCAAGTTTGGCCCGAGCAGCAGCAGCAGCCCGGTACCTGTGGGCGAGGAGGGCAGTGAAGGGGTGCTGTTCAAACCTGGCAATGGGGGGACTGGCAACGGCTCCATGATGATGGAGGAGCTTAAATCGGCCAGGATGCAGATCAACGAGCTAAGCGGAAAAGTGATGAAGCTGCAGTACGAGAACCGCGTCCTCATGTCCAACGTCCAGCGCTGCGACCTGGCGGCTCACCTGGGCCTGCGCACCGGCAGCCCCCGAGACAGCGACGCAGAGAGTGACACAGGCCGCAGAGAAGCCGCTGAAGAAGAGGAGGCAGGGCGACTCCTTCTCCTCCAGCCCAAGAGGGAGGGCCCTATCGGAGGTGAGAGCGACTCCGAAGACCTGTTTGAGAAGACAGCAACCACCTCAGGGTTCGGGAGCATCAAGCCCACGGACGGCAGCGAGCTCAGCGCCGCCGAACTGGCCAATCGCAGGAGAGAGGAACGGGAGTCGTTCTCTAATGTGAAGCGAGAGGCGGAGAGGCTCGGGAAGACGGTGGACCGTCTGATCACGGACACCGACAGTCTGATCTTCGAGGGCAGGCTGCTGGTGACGACCGGGGAGAGCCTCGAGGGCGGGGCGGCGTCCGGATCCAAACCAGACACTCAAGTCCTGGACACCATCAACACTCGCATGAAGGCTTTCCGCACCGAGCTGCACATCTTCGTGGAGAAGCTGGAGCACATAGGGGAGGGGCTGAGAGAAAGGACAGATGATCTGTCGCCCATGCCAAACCTCACAGAGTCTAGCAGCTTCCTCTCCACGGTCACCTCCATGTCCCGCGACTCTCCCATTGGCACCTTTGGAAGAGACCTGGCCACGGACTTCCAGGTAAGTTGAGTGGTTCGACTTCCTGTGACCTTTTCCTTTTGGTACATTTAGATTTTTTTTTCTTTCTGTGGCTTTTTTTCTTTTGTTTTTTGTGAAGGTGACGCTCATTTAGCAGCAAAGGGTAAAATGTTAACCCTTTAGAATTAAATAAATGGAATAAAATCAAATTCAAATGTTGCATACGAACATTAACTACCAATAAACTGACCAATGAAAGCATCCCACCTGAATGTCCAGACAAGTAAAAGAGGCAGAATCCAGAAATCTAGGTACCCGTGAGTAAAATCCATCGGTGCATTTGTAAATGTGAGACTTCATTTAAGTTAGAATTAAATGCCCCTAAGTGTGTAGTCATTAGTAAACCATTTAAGGCCAAAACCAACTAAATGGTACACTTAGTCAGCAGAAAAGACAAAAAAAACCTCTTTTAATTAAAGACAGTGGCAGCAAACGTACATCTTCAGCAGAACACTCACCGCACAGCTGTGTCCATCAATGGGAATCTCATTAAGTCGTAGGCAAACATGACTGCAAGGATGGGCTCGATATATAGTGTGTATATCAAGGGGGTGTATGTGGGGCTATCATCGTTCCCCTTGATTAAATTCGTCGTAGTCCAGCTTCACTCTAAGAAATGAAAATCCCCAAACGGTCTTTGTTCTCTGCAACAATCGGCTTTTGGAGATGCACTAGTTTGCAGACCTCGAGGAGTATCACTGCCTCCGCTTCAAATCAGCATGGCACACAGAAATCTCTGACTAATACCGAAGACTATATTTTTACATTTCTTTCTAATAGTCAGTTAAGCCCCTTTCGCATCGAACGAAAAAACATTTTTTTTGACCCGGGTTGAATGACCCGGCAATCGACCCGGGATTTTAATGGCTTGGCTTCAGTGTGAACAGGAATGCTGCGTCGACCCGCTAATTTACACAATGACGTTCATGTACCTGCCTGTCACGTTCTGATTTTGACCCATCAGACCGTGTCATTGTAGAAGCTCCAGGGCTGCAAGCAGCTCAAAAACAGAGCAAAGTTTTGGTCTACTCTACTACAAATGTGTTGTTACACGATCGTTAATGGAAGCGAAAAGCTGAATTAGCCCTATGTCATGTTCTGGAAATTGCACCAGGGAATCTTGACGTGAACTGCGCTGTGTTTATATACAGCCTGAAAGCGATATGGCACACTTTTTTATCGATTTTGGCAGCTCACTGGCAAGACCGTGAGATCTGCAAGCTACTCTGCATCTGTGGAGAAGAGGAGATTTGGTGCACTTAAATGTGTAATGATGACGTTATTGACATGATGACATATCAGGTCAGAAGTGGGACTTCTGGCAATGTGAAAGTGCACCAAAGACGGGTTGACCCGGCTTTGAAAATCCCGGTATTTTCGATGTGAAAGGGGTATTACAGAGGTCCAACCCTAAGCCTGTGGAGTGCTTCTTTAAGTTGGTGTAAAACTAACATGAGATAAATGCATTTCCTTCAGAGTAGGTGGGGCCCCAAAAAAAGGAGGCAGGCGAACGGTACACCTGATAAATCGTAGTCGTTATCAGGGAGGACAGAGTCTTCTATCCTTGGGCCTTTTTGGATTTTCAACTTGAGAAGCATTAGCACAGGGGTTAGCGATGCTATGGTTTCGATATTCAGAATTTAGGCTTGTCCATCATGAAACTTGAAAAGACCTGAACCTAAAGCCTCTAAAAAGGACGGATGCTGAGAGCCTTTAATAGATCAGATCAGATGAGACCTCCAGTGCCAGCACAGGGTGACATGCAGTATTAGACTCCCCCATCACTTTCCACCACACACTCCACCATAAACCACCCAGCTCCACCACACTGGCACCAACCGATACCCCTCCCCAGACCCACTGCCACCACCACTACCACCATCGCTTCCTCCTGCTGCTGCTGCTGCTGCTGCTGCCGCCACATCCGCATCTCCATGCACATCCTCATAGCCAGCAGCCCTGCCTGCCTCCCTCCCCCCTGCACTCACTGTCTGCAGCTGCTTCCAGTCAGCCCAGGGCCGATGAAGGGCGGGGTGCCTGGCTTGAGAGTGGTGCTTGAAACTGTGCTTGGTGTGAATGGAGTAAGTGCCATGGAGGAACTGTAGCAGCTTCTTCCATTATGTTGCATGGTGAAGCGTAGTAAGTATTTCTCTCTTTGCAGCTCCACTACACCATGCTGCCGTATGTGTGACTCATTACGACGCATAAATGGTGTAGCTTTATGTTTGCACAACATATTATCTCACACACCCACGTGGGCTTGGTTACTCCATGGTGTTTCCAAGGAGACGAACCGTTAAAAAAAAAAAAAAAAATAGCACACCGACTAAAATAACCTGTGTTCAAATAAAAATAATAAATTGCATGGCGCTGTGGAAGAACCTCGCTGGCTGCCATCCTGCTCTCTGTCTTTGTTTTATTGCAGCTTAGTGTAAGTCAACATGCCAACACACACTGTATACTCTTCCAGAGCAGGTTCATTATCTCTGTGCTGCATGATCAGGCAGACATCTTGAATGTCTTTTCCAATCAGACAGAAAGTAAAACAGCTCTTCAAACATTACTCACTTGAAGAACCCAGTCTGCTTTGTAGTGATATTAATCTGAAGCTGCTCACTCTGACTTTGTTTCTGCTTTGCTCCTCTTCTGCCTGTAGGACTCTCTGGTTAGTCCGGGTGAAGCTGGGTGGGTTAGTCAAAGCCATCCACTGCACTAACAACTCACACTGGATCAAAAACAGTAAAGCACTGAGGGAGATTAACTCAACCTGAGAATATTACAGTTTAAAATGTAAAAAGACAGCAGAGTAAAAATGGCCGCCGCAGCCACAAAAAGGCAGCATTTTTATTTTCTATTTTAGCATACAAAAAAATGCATAAATTCTAGTTGTGATTATAACTTTCACATCTCATTATTACTGTATGGCTTTGCATACTGGATTCATCTTAATTACAAGCTCTTTATCTTGTAATTGCAAGATTTGTGTAAATTTCTAATTTACACGTAATTTTTTTCCCTCACATTTGTGATGTCATGATGGGCTTTAAAAGGTATACGATGAAACTTTTTAATGATGAATAATATATATACATATAATTAGCAGGTAGCAGAGTTTACATCTCAAAATTACCTTGAACAAAAATTGGAGAATCTTTTTTTTTAGTTCCAAATTTGTGATGTAATCAAATTAAATGATTATATGTTTTGGAGATAACGACATCTTGAAAGGAAAACAGATGCTGATTTCGTGATAAAGACATTTTTAACAATCGAACTAAGAATGGTTAGTGTCGTAAATGCAAAACAGTGCATTTTAAAAAATAAATAATCTCATAACTCACAATTGTCTAAATATTTTCTTATAATAATGACAAAAAACTCATATTTTGGGCCTGAAACCGTCAGATCACAAGGTAAAATTCAGAATAAAAGCCCACTTCCAGTTAAAAGTGTCATATGTACATGTTAATAGTGCAATTTTAAGTCATAATTGCAAACAAAAGACAAAAAAATAAATGATTAGAAGGGTATTTCCACGAACAAATGAGAAGTTAGCATGTTGCTATACCTTGTATTTTAAATGTTGTATTGTATGAAAACAATGTGCATCGCCCGGACTCGAGATGCCACTTTCCTTCTGCTTGAACGACACACACGCAGCTGTGCACGGGCATGTGTGGTGGAAACCTTTTAGCGTGCTAGCTCTCGCTCTGCAGCAGTTTGCCGTGGTATCTCTCAGCTGTTGGTTTGGATTCATGTTATCCCTCATTGCATGCGCTTCATAACAAGTGTTTTGCATTCTTTCCCCCTCCCCGGTTCCCTCTCTTTGTTCCTCTTTGTGTTCCCGCCAGATGTTTCAGCCCATGATTTTGTTCATCCTCATTCTCGTTCTCTTCTCATCTCTCTCATACGCCGTCATCTTTAAGTTGGTCTTTCTCTTTGCGCTTTTCTTCGTACTCTAGTCCGTTTGTTCTTCTCCGCACCGTGTAGTCTTGTTAGTTAATTTCCCCTCCTCTGCTTGTATTCTTCACCCATTTTCTGTTTTATTTTTGCCCCCGCCCAACACCCCTCGTCCGCCATCCTTCCTCGTCCCCTCAACTCCCCGTTTGTTGTCTTTTTTGTCTTTTTTTGTCCATGATCCACCCAATGCCACCATCGCCACCGCCACATTCACCCCTGTATCCTGCACCCCATCCTCCTAACCCCGCCCCCTACACCCACCTCCCCTCACCCCCCCTCCTCCTTTCCCTTCCTTCCCTTCCCTTCCCTCCCCTCCCCTCCTTGCCCCCACGTCACTCACAGTCCGGTCAGAGGGATGAGCTGGAGTGGCGTCTAGGACAGGAGCGAGGCGTGGAGCCCCAGAGCCAGAGCCAGGGTGGGGGCCAGGCCCAGAGCAGGGGAGCCACGGGACTCACTAGGTACCACAGGCCCCTGGCTTTAAGAGCAGAGGTCAGTGCCTCCTCCCTCCTCCATCTCCCTTCCACCATGAGTATGGGCCTTCTGCCAAGTCTGGAGCATAAATCTGGACTTTTGTTTTTGATCTGGACACACTTTCTCTGATTCAAACCAAAAATGTCTCTCGGGGTGAACAGCAGTCGAATGCAGCTCTGCAGGGTCCCTCCAAAATGCAACTCCAAAACTAGCTGAAGCACCAAGGCACTTCCAAAACTCCATCTCGGGACACATGGTGGTACAAGTTACAAGTAACGTTGAGTCTTTAAGTTAGATGTCGATACACCGCAGCCCGACACGTTTAAACGTATCTCCTTGTTTGTATCTGGAATCGCCCACACATTGGACACAGAGAAACCAAAATCCAGAGGTAAGGGTAGAGCCATAGTCGGACATGGACATGGAGTCATGCTATCAATCCCCCACCCATGCCTCTGCAAGACACTGTCGAGGGCACACCCCCTTTTTGACGTAGCCTTAGCATAGAGGGAAGCTTGAGGCCAACACTGTCACTGTCAATCGTAAAAGAATCGTCTTGCTGTATTTGGCTTTGTCGATTAAAAGAAAGGATTGAAGTGAGACAATCAACCTCCTCAATCAAACCCACACACCTCTTATCAGATAAGATCAATATGTAATGCATCATTTGTTCTAGCCTGGATAACATTATGGGTTAGAATAAATTGTGACTGAAATTAATCATTATCTGGGGGATTCTTGTTACATGTTAATGCTAACCGCTAGCTAACGCAAACGTAATTATGTGTTTCAGGGGGGTCCAAGCAGTAATCTAATAACTTAGTTGGAGCTGCTTCACTTGATAAAGACAGACCAGACTTTGTCTCCTTTGTGTCCTCCTTTGGTCAAATCGTCCATGAATATGAAGTAGTGTATTCTCTAAAATATGCATTTTCCTCGTTCATCTTGCCAGAACAGTCTGTTGAAATAAGCTAACAGGCATTTACAGGCTGCACTGTTTGAGATGTTTTGCCTCCAGTTAAACCCCGCCCCTCAAAATACGTCACACTGTTTACAAACTGTGACACATTATTTTTACTGTGTGAGTCTTCTCTCTTCCCAGAGAGCGGCTGCCTTTATCACATTTTAACATTATCAGATAAATACATTTAAAGTTAGTAACACGCAGTGTAATAAAAACTATGTGAGATGACAAATACCAGACAACTCAGACGTCTTTTCATCTTTTCTGCATTGCAACAATTGTGGTAAAAATGTATCCAGTTCTTAGTAACTCAACCAACTCAACACAGCTCACTAGCCAGCGACTAGCATTTTAGCGGCGTAATTCCTGAACAGCACAGAAACAGAAGCGCACAAATATAAACGCTCACAATGGCAGAGGACCCGAAAGCAGGTTACGATGTAGACTCTGCGTAGATCCGACACAAAAGCATAAATCTCACTGTGTCACTGAAAAAGAAACTGCGTTTAGCTTGGTTCATTGATTCATTCCAACTCATACAAGATGTACACTCACATGCCAATTCATTAGGTACATTTAATGTACAAATGCCTTCTAATGTAACACTTCTGCCATAAATCCTCCTTCTTGTTGTTCAGTTTATATTGAAACAGCATCAGAAAGGTGCTAATTCAACTGTGTCATTATGATGGAGGGTGTAGCTGTGTTTCAGAATGTCAATATATAATGTATAAAAAAAAGTGTTTTGGTAAAAGATAAGAGTTTCTGTTTTGGAGTTGTTTTTTGGAGTCGACTACCAGTAGTACAAATCAAACAAGAAGAGCTGAATTTCACACATAAAACAGATAAAATGAAAACAGATGAAGCATTTTAACTAACGTATCCCCCAGGAAGGCGTCTGAAAACTGTTTCTGATCATGATTCACTATAAACTCTGTCTGATTTGCTCCGACGAGAGGGCCGCTCAGTCCAGCATGTCTAGTGACGCTCCAGCCACGGTCACTTTTTGATGAACTTCACTTCATTCGCTCACTTTATTTTCACACTAATCTCCACTCACAGAGCTGCTGGTGTTTATTTGATCTCCTTTGATTCAACTTTTTTTCTTTTGCTTTTTAAATTTCTATCATACACTCCTGGACATTTTCTGATTGATTTTACTCCAATAGAAAATAAGCACATTCCTGAACAATTTACTCAGTTTTTGTTGATCGTGCATCTGCCGGTGGACAGTTTGTTACCCTCTAAAGCAGCGGCAAAGCTCAAGCACATATCGACATGACCTGTTAGGCTTATTTGTCCATTAAGTGTATCAGAGCTGAGTCTGCGCACCCTGATACCCTCTGGCACCGGTTCACTGCCACCAGCGATACCTTCACAACTCGACTCAGCAGATTTAATGTATGTAGACTCACAGAGGGGCTCACAATACACTCCCCACACACACACACACACACACACAAAGAGAGGCAAAGAGGCGAGGACTCCCAGCAGCACACATCATCTCAGATCTGTTAAATCCTTCAGTGACTCCACGGTTTAATAAACCGGCTGTGTAATCGCAGGACAGTGATTCATAATCGCTGCCTCATGCTTGTGCTGATAGAGAAATTGCCGGCTGTTATGTAATGCCAAGCCCTGGCAGCGGCGATGTGACACATAATCGTTGCAGTCGTAGCACATTCGCATGCATTTTTTATTTATTTATTTTTTTTCTTTTTTTGGTCCTGTGTGGTTTTCTGCAGCGACGTAATCTGTGAGGTAGAAATGAATGAACGGGGGAAGCAGCTTGGACGTGGCAGGATTTAGCGCCGTGCTGCCGGCCTCTGTGATTTTGCATTTGACATTGGGCTGACAGGGAGGTTCTCCAGGGTCAGCACACTCTGAACGGCTCAACTTACTGCCGGAGGGTAGAGTAGAGTAAAGAAAGCACATTATAAGCTTGCTGCGATCTCCACATTTGCCAGATCCTTCACTTCTGGGTGGACGGGAATATCCTGAAGACTAAAATCATCACATTCAAGCACCATAAACATGAGCATCCCATTTCCCTATGAGCATGTAGTAAAATAAGCATCAGTTCTTAGTGTGTCAGATTTTACCACAGATTTAATTTGAAACCATGCATTATTTCAGATTTTCCAAAATGATCTACTCTCTTTTCTGAGAAAGTGTAGCCGACGAGTTAAATTAAACATTTCTGCATCTGGAGTTTGATCATAAACCTTTGATGATGCTAAATAAGGTAAAGTAGTCCACCCTGAAGGGGCCAGCATTAAATTATAATGATCTCGTGAGGAAGAAGCTGTCATTGGTTTTTACTTGTGTGAATCTTTATTTTGTATTTTCCAAGTAGAATATTCTTACCCCCAAGTCCCTGCTTGATTTTCCATATAAGGTAAAAACAATAGTATGTGTTAACACAATCCAAGCGTCTGGTTAAATGAGTTTTTTTTGTGTGTGTGCTGTTGTGGGTTCAGCTGCGGGACACGCCTGCCTTTGACATCCAGTTCCGCCTGGATCACGAGCGAAGGATGAGGGCGACCGCCGAGGAACGGGAAGCCGTGGTTTCTCTGCCTCAGGTACAATAAAGCAGTTTAAAAGAAATGTACGAGTGTGAGCGTATGTTTTAAATACAGAATGTTTAAGGCATCTATTAAAAGCTTAAATGACCCCAAATATTCTGGTTCCTGCTTCACAAATGCAAATATTCTTCTACGTGTATTAAACTTTAACTTGAAATCGGAGCACAGTAAAGTTTGGCTTTAGTGAATTGTAATGGACCTAATCGTTTGTATTTCTGCAGCACCAGGAGGATGAGCGTTTGCGTCTGGAGGCCCAGCGTGAAGGCCTGGAGCTGCAGGGCCTTCAGAGTCACGACGTGCCCTGGACTCAGGAGAGGGCCATGCTGCAACAGGAGGTCCGCCTCTTCAGACGCAACACCATCATCTTCTACATGAAGCTCAGGTGGATCCTCACGCACTGGAGGCTCGGCCGCAAGGATGACTCCGGAGACGAGGCGGGGCACCCGGAGGTGAGTTCCACCACGTTATAGAGCGGATGCGATGATTTCTCCATCTCTTCCACTCTCTGGTCGTTATACACATGCATGCAAGAATGTCCGCTTTCATAGGAACACCTGGTGCAGAGGGACACGGGATTCTCATTGTAGTTTGGTGAAGCTTAAGAGTCAAAGGTCAATTGTGACTCATTTGAGAATGAACATGGGTCTTCTGCAACTGTCCTGTGGTTTCTGTCAGGAGAATGTATCCTATAGGCTGAGGGAAACATCCGACAGATACTTGAATAGTTTGGGATCTGGTGAATTTTGGAGGCCAGATCAACACCTTGTGCTGTTCTTCATGTTTTTGAGTTGTTCCTAAAACATTTTTGTGTGTCTGTCTGTATCAGGGTGTCATTGCCATGGGGTGAGGGTGGCAGGTCTGGTCTAGGTACACGTCAAAGTAATATCCACATGAATGAATGCCAGGTACAAAAGTTTCTCAGAGGAACACTGAATTGTCAGAAGATGGTCAATGTCTTTACTTCTCCTGTCGGTGGTTTTAATGTTGTGGCTGATCGGTGTACACACAATTATAAATGTTTGTGTTTCCATGCTCAGTCTGTGAGTGGTCTTAATTTTTTTTTTTTTTGCTCATCAATGCACCAGAGTCAAGAGACTTTCAAATATCATGAAAGTAAGAAGATTTAGTTGTGTTTTAATTTTATGAGTCAGCTACCTCTGTGCCGTCTGCTGTTGTTTGAACATTTCACTTTTTCCCAGTAGTGAGGATTAATGGTGGCTGCGAGTATGTTGACTTTAAACGAACTGGGAATCTTGTGCATACTTTGAAAGTGGAAGTTTGTAACACAGACGCATGTCAGGCTGTGGTTTGAGTCGATCAATATAAACGATTGAATGATGAAAATGGCTACAAAAAGTTACTAATCCTGGATCACTTTGTCGTGTGTACATCCCACGAGGATTCAGATACCTGCAGGACTGATGGTTAATTGGTTTCCTGGCAGATTGAGCGGCTACATTTGTTGTTGTCGATTTAGTGGTCGATGTTCCACATTTTCTTCTTATCCTCTCAGGCCTCTGGCTGATTAAACGGGTAATTTGCGAGATACGTTTCTAATATCTTCAGGTGGTAAACACTTGCCACACTTCCCCATAAATCACAGACCAGTTTGTCTTTATGAACTCAGTTTCATCTGTGCTTCACTGTCCAACCATTTCCTTATATCTTTGTGGTTGTCAGAAGCATAGACTGTATGTAAATATGGACAAAGCGTCCCCACTTCCTTCACTTCCTTCCTACACTCTTTTAGCAAAATAAAAGTGATATTTCTGAAATTTCCACAAAGAACAATTGCTCTTTGTACATGTTTCCGTTGAAAGGTGTTTTGCGAATGAGCTGTAACTTTCATAAAGTCTCACAATATCCCATAATTCTCTTAAATTCTGGTTACGCGAGGCATTACTTTGAGAATGGACTTCAATTGAACTGGTCACATGATCCACTGCGTCAGCTCTGGTGACGCCAATGACGGGGAAATGCGCCAAATGTGCTTCCATTGCACTTTTGCGATTAACTGTTATATCGATCATCTGAAGTAAAAACACCCCAATGAAAGCGTAAAAATATTTTAGCGATATTTGTTTTTTCCACATGTAGGTGTTTCCATTACCACTTTTTTATTGCGATTTCTAGGTTTTGTGCATTTCTAGGGGTAACAGAAATGCAGCAAGTGACAGGTTGTGTTTGTGATGCACTAATAAAAGAATCCCTCTGTGTCCCTGCGCCTCCTTCTCTGCCTGAACCAGAATGTGTTGGTACATAAAAACCCAAATGAGCGTTTGAATTAATACATGGCTTTTCGTGGCTGCATCATCTGTTCCAGTTTGAGAAGTTGGAGGGCTTCCCAGAGCTGGGAGTGATAATGGAGCAGGAGGGGGAGTCGGAGCGAGACGACAGACTGTGTTTACCACAAACTCCGGGGGACGTCCCCGACGCCGGCCACATCCTCCCTCTGCCGTCACCTGACCGACACCTGCAGCATCAGGGACAGGTACCGGTAGTCTTTTTAGTTTAATTCAATAACAAAACTTTTATTTTGCACACAAACAAATGGATTACAGTTCATCAGCAATGTTGGCGTAACATGTAAAATTCCTGAAGAGTGGTTTCGATGCTCAGTGTGGCGTCTCTGGTCGCAGCCATGTTGTGATTTACAAGACTTCTAACTTCTGGCTTATTCAGAAATGGCAGATGGCTAGCGACCTATGAGAGGACCCACCTGTCACTTAAAGTGTCAACGCCCTTCATTACTCATAGCTTTAAGTCTTGAATGACAAAACTGGCTAAAGAGAGCAAAACTGTTGGTTTTAAATGTGTACCAGGCTATAAATGTGTTTAAAGGTCGACATTATGCAACAAGCACCAAGGAACTTCCTTGTATGTACGAATATACTTGGCAATAAAGTCTTTTCTGATTCCGATTTAAACTAAGTCTTCAACACCCTTGTGGTCCATGAAGGTACTACAGGGAGGGTCGAAAAATCTTTGGTTGATTAGACATTTTTCATATACTTTTTTTTTATTTTCCCCACAAATTTTAAATTTCCTTAAATACACATTAACATGAATCAAACATATTTCAGTTAAGGGATAAATGGAGGTATCGGTCAGCACTTCACTCATTCAACGATAAAGGAGCTGCCTCAATAGGACAATGTTTTACCACTGACACTAGCCGAGAGCTATCAATCTAACGCGCCAATACACAGTAGGCCCTGCCCCTTTATCGCTGCTGAGCCAATCATGATACTGCATATTACACACTGACTCTGTTATTCTAATGCAGTATTATGGTAGTTGACAAGGTCCACCTTTATTGCCATTAAAGTCCTGTCACACTGCAAAAGTTGTGTTACGTATTATAGAAATTAATGAAATAATTCATTGATTTTTATATATTATAAAAATGTTTACAAACGGACGTTAAGTTTCCTTTTAGTGAATTGGCGTAATGGCCGAGTTTGGACACTGGGTATAACTATGCCATTATGTCATTGTTTTTCATAATCTTTTTTCATTGTGCACAAATGAGCGTTTGGCATTCATCAGGGCTGTTTGGCACAATATGCAGATGGCAGTATTGACCCACATAACTGGTTGGAGGCAGTAATTATTTTGAGCACAGCCACTCTTATGCATCTGATTCAAACTAAACTAAAAAAAAAAAAAACTGAATGTGTTGAGATCTGCTTCCAGGTCCTCAGTCGACCGCCTTACCCCCCTCTGTTAGAATAAAGAAAAGTATGTAAGCATTTTGGGTGGGATGCATTATTAAGTAGCGCTAAGTGCTCCACTTGGTCTTGTGTTTTGATTTTCACCCCCAACATCATAGTGCAGTGATCTGACATTGTTACTTTAAGCTGTTCAGTTTGAACAAGCATGCCCAGCAGACCTGACTTAAGTCTTGGACTGAAACGCAGCCTTAGTGAGCATCCCAGGCCCCTGGAGCGAGCAGAGGAGTAGTGTGATAATAGTATATTAAGCCTTAAAGAGCAATTTGAAAGTTTGTCAGAGCCAAGTTGGAAGGAATTTATGGATTTATCAGACTGGCTGAGGGATAAATCCTCATTCAGTGACTGATACTGTTGAGCGTCTTTAAGTGTGTATAAATAGCGTAAATTCTGTAGATGAGATGTTTCCTTGCGGTGGTAGGTGAACTTGTATTACCCTCGGTGAAAGGAAATCTCCTGAGATTACATAAATGTTGACTTCTAACAGCAAATTACACAAAATTCAAGTCAGGTTGAAATGTTGATGTTGACCTCACAGAGTTGTGTTCTTTACCTTTTTCCAGTTTATTCATGAAGTAAATAAAAAGTCATGCACATGGCTCAGATGGCCTCAAAACTGGAAGTTTCTGTTTTTTTAAAAAAAAAAAAAATCCTGCTACTAAATACTTTCACCTTATTATACACCGATCAGGCATAACATTATGACCACTTGCACTGATCATCTTGTGATAATTTAATGATCTCCTATGAAAGTTTTGGACCTGGCATTCATGTAGATGTGACTGAGACATATACCACCCACACTAGACAAGACCAGGCGCGCCCACCCTATAGCAATGACACTCCTTGATGGCAGCAGCCATCCCCAGTCACAGACACACACACACAAATGATTTAGGAACAACGTGAAGAGCATCACAAGGCGTTGACCTGGCCTCCAAATTCACTAGATCCAAAACTGATCAAGTATCTGTGGGATGATCCACAGAGGCCCCTCCCCTCAACCCATAAGACCCTGAAACCACAGGACACCCTCAGAAGACCCATGTCCATTCTACGGCACAAGGAGAGACCTACACAATATTAGGAAGGTGGTCATAATGTTATGCCTGATTGGTGCATGTTATTAATATTTAGTATTAAAGCCTCTCTAACAAAGTTAAAATCTGAGCAAAGTAAGATTTGCTTTGTCTTGTATAATCTCTTCAGGCGCCATATGGATGAAATTATTAAAATAATGGCACCGTGTAGAGTTTTTGACCAGTGGTTGGTTCGATTGAACAGGCCTCATGGAAATTAATTCAAGTCACTTCTTTCTTGGATATATGTGATTATGCTGGACCGGCGTTTTATCACCTGAGCTCATGCCGTGTTCTCAGTTGAGGCGCTGTAGTGACACCTCGGGGGGGGATAGCAGACTCCTTTTGAGCTCCGCTGCCTCCTGCCAAGACCTGAAGCCTCTCCACGGGAGGACCACCTGGGGGCGAACCACTCCTCACACGCCCCTCAAGAAAACCACGTTCATTTCGTTCTTCTTTGTGCTCCACTGGATGTCTCTGCTCCATTGCCCTGAGGATGTATAAGTCCAGATCCTAGATGAGCTTCGCTTCTCACATGTCACATGGGAATTTTAGAATTCATTTTATGCAACTGTTCATGCAGGATCAGCTACGGTACATGTGCATATTTCATATCTTTCCCGGCTGAGGTCAGAAAACGGACAAGGATGAAAAAAGAAAAAGAAAAAAAAGCAGATCGGGAGACAAGATAGGATGGAGACGTTGAGGCAAAATTGATTTATGAAGCACTTAGAAGCAGGTTCATCCCAAAGGACACAGGCTGATAAAACGGGACAATTTTCAAGATAAAGAACAAAGTTGCTCAACTGGCTGTGCATGCGTGTTTCTGAATGTGTGTCTTTGCTGATGAACCCCCCCTCCGTGTTTGCAGTTCGGTGAGAGCCGCCGGTTGCTGCAGGCCTTGCGGACGCTGCTGGAGGAGTTTCGGGAGGAGCTGCGGGAGGAGGAGACGCGGCGGTGCCAACTGCAGCAAACCTACGCCAACGACAAGGCCGCCTGGGAGGTCAAGTGGGCAGAGATGAAGTGCCAGGTTGCACAGGTACAGATGGCGTCTCAGCGCCGAACCTTTAAAGGGACAGCACACAATCTGGCGTAGGAAACGTTCAGTAAACGGCGAGATGACAGTAAACATGTTGCCTCGTCCACGGATGAACTCCCTCTCAGGGCGAACCGATAATAAGACAAGAAGAAAAAGTAATTTTAGCTCCTCTAGTAGACACTTTCATTATGAAAGTGCCGCAACAGAATAATTAATATCTCTAAACTGTGTCTTAATGCACATTGGACAAACAAATGGACAGAAATCAATTCATAATCTCCCCTCAACAATTAAATTAAAAGAACAGCGTCCAACAATATGATGATAAATAACTAGTTTGGCACCTTGTTAGTGTATAGTCTGTCACTTTGCAAGCTAATGAATTCAGCATTGTGCCTAATTGTTCATTGTGCCTCTGAGCATTTTTGATTTAAGTGAAGACAGCTGTTAAAGTGGCCTCCTGTGTTCATAATGGGACTGTAAGGGACTGTCTTCAACTCAGCTGGTGGAGGATGAAAGACGATATCAGTTGTTTTTTTTATGGAAACTGCTGATTGACACATTTAAATCAGCAGATACAACAGAAACATCCTACCAAAGCAACATTTACAACATTACAGACGACAGGAAACTAATATTTTTAATGCATATTAATGACCTAACAGTTACCAAAGATGATTTTACACAATTACAACGATGCTTGGTTCGTCCTCTCCCTGTTCACAAAATAATATACCAGGAATTTGCACTTTAAGGATGATGTTGTCTTATTAAGTTGAGCCATTTCTCTTACAGAGCCCTCTGTGGTAGCACTGCTGCTTATCGCTGAAGTAATAGTCCACTTGAAATGATTTGCAGACGCTGCATTTTTACACTGAGTGGAACATAATCTCTGCAGGTTTCGAAGGCATGGGAACGCATCTTATTTATTGAATGGCAGACGAAACTCTTATTGGACAGCATTAAAGCTACTCTGTGTTGGAGACACAGAGTTTCCTGAATACCGGTTTTTGAAGCTCACTGTGGTGGCTCTTCTGGCTAACTCTGAAACCACCTGGTGGGACTTGCCCTGTTAGCTTCACTGTGCCGTGTTGCGACTCCAAAGTTTTCTTTAAATTCAATGTGGTGATTTTGATGCTAGATAGGACTTTATCTCCAGCACAGAGTGTATTGTTGTGCCGAGTTTGCTGTCCTGGTGGCTCCAGTGCCATGTTCAGAGCTGGTGGAGCCCTGAGGAGACATAGTAGCATTAGCTTTAGAATGATGTGGATTGTAAATGTTCAGCAGACAGTACGGCGCTGTAGAATCGAAACAACTGTGCTTTGCACGAAGCACGTTGATCGCTAACTAATATAGCAAAGACTCGACTCCATCTGCTGCTAGTTTTAGCTAGATAGTTAGATAGTTTTACCTGCGTGCTACACATGCTAAGCTAGTTTGAGGACAAATGTACCGGTGCTGTCATGGTTCGGAGCTGGAAAGAGTCGTCTGAACATATGCATTTATGAAAGTCTGAATTACAGTTAAAAAGAATTACAGTTCTTCCAGCATTTTCCGCTGAGTCTCAGACAGTCAGTCAGTCAGTCAGTCGGTGAAGGGCAGCACGGAGAGAAACCAGTGGAGCGGTTCCACCACAGAACTGCTCATATTGAAGCTTTCATTTTGGTACTTCCACTGAACGGCAGTGTCAATTAGCATATTAGTGAAATATTTAGTTTTGCCAAGTGCTACATTTGACATTTAGATTTAACACTTAACATTAAGTTTTAACATTTAGATTTAGCATTTAACATTTGGTTTCAACGTGGATTTAAGGCGGATGTTTGGGTCTTAAAGGGTTAAGGTATATGGTTAATGATATCATAAAAAAAAAAAAATAAATATTGTGAGTGTTGTCAGGCTGAACTTGCAGTGGTAACCATGAGAGTAAAATACTGAGGCGCTCGTCACACCTAGCCAGACCGTTAGCAACCTGTGACTGCATCCACCTGTCACTCAAAGCAATCAGCTTTGATATTAGAAACGTAATGGTGAGACAGATACGATGTGATAGATGTCCCGTAGGAGTTGTTGGAGACCAAAAAAAGGGTGACCTATTGGATCACTGTAAACCATGTGGATATAAACACTGTCCTTTTGCTGATGTTGTGTGAACAAGCGTCCCCCAAGTTGCCGGAACCTCATTAAAATGACAAAGAAATTCATTCTCAACTGTGCCGGGAGACAAAAAAATTGAAACTTTGTGTTTTCTCCTCTCGTCTTTATCTGATGTAAAATGAAAACTTCAGCTTTGGGAACCAATTAAGAGGTTTGAGTAATGTGAGGATGTTTATCTTTTTAACTCTGATGCCTTAATCTGTGAAAGCTCTTACACGGTTCAATCCTTGCACGGAGCAGAGGTCGCAGAGGGCTGCAGTGAGAACTAATGTACTTAGTTTCCTCCGATAACACGACGCTGCGTTTGCTCCGCTGTGTTCTCTTCTGTTCTGATTAAGACTTCAGGAAAGGACTTTTTTTATTCATGGTTATTATACAGCCCAGTAGAGCAGAGTAGAATTGAATATTACTCTCGCCCGTGTATTTATGTGTGGACATGATTTCTTATTAAATCACTACTACGACCAGATGTTAATCTCATTGCTGCATTCATCTCAGTCTAGTTCGGCTCACCCTTAAATAACTCTCTTTATTTATAACGCCTCGGATCTCGACTCGTTCATTCAGCAGCTGTTAACGCCGTCAACGCACGTAATCATCCGCTCTTGTGTCTCATCAGACACTTTTAAAACCAGATATAAAACTAAACAAGACAAACATATGTGAATGAGTTATGCAAGCTTATGTTTGATTAAGTTGTGGGATCAAAGTCTGTCTGAGGATTTCAGGCTTCCACTGTGGATTCACTCCTCCTTGTTCTGCAGCTTTCAAGGTTTCTGGGAGACGTCCGAATCCTCTGTTTGTAGCTTAGCGTAAACCCTGACAACACTTGTAGCTCATTTTGTTTGTCTTGGACAGAGCCTGGTGAACCGTTGCTACGGTGACCCCGAAAGCTCAATGCGCTGCAGATTGAAAAATAAATAAATAAATAAACCTTCAGCAATTTGACAGCAGACATACGCCATTTATTTAGTGCTGTTAATATAGAAAACTTAAACTAAACAACAGAAATGTTTCTACTAAGAGGCCATGGGTGCATCTTTTATTGGATGCATTTGTTGAAATGATTATTATTGATTTATAATATAGGTTTTCTTTATTTTAAGTTCAGTTCTGAGAGCCATCATACATATTTATTATTCAGACATGATATTATATTGATTCTCTTATATAACTACGTCTTGATTTGTCTTTATATCCAGCCAACCATGAGCAGATGGGTTCACCCATGTGACCTAGATCCTCCTCAAAGTTTCTTTCTGTTTATTCTTGCCACCACCACCACATTGTTGTTCTGGGTATTTCAGACTCTAGGCTCTGCAAAGCATCTTGAGAGAATTTTAATAGTGGCTGGCATGAGATAAATAAATTGGCACTGAATATAATTCCCCAGGAAAAAGCACACTTTCCAAAATGTTTGCTTAAGTTTTGTTTATGATTCTTTTATTCCCGACTCTATCCCACAAGTATTGTATAATCTTGGCTGTGTATAAATTGGCGATATTTCTTCAACTTGACTGAAATTATTCTGTTTAGAGTTCCCTCCTTAACTGTTTGCATGGATGTATGTGTTTACACCCCCCAGAAATAAAATATCTGCCCCCTGTGGAGCATCAAATCAACGGGAAAGATAACAGAAGAAGTCGTTTCTCTCCCTCCCATCGACTTTATTGTCAAAAACCAAATCCATTCAATAGACGAAGACGAGCAAGATGAACCATTTTGGATAAACATTGTCACTTGTGCAACTTTCAGCGTTGCGCAATTCGATGGTTAGGTTTTTGGCTCCTTGCCTCCTCGTACATTTCAATCGTTGGTGTTGTGAGAACCAGACATACCGGTATCAAAACATTTTCTTTAGCCCAGTGTCTTGTTTTCTTTCCAATTTTGTGGCTGAGTGAGTTCTAAGATAGACTTCTGTTTTTTTTGTTTTTTTGAAACCAAAAGAAGAAAGATGGATGATAAAATAAACATCAAAAGAGCAAGAGATTGGCCAGATTTCATGTACAGACACAACTTTTTGAGTCCTGACAAACTTTATCGAAATAGAGCTTTTCACAACTTATTGATCCACGGGTGGAGAAGACAACAGAAGCAGCTTTTAAAAGTTTACAGACCAAACAGCAAACTTTTTTAACATTTCATTGCTTCCAATTAAAAAAGTGTGAGTCTCTTTTGACTCCCATCTGTGTTTTTCTCTTGAATCTGTGACCAGCTGGAGGAGGAGGTGCGTGATAAGGTGCGAGGCGAGGCGCAGGGAGAAGAAGAGGAGGAGGAAGCCGGAGATCCCGAGTGGGGCTTGAACCTGGAGCGCGAGGAGCACCGGCGCCTGCTGGCCGAGAGCCACAACACGTCGCTGGACCTCCGCTGGAAGCTGCAGCACGGGGAGAAGAGGTGGAGCCGCGAGAGGGCCGAGCTCCTGGAGCGCTTCGACCGCGAGCGGCAGGAGTGGGACGGCAGCATGAGGGAGCTCCACCGCAAGATGGAGAGGGTGAGACAAAAGAACAGAAAGGAGAGGAGGGGAACCAGTCTGCAGTCTTTATCACTTCAGACACATTTAGGAGCTTTCCCATCATGTCACACATCTGGTAATTTGGCCTCCAGACCAGGCACTAAGTGGACTTTCATTTATTGATGACTTGTGCCATTTCTCAGACAGAACTGTCAAACATTTCCTCTTCCCACTTCCTCAGTTATATTCAGTTAATCGAAAATTGAATTGCTTAGGCTAGGGGTCCTCAACACTTTTCAGGCCAAGGACCCTGAAACTGATTGGGAGATTAAGTAGGGACCTCCTACCTACTATATGTGTTCTATATTAAACTTGGCCTAGTGCTATTTATAGATATACATTATTATTATAATTTGCATTTAATATTAAGCTGTCCCTTATCCCTTTACTAAAATATGTTGGATTCATGTTCATGCGTATTTAAAGAAATTTAAATTTGTGAGGGAAAATTTAAAAAAATGTCCAATCAACCAAAGATTTTGCGACCCCTCTGCAGTACCTCCGCGGACCCCCTAGGGGTCGTCGACCCCCTAATGAAGACCTATTATTTAGGCATTAAAAAGGACAGGAAATGCTAAGAAATGTTGTATTATTTTGTATGTGTACACTGCAAATACCAAAATATAGAAATATAGAGAAAGTCTTTTTTTTACTTGAAAACAATAGTTTAAATGCCAAAATCTATTTTTGAAATGTTGTCAGATCCAGATTTTTCTGGGTTTGCTGTCGTGGAAAATGTGTATTTTTGTGTTGGTGCTCAGAAAAGCAAGTAATTCCCTCATGGGTTTTGTGCCTTTTTAAAAAATGATAGCAGAGAGATAATAGGATTTTACACTCTTTTATCCAGCCAGGAGAAATCCTTTGGATGTTTGGAAACCTCTTTTGCGAGGGTGACAAGGCACAGACAGAAATTTAATATTCTTTCATCTCAATCAAATCAACTGTGTGCGAGAGAGAAGCTTCAGATGGTCAAAGAAAAAAGAGAGAAATTACGTGGAGAAATCAACGGAAAAGTAAAAAATGCTTAGCTGTGAAATCTTTTGAATTGATTCAAGAGGAAGAAACTGTGACAAAGCACTCGTGGTGATTATTTTCTCTATTGTTTGGGGCAAAACGCTGAGTATCACTGAATAATTGGTGTGCGGTTTAATTTGATGAGCTGCAGCATTGCAACTTGTTTGTGTCTGACTTTGAGGGCAGTTTTCAGTATGAGAGTATCATCATATAAAGGAGGGACAGGGATACAGCTCTTTGATAATACCAGTCATGTCTTGCAGCTCAGGAAAAAAAAAAAAAAAAGAAATGAAAAATCTGCTGATACGCCGCTGAATGGAGACACGGAGCAGGAAGCAGGGATGCATTATTCAGCGGTGTTGCAGCAAACTATAAAGAACAGGTCGTTGACTGAATTGGTCATTGACTGTCGGCTGTAGCTCCTTCAGCCTGAAGGTGATTAACCACAATAGATACAGGTGATTTACTGGGTGGATCACAGCTCAGAGTGTCAGGGCAGAGCTACAGTATGCAGCCAGGATGGTATGTCGGACAATATTGGCTCATTGGAAACATGTTGACTACATATGTGTGAAGCCCTTAGGAACAGTGTTGTGCTTTATTTGTTTGCCTTACACATATTAGTGGGTGGTATGATGTTGCGGGACATTTTAAGCCTATATTTATCCACCCCAGTATTCAGCCAGGCACGTATGTTTTAGATTCTTAACTAAGAAATACCAAAGTTTTGTATTTATTCAGTTGTTATCGTACAGACCTGTTAAGATGTGCAGTTCTTCAGTCTTCTGGTCCGTTAAAGGGAATTGATCAGATTACAGCAGAACTTCTTCAGAGAGGAAGAGATGATTTCTCACTTTTTTAATGAAATGTCAGGTGAGACAGTTCGTGCAATTCTTGATGGTAAATTTAGCTATGCTTCCATTCTACATACGATTACGTCTGGATTTTTTTCTATTATTGTTTTACTTAATCTTTTATCACTGTTGTTATTTCCTGTGTGCTTTGCAACACTGCACTGTGGGAATGATGAGGGATTATCCTCTTTTATTATACTGAATCAATCATACTATACCGTTTCATATTGTATTGTATCATATTTTACCGTATTGCGTCATATCACATCGTATCGCACAGTATCGTGACGTACCGTATCGTATCGTATTATGTCGTATCGTACATTGTCGCATCGTACCATATCATATCGTATCATATCGCACATTATCGTATCAAACAGTATCGTACAGCACCGTTTCGTATCGCATCATATCATAGCACATCGTATCACACAGTATCATAACTTATTGCTCAGTATCATATCGTATCGTATCGTATCGTACAGTGTCGTATCGTAACTCGCTGTATCGCATCATATTGTAGCACAGCATAAACTGGAACCTATTACAAGCTGCTCATTCGTTTATACTGACTATAGAAGTCAGCAGATTATTTTAACCCAATAGCTACTTTGGAGCACAATGGGTTTTAACACCAGATAATAAATTAAATTTATTAAAAAAGTCTTTAAATTTAGCTTCTTCTTTCATTATTTTATTTTTATTTAACGATGAAGATTAAGCATTGCTTGTTAACGGGTATAATGACAAAAAATATGTCACAAGATCAAAATTAAACCCAACAAAACTGTAAAAGGTTTACCAGTGAAAATTAACAATGTATAAAAACTATTAAATTGTGAATATAACATAATGTCGGAATGTCAGGAAAAATAATAAAATAATAAAAATATCTGCATTAATAAATACATAATTGAATTCCAACAAAGACACTCATGTTTCTTTCATTCTAATTCTCATGCTTCATTCTAATTCTTTTATTTTGTACAGATTGTATTTATACAGTAAACGTGATTAAAATGGGACTGATATGTTTATTAGTTCCAGTTTTATTGTGTTTGTTTACCTTGTGTATCCATCACTGAGTTCTCAGACCTTTTTTTTTCTGTGTCATTCTTCCTGCAGATGCAGAGAGAGCTGAACACGCGGCGAGGCGAGGGTATGGACGTCAAAGATGGCAGCTCGGCGCACAGAGGCGTGTTTTCACCTCAGGAGAGTCCCTGCGCCGCCCCCCGGTCACCTCGCGCCCCTCGCTCCCCCTGCACGTCCACTCCTGTCCCCGTCACCCCCACGCGCTCCCACTCTGACTCCGACGCCATGTTGGAGGAGCAGGGGGCGGCGATGAGGCTGAAAGGCCCGACCGAGAACCTGTTCCTGGACGCGCTGACTCTGGACCCCCTCTGTGGCCTGGAGGTCCCCCCACCCTGCAGACTGGAGAGTGAGAAGAGGTTCCCCTGCATGAAGGAGGTAAACAGACCAAACATCAGTCAAGATAATTTAAGCATAATTCCATGAGGCGTTCTGTCATACCACAACATCAATTTAATTTCTGTAAAACTAATTAATTAATGAAGAACTTGTGTGAACTCATCTAGTGTCGTAATCAAAATCAACATTGGTTTATAATTAAACACCTGCAAAACTGACACTCCCAATCATCCTCATATGTACTTTGTGTTTAGTGCCCACCATAGGCTCCAGTCTAGTCCGTGAGATGAATTTGCTGGGATGAAATGTGAAAACTTTAACTGCAATTTTAACCAATAAAAGTGAATGCCATTCCTACTTTGCCCACTAGGGGTTGCAGTGTTTAATGGTGCGTTCCATTTGTATTCAGAAGTCGGAATTTCCGAGTTCCGAGTTTGAATTTTTAACTCGAACACCTCCCAAAATCAGATTTTCTACTCAGAAAGTTGTAGCACTACCAAGATGGCCGCCTCATGTGTAAACAGTAATTACAAGCTCCTCTAATATTCTGTTTATTAGCACTGATTGTTTTTTGTTGCTCTAAATTGGTCGTGCGGACAGTATTTTTCGACATACATACGTTGAAATGCTGTTACAGTGTAATGTAAGTTTTTCACATGTTATGGGAACTACGAGCCCATGTTGCACTAACAACG
The DNA here is from genome assembly GCF_022458985.1 of Mugil cephalus. Taxonomy (NCBI): domain Eukaryota; kingdom Metazoa; phylum Chordata; class Actinopteri; order Mugiliformes; family Mugilidae; genus Mugil; species Mugil cephalus. The sequence goes on from NC_061776.1 coordinate 9,364,603, forward strand.
ACTAACAACAAAAGCCTTATAAAACCAAAACAGAGACAAACACCATCATGGCAAACTGTGACTAATAGTGTACTTTTTTCTACATTTAAATTAAACAATTAAAACTTTTGAATATTTTTATACATTTCTGCCTCGTGTGGTCTTGTAAATTTCATCACTGTAAATAATTCTAGTGATAAACTCATGACTTGGTTCAAGTTATCTGTTTAATTTACTATTTGTGTAACTTAAATAGCCCAAATTTAGTTTAACAACACAAGTTATGGACACGGCCGTCTAGTTTTCCGACGTCTGTAACTGGAATGTCGATAACTCAGGCGGCAAATTCCACGCTCCGCAGTAAATGAAACGCACCATTAGTTGCGGACTTAACATTAAGACCCTGAACTAAATGGCAGATGGGAGCAATGCCCCAAAAACGCACTTATTTTTCTTAATAACTTCAAGTTGTTCATAAAATGTTTTGTAAAAGGATACGCCTGGTTTACACCTTCTAATCGACTACATAACAGTAATGTGGTAATGACCACGTTAGCATTTAGCTCAGAGCACGGCTAGCTAGGTCTAATTATACCTTCAGATCTGCCGACATGGACGTTTTGTGATATTTTACAGACAAAATGTTTTATTAGGACAATTTAATTGGTTACATAGTGCTTTTCTATCTATTTGTACTCAAACTTTACACTTTACAGTCACAATCTCATATTAATCCACTCATTCAAACACAACAACCGATGGGAGCTTACGGTGTGTTGCTCTAGGACACCTCCCCATGTGCTCCATGTGCCCAGGATCAAACCGCCACCACTCATGTTCTTGGCCACAGGCTTCATATCAAACCAGCCTTTTTGGCCTTTGTCGTTCCATCTCCAACTCTGAAGAGACTCACAGCTCCAAGAAAGCATTAAACATCCATAACATTTCTCCAACAAACAACGCGCCGTAATTAAGTTGGATCCAAACAGCTCCACTGAGGCTATTAAGTCCTCAGGTCCTCAGAAGACTCGTCTTCCTACTAGAAATTCATCTAAATGTAAATTTTAATTTAACCAAACCCTTCAGTACAGATCCCCTTGAGTTATGTTTTAATTTTTCAAATTTAGCAAAAAATGTCTCTGTTGCTAATTGTACAGTGATCAGCCATAACATTAGAACCACTAACAAGTATGTAACATTGTGACCATCTTGTGACAATTCAGTGTTTTGCTGGTAAACATCTGGACTTGGCATTCATGTGGATGTTGTTTAGACATGTAGCACCCACCTACACCAGACCAGGCACCCCCACCCATCCAATAGTAATGAAACTCCTTGATGACAAGAGCCTTCCCCAGGAAAAACAAAAACAAAAAACAAAACATGAAAAACAGCACAAGGTGTTGACCCGGCCTCCAAATTAACTAGATCCCAAACTGATCAAGTATCTGTGGGATTATCCACTTTGGCCCCTCCCCTCAACCCATAAAACTCAAAGACCCCCCCACCAACAACATCCTGTTACCAGACACCACAGGACACTGTCAGAAGGACCATGTCCATTCTCTGATGAGTCACAACTGTTTTGGAGGCACAGGGGGAGACCTACACAATATTAGGAAGGTGGTCATAATGTTATGCCGGATCAGTGTATATTCAAATCTGAGGCAAAAAAAAATAAAAAATCCAGTTTTATTGTTCAGCATGTGTATGCTCTTATTACAGAAGATGAATTTTCCTGTTTTAACAGAACAGACATTTGGTTTTTATTATTGTTATTATTATTGATTGATGAGTCATGAATCAATGATTCATTCATGATTTTACACCAAATCCCTCAACAGCTGCATCTGTTGTGTTTCAGGCCCTGAACGAGATTTCTGAGAGAGAAGGGGATCCTGATTACCCAGACGACGATGACATGAGAGAGGGAGGGAGTCTGCTCAGGTAAGAAAGCTTCAAGTCAGATGGGTTCAAACTTCTTACCAAGAATTGTTCTGGCTGGCTTCAGATTATAAAGCTTCTCTAGTTTTTTGGGGTTGCTCATACTTAGACACAGCTGCCTCTGGAGATCAGCTGTTGATTCTGTTAACTGTTCCTTGAAGCAAAAGGAGTTCCCCCGTGGTAACTCTTCTATGAACTTTAAGGAAGGATCCAGTGCACGGTGCTGTTAAATAATTCAGACGGTTCTGAAACGCTGAGAGGCCGTGTTTCTTTATAAAGATGATATACAGATGCTTTTAGAGATGAGGTCATTAGAGCACTGAGAGATGAGGTCATGATCGTGTTGGGATGTTAGTTGTGATGATTGGTCCCAGCTGAAGTTAATAGTAAATTTTATGTGTGTCCTCTCCAGAGCCAAGTCCGTGTGCTCCATGAGCGACTTCCAGCGTTTAATGGACAGCTCCCCGTTCCTCCCAGACAAGACTCGCCACGGTGATCAGGGCCAAGACGACATCACCCCGCCTCTCTCCCCGGATGACCTCAAGTACATCGAGGAGTTCAACAACAAGGGCTGGGACTTCCCGTCGTCCTCCTCTGGCCCGGGCCTCGTGCGAGAGGCGTGGACGGACAAGATCGCCGAGGCCCGGCAGGGAGACGCCGGCCTCGATCCATTCCAGCCGCCCTCCTGGTTCCTCACCACCAGCGCCACCCTGACCACCAGCACCCTGAGCAGCCCTGAGCACTGCCACAAATCCCCACTGAGGGGAAACGGAGCAGGGGGAGCAGGGGTGGAGCACTTTGGGGTTCACCTCCTCCACAGCCCTACCAGACCGGGGGCAGCTGAGCGCACTACTGCCCAAGATCTGGACTTCCTGTACGCCAAAGGGACCAAAGCCAGGGGCGGCGGAGAGGCCGGGGTGGGAGCCAGCGGCACAGATGAGGTGTTCAGCAGTGGGAGGTGGCCGGGGCCATGTCTTCTGGAGGGTGGGGGGCTAAGGACGTCTCCCAGTCAGTCTCCCATCTGCCCCACAGTGAGCTACGCCTCCTCTCTTGAGCTCCAGCTCTCCAGAAACTTGAGCGACGACATGAAGGAAGTGGCCATCTCCGTCAGGAACGCCATCCGCTCCCCGCCGGGGCCGGTGGTCCGGGACACGGCCTGCCAGACCAACGGATTCACCACGCGAGGCACTCAGACCACCCAGACCATCAGCGTGGGCCTACAGACGGACCTGCTGAGGAACCTGACCAGCAGCCCGCACCGCTGCCTCACCCCGAAAGGGGGCGGCACGCCCATCTCGTCCCCGTCGCGCAGCATGAGGAAGGTTCAGTACTCCCCCGTCGTCCAGAGCAAGTTCGAGCGACCCTGCTGCTCGCCAAAGTACGGCTCCCCCAAGCTCCAGCGCAAGCTGTCCACGTCCAACAAGGCCGAGCTGCCCAACAACAGCCGCGCCCCCACCCCCACCACGCCCCAGAAGGGGAACAGCGAGTCGGCGTGGGCCCGCTCCACCACCACCCGCGACAGCCCCGTCCACACCACCATCAACGACGGCCTCTCCAGCCTCTTCAACATCATCGACCACACTCCCGTCGTCTACGACTCCCTTCAGAAGTTCAACAAGTCCCCGAGTCGCTCTCGCCCCACGCCGCCCTCCACCACCGAGCCCAGCCCTGCCCACGCGGCCCTCCCCGCCGACGCCAGGATCGTGCAGGAGTGCCTGCGGACTGCTCGCGGGCGCTCACCCAGCCCCGTGCAGCTAATAGTGGAGGCTCAGGGGGACAAAAACGCGGAGGTGGTGAGCATACGGCAGGACCTGTCAGCCCCACCGGGCTACACGCTGGCTGAAAACACAGCCCGCATCCTTAATAAGAAGCTGCAGGAGCAGAACTTTAGAGAGGAGAAGAGGCTGCAGGCCGGAGGACAGAGCAGAGACAACAGCCGGCAGGCCGACTCAGACAGAGGACAGTCTGGATGTATGGAGGTAAATATAAAGAGGCACTGGATTCATCGCTTCATCATTCATTTGTTCTGGGGCCCATGTTTTATGACACAGTGATATTTATGACATTGCCTTGGATCCCGCTTGTAATGGTCGAAGACAAACTTAAAGCCGTGTGTGGTTTAAAACAGAGAAAATATAACCAAGAAATCAGCTCCTTTATATTATAAATTGCACCATCACTAAAATGTTGATGCTTTTTTCTCAGATCCAAAGCACTGACTGATGCAATGGTAAAGGTATAATATTTAATCCTCCTCAGTAATACTGAACTTTCTTCCACTGCTGTACATAGACACTCTTCAATGCTTCTTCTTCGTCTTCTTCCTCTGTATTTTTCTTCTCTGCTGTAGTGACTTCCTTGTAGTTTGGCTTTTGCTTCTGTGCTTTAACTTTAATTTTCCGACTCAAAATCTGATTTTTATGTATCTGATAACTGGAGATCTAAGTGGGATCTAAGTTACGTAATTAAGCTTTATCAGCACCCTCCAATTAAATGTGCCACCTGGCTTTTTTCTTTTCTTCTATAGTAAAACAAACCAAGGAAAGCACTAATTCTACTTGATGAAACTGACCCGTCGGGTCCTGTTCACCACCCATTCAGCTGACCTTTGAGAAAAATAAACGTCAGACAGAAAACCATGTTTCTGGTCATGTTTACACAGACAATAATCACCGTATCTGCTGGCATATCACATACTTTACTCATCCACACTTTAAAACCTCATGTTATACAATTAGCTCATGTTATGAAGCTAAAGCTGCACATTAAAACTATGCATCATGGACAAATATATTTAAAACCATGTATGTGAACATACAAGTCACATAATCGCATATAACGCTGATTAATATAAACCGCTAACGTCAGGGTTTCACCAGCCGTTCACTGGTGTGCACATGAAGATTAGAGTCTGTGTGATTTAGTGAATGGTAATGGAGTGTGAAGCTTGAACGGAGCAACACAGTGGATTGTGATGATCAGTACTTTGGATCCTATTTTGCTGTTGCTTTGCGTCCTTTAAACGGACAGATGGACACAGAAAAGATCCCCATTAAATCAACTTAAATTTTACACTGTTAAAAACTGTACTTAGTTTAGACACGAGCGATATGAATCAAATAATTATGAGAACGTCACCATTTATAGGTCACATGAGGAGATGTGAGTGGTTAAAGACTGTCTAAAGTTAAAGGGCTTCCGTGGTTTACAGGTGGAAACCGTGAAAGGTTTTAAATCCCACCCCACAGAAAAATAACGTTTTTCTCTCGAATCTCAAACTTACACGCATATTATCCACTTTATTGTTCCAGATCCTGGAGCAGACACAAACTAAACAGAGATTATGGTGCAACAACGTGCTTTAACTTTGTCATATTTTGCACTAAGTATTAGAAATAAACAAACTAAAAGCAGGTGGACTTGGTTGGACAAAATTCAGTCAACATGAGATGTCTATTCTGTCAGTTTTAAAGGTCCCATGTTATACATTTTTTCAACAATTTCATATAGTGTCAGAGGTCCAAGATCATTGTTTTCAAAGTGCATTACCCCAAATTCAGCCTTGGTCCTGAATTTCAACCAGTCAAAAAGTCGCTCTAGTGAGCTCAACTGAGAACAGGCTGCTTCTGCGTCTGTACCTTTAAATGCTAATGAGCTGTGTCTGTCCACGCCTACTCCACACCCCTTATAGGGGAGAGGATGCAGCTTTTGAAGTTTGAACCAGAATCTCACCCATAAGCAGAGGTTCCTGAAGAAGCTCAGACTCTACGGTTCAAAACGTTGTGTGTCTGATTATGTTACTTAGTTTGTTCGTATGCGTCGTTATAGTTACCACCATGTTGCTAATGCTAGCTTGTTACGGTTCGTTGATGCAGCAAACAACAGAGAAACAGCCGTGCTTTGCTCGCACCTTTGCCATGTGTGTTTGCAAGGGTTTGCTCGGAGAAAAAATGGTGCCTGTTCGGTAATTTTAGAGGGTGGGCCCACCTATCCGGGGGCAGGTCTAAGGCATTATCCATTATCAGAGGGAGTGGTTATTTCCCCGCATGACGTCAAGAAGGGAAAAATCTCAGATCTGTAAGCAAGGGAGGGAAGTGACAGAATTTTGTCAGTTCCGGGGCTTCATAACTATCAGAAAATCTCTATAAAGTGAATTTTGCATAATATGAGACCTTTAATACCTGCCAACATTAGCATGCTAGGTGACGTTAGCTTCCAGGGCTACAGTGTTTACCGCTACTCATCGGTAACAATCTCACATTACCAGACAATCTGTCCCCGAACTTTGGTACTAAGCGAGTTCTGGACTGAACTTCTCCCCCGACTGTTGAGAGGTGTACCATTCCCATCCAATTAGCTCAACTAATCAGCTGCTGACTCCAGCTTCACAAAGGAGACAAGTGTTAATTGATAATGGAGGTCGTTAACGTATCTTTTGCGCATTAATTGAGTAATCGCCTCAGCACTACGGTGAATTAAATCCGTGTCAAATCAAGTCTCCCAATGGTGTCTTTGTGCATTTGCACATGTTCACACTGACTATTAGCTCATCTGTGATACTACCTGGCCAGCCTGTGAGTATCTACGTGAAGATTAGCTTCCCCGTGTGTTTTCTCCAGGTCTAAAGTGAATGGGTGTGTGTTTACTGCTGCCTGCGTGGTCCTTATTTCTGCCTTTAATATGCCAGACTTATCATGTATCTCCTCTTCCTCTTTGCTCGAATTTACCGATTAACATTTCCCGCTCTATCTTTCCTCCTCTTCCTCCTCCTCTCCCCTTTCTCCTCTCCCCTGGGCTTTATCTCCCTCCTCCTCCTCCTCCTCCTCCTCCTCCTCCTCCCCCCCCCTATCGGCTGATCCAGAACCACACTGTCATACTAACAACTCCTTGGGGACTCTAACTCTGCTTGTCTCCGTGATGTAAGTTCCTCCTCCTCCTCCTCCTCCTCCTCCTCTTCCTCTACCCCTATGACCTTTGGCGATGGGTTCACCAGCCACACGGACCTCTCACCTCACCCAGACCCCCCTCCCCCCTCACCTCCTCCTCTTCATCAATGCATGCTTCACAGGACGGCAGAGTGACAGTGTGTGAAGCCATCGGAGTGGTGTCAAAAGTTGTGCGACGGCCATGCATCCGTTTCTTCGTGTTAATGAGTGCATGCTCACTTTTTTTGATAGATCATCTGTGACGTTGTCTTTTAAAGGACCACACCAGTGTTTTTGCATGTTGTACTCCATTAACCATCAATCGCATCTACTGTTTTCAATACCATACACCTTTAAATTATTTGAATTTCCTGGCAAGATATGAAAATTAACTCGCATGAGATGAGAGATTAGATTAATTGAAACTTGATGTCCATCACAACACAGATTCCTCAGTTTAGAACGAGTTAAAATTAATTTCTAAGATTTATAGGCACAGAAAAATATCAACTTGTGTGTCTTTTTGTCCTGCGTTGTTAATATTAAACAGTTGGAACTGCCAGTTTTCACTAAACCACTGCACAAGAGGAAGGCACAGCAAAGAATGCCATGCAAATCTTAAAATTTATTAAAATAATTTAATCTTGTTTAATCTGTCTCAACTCTGAACAGTTTCTTCAAGAAAGTCACCATCACTGAGCTTTGCAAAGTTAAAATCCATTTTAAAAACGTAAGAAGGAAGTAGGAACCCCTTTTATGTTGACAGGTTATCTTTAATGAATTCCAAGACTCAGAAGATTTAAGAACACTTTTTTTTAAACATAGCTCATCTTATAGCTAACTTGACTATTAGCTACAAAAATAAAATATGCTAGTACGTTAATGTTAAGCTAGTCCATGAAATGCTTAAGGAAATATAAACCTTATGCTTAGATCCCTTTATTGTAAAATGATGATTAAAATAAATAAAATTAGTTTAATTAAAATAAATAAGACAAAATAATAAACTAAAATAAAGTGATGTGGAGGGTAACTAAGTAACTATAGGAAGATAATTGATAACCAAACAATGGCTAATATTGACATTAGCAAGCTAATTAGTGCTCTGGCTAACAGTATTAGCCTATATTAGCTAGTACACTTATAAGTTAGGTTAGCTTCATGCTAGATCAAAACAAACCTTAGTATTGTGACTAAATATTATAAATTTGAGTCTAACAGCAGTTTCTAGCTAACGTACACTGCCACTGTTAACTAAGTCTAGCTTGAGCCAAATATTAGCACTCTGACAAAATCCCATCAAGTTTAGCCTAGTGTTAGCAAAAGTCTGATAATAATTACATAAAGTCACAAATATGTCAGATTTTTTAAAAAAAAAATTCTATCTTACGTAGGCTGCTACTGTTAGCTATCCTGAACCACAGCTAAAAGATAAACATTAGCATTATTACAAAATAAAAAATGTTTCCCGTTTGTAAGTTTCACATGATGAAAAAAAAGATCACAATTATGTTACATTTTTGTAAATTTTATAGCATATTATATAACATATGATGCCGCTGTCGGCTAAGTCTAGCTTCAGCCAAACATCAGCTGTATGTCAAAATCCCAGAATGTTTTAGCTTATTGTTAAAAAATAAAATTATGTTCTTAAAGTTACATATATTTTAGATTTTAGTTTATGTTCTTGGCATCGCATGCTGCTATTGTCAACCACAGATGAAAGACAAACTTTAGCGTTAGCATTAGCAGCAGTGAGGACTTGTAATGAAAAGATATCAGATTTTGCTGTCTATCTCATAAATTTAACTAAATAGTAAAATATTAAGTGGATGAGTTAAGTTTCATACCGGCCCAAAACACAAAACCAGTTTGACAATAATGTCAAATCTATACAATTTGTCATTACTTTAACAAATCTTGTAAAACCACTGGTATGGTCCTTTGAAACTAATTTTCAAGCTCATGCAATTGAAGGAGTCATGGGATTGTGTCTTGATTGCTGGTTTCATTTTGATATTTGCAAAATGTGTACCAGTGACCATGACACAAAAGAAATATGACTCTCTGGACGTTTCACACATTCACAGGTTGATTGTTGTCTGTCTGAGCTGCGTTGGGCCTCACTGGACTATTAACACTGTGTTTCTAACAGGTCCTTCTCTTTATGTCACCATGTTAGCGGCTAGATGGACTGTGATGTTCTCATGATTGTCCGTACAGTGCTTTCTTTCTCCTTCTTACAGTTTGTCTTCACGCCTTCCTCTCATACTAACTCGTCCTGCGATGAAGACGGCTCCTAACGCTCATCACTTCCTGTCCACCCTCACCTCTTTTGTTTTTTCACCGATTTCTGGTGGAGATTAACTCAATGTTCTGGTATATTTTTGCATGCTTAAAGGAAAGATCCACCTTCATATACACCTCTCTCTCTATATATATATTATAATGTCGCCATGTTGAATTGTATATCCTGTTTTAAGTTTAAATTAGTTCAGTTAGTTGAGTAATTTTTGCTATTTCAATTCGATTCTATTTAATTTAAAATAATAATAATATAATATTGGATAATCCTTTCATAATCCCCACAGTGGGATACATTACCTTGGTGTTGATCCAGAAGTATCTAAGAAAAGGTTGACTTCAAGGCATAAATTTACAAACATCACATCTCATTTTAATTTGATTTGTTTTATTTGAATTTTAGCCTAATCTCTCATCTTAATGATTAATATATTTTTTAAAAATTTGGCAGTTACAGCTTCACAAATTCAGTCACACATTGGTGACTTCCTCATCAAATAGATAATAAAATAATCCCATTGTCCACATATGAGGAAACATTTTTGTTGTTGTTTTTTTCAAAAACTATTACTTCCTGTTCAAAGATGATGCTTAGTTTTTATACATCTACATCCTACTGATTCCAGATACCTTGTAGAAATTAAAACTGCATAGCAAATAAAAGCTCAGGTCTCAGGAGGTTAATGTAACACAACAGAAATCAAACACAATAAATTCTACATTCATTATAATTTAATGCATACACTTTGAAAAATAGTGACAGGTTGTCACCTCCAGGGGGGTAGGCCAAACTTTGGGCTAGTAGAGGCACAACTTTTTTTTAACACGTTTTCAGAAGACCAGGAGAAACTATTAAAATTATGTATGAATTGTTATGAATGAATCCTTTATTTCAGGTTCATTTAATCTGAAAATTGAATCTAAAAAGAATCTTACATTGATTTTTACTGTTTCCCGTTACATTTAGTTAATTCGGGTTAAAATGGTGGAGTCAGATGTCTTTTACAGCCGCGTCCGAGTGTTTTAAGGTGGATTTTTCCTTTAAGGCCAAAGCATCTTCTGAGAATCCGTGGTTGACGTGTACACTTTGCTGTTTTCCAGCGACCACTCCTGTACACTGACCTACATTACTGGTGCATGATCAGATGTATTAGCATCACATAGGAAGCCTTGTATTAACCCACAAGCCACTCTTGAAATGCCTTACTGTGTGTATTTCCGGTGTGTAAGCGATCCATCCCTTGTATTTATTAACAAAGGGTTTATTGATGGAGATGTCTGTTTGGTGCAGAGGCCGCCTTTCCATCTCAGTTTTTCACCAGTTCATCAGGACTTCCTGCAGATCGTGTAACACGTCTTGTCACCGGTGCATCTTTCCATCCATCCTTATGAATTATTTTACCTCCGGTTCACCCTGTCACGCCACCGCAGCCTGACCGTATTTTTAGCAGAACTAGATTGTTGCCCTGCGGTCTGCGTGTCCCCCATCTTTCCGCTGAAATCTAACGCCTGGAGATGAGCTATTTATAAATCAGGCCAGTGGCACGATCATTCACTCAGTTGCTCCCTGACATCATTATGAGGGGGAGAACAAACTCACATAAAGCTTTGTAGCCAATCTCTGTATGAGCTACAACAGAAAAGATGCATTCAGAAGTTTGTAATTCTGCATTAAAACATCTGTGAACATAACTTTGTCATGAAACCGAACAGTTTTGTCCTGTTTCATGTGTCATTGCACAATTCAAGATGACTTAAAACTTAACCACAGGGTTAAAAATATTATATATATTGGCAAACTATTACATTTAATTTCTTTTAATGGTGGAGTTTGGTTAACTTGAGGCATTCATATTCAGGGAAAGTGTCAAAAATAGTTGCCCAGAAATAAACAATATGATGATTTTCTTGCGTTAAATCGCTCATTTCTGTCATGAAGCAATGTTTGCTTGAAGTGTTGTCTCAATCAGGGATAGTGGTGACAGGTGTGCATCATTAGGTCCTTTGCCAGGTGTGTAACTCTGTTAAGTGGTGGAAGGAAAACTCAAACACTTCCTTTACCCTTTATGGGGCAAGGAACCATATATGGTAACTTCCATACATGTTTTTAGTTGTGTCTCTGTGTCTCTCAGTGAGGTTTAGAAGCATGTGGTTTTCATTCAGCCAATCAGGGTTGCAAAGTCTTTGGTTGATTAGACATTTTTCATATATATATTTTGGTTTCCCACACAAATTTAAATGTCTTTAAATCCACATTACCATGAATCCAACATATTTTAGTAAAGTGATAAGGGATAGTTTAATATTGAATGCAAAATGATAATAATAATGTATCTTTATGAATAGCACTAGGCCGAGTTTAATGTAGAACACATATAGTAGGTAGGTGGTCCCTACTTAATCTCTCCATCAGTTTGGGGGTTCTTGGCCTGAAAAACACTGAAGAACTCTGCCCTAAAATAACACTGCGAGGTTAACATTTTTACTATTTCAATTAGTGCCCTATAAAGGCTTAAAGGGTGGTAACATCAGATTTTATATGGCTAATTGGTGTACCAGCTGTTTAAATGCATTCCAGTGTAGACAGGAAACAACGCTGCTTACAAATGGACCTCATGTAGCTGTGGATACAAAATGCTTTCTCATTGAACGTAAGTGGTGAGAACAGGAACGGTTTATCAGGGTATGAATGTAGGAAGAGTGATTGTGTAAAGAAAAGATATAGCAATTGAAAATATCAACATTTAGTTACAATGTATTAACATTATTAAAAATAAATTAGACAGACATTGGGAAGCACATCATTTTAAACATAATTTAAAGGCATCAAACTCCACTTTAATACAACACGACACCGTACCCTTTTGATGCACCTGTTGAGTGATTCTAAAAAGTTGCATTAGTGAAGATTGCAGCATTGGAAATTATTAAGACGTCTAAGCTCATTTAACCAGAGTTTAAACAAAACTATAGTGACCTTTTCATTGTGTAGCTGGTCAAAGATTCAAGCAGTTATGATGCAACTCTGCTCAGTATTAACTACATCAGGGGTCTTCAGCATTTTTCCAAGGACCCCCAAACTGATGAAGAGATTAAGTAGGGACCCCCTACCTACTATATCTGTTCTCCTGTATCACTGCATGAAAGATAACGTCTTCTACCTCCATTTATCCCTTTAACTGAAATATATTGGATTCATGTTAGTGTGTTTTTAAAGACATTTAAATTTGTGGGGGGAGAAAATTAAAGAAAATATATATTAAAAATGTCTAATCAACCAAAGATTTTGGGACATTCCTGCAGTACCTCAGCAGACCCCCAGGGGTCACGACTCCCTGTTGAAGACCTATGAACTACAGTATTAGATTTGGAGCTAATAGATTTACAGTATTATCAGAGGACTATGACCGACAGCAAATGTAAAACATCCAGTTCAGATTAAATCCTTTTCCGACACATTTAAACAACCCTCTTATTTTGTGCATCTCATTTTATACATCTGCCTTCTTTCATTCTCAGTTTGAATCTGTTCACTTCCTGTTTTATTTTGGCGGCCTCGTTGCTCTTCTCCCTCTCTGACGGCTCCTTGTCGTTGGCAGGACCTGCCTCGCTCTCCGGTGGCTCCGCCCCTGGACTCCTGCTTCCTGAGACCGGCCCGCCCGGCCAACCGCAGACCCCCCTCGCGCTGGGCCGCCCGCTCCCCTTCCTCCTCCCCCAAGTGGAGCGAGGGATCGAAGAGGAGGTTCACCTTCCCGCCGCCGGGACACCGGAAGACCATCCTGGAGGGCGAGGAGCCGGCGTGAGACCTGTCCTCTACCTCCTCTCACCCTCCTCCACCTCAGCCTAAAAAGACCCAGTACCTCAGAAACCCCCCCAGAGCTAGAGACTCCCATAAGGCGGAGCGTGAACAAGGGGGTTGGGATCCACCCAGTAGCACCAGCTGACCATCAAGGAACCAGAACTTCTTTTTAGGAGAACCTGGAATGTACTGTAAAATCATCGACATATAAAATCCATTTCCATAACAGGTGCCTGTAATCTTGAGTTAATCAACGCCCCATGTGTGTTTATACATATATATATGTACAGTGCCAACTAAAAGTGGTTGCATCCTTCAGAATTTCTGCATAAAAATTAGTCAAAACATCAATAGATTCAAACACAAGTCCTGGCAGTAGAGCATGAGAACCCACTCAAACAAATGAAACAGAAATAATATGCTTTGGTCAAAAAAAAAAGACCCAATATTACATATCAGTGAGGCGCAAAACTAAATTGTCTTAAAGGCCTAATTAGACTCAGGTGGCCCCATTTCGTTTAAAATAAATCAGGGATTTGTCTCAGTCCGATCTTCACAACAACACGTTTTTGACTTGACAAATCCACAGTCAGACATATTGAGAACAAATGGTGATTTAAGACAAGTTGTTCTACAAAACAAGAGTAGGGTTTTGGGTCAGAAGTCCAAATTCTGACCGTAGTCCAACAAAAATATTGTGGAAGGACCTGAAGCAAACAGTTCACGTGAGAAAACCAACACCAACATCTCAGAAATGATTAATTCCTTGGAGCCGCTGTAGACAATTGATATATGTACAAGATGATTAATTTTCTTGAATAAAAACACACTAAAGCATAACATTTCTTTTTTAATTCGGTTCCCTTTGTCTACTTTTAGGATCTGTGTGAAAATCCGCTGATGTATTCAATCATTTTTATGCAGAAATGTAAAAAATTCAACCCCTTTTAAGTGGCACTGTATGTATTTAATACATGTATATGTGTTTTTTGTTTGTTTGTTTTCAGGTGAAACTACTTCATTTTTTTTACACACATTTCTCTGATTCGTTTTGTCGGTTCAGGCAAAGGTTTTTTCTTTTTTTTTTAATAAGAGCATCTATTACTTTTTTTTCTGCCAATGTTTAAAGCTTCACTTTTTTATACATAGTTTCCACACAAATAAACAGACAAAAAAAATAAAAATCCGCTTCATCGGGTCTGAAGCGGAGACACATGATGTCATTTCTGACTCTAACGTCCTTATTTATTTTTACGTCGTGGATGAATGTTTGCCTCTGTAGACACGTAGACGACGGGCGGCGACAAACTGAATAACCTTATGCATATTTGGAAGGCAGTTGTACAAATATCGGTCAAATATTTGCATGCCTTTTGAAAACACTAGCACTTTAGTGCATGTACATACGAGCTCTAGTCATTTGTGATCGCTCAGCTCAGACGTGGGGAGATGGGAGTGGGGAAAAAAAAATAAGAAAACTGGTCGTGAAACCTGCTGAGCTGTTGTTTTTGTTGTCACATGATTTGCATTGACGAAAATAAGTTTTTAAGTAAATTATTGTACCTACCTACCGGGCTGTCTTTGTACAGTTGTTGCCATTGGATATGAACAACTTTTTTCTGTTGATGAGAAAAAGGGATTGTGGAAAAAAAAAAAATATATGAATGTTTTAAATGAAAAGTCTACGTCGAATATAGTCTCCTGTAAATAGTAAATGGTAATAAACATGAATGTGTATTTACAAAACCTCCTGCTCCTCCTGTGTGGTTTATGTGTGAGATTATATGTTCTTTCGTTAGACCTGATCCTGGACTGAGTGTGTGGATTATACAGTGCAGGCCGCGGGATTACGGCGGGTCTGGGGTGGGGTGGGAGAAGACTGTGTCCTCCCACAAGTCAAATCCTCTTGCGTCACAGTCGTACGTGTTTCCCCCGGCTTGTCACGCAAGATAAAATACCAAGAATATCTGACTGGGCTGGATTATTTCACGGCCTGCAAATAAATTTACTATTTTTATTGACTGTAAAGCAGAATCTGGACATATAGAGAGATTATTGTTCTTGTATTCAGTGGAAATAGACAGGAATCCAAACCAGGAACTTTTTGATTTCTAATCAATTAGCCTGTAAAATGACAAAGAGAAATGTTTTCTTAAAACCCATAAAAGAGCTAAACATCCGAGACATTTGAATTATCGTAATTCGCTGATGGACAAAATTCAAAGTGTGGCTGAACACTGGGAAGTTCTGTTTTCAGGGGAAAATAAAAGCTGCCATTACGGTAATGATGACGCACCGCTGCTGTTGACTACACAAAAGACTGGGGAATGCCAGGAAGAGAGAGTTGTTCGGAGGAATTTCTTGGTAAAAATGAAGTCTTCCGGACAAACGCACAACTTCCCAGTGTTCAGCCACACTTTGAATTCTTTCATGAGCACAAACCGCCGTGTGTTACGATAATTCAAAAACCACTACTTTAAAGGACCCAGCGGTTTTAAATTGTTAAAAAAAAAAGAGCCGATTTAATTGAATTAAAGTATCTTGTTTGTCTTTTCAGATATGTTCCTCTGAGATTTCACTCAGCTCATTAAGTTTTCAGAGTGTGTGTTTGCAGACTTCCCAGCATGCTTGTTTTCTTCTCTCCAGAGAGCCTGGTTAGAAGAGGAGCATCCTGGAGGGCGTGGAGTTGTCCTAAAGCGATTCTCATGCACTTTCACTATAGCCTAAAAAACACCCAGCAGAAACCTCAGGAACCTATCAGACCTAGGGACTGATCTGAGTCGGAGCTCCCCGGTTGGAAAGAAGGTAACAATATCCCCATGGTGGTACAAATAAAGGTTTTCATCTCATTTTCTTCTACCACTTATCCTCACTAGGGTCGCGGGGATTGCTGGAGTCACCAATCAGTCTAACGAGCATGTCTTTGGAGGTGGGAGGAAACCGGACTACCCGGAGAAAACCCACGCGGACACAGGGTGAACATGCAAACTCCACCCAGAAAGGCCCGATCTGGACGCAAACTCAGACCTTCTCACTGTGCCGCCGCAGATTAAGGTTTCTCTAATTGTAGTTGTAATTCTAGAGGATGAGAAATAGAAATACAGGAGACTTGATCTTGCTCCTGGACCTACTTTTCAAAAACTTTCCAGTATAATGGAAATTATGCAACCTGTGGGGAAGATTATTGAATAGACAGGTGACAAGATAGCAAATGCAACTTGTTTGAGTTTTCTTGAGGATGTCTCACCACTCATTCAAGTGGTCTTCTTCATTCCTACATAACTAGTGGAGAGAATAGGTTTTTATTTGGAACATGGGCAACAGGATGTCGCTCAGATTAGCCTGAGCGACATCCACTTGTCCACATGGAAGTGAATCTTCAAATGCCACTGTTTTTATTATGATAATTATGACAGAATTGTGTTTTATATTGGTTCATTTATTTCTTCTTAGTTGTATTTCTATTATTTAAATTAATATTCTGTTCAAATTGCACATCACAAGATGAAAAAGGCAGCGTTTTTGGACAAACTTTGTATATTTTCCATTCTTTAAGCACCAGCACTCTTTCAAAAGTACCGGTTTGGCATCGATACCTGATAAAACTTTAATGATACCGATCCGTAGTGATCAGTCTCCTTCTCCATCTCTGCAATTTTCATATTCATTGTATTGGATCAATAAAGATGGAACACATCAACGAAAGGTTATTTAAGGTGGTTTCTAAGACTGTCCTCAGACAAATTTCAGAGAAAACCTCCAGTCATTTGTTGAAAGTGAACCGGGAAATACAGTCCTCGTCTCACAGAGGCAGAACCACAATTAACTGTCTCAAATATGGGGACAGCACAACTGGGTTTAATTATGAAAGACTTGCACATAAAGCTGTTTACCTGTAGAGCTACTTCACTACTGTACTTAAGTACTAAAATGCTGTATCTGTACTCTACTAAAATACTCCGATACATTTACGTGCCGCATCTTTACGCCTGTCCCAAAACTCCGCCCCCAAAACGTTCATTCTCCAATCATATATCCTAGCAACCGTTACTATGGAAACAGTTTCCGTCAAGCTGACCGCCGTGTCGACTTCCAACAAGCTAAATTTTGTTTGGCTGAGGGAGTTGTGTTCTTTCCAAAGCCGAAAACGCAACAGGAGCAGTGCCTTAAGTGGATGAAACAGTGTGGAAGGCCCCACTCACGGCTAAATCTCAAGAAAATAAACAAGCGTATGCGTCTGCTCCAAGGTAAGGCTAGAATGGGCTAGAATGAGCCATAGTGATAGCAAGCTAGTAACATCGAGCTAGCAAGACTGAACACGGTGCTCACACAAAACTGCGAAAGTTATGGTTACTATTGGCGTAATATTAGTGCCTAATTAACGTTAGTTAGTTAGCTAGCTAGCAAGTTCACGTTAGCTAGCTAACTTTAGCTGTTGCGTTGGGTCAGTGTTGGGAGCTCTGTCTAATATTATGTCTCACTTTACATCAAAGATGAACGTAGCGTCCCAAAAGGTAATATAAACTTATTATTATTATTATTGTTATTATTTTCATCTTTCATGTAGCATTTTGTGAATGGACAGCCTACTCCTCAGGCTAGTGACTGTACATGTACATGTACATGTACATGTACATTCCTGTCCTTGTACTGCTGCTACAGTCAAAGAAATTGTGAGTGTCCTGTAGACATAACATTTGAAATAATATCGACAATATTCAAACTTTTTACCGCTTTATTTAATAACTACATAACACAATACGTGTACTTTTACATTCAGTAGCTGAGTAGTAAATAGTAAAATAAACTACTTGCAATACTCAAGTAGAAAAGATGTTGAATACTTCCACTTAAGTGTGGTGCTTAAAGAACACTTCAACTTCTACTCAGATCACTGTTTTGATACAGTACTTGTACTTTTACTCAGGTCTGGGTCTCTAGTACTTTATACATGTCTGCTTAAAGTGCAGTTTTAATTTGATGGTATTGACATTCAACTTGGAGGAAAGGCAAAGCATAGCAACGTTCTTTAAAATCGTTTCCTATTCTGGGAGTTGAGAAGTGATTGGATAAATAAATAATGTGTTCATTTCAAATACATTCTCGAGAATTGTTTTCAGGCATTGTGATTGTGGAGATCTCCTTCTTTGTGATGCTTGTACAGGCCTTTACCACAGCTTGTTTGTGGATCTTTCTAGTTTTAGTTTTGACCTAAACAGGGGAAATTTTGATCAATCAAGTTCAGATCTTGTGACCTACTGGGAGAATATGACACTTCTTTGCCTTTAAAACCTCCTGCATAGCTCTCAGTGTACGTTTTCATCGTGGTCCATCTTTACTATGAAGCACCATCTAATCAAAACACCACTGGAGGAAAATATGTAATCTTGTAAATTAGGGAGGAGTTGACTGAGATAAATAGCAGAGAGAGATAATCAGTTCTTCTCCTGGCCCATTTTCATCTAAGTAGAACACATGGTGCAAGAATTAAATCAGTAAATTTAAAAACGCTCAGCTTTTAGTGTAAAACCCCAGGTTTTTATTGGCTCTGAGGGAGAGGAGGGTGACGGTAGGGTAAGAGGGGAGTGATAAAGAAGCAGAAGCACAGAGCTGACGGCCTCGGTATACCTTTCACAGAGTTATAACGATGAATAATTAATGCGGCCCAAATGCTCGCTGGGAGTCGCTGATGGCACTGAGTGGGTCAGCGGAGGGAAGACGCAGAGGATGCTCTGCTTTTACTTCCATCCGCCCTGAGAGAAACCCACCACCGCTGAATAATTTACACCAACCCACCTCTCCGCTGAAGTCTCCAGTCTCGCTCTCTAAACACCGGCCGCTGCTTTAATGCCGGCACCAACAAGAAGTGTGTGACCTCTGTGGAAATAAAAGTCACACCCGGATACAGTAGACAGGAGGAAAGTTGATGTGTGACATTTGCTGGAGGGAAAGTTTGAGGTGGCACTTATGCTAAATACTCACTCCAAGCTGCTGCTGCTGTTTATAGACGGACGCCTGTGGTGAATCAGTTTTTAGCTTCTAACCTTTGGGGTGTTGAAACTGCCTGTCGCAGCTGAAAATGTCCATTACTTAACATTGTATGTCCATTAGGTTTTAATCCCTTTGTTGCTGTTTTTTCTTGAGATCATTGATAAGGTTTGTAAACTAACCTGTTCTCAAACCACCTCCAGACATGGCCTGAACCATTGGACCAGTTCAGTCATTTTCCGCTGGAGAAGTTTAAAAAATGTAACTCAAACAGGAGGAGACGTTTCTTTGTTTTGAGACTATTTTGCCCAATCGAGACTCATTTAATGAGCTACAGCAGCTGATTAGTGTGTGTCAGATTGACCCAAAATGAACTAGAGAGCCATCTTGTGTGCTTGATGGAAACCTTTAGATACAGTGATGCTGAAAAGAATTTGCACACCTAAGAATTTTCTACAGTTCTGCATAAAATTGGCTCAGCTGATTTTCACACAAGCCATGAAAGTAAATAAAAAGAACCCAATCAAATAAATGAAGCTGACGAATGAAGCAAATTAGTTATTAGTACATGTATTTGTGAGGTGCAAAAGGAAAGTGAACACTTGTTTTCAGTATCTTGTGCAGCAATAACAGCAAGTAAAGGTTTCCAATCAGTCGTCTACAAGGCTCCAATGAGTTCAGATTCAGCTATGATATGTTGGTGGATTTCCTCACATGAACTGTTCGCTTCAAGTCATTTCTATTGGACTGAATTCAGGACTTTGAATTGGCCAGTCCAAAACATTAATTTTGTTTTTCTTGACCCATTCTTTTGTAGAACGACTTGTGTTCTTTGGGTCGTTGTTTTGCTGCATGACCCAGTTTCTTTCTTGGTTGAGCTCACTTCATTTCATTTATTTATTCATTCGAACAGGTTAAAACAAATAATCAATAACGGAATAAAATACGAAAAAAAAGAAGCAAAAAACAAGTTGGTAAGACAACTCTGTAACAACATAAATTGCCATTCCATGTTCAGCAACAGTACATTTAAACCAAATAATTGTACTTTGGTTTCATATGTCCACAAAACACTGTCCCGATAGTACTCTGGCTTGTCCAAGTAACTTTAAGTAGAAGTTTGGCTTCATCCAACTTTGAGGTAAAGTAAATCCAATATCAAGTCTATTCCTAATTCTATCAACTCTTTAACCTCCTGAGACCCTGCCTCCTCATATGGAGACATTCATTTTAAGGTTTTATTGCAGCTTATTCTGCTTCATTTAAACCCATTGTCCTCATTAGTGGACGCTTTAGTCTGCCATCTCGTGGTAGCAAAGGGTCAATACACTAGTGTAAAAACACACAAAAAAAAACGGTGTAAAAACATTTACCGGTAATCGGATTCAACATTCAACAGACTAGGTACAATATCTCATTAAATTTACAGTTGTCACTGCTTATTAATGTATCTAGTTTAATATGCTGTGCAAATTTAACGAATTTTATTAATAGCAGCAAGCTACAACGTTGCTAATCAGCAAGTACTTGTTTAAGGACGCTGGGACTTCATTGTTTGCAATTGTGTCTTTGCACAGCCATGTTCAGGTATTAAAATAAACTGTTTTATATTTTGTCACAGACACACACACACACACACACACACACACACACACACACACACACACACACACTTTGTTATAATAAATCCAGTGCCCACAGTTGGGGACATAGTTTTTTCCAAAAACTACTACTTCCTGTTCAAAGATAATGCTTAGTTTTAGTTTTAGGTACGATTTAGGTCTTACTAATCCCAAATAAATACCTTGGAGAAATTAAAAATGCATACCAAATAAAAGCTCTGGTCTCAGGAGGTTAAGAAAGTGAAAGCTGGATTTGACTCATGCCTAAACAACACTACAAAACAAGTTGCTCATTTAAAATGAGCCAGACCTGAATCAATCCATCACATCATGCAAAGCAGGCAACAATGATCTCATGAGACACTGGAGTTTCTCTTGTACTCACGGCACAGCCTCAAGGCATGAATGGAAACACCTTGCTTTCACCTGATCTGATTCATTTAGACACTGGTTCAGCTGTATGACTTTTTAAGTCTATTCAAGTGGTAATATTAACACTGCTGCTAGGCAACCGTTACCCTCCAGAAGGCTAATAGTTTGACAGGCTAACGACGGGGGGACTGCATGAACTGATTAGGCTGTTATATAGGCTATTTGAAGGCAGCATTAGTTCAGTTGATATTTCACAGACAACTGATAAATGATTTCATTCCTTCAGTGAGTGAGTTACATTTCATTATATTTCATTCCTCGCTGCTTATATTCAGTTGGAAGCTGACAGGTCCAACAGCTTCGTCAACAGCAAACGTTTTACACCATTCTTGTAAAACCTCTGACTTATACAATTAATCAGAGTCACTTCTTGTGTGGTGGATGTTTCCAGGAACAGATTTAACGGACATCCTGTGTTTGGATCCACTAATGTGCTGAATGTACAGAGAGGCGATTACCAGTCTCTCTTATGGAAGCTTTATGCTATTGATTTTTGGACTTTCAGTTTGGTTTTCTTTGTCTCCTGTTTTATTTTTGAAAGTTAGTTGTACTTCCTGTTTTGGTCTTTTATGTCTTTAGCGCACATGGTCCTCCCCTCATTAGTTTCACCTGTGCGTTGTTACCCACCAGCCTGTGTGTGTATATTCAGTTTACTCGTGATTTCGGTTTTCTTGTTATTGATATTTTTTTTTTTCAGTTTTTGGCATTATTCCTGCTCCCCTTTCATTAGATTGGTCTTCTGTTTGTTTCTCACTTGTGCTTTTCTGTGGCAGGGATTTAAGTTGCTCCCCTGAGTAAGTTTTTGTTTTCATCCTCATGTGCGTGTCCTGCATGTGGGTTCTTTACTTACCTTGCTTTGCCTGTGACAGGAGCATTTGTGTATTTGCATCCCGTTTTCCAGAAATGCTTTTGCGAAACTCGTTTTGTGAATCCGTTCTGTTCTTTTCTCACATTATGCTGAGTTACTGTCAAATATCCTCAGGATTAAAGATTAATTTAGTCACTATCAGTCTTTGCTACTGTAATTAGTTTAGTTTTTTAGTTTGCCTGAAATAAAAGTGAAAGGTACTGCTGTTGAAGTCAAACAGGTTTAGTGTTATTGACTGGAAAATTATATTAAAAATATTAAATATTGTCCAACTCAGAACTCAGTTATAGAAGAGATGTGTAAACATTAGTATATTGTTTTTTTTATTGTTATTATTATTTTTTTATGCTATTAATGAAATCATTCATTCACTCATTGTCCGTAGATGGTTAGAGCATATTACTGTTGATGTCACGAGCTTCTTCCAGCAGGCAATGGACAAATGATGTTTTTGTCCAATACCGTAAGGACAGGCTGCCAGTACATCACAGGATTAACACAGAGGGACACCAGGCCACTCTGGACAGGGCTCCATCCAGGACAAACACACAGAGACAAACAACCATTCACACTCACGTTCACACAACAATAAACAAAGATGGGGTTTGGGTTAAGGGAGAAAGATGGGGTTCAATGTGGGAGAGGTCGGAGGAGGAGGGGGTGATAGGCTTGTGGTTATGGCCGAGGCCAGACTGAGGTTGGGTCTCTCAAGTTCTTCTGAAAAATTTCAGAAATCGCTTCTTCAGAGATTTCTTCTTTGCCTTTCTTGGTGCCTCCTCAATCTGCTGTTCCAGATGTTGCCGTCTGTTTATTCCCCCTCCTCCACCGTCTCCTTGGTGGCCTCATTCACAGATTGTATACGGCGCTGGAGGTCGGCCTTTTCCCGGTCCCACTGTCTTTTTTGGATTTCCAGGTCCTCCTGCATCTTGGTAGCTGCAGCCGTCATAGTTGCTGTCATCTCTGCGTTCTCAGAAAGGTAGTGGAGTTTCTCCTCCTCCCACTGACGTTGTTGCTCGTCCATCTGAGTCTGCATGAGAGTCAGTGCAGCTTTAACTTTAGTGGTCTCCTCTGCTTGTTGTTGAAGACAGGCCTCGCCTTCCTTCATTTTTTCCTCTTCTGTCTTTAGAGCCTCTTCTAGCTCTTTAGCGTGCAGGGAAACATTTTCATGCATCTCTTCCTTCTTGCTGAGCTCCTGATGAAGATGAGCCATCTCTTCTTTTGCCTCCTTTTCATGGGCTCTGAGCTGTTCTTTCAGTTGCTCCAACTCTTTTCTTAGTGCAGCCTTTTCTTGCTCCAGTGAAGAGATCTTGTCTGTCCCTTCACCCAGAATTCTGTGAAACTCCAGCTCCGAGATCTGAAGTAGAGTGTCAGTCTTGATCCCAGCGGTGGTGAGTTCAGGCTTGACAGCAGGCTGTGGTTTCTCGGCTGTGTTTCCACGCAGCATTTGGAGAATTGGATGTTCCTTAGTTGCTGCAGGCTGCTGTGTGGGCTCTGTAGTAGAGTGCAATTCTTGCAGGGTAAAATTTGTGGAAGGCAGTTTGGGATTGACAGGTATTTGTGCAGCTGGTCTGGTGGAAGATGACAGTTTAGGTGTCAAGTCCATCAGTTTTGGTAATTCCAAAGGTTGCACTTTGATCCTTGTGGTGGTCTCTGCAGGGTTTGGTGCAGCAGGTACATTGAGAGCAGCGACAGGAATTTTTGGAGCTGCCCCAAGTACAATAGGAGCTGCGGCGGGCTTTTCTGGAGCTGCACATTGGAGCATGGTAGAAGGCTCTGCTTTAGGTGTTCTCTCAGCCCATTATCTTTGTGTGGATTGCTGTAATGTAGGTGTCCAATCCATCGGTTTTGGTCCTGGTCGGACTTTAGGTGTGCCATATGCCGAAGTGTCCTTGAGAAAGACACTGAACCCACATTCACACACCAGTGCAACTGGCACTGGTGTGTGATGTGTGTGTGCTTGTGTGAGCGAATGGGTGAATGTGTCTCTGACTGTAAAAGCGCTTCGAGTTCCTTTGAGTAGGTAGAAAAGAGCAAGACCAATAACTGATTACTCCTTTAAAAAGTAACTTAGATACAATACTGAGTACTTGACTTCAAAGATAACTTTATTAGTTACATTCAGCAGCAGCCACCCCCCCCCCCCCCCCACCCCCAAAAAAAAAAAGAAAAAAACATAAAATACATGTTTCTACAACAACTTACTCCAAAAGACTTTGGTCTGTTTGTTCCAAAGTCTTGATTTTTGAGTCTCTAAGTTTTTTGTTTCCCCACAAAGGCGAACCTATGACCCTTTGGCCTCCAAGCTGCACCTCTAACCACTGCTCTCTAGTGGTGGTATTTCCAGTTGAAAAAAGATTCATAATCTGTCCTTTATTACAAAAGTTAAAAAAAAAAATATTAAATGATATATAAATCATTTATTCAAATGTATGTGTGCTTTTATTCAGTTTGACTATCCACTTTGCGCAAGACAGCAAGGTTATTTAAAAGTTATATATTGATGCATATTTAATTTGTGTATAAATGTTATAAATAAGTACTGACATGTTTAATGAGAGGTTGAGAAAATCACAATTCAAATTCTCCTAATTATTATTGTTGTTATCAATACACCGTAATGGTCCACAATTATGTGAATATGCCCGTACATTGCATAAGTTTTAGTGGAATACCATGAAACAGGAAAAACACTGTGACTTACTACAGTAAAATGACACAATCACCATCAGTTTTCACTTATGAAAATGTCATGTTCAGTGCAAGTTGGCCAGTTTTATCTTGTCATACAAAAGAAAAGATGTTTACAATGAAAGTGCCCCCTTTGCTGAACTCTTAGATGTCTGGTTTAATGACCACCTTCCTTACACAGATGCACTGAACTATTACGCTTCACCTTTGTATTTATTCCATCTCTGAAATTACGCTCTTCACAACTGATCAAATGGTCATAGAAAAGGCAACGGATGTTTTTTCCAGGACAATTGGAGGCAAATATCTGCTGAGCCAGACTGATGGTTGTCTCACTGACAAGTCACTGTTTTAATAATAAAAATTCTTAAATATGTCAAGCATTTGCTGCTTTGATCATGTTAAAGTCCTGAATCCAAAAACATATGCTGATCCATCAATAAAAACAGTAGAATGCAGGTTGCAAACGAAATCTAATTTCTCTGGAAAAACTCCAACAGAACGATTAATATGAATGAGGTTCTCCCGTCTAAAAACATCGGTGCCGAGTGGTTCAGGCTGACTTTTTGAAGTCTGCTGATTTCAGCTCTGTGTGCCTGTTAAACCACTTCTGTAACTGAAGCTGCTTTTGAATATTTACTCTGACATTTCACTGTGATTGAAACAGATAAAAAGAGCCACGTTTTCCGCTCCGGCTCTGATGAATAATGCATCGACGTCTGTCTGGCCCGTGTCTGTCAGATTGTCTCGGAGCACTTTTCCCCCTGGTGTTTCCAAATCTTTGCTCATTTGAGTTAAACGGATGCGACGAGCCTCTCCTTTCCTCTTTTTGTTTTGTTTTGTTTTGTCCTGTGGAGTTTTTGTAGCTGATGAGGACCCAGCTGACAGCTTTTAAAACCCTGAGCAACGAGCACGAGGGATCAATGCACAAAAGTACAGCGTGAGAGGCCGCGAGGATATAAACTAATCTGAGGTCACTGGAAGGCTGGACAGATGTGTAGCTTATTCAGATGGATTTGAGTCAAAAAGCTGCAAGAATAATTATTTATTTTTTTAAATTGAGAAAGTGTAGACAGTGAAGGTGCATTTAACAAAAGTTGTTCATTTATTATTGTTCATTATTTCTTTACATATAAGAGTGCAAAAGTAATTTAATGGCTGATTGACAGGTGTTTCCTTCTGCATGGATTATTTTACAGTGGATGTTTAGCCTTCAAACTTGAGGGTTGCTACTAAAGCGACAGTTTATGCATCAACGTCAAGACAAGAAAACCGACTTTAAGAATAAATATGAAAATGTCAATTTCAACCTATGACAGAAGCAGAGGACATTTACTTTCTTCTACTTATTAGATTTAGTTTTGAGCTTCCAACTAGTGATGTTTGATACCGATTTCCTTTCCGATCTGACACTGAGTAAAATTCATCCAAATACTTTGTGTAAATACACTCTAATGTGTGTGGTAAACCTAAAAAAAGTAGTGTATTTCAAATCATATCTTCATAAAGAATACAAGACATCAGAGTCATTTATTTATTTATTATAAACTCAGAAGTATAATTGAGGTAGCGGCCTTATTTACTATATAGCTGAGCTAATCTATCTGCACATCACTAGTTTGTAGTTGCGTGTCTACACACGTACATGCATGCGTACATGCGTGTGCACACGCGTCACATGCGCACACCTATACGTGAGGAAGTATCATCACATCACTATTTCTAACCTTCTTCATCTTACAAACGTCTGCAGAAGATGACATTTGCTCAGTTGCCATAGAATCAGCAGTAAGCTTTAACTAACCACAGCTTTTACTATTCAAGAGGCATTACATTAGTTGTAAAAAGTAATAATAATAATTTTGTAATTTTGCAGATCATAAACCAACCATTTATATGAGGATGTTTTGATTGTGAAGCTCTTCTTAAGGGCTTTGTCATTACTTTGCACATCAAAGTGGAGAAGTTACTGGTAAATTCTCAACATTAATTTAAACAAAAATCTTCATCCAATCATCACATGTTGTTGTTTAAACACTCTTTATGGAATAATTTAATGAAATATTCAGAACACATTATGCTTCAATGAAGAGTGAGGGAATCGGTCCCGTCTCTGTTGACTTTTTAAGCGTATTAAAATATTTAGCGACCTGCTGTCCAGATAGTTAAAAGTCAGCATGTACAGTTTGAAACGGACAAAGACGCATTTTGAATCGGTTTTACTAAACGGGCTCCGTTCTCCACGTGTCCTGCTGACAGCATTAACCTTTTCTGAGGGCTCCACGCTGCTTCGTTCAGCGTGCAATCTGTCAAAAATTGGACCCTCAAATTGCACACGTCTGCAGCTGTTCTCGCAGGCCTCAAACAGACAATGAGCGACACAATGGGCCTTGGCTGTGCCATTAGCCGAGAGGTTGTCATGCCAACCGTACAAAAAAGCCCCACGCTCAGCTCGGGCGAAAGGTTTGGCCCCGAGGAGAATTCATAGAGAGCGAGAGCTTTCGGTAGGAGGCCTCTATTACATCATTATTCATTTGCTTCTCTTGGACCAGAGCGGTGGCAGCTTTCAGTGTTGGCTGAGGGAAACAGCGCGGCAGAGGCTGGGTGTCAACTCTATTTGGGTTTTTAGCGCTACAAGAAATGCTCTATTGTGCGAGCACACAGACGGCCCCTTTGTGCGCAGGAGTGTGACGGCCGTTTGAACCCTGAACTGAACCAGCGGGGCCGTCGCTCAGGTTGGCGAAGAATCAGAAACAATATCTCCAGCAACGAAAACATTCGATATGAAACCAGCCCAACATGAGATGAAGAGAAATGGGACAGAAAGCATTTATGACTTATAGCATAAAACGTTTTAGCATAACACTAGAAATTAAAAATATAGGTACATTTACAAACCTCAAATAAATGCATCATTTAGAAGCCTACAGCCTCAAGAAGAGATGATAATTGATGTAATTGACACAATTTGAAGCATTTATCAGATCAGTTATGGGTCATTCAAATATTTTCACATGCAGTAGTACTCTACCCCAACAACGTAAACAGTTTCTTGTTTGCCAACACAGTTTACAGTTTTGAATTTTCTTTTTCTTCTTCTTGTGTTTCCTGCTTTATTTTGTCTGTTCCCATCTCTGTGATTCCACCCACCTGTCCTTTACTCCGCCTCTCATTGGTTTCACCTTGTCATATGTGTTGTTACCCCTTGCCGTTCAGTTTCTTGTGCTTTTTTCTGTACTTGAGTTCTTGTCTTGGTTTTGGTCTTAATCGTCTTTTGGATTTGGACATACCCTCAGTGGAAGTTTTTATTAAAGGCATTTTATTTCCTTCTTCTGAGTTTGAGTTACAAGTACGTCAGCAATGACTGTAGCTGTCAGACAAATGTAGAAACAAAATGGTATAAATTGGTAGTACCTGGGGAAATATACAAGATGGGTACCACATGTACTGTCTTTGTTTAGTGTGCTGTTGCTCTCCTTCAGGTTTCTTGAAAGCTTTCTGAATATACACTATACCATTATCAGCATACACTGTGCCATAGGTCTTCCATCGGGGGTTCGCAGAGGTACTCTTTAAATACACATTAACATCATAAAGGGATCAATGGAGGCAGTTATCTTTTAGTCAGCACTTCATTCATTCATCTGACATTTATTTTCATCATCTGTCAATTATACACGCACATAGCAGTTAGGTATGTTACGGCAGGTGCATGGCCACCCTACTGTTGCACATGTTTGAAATAAACATTGAATATTTGAACCTGTGTATTACTTGATGAGCTTAATATTGAATGTGAAATGATAATAATAATGTAAACCTATAAATAGCACTAGGCCGAGTTTAATGTAGAACACATATAGTAGGTAGGGGGTCCCTACTTAATCTCTCCATCAGTTTGGGGTCCTTGGCCTAAAAAACGTTGAAGACTATATACATTATACCATCATAGATATACACTACATTATCATCAACATATATGATGATCCCCAAACTGTGCCACAAGGGATTTAAATTGTATTAGTATTAATATGAACATATACTACTAAACTATCAAGAAATACTATACTGTTTCAATTACAAAACAAAACAAAACAAAATCGTCCAATGGGCTTTGAGTTCAGTTGGACCATCTGTCTGTCTTTTGAAGGGGCAAAAAAAAAAAAAGGACTGCATTCATTTGGTGCCTCCTTGATTCCTCTTTTGTTTGGGTAATTTGCTTTGGATGTCCCCAGTCTCCTTCATGGCACAGGCACA
This sequence comes from Mugil cephalus, assembly GCF_022458985.1. Taxonomy (NCBI): domain Eukaryota; kingdom Metazoa; phylum Chordata; class Actinopteri; order Mugiliformes; family Mugilidae; genus Mugil; species Mugil cephalus. The sequence goes on from NC_061776.1 coordinate 9,393,409, forward strand.
AAAACACAAACAACACACAGCTCACATTTTTGTGTCTCTTAGCAGACTTCTTTTGTGTGTGTGTGTGTGTGTGTGTGTGTGTGTGTGTGTGTGTGTGTGTGTGTGTGTGTGTGTGTGTGTGTGTGTGTGACACGGTCTCAAATGCAAAACAATGAAACGTTCCTTTTAAGACTAAAACAAAGAAGCAGAAGAAATTAAATGAGCACAATGTTGGGTTAACAATACCAGGAGGAATTCTGTCCAGTATGTGTGTACTCGGTAATACAAGACACATTTGTTGCTCATTTAAGGTTAGTATTGTGTCGATGCTTTATTATGTTAAACTGGGTCAATTACTAATATCAGTCCATTTTCCGTGTACCATTGGTGTGTGTCTGTGTGCAAAATCACCCCAGTTTTAGTGACGGGATCAGCCTAATGCTAGGTTAACTTTTCAGTCTGATGGATCTAAAACAACCCGAGGCCAGAGGCTGTGATGTGCACATAGCTTCATACAAGTAAGAATACATTTAACACGACAGGTCAGTTCAGCTGAGTTCAGCTGACTTTGTCTGAGGGTCCAGGCAGAAATATAAAACAACTCATTAGTAACCCAGCGTTGTGTCGCTACTAAATTATAAAGTCATGGACTAGATTTTTGAGCCAGTGGGGATTTTATGTGCTCAGAATGAAGGTGTGATTTATTTTATTCAGGGCGATAAATTGACCAGTGGCAAACAAGTCAGAAACAATATAATACAATAATAACTAAGTTAAGTTTTTCCAACATTTACTGAAGATTGATTGCTATTTTTATTTCTCAATATTTTTTTATCTGGCTACTTATTGCTCATTTGGCAACTGAGTTACTGTGATTCAGCCCTGATTTAGACGTTAAGTCTACTATATGTGTTCTATATTAAACTAGTGCTATTTACAAATATGCATTATTATTATCATTTTGCATTCAATATTAAGCTATGCCTTATAACTTTACTAAAATATGTTGGATTCATGTTAATATGTATTTAAAGAAATTTAAATTATAAATATATATAAAAAAAAATCTAATCAACCACAGATTTTCTGCTTAAAGCATTAAACTGATAAGTAATCAAGATAAACTACATATGCTCGCAATTTGTCCATTTCTCTATCAGCTAAAAACGTATATATATATCTGTATAGATAGATATAAATGAAGATATATATATATAAGTCTAATAGAAGAATGACTGTGTAAAAAGCAATGGAGAGCCTGCATCTGGTTACAAAACATCTGCAGACTTGCTGCAGCTGGGACCAGAGGAGGAAGGAAAAGGAAGGTGGGATTTGAAGATGTGGGGAGGGTGGTGGTGGAAGTTGTCATGGTAACCCCTCTTCTTGCTGCTGGGGAGAAGGGGGTGATGATGTAACGCTGGCGATCGCCGGGCCTCGTTCCTCGTCCTCTCCACCTACACGTCGACGCGTTTCTCGTGTCACGGGCTGGCGAGGAGGGGACGGAGAAGAGGTAAACAAACAACAAAAAAAAAAGAAGAAGAAGAAGAAGAAGTGTCCCTCTGAGCGACTTTCAAAGCAGCCTGCTGCAATCTGATCCCCCTAAAACTACAGATTTTTCCTTCTTTTTCAAGACAACTGATGCTCGTAATTTCAAAAGATGGCACTGCCCTTACGATAAAACAGCCTTTTTTCATTTTTTTTTGTGGTCTCCCGTAATCGTTGCCCCCCTGCTGCACAGATCATATCATCAAAGCCGCAAATGTGTGTGTGTGCGGTGTGCGCCCTGCATCATTCACAACAAAAGGTAGAGAGCCTCAGCAGCAGCAGCATTTAAAATAAATAAATGAATGAATGAAAAGGCTTTTACAGCCAAACGTCAGGCAGCAGCTGCAGAGGGCGATTCCTACCACATGAGGGCATTAATCCACCGCCGTGCTTAGAGGTTAAAAGAACAAAAGCAACCGTTAGGATTCAACACAATTTATTCTCAGGTCATGAAAACATATAACCGATTTAAAATATACATCATACATATCACATCATCATCATCTATATTCATCAAGAAACACTCACTTCTTCCTCCATGCATGTGTGTGACGTTTTTTGGCCCAAACGCAAACCACCAGCAGCCTCATATCAGAACATGTACACAAATATTATCGCTACCTTCTATTTTAGTTCCCTTCACACACGATAAAAACCGTAACCTAGACGCCTCAGCTGCATTATGTTTTTCTGATCCCAGCCCTGTCAAAGAATGCCCAACAATCAGTCAGATGCTGATCCAGAATTAACAGTTGTGTGATTGTCTGCATATGTGTTGCATATATTAGAAAAGAGATGTAGAGACGAAGGAGGTTTTGTTCAGGGCGCGGCTTCGCATCTGTGGCTGAACAGCACCTCCACCACCTTGGGGTCGGCCAGCGTGGAGAGGTCGCCCATGTCCTTCTCGTTACGGGCGATCTGCCGCAGGATTCGCCTCATGATCTTACCTGAAAGAGGAGGGAGAGAGACGGTCGTTGCAGACGAGGGGGAGGAGGAGGACGCTGAGTTAAAAAGGAGTCGTTGAGTAAATCACCTGAGCGGGTTTTAGGGAGCGCCGGGGCGTTTTGAATGAAGTCCGGTGTGGCGATTGGTCCGATTCTTTCTCTCACTGAGAAGAGAAAACAGGAATCAATCCCAGACTAAAATGTGGCCTCAATGTGGAAGATGTTTTTTAACTGTGTACACATTGCACCGATCAGGCATAACATTTTGACCACCTTCCTAATAATGTGCAGGTCTCCATTGTGACTCAAAAACAGTTGTGACTCATCAGAGAATGGACATGCATCTGGAGAATCAACAGCCTCTCCTTCACGTGCCGGTTCCATCTCACTTCAAGATAGAAACCGGCTGATTGGTGTTAATGAAGATCTGCTCCAAAATCATTGGACACCCTGTAAGATCCCTCTCCACAGTCAAGAGTCAGGAATCCAGCAGGATGCTTTTAGTAGTGGAGGGGTCTCTGTGGATCATCCTACAGATACTTGATCAGTTTGGGATCTAGTGAATTTGGAGGCCAGGTCAACACCTTGTTCTGTTCTTCATGTTTTCTAAGTTGTTTTTTATGTGTCTGTGTCAGGCTGCATCCTGCTGGGGATGGCTGCTTCCATCAGGGAGTGTCATTACTATGGGTGTGGGTTCCTGGTCTGGTCTAGGTGAGTGGTACATGTCTAAGTAACATCCACATGCAACTTGCACAAATTCATGCTGCTTTGTTGCCATTTTTATTAAGATTTCAACTTTATTTACCTCTTTTTTATCTTCATTCTTAACTATACTATTTATTTACTTAGTATCTATGTAGTTACTATGGGACATAGTCTGGGACCTGAGTACATAATATTATTCAATCTCATGCTTCTGTACGGTTGCAAATGACAAATAAAAATTCTTGAATCCTTGAATGCCAGGTCCAAAAGTTACAAAAATATTGTATCGTCACAAGATGGTCGATGTTTTTAACTTCTCCTGTCAGTGGTCATAATGTTATGACTGATCGGTGTACACACTGTCCACATATGGACGGGCTATAGATACTATGATATAAGACAGGGCATATAATAATAATGCTGTACTAGATAATAATAGATATAATGGATAATAGATTGTGGTCATCATTTCATACAAAATACAACTGAGACTAGCATTAAATTAACTGAAACTAAAAATCCACTCAGAACAAATCGTTTCCTGTAACCCCGATTCAAAGAGCCTCACCCAGTCTCTTGAGCTCGTCCACCAGCGTGCGGTTGAACTCCCTGCTGTGTTTTAGCGTGACAAAGCAGTAGAGACACTCTCCCTTCACCTTGTGAGGACGACTCACCACTGCAGCCTCGGCCACAGCCTGGTGCACCGTCAGAGCCGCCTCCACCTCCGCTGTGCTCATCAGGTGTCCTGGAGGAGAAAGAAAAAAAAAAACGATGAGAACGCCCTTTACGGAGAAGTGTTTACATTTTGAAGTTGCATAACAGACTAAAAATATCTATTGTTGCTTTATGTTTTTTTTTAAAAAAAGGTTTCCAGTGACATCACAGCGCGGTACCTGACACATTCAGCATGTCGTCTATTCTCCCTGTGATCCAGTAATAGCCGTCTTTATCCCGCCTGCAGCCTGCAAGAAAAGAAAGCAAGTTGCATAACCCCCCCCCCTCAATTTTTTTTTCACCCACTTGAGAGGGACTCTGGTATTTGAGCAAGAAAATCGAGGTGTACACTTATGGTACTGAAATGTTTTGTGTGCCTCACCGTCACCAGTCACATAAAAGCCTGGAAACTTCTTGAAGTAGGTGTTCTCGAAACGCTCGTGGTTTTGGAACACGGTGCGCATTATTCCTGGCCAGGGCCGCCTGAACACCTGCACCAAACCCAAAGAATACACACAAAAAAAAATAGAAGCGTTACCCCCAGTTCAGTGAAATTAAACAGAATTTTACACTACTGGCCAAAAGTTTGGAATAAGATCAAATTTGTACATAAAAGATCATAGTTTCACTGGTAAACTTAGCATCAAAATAAACATTAATATTATATAAAGAGTAACTTATCAGAAGATATTTGTATAATTCTATAATTAGCAGGTATTTGAGTTTTTCTTGCTTCTTCAAAGTAATCTCCTCTGGCTTTAACAGCAGCACATTTATTCAGCAATGGTCCGATAACATTAACATACGACTAAAAAACGGTTCATATCAATAAAAGCAAAGTCTGATCATGCAGTAAATACATCCCAAAATATATATTACTATAACTGCTTGTTAAGAAAGGCATTGTGAACAGAAACTTGAAGTTGCTTCCAAACTTTTGGCCTGTAGTATATATAGATCTCGAAAAATAATTACAAGCAAGCCAAGGGGGATAAAAGAATTTAAAATAATAATAAAAACAAAACAAAAGAGGTCAAACTAGTTGGTTGAACTGAAGGGAAACTCACCAGATAACCCTCGGCCTCTCCTTCCAGTTCCTCTCCGTGCTCGTTGAGGATCGTCGGCTCCACTCCAAAGAAAGGAAAGGTCTGAAATTGGAGGATTTTTTTTTATTTCAGTGATTCATAACCTGGATCACAGTAAAGAATATCTCAAATGTCCTTAAAACAAAACCCACAAAGTAAAGAAGCTACTGTATATCCTAAACATACAATCAGCTGAGAGGCAGGGGTTTTTCAGGCATGGAGAGATTAAGTAGTTACCCCCTACCTATTATATGTGTTCTATATTAAACTCAGCCTAATGCTATTTATAAATATACATTATTATTATCATATTGCATATTAAATATTAAGCTATTCAAATAATACACAGACTTAAATATTATTTTTTATTTCAAACATATGCAACACTATGGCAGCAGTAACGTCTTCTGCCTCCATTTATCCCTTTACTAAAAAATGTTTTATTCATGTTAATGTGTATTTAAAGATATTTAGATTTATGGGGGAAAAGTAAAAAAAAAAAAAAAACCCTGCAGTACCTCCATGGACCCCCTAGGGGTCACGGACCCCCTGTTGAAGACCTATGAGCTGAGACGACTGAATTTCCCACTGTGAACTTGCACCAGTGTCGTTATATTTAAGTATTTATGAGCTCTGGAGCTCTGGAGACTTCAATGGGATTTCTGGGGATCGTTTATAAGCCTCATGGCACCAAGACTGATCACAGTTACTAAATGAAGTGATATAATATCTGGAGTTAAGAAGATTCAAGATTGAAAAAAAAGCTAAATCTGTTAATGTTTTACAGATAACTTCTACGAAATTATGGCCCAAAGTTACATTAATTCTTCTTTGGGAGTCTTTTCCTGCAACCCCATGAATTTAAATATGAATATGAAGGAGATGTCTCTTACAGCGGAGCCTGGTTTCAGCGGCGTGGCTGCAGGTAGAGGAGTCAAGACATGACCTCCCTGCAAAGAAACAGAAAAAACTTCATCTTGAGATAAAGAATAAACATCACCCATCGTCTCAAACTTGATAACGTGTGTGTTTATTACCGTCTCTGTCTGCCAGAAAGTGTCGACCACGGGACACCTGCCCTGACCGACCACCCCGTGGTACCACTGCCACGCCTCCGGATTGATCGGCTCGCCCACAGTTCCCAGAATCCTCAGGCTGGAGAGGTCGTACCTGACGAATGTAAGAAATTATTATCCCTCAGATAACTCGTACTGGGTCTTCATGCTGTTACTGAGGTCCTGGGTATCAAGGTTTCACCTCAGCATAGCACAAAGACTGGAAACAGGAGGAAACAGCTAGGAATGACTCATGAGAGAATGGACATGGGCCTTCTGAGGGGGTCTGGTTACAGGATGTTGTTAGTGGGGGGTCTTTGGGTAATAAAGGGGTGAATTTGGAGACATTTTTCATGTTTTTTGAGTTGTTCTTGAACCATTTTTATGTGTGTCTGTGTCAGGCTGCTGGGGATGTCTGCTGCCATCAATAAGTGTCATTGCTATGGGGTGGGGGTGCCTGGTCTGGTCTAGTTGGGCGCTACATGTCTAAGCAACATTCACATGAATGAATGCCAGGTCCAAAAGTTTCCCAGCAGAACATTAAATTGTCACAAGGTGTTATTAACGTCTCCTGTCAGCGGTCATAATGTTGTGGCTGATCAGTGTAGGTGGGGTATGTAAATATTGCATAAGAAGAAACTCGTGTCCACCTCGTCAAAACGTTTCTCATGCATCCACTTACTTCTGCAGCGGTTCCCGTCCGTACTTCATCAGCAGGCGGATGGCCGTGGGAGCTGTGTAGAACTTGGTCACTTTATACTTTTCAATTATCTCCCAGAAGCGACCGACGTGAGGGTGGACTGGGATTCCTTCAAACTGGAAAAAGGAAAAAAAAGTATAACACATGGAAGTTTCTGCTCCAGCTACAGGCACTGATGATTAAATTCACCCTCCCTTTAACCGATGTCGACTCGACTCACCAGAACACTTGTGGCACCGTTGGCGAGGGGGCCGTAGGTGATGTAGGAGTGGCCGGTGATCCAGCCGATGTCGGCTGTGCACCAGTAGACGTCGTCGTGGTGATGGTCGAAAACGTACTTGAAGGTCAGCGACGTGTAGAGCAGATATCCAGCAATGGTGTGGAGGACGCCCTGTGCAGGACACAAAGGGCAGGAAGTTGAAGGGATGGAGGAGATTACGGGTTACTGGACGTCCCTCCGAGAACGAAAAGACGAGAAGAAAACTGGTCTGGGAGGCTGCCAAGAGGCCTACAGCAACATTAAAGGAAGTGCAGGAATTTCTGGAAAGTACTGGCTGAGTAGTACATGTGACAACAATCTCCTTCAGATTCGTCAGATGTCTGGGCCGCGGGGTAGGATGGCAACACGGACTTCTTTTCCTGACCACATTTGGCAAAAAAAAAAACTCATTTGAAGTTCTCTCACAAACATGTGGGGAGATGTGGTATGATCTCAAGAAACCAAGGTTGAACTTTTTGGGCATAAAGGTTTGCAGAAAAAATACCCAAAAAATACACGAAGCATGGAGGTGGCAGCATCATGCTTTGGAGATGTTTTTCTTGCGTTGGTCCTGATTCGTTATTTTTGGTGGAGCAGATTATGAGATTATGAACAATTCTATATACCAGTGAGTTTTGATACAAAATCTTTGTACTTCTGCTAGGAAAAAACTGGAAATGTAGAGGAACTTTATCATTCCACACGACAACGACCCAAAGTTTTTTTTAATGGCTCAGTCAGAGCCTTGACCTGGCTCTGATTGAAAATCTGTTGGGGGCGATCTGAAGAGGGCTGTGCACAGACGATGCCCTCGTAATCTGAGAGATTTGGAGTGTTTTTTTTGCAAAGGAGGATGGGCAGATATTGAAAAGATGTACGTTAGTGATGTGTGGATCGATATAGAAATATCGATACTTCCGATACCAGGTCTTTATGCTCTAAAATCGATTCTCAAATCAAAATATCGATGCTTTTGGTACTTCCGTCATTTGAAACACGATTTGAAACAGCATTTTCACATATTTTGTATGATTTTGTCCTCTGTTTGGTTTTCTTTTGTTGTGTTAGCTCTGTTCTGTAGTGAATGAGGCCAAAACCTCAATATACTTAAGAGTTTACAATAAATAAATAAATTGATGTCTTGTATTCTTTATGAAGCTATGATTTGAAATACACTACTTTGTTCTAGGTTTACCACACACATTTATGGTGTATTTACACAAAGTATCATTATCAGTATCGCCGATATCAGCCTCAGTTTCACTCAGTAAGATATCGGAAAGAAAACCGGTGGTATCAAACAACATTAGGTGCGTCAACAATTTTAGTTTTACTCCTAAATGTGGAATAAAACAGACTTCTTGTATCCACCGTATGTCGAGGGGACACTAGGGAATCGACTTCATTTTGGAGACACAATGTAAGCAATTCAATTTTATACTGAGCATCCTCTTAAATAATGGAAACATGTCTGAGAGAAACAAGACATAGAAAGGATTTCATATTGTTAGATGTTGTGTTCTGCACGAAAACACAAAATTAAATAAAATAATATAAATGCTGTTACGGCGCTTGCAGAGGACTGATAACTTTCTAGCATTCATGCCTCTTAACACTGGAAATAAAACCATTAACTCTCAATATTTCCCTACAGGTAGCAAGGCTGGCACGGTTAACATCATTACAGGATTTTAATTCTTTTTTTTATGAACTACTATACTATCTACTATAAGAAGAAAACATAAGAAAACATAAAAATCCCTGCGTGTCACCTTGGGTTTGCCAGTGGAGCCGCTGGTGTAGAGGATGAACAGCGGGTCCTCAGCGTCCAGCCACTCAGGTTCACACTCTTCAGGTGAGTCTCTCATCACCTCATCCCACCAGATGTCACACTCCGAGTCCCAGGGGGTCTGAAAGAAGCAGGAGCACATCCAACACATCAGCCCTCTCATTACAGCTGCTCACAAAAGTGTGCCAAAAAAATAAAAAAAACTGGCAGCAACACAAGAGGCCAAGTTTTAGAGTATTTGTGCCTTTTTATTTCTGGTGCATTTACTTCTACTATATGACAATGCACTTTCAGTCAGTCCTGTCCTTTCTTAAATTCACATAAAACATGCAGCTTTTTGTGTAGTTAAGGTGAAGCATTGTATAACATTTCATTGTTGGAATTTGATTCAAATGTAAATATTTGATTCTACTTTACACTGTTATATTTAGTTTAGACGTTTAAAATCTCCCAACCGTCTTATTCTTAAAAACATGTGTACCTGTAGTTTATTGCATGTAGCTCCGCTTTTCGTCCTCAGTGCGTGGTGCTTGATGACGAGGCATTTGGTGACACTAGACGACGCACTGTGAGGAAACAAAAATAACATTATTATTATTATTATTATTATTATATTTACAGTTTAGTTTTATGAGCATTATTTCTCATTTTTTCTGCATTTTAATCAACTGCGATTCCCAATCTTAGTTATGTCAGTAAAAGTAGATGATAGAGTGAAATATGGAGAAAATACAAGAGCTGTGAATTTCTGTAAAAAGTTCAGTGTTTAGTATTTAAGTATTTATAGTATTTAAAGGTAAAACATACATGGCCACATCTTTACCCCTCGTACTCATAACCCTTCAGAGCGTGCCGTGCTTCTTACATCCCTCCTAGGCTCGTGTTGCCATGGGAGACGAGCAGCTTGGGCATCCCTGATGAATCTAAGTGCTCCACGTTGCCCGGCAACCTCGTAACGTGAAATCCCGGCAGCGTGGGGTTTTTTTTGTTTTGTTTTTTTTTTCGCCATCTCTGATAACAGCTGATTACACTGCATGCAATCTCGTGTTCCAGTGAGTCCTGTTACCAGCAGTGCTGGGCTGTCAGGGCCAGCAAAACCTTCTCTGCTGGCCTAACCTTTATCCCTTTTCAATATTTTCCCATTAATATTATTAAATTATTCCTAATAGGCTGTGTTTTTCATGTTATGGCTGGTCTGTCTCTCAGCTGTGGTGCTTCTGGCAGTGTAACTTTTGCATCATCCGATCACATTTCAGCCGTCATGCGTTGCAGGAGTCAAAGGAATCTGTCTGGGCCTTCACAATTAAAGCTGCAGGCGGCTGAAGCTTGAAATACGTCTTATTGACATTCACGTCACTATATGAGATACCAGAGATACGTTGCAGTGGCCAGTTTCATTGCAAATCCGTATGATGTTGATAGTTTCCATAACAGTGGCATCGTGACAATCGTATTAAGACATGTTTTGAATGAGGTTGGAGGTGGAAAATGCACGCTGATTACCATTATGCGGCTAGAGTAAATAAAAAGAGAGGCTGCTGGGAAGAGTTGGGTGATGGTGGTTGGGGTGGGACTCACTTTTCCCTGCACTTCTCCAGAGCCTCGTCTGCAATCTGCTTCAGGTTGATCAGCTTCTCTCCTCTGTAAACACCATCTGCATATAGATAGATTTCATCATTTTGCATTCAATATAAAGCTATTCAAATAATACATGTTCAAATTTCCAACATGCATACATACATTTAACTTTAAACATAGCTAAATGTAGTAGGTACAGTGAATCATCATAGTTGAGTAATGGGTGCTAGCTGCACTGTTAGCTTCCATATTGCAGCATGAGTTTGAATTTCACCTGGGAACTGAATATTCTCGCCAATTGTGGGGAACCTGACAGAGCCAGTAATATGTGGCCTCGTGATTGGCTCAGCAGCGATAGGGGTGGGGCCTACTGTGTACAGGAGGCTTAGATTGACAGGTCTAGTGTGGTGCTCTGTGTGACAAAAGTGTGCAGCTGAAGCAGCTCCTGTATTGCTGAATGATTGAAGTGCTGTCTGACAAATAACCTCGATTTATCCCTTCACTAAAATATGTTGGATTCACATCAGTGTGAGTTTAAACATGTTTAAATTTTGGGGGTAAAATTAGAAAAATATATAAAAAAAGTCTAATCAACCAAAGATTTTCCGACTCCCTCCTGCAGTACCTGTGCAGACCCCATAGGGGTCGCAGACCCCCTGTTGAAGACCTATGGTCTAACGCTTCAGTGCTGGACGTACCTGCCGTCACCAGTACGCAGCTCTGTGCATCCATGATCCTCTCACACAGAGACTCGGAGGAGAAACCTGCGAACTGAACACGAAAAGAGAACCACATGTATAAATACGTATTTTATGTATTAACACAGACCAAATTATGTCACATAACAGTTGGTGAATACATTTTTAACCACTAGAAGGCAAATCTGACGTATTAACTTGTTAACGGCTAGCTATTTAGCTGTTTCTGGTCACCTGATGGTTTTATGACCAGTATTCACCCTGGAAGTATTTGTGTTTTTGGTCTCCATCAGCTAATCGTGAAAATATGTTATGTAAAAATGTTCTCCATGTAGTTTAAGTTTAGTTTAATATTGGGATATTTCACAAACCAAATGTTATCTGAGTGAAGTTGAACCCTAAAAATATTTCTAGGACAGAGCTAGCTCAAAATAAAATACCGCCAATGCTCCATCTGGGTTGACGAAAAGCTCTGAGCTCACCATAAGCTTGGTAGATTAGTTTCTAGGAACAGAAGTCCTGAAAATTATTTTTTGCAGTTTGGACTTTATGTTTGTGTCATATCTTAGACCGATCAACTGTGTCAGTCGTTCCCAGAGGAAGACCCCACAAATATGACATAAGTTCACTTTATATTTTCCACATCATCATTACAACAAACAATATTTTTGCTTTTAGCCTAACTCTTATATGTTGCTTCAAGCAAAACAAAAATCTACAATGTGCTACTTTTAAAACTGAAAGTACATTTTAGTCGAGCTGAAGGTAAAAATAAGAACGCATCTTTTTTTTTTTTTTTTCTGGGACACAAAGTAACAGTGTAGTGTGTGTAGTTATGTTTAAGAAGCAACAGACACAGTGATGGTGCATGCTGTTCCCTCTAGTTGCCATTTATAGATGAGTAACCTCGTTTAATCTCACATAATGAGTCAGACTTCTATTAATTGCTCTTTTATATGATCGGCGTGTGCGTCCCCTGCCAGCCGCTTCTTGTCCGGCCAAGGTTAATAGTTCGCGGAGCATAAAGTTTCACTGTTGATGGCAGCTTTCTCAGTCAGGTCACTGAGGACTCAGCAAAATGTCACTGACTCTGGACTCAGCATGACAGGCGCTGGCTGTCCCCGGTTGGCTCCATGTATGATTGGATTTTATGCCAAACAGTCACATGAGAATCCAGCAGACTGGCAGCGTCCCAGAGATCATCGTGTTTCTAAGTCTTGATGATGTCTAATATAGTAAAAACTCAAGAGTTGGACGACAGACAACCATGACCAGGCACAGGCAAGGTCGCTTACACTCAAGTCTGCCAAAAACAGGCCTTTGTAAGTCATAAAAAGATCCCCTCTTGGAGCCGGTGCCTGGAGATATTTCTAACAGGGACACTAACCTTTGCGTGGAAGAGCAAGGTTAAATATCTAAAATAGGGTTGGCTTGCTTGCAAAATTACACCGACTCTGATTCCCACCCAAGCTGGAAGCTGCCAGTAAATGTCTGACCCACATATTCGGTGCAGGTGCTGTCAGCGTGCACACAGAATACAGCTGATAAGTGTTGGATCTGGAGCTGGGTCAGTCTGCACCGACGGAGGAAAGAGTTTCAGCTGAAGGTTTTTTTATATGTTGCTGTGGAAATGAGGTCAGAGCAGCAAACGCTGACAACGTATATGTGTGCAAAATTGGAAACTGGAGGTAAAAGAAGACCAGCATTTTCTAGTATTAGTATAAAACAATGTGACTGATTCCTGCAAATAATGACTCTATGTCAGTGGAAGAAAGTTTTTGAACTGTAGTAACTCTCACATCCAACTTGGACTTGATCTAAAATGGTACATTTTAAATCCCGCAAAGCTGGTGAATGAAGTGCTTCATCAAAGTGCTCACCACAACTGAGTGGATGGCTCCTATCCTGGCACAGGCCAGCATGGTGTAGACGAGCTCCGGGATCATGGGCAGGTAGATGGACACCCGGTCTCCCTTCTTCACACCTTGATAAAAAGACACAGGCGTTTATGATCTTCTAATTTTGAAGGGTGAAATTCCAAGACCATATACACCCCGGGTCATGTCTCCACTCAGGTCCAACAATGGTAGTGATGTCGGACTCGGGCCAGGTGATGTACTGCATGATCGCATAGTGTATGGATCTATATCTGTTGAGCTATGACATGCGTCATAATCGTCACGGAAAACATCAGCCAAGCTCATGTCCTTGGCCGTAGATGACAGTTTTGCATATGTTACTGATTACTGGCTAGTGGATTAATAGAGGGACGTACACCGATCAGACATAACATTATGACCACCTTCCTAATATTGTATAGGTTTTCTTTGTGCCTCCATAAAAGCTGTGTCTCATCAGAGAATAGAGAAGGTCCATCTGAGGGTGTCCTGTGTGTGGCAACGGGATGTTGTTGGTGGGGGGTCTTTAGGTCCTATGGGTTGAGGGGAAGTTCCTCTGTGGATCATCCCACAAGAAGGTTAATCAGTTTGGAATCTTGTGCTGTCCTCCATGTTTTTTCTTGTTTTCTACAGAAATCCTACTAGGGATCCTACTAGGGCTGCTCAATGAGTGCCATTGCTGTGGGGTGGGGGTGTCTGGTCTGGTCTGGTCTGGTCTAGGTGGGTGCTACATCTCTAAGCAACATCCACATGAATGCCACATTTGTAGGGTTATTGATTTAAATTCCCCTACATCCATGGCTAAACTTCCCCTAAACTGACTGACCACTGCTCACTGCTCTTTCTGTGTACAAATCAATGGGTTAAAAGCATGTTTCCCCAACATAGGATCAAATGAGAGGTTTGTTAATTAACATCATTTGGATGTTTAATTGTCTGTAGATGGGAATGACCTCAGGTTCTCACCCATTTGCTTGAGCACATTGGCGCAGCGGCAGACCTGGCTCAGCAGCTGGCGGTACGTGATGGTCATGTGATGGTCAGGTGAGTTTCCTTCCCTGAGAAGATGATGCACAAGACAAGAAACACTATCAAATCTGTAACTGCATTTCAAAAACCCGTAGATTCTGTATCAGGTCAATATGTGTCAATAAGAAGCTGCGCCACACCGGTCATTTTATTCCAGAGTCATCGAGCCTTCTTTGAGTTCTGCGAGTTCACAGGGGAGATAACCTGTTCCTGGTGCTAGTGGGTCTATATTAGGTTTGGATGCTTGTCAGGACATTTTTTGGAAGACTACATGGCAGTGTGAGACACAGGCCAGCAGATAGTGTGGTAAGAAGCCTGCGGTATGGGAGAGAAGCCAAAGCACTGCAACAACCTGGCACCAACCTTATCACCGGGCTGGGAATGGTGAAATAATGGACTGCAATGATGAAACTCTGCAATCATACATGTAACAGCTATTGATTTAACACTAAGTGCTAAAAACCCTCTGCTCAGTGCCAGGAGTCTTTAATCTCCTACTTCTCTGAGTCTTCTGGGAAATGTTTATCAGGGCAAACGAAAATCATGCATGGAGTTCCCCAGGGCTCAATACTCGCACCTTTTTAGTTCAACTTTTAATACATTATTCTGTTAATTTAAATTACAAAATAATATTTCCTATGGTTATTTTTAAAAGGTGTGTTAAGCAAAAATGTGTCAAAAACCTTACATTTCAATAAGAATTTAAGTAGAATTTAAAATAGAATTTGAAGTAGAATTTAAAATAGAATTTTTTTTTAATCTGAAAACTAAAACCCAGACGTTTAAACATATATACAACAACATGACAGATGAAACGTGATTTAGAGACAAACAATGTTTAAAAACCTACTCCACGCCTTATGACTACTGTAATAAGATTTTCTCAAGTGTTTCTAAAAAAAAGCTCTTTGACAGCTGTCGCTTATTCAAAACTGTCCTACTTAAGTCTTAAAGACATAAGCTGAGAACTTTACTCCAGTTCTCAGTCTTTGCACTGTTTAAATTTATTTCTTTTTGTCATTTATAAACTACTTCATGGTTTAGTGTGACTTCTTTGTAGATCCAAACATGTTGAAGCTTCTTTTAGCTGCAGATACTTTAATTACAAAATATCTGTATTGACAGCACACTAGTTCAATGTAGAAAATATAATGCATGATTACCACTACTTTGTAATGTTTTCATAGATATATAAAAAAAAAAAAAAATTTTTTTTTCTGTCCTACAGCTTTGACCTCATTGTCTTATTGGGTTTATTGTCTGCACACTGTGATATCACATTGCCTATGAAACCTATAGTCAGATAATGTAAACTCGTAAAAAAAAAAGATGTCAGCTCTCTTTCATTAATTTAACAGGACATTTTAAAACAGCTGATTTCAGTTTGTCATGAATACTTTGACACACAATGGTTCTTCTTTCATCGTATGCACAGAATCCACAGATGAAACTGAACCAATTTGCACATTGAACGCTTAAGAAAAATTAGTTGAAACCTGAAAAAATCATGTTTATTAAACCCCTACTATGGAACTCTTTCTCTCTACTTTTACTTTGACAGCTTTTATTTGTCGGTTTGAATTGTTAATTGAGTGCAGCTTTGCAGACAGCACTGCTAAAGTGTTTTTATAACATCTTTGTATTAGTGGCAGTAACAAGTGATTAGAAAATATATTTCACTGTCTATATATTTGCAGTGTTGTACCACTGAAGACTGTTTTGCAAATTATGTTTAGAAAAGGCATGAATCCTTCAGGTGTTTAACTGGTGGTCAAAACAAGCCATGTGCTCGCTGATAACTTGTACATCGACTATATTCTCCTTGTACGGTGTGCTGGAAGCGCCACGGCGATCCCCCGAGCAGACATATTATATAAGTGTTTGTTCCATAGTGCAGACAGCATGAAGACAGCGGTGAGGGTGATGATGCCAATGAGCCCAGTTCCACTGAACCCCTATACCGCTGAGCTTGCAGGACAACTATTTTGTGTTTGCTAAGCGTCTTCAGTTGACAGGACAAATATGCACTGTAATGTAATGGCTAAACAACATATAGTGTAGCCTTTATGGTGACTTGTGTAGGAGCGTCTGTGTAGGAAGCAGTTTAGTTTGTTTTTTTTAGTTCTGAAAATCTGAAATCAGATTTGTTTGGCTCTGAATTGATTTTAGGAGAAGATTCGAATTGAAGCTGGTTTCTGTATTGTACCAGATACCGGGACATTTTGCAAAACCTCCTGGTAAATGTCTTCCTTTGATTCTGACATGAGGAACTTTGAGGTGCTGACACTTTGTTGTTACTGACCAAGGTTTGTTTTGGTGCGTTGTGTCGACACAGGGGACACAGATACTGACTGGAATACCTCACATAGCTCTGGACAGTACGTCCAATCCAAGCCATCATTCATTGGGGGGAGGGGAGGGGGTTGCTGCTTACCAATAATAGGCAACCTTTTCACCGAGGTTCCCCTCCATCACATGCCTGTCCAAGACATTGTAGCACATGTTGGTCTTGGCTCCATCCATGCATTTGACATATATGCTCCCCTGTTTCACATCAAAGTTGTACTGCAGAACTGGTCCGGTGGCTGGCTTCTTCCAAAAAAACTTATCAGCAATCTCCTTCCAGAAGGCTAAAACACAGTGACACTTTTTGTTACAGTTGCACGCTCTGGATGAGGATCATTAGACAAAGAGATATTGTTATAGAGGCAGGGTAGGAAATGCAAGGACATGCTGCAAACGCTGCACTAAAAATACAGACGTGATTGACCTACCTTCTGGATTCTCAAGAGACTTCCTGTATAATGCCAGATACGAGCTAAAATCAGCCACATGAGCATCCTTCTGCAAGTCACTAGGAGGGTAGTACATTGTGTCCTGGGATTCGGGAACAACCATTGTTGCAGGACAGATGCAGACAGGCCTATATCATCTGAGGGTGAGTCGGAAAATTGGTTAACCTGGAGCCACTGTTGATCTGCCTGGCTTCTCCTGAGTAACGTAAGAACACTACAAGGCCTCCTGTGCAGGAGCAACACATTTCAGCATGCATAAAGACCCACCCCTAATCCCTGATCTGCAGGCTCCAGCTCGGTCTGCTTAGTGTCAGGGGAGCCAATCGCCTCACAGGGTACGGCACTCCCACTTTTTCATTGGATGAGCCTCCCCTGGCCTGCTGATCACATTATGTATCCAAGCGAGGGGTGGGTGGAGGATGAGGAGGTGGCGCAGTGTTATGAATGGCAGGGATTCGTGGAGGTTTGATTTGAGAGGGCGAGTGATAAGTGCACCCACAAAAATAAATAAATAAATAATAGAGATGGGATGTAACAGTTGTTTACTGAGAGAAAGCAAATAAAGTAATTCATATTCAAGATTTTTCTTTATTGTAGGAAACTGAAGTCACATAACATTCTTTACATATATTTTCTAATTTCATATGTGTTTATTTATTTGCTTGGATATGTTTAATGATCTAACTCAACTAAGTAGTAATAACACAAGTAACAGCTCATACAACATTATAATTGATAACTGTTTGGTCGAGGCTTAGTTTTTATCTTCCATATTAAAAGATGCATGGCAGAAAATAAAATTAAAGTCAACCATAAACCAAAATAACACTAAACAACAACAACAAAATTGTGATGAACATCACTGAAATATGAATTTGCTCTTCCTTTCTTCTTTTTAACTGTATTATGTCCACAGATTATGTGTCTATATTCTGACTGCAATGTGTTGATTTTATATTAAAATGATTGATTTTCTATTTAAACTATGTCCCACAAAATAATTTTATATATTTAACATTAACATTTCATTTAACATTGTTAACATTGTTAATTTAACATCAACAAATTTGAAAGAATATACAAAATATATAAAGAATAACAAAAAAATATATAGAGGAAAATAGAAATAATCTGTAAGTGTGGAAAGGTAGTTAAAATTGCTATAATTTGTAAATGTAATATAATGACTAGGATTATAAAATGTAAACAATTCGGTTTCATAACATAGCCTGGAGAATTAGGGCCACCCATGAGATAAAAAAATGACAGGAGGGAGATTTGTTTTCTTAAAGAAAAACGTAGAAATGTCGACAAAGGTCAACATACACACAACAGTTTTTATATACACAACTAGACATCTAAAAGTATCGATATCGGGTTATTAGCCTTGGTATAACTTGGTACCGGATCCAAAAGAAAAGCAGTGGTATGTTCGCATGGGGTCGTGCGTTTTTTAGTTTGAGTTTAAATCTGGGATCGATTCAGCAGCTCGCAGACCTGACGTAGC
The DNA here is from genome assembly GCF_022458985.1 of Mugil cephalus. NCBI lineage: Eukaryota > Metazoa > Chordata > Actinopteri > Mugiliformes > Mugilidae > Mugil > Mugil cephalus. The sequence goes on from NC_061776.1 coordinate 9,411,689, forward strand.
GACCTTACGTCAGACCGAGTTAATCGAACCAGAGCCTGTGTTGACGTCTGCTGCTGGTCTCCCGGACATTTGCTAACGCGGCGGGACCAAACTTCTAACCCCAGGATGTTTTTGTCCGCTGCTCTTCGCTCCGCTGCATCGCATGCGGTATGGTCGTGATATTGTTCGTGGTTCTGGGTGAAGGTTTTAACGTCGTGTTCGGAAAATTTGGAGACAAAACGTAATGACTCTTGACAAGGGCATGGAGGCCGCTAAGCTAAATGATGTTCTGTAACACTAGCATGGTGGCTAACTTACTTAGCTTTCTGCCCTGCAAGGTGATCACTGCAAAGAAATGAGCAAGGCAGCGGAAAATTAACACTGGACACGAACATTTATGTATAAAAATGACTTTATTATGCTTGCTCACGTGCTTTTAGTTTAACTTTTTGTTTGTACATACAAGTTCAAAAGCCTTCTTCTCATACTAAGTGGATTTTGTGACTGGTTATTGTAGTTTGACATTTAAACAGATCTACATTCATGCTAAATGCGACTTATATTTTGATCTGACCCTTGTTTATTATTATTATTATCATCATTATTATTATTATACTTGTAGGAAGCAATGTATTCAAGTATTATTGATTTATTTAGAAGAGGTGGATTAAAATAAGTGTACCTCTTCCACCTCCTTTTCTCACATGTAAAATGTGTAATTTTCAGTTTATTTTTGTGTTATTTATCTAAATTATGTCCATTTGTGTATGATTATTTGTTTGCTATTTACATATTCAACATAAACTAACTTATAGAGATATGCACTAAGAATTAGTTTTAACTGCTGCACCTACTCTGTGACTTATATTTTAGGACCTATGTCTGCACTGTGAATGTTAAAGATGAGAAACATATTTCTTAGATTGTATGGATGAGTTACATAGTCACACATCAAACTCGTGTGCAGACTCGAGTATTTTAATGCCAGAAGATCCCGATCTATGGTCCTTACAATCATGACAGGAGTGATTACATTTAATCTCCTTGTGTTGTAATTTGTAGGTAAATCCTGAGAATGTGAGTTATTTTAAGTAAATCTAGTGTAACTATGTGATATAAGTATGTACATGTGTATAATATATGAATGTATATTTTAATATAACACTGAATTTAAATAAGACATGCTCATCCCTCTCTTGTGAAGTTAGAGTGAAGAAATGTAAGATCACATTGCATTTTCTGTTAATACGTCTTTTAACTGTCTTCTTCTTCTTCTTGTGTTTCAGGCCAGGCAGGTCAGGGGTCTGCATCGATCTGCCGCTCGCGCTGGAGCTGGTGGCATCTTTGTGGTGAGCTGCAAGTTTTTGAATTGCAAGACCATGACACGTGCACAAGATGTATCAGAAAATAAAAAGGGCAAAGTGCTCATACCTGACACATATCGAAGCCCAAACTGGTCCACGGGCGTATAGAGGGATTTGTTAATAACTGAAACAATTCATGAGTATTTGGTTGTGGAGAAAATGTTCAAATAGCATCCAAGTCAGTATCATTAGCAATGACTTGGATTAGTTACTTTAGCCTTTTAGTGCTATATTTACCTATTACAAATGAAAATATTTTACAGTAGTTTTGGTGCTGGGACTCATGAAATAGGTGTTAGTCGCCCATTTAAGTTAGTGATTCTTTTGGACAGGATCCAGTTTTACTCCGGAGTTTACATAAAATACCAATAAAATATAAATCTTCACAACCACAAACCTGTAAATAGTTTCAAAATTCTATAGTCAAGTCAGTCAGTTGGTCCTAAAATGTGCAGAACTCTGCAGTGTGTTCTTGCTGGACTTAATCCCACAGGTATCTGTTTCCAAAAAGTTCCTAATTTATCCAGGGAGCTTCCTTTAGAGCCTGAGAGAGTCGCACAAAAACACCACGTGTGGTAACTGGCATGCAATGGAAACATGCTATGGTTTCATAGTCCCCTGGATGGGTTAAGATGTTTTGTTGACACCAAAAAAAAAAAAAAAAATATTAAGAACTTCCGGCATTGTCGCTGTTTTTATTAAACACCATTTAATTTAAAAGCTGCTCTGTTACTTATTTGCGTAAAGGATATTTGCTGCTCACAAGGGGGCAGTGTGTGCAGAAGCAGATATAATTGTTATCTGTGTCGAGTCTTTGCTGGATACGAGGACTCGTTTCTCCTCTGGTATGATGGGTTATTAATTTCAGATCTGATACTATTAGCTGCTCACAAGCTTTTACTTCCTCAGAAATTAATTATTATTATTAATTATTATTTTAGACAATTGCGTGTGTACAGTGTTTTCTTTGCTTCAACATGATGGTTTCTTCTTTTAGCACAGAGATACTCCTGAGAACAACCCTGATACTCCCTTTGAGTTCACAGAGGAGAACAAAAAGGTGAGCTGATGTTGGTTTTTCATTTGGAGCCAGAATATGTTGTTTCTCCACTTGTATGTTGAGGAATTTTAATGCTCCACATCTCAATATTACGTTATATTGTATTTATAGCTTTGTTTCGTTATAGTTGTGTAGCCCCCTCCCCATTTTAAACCAGTCTGTTTTCATGGTTCTTGTCTTAACAAAGAGCTGTTTTCCTTTGCACTATATATTATAAAGTAATTGTGTATAGTAAAATATACTTACACATTTATTTGAAAAAATAAAAAATATTGTCACGGCAAAATTCTTGCTTGTATTTCTTGTTCATAGCTTTGCAGGACATGAAATAAATTAATTGTTAATGCAAAAATTGTAAATATAAGAAAGTCTGATTTGCAGTTTGTGTTTAAAATATCTTTTATTTCTCTTGCAGAGAATTGAGGCGATCATTTCAATGTATCCGCATGGACACAAGCAAGCAGCCACCATCCCCGTGTTGGATTTGGCCCAGAGGCAGCATGGATGGCTCCCCATCTCCGCCATGAACAAGGCACAGAGATTTCTTTTCTTGGATTTGTTTTTTTCAACATTGTGATGTCTTCACTTTTTCTTTTTTCTTTTTTGTAGAGATCTTTCACACCTATTGCAGCAATTGCAGTTCATCCTGCAACAATCTGTCGAGCTGAGTCTGGTTAGAGAGGGTGGTCTCAATATAATTAAGTCAGATATAATTATGAAGGTAGTCACATTAGTCCATGTCCAGCACATGACTTGATGCATGTTTGGAAGAGAAACTGTCGGGTGAATAGTGAGGCTGGGTTAAATAAAAAATAATACTAAAATAAAAAGGAGATCCAAACATGACAGAAGTTACAGCACCGAGAGCAGGAAGTGTGTGACCACAACATCTCTATCACCAATGACATTAATTATGTGACATAATTACATTATGATAATTTGTTTCAAGACGTTTTCGAAACTGACGTTATCCTCAAATGATTTGATGTTTAATTGAAACGCAGCACAGTCGGATAAAATTTCAAATTTGATAAACAGATTAGTCTCAAGAAGAAGTCAGTCCATGCGTTCATCAGTTCCTCAGCCAGTCTTCAGTTTCACATCTCTCGTCACTCCGCTGGCTTCCGGTTCGTTTTAGAATTGATTTTAAACTTTAATGCCACTTAAAGGCCTGACTCCCACCTACTTGTCTGAGACTTTAACTATCTGTGATCATGGCATGTCCCTACATTCTTAGGGTCAGATTCTGTTACATGTCCTACGGTTGAGATACAAACAGGGGGGTGATGGTTCTTTTGTTGTCGCTGCTCCGACGTCCACGCCACTACTGATCCCGGCCTTTTGAAATCAAAGCTGAAGACCCACTTTTGCAGATTGGCGTTCGGTTTCTGACGAGGGCAGATTGTTTTTAAGGTGCACTTATTTTATCTGTATTTTAATACACACATTTCAGTTGTGTTTTTTATTTGTTGTTTTATGGACCTTTGTTGGGTAACGCTCAGTTATTGTAAAGGACGATACAAATAATATTTGATTGACTGAATTGAAACACATATGAGAGTGAAAGCGTGAAATAGATCACATCTATGGACGTTTATGCACCAGCCGGTTAATTTCATCACTGAAAAGAGGCTTAAATATTTGTGATTGTTTTCACGCAGGTCGCCGAGGTGTTGGAGGTTCCTCCGATGAGAGTGTACGAAGTAGCCACGTTCTATACCATGTTCCTGCGTCAGCCTGTGGGAAAATACTTCATTCAGATCTGCACGACGACACCGTGCATGCTCTGCAACTCCGACAGCATCCTGGAGGCCATCCAAAACAAACTGGGTGAGAGAGCCGCTTTCCATTTTTTTTTTTTTTTTTTTTTTTACGCTGAGAAACCAATGAAGAGGAAGAAAACGCAGATGGAAACAAAACCTTCTTTAATTGTGTACGTTGGCGATCGCAGACACCGGGGAACAGATACGCTAACAAACAGTCGTCAGTGGTATTCAAACAACAGGCTAACGCTACAGCAGCAAACAAGCCCAGAGTATACGGCGTCATCACATCCACAGCGTCAGTGTGTGTGTGACACTTAATAAAGTCCACTCGTTGGTTCTTTTACACGTCCAAACACTGAGGCTTCGCTCTGTGTTCCAGCTCACATATTGTGTTGCAGTTGCGCCGTGGCCCCGACGCTCGAGTTAAAATACTTGTTTCAGTAACACAATCTGCAGATTGTCGGTGGAGATTACTTTGCGAATACAAAGCCTTTTCCTCATTTGCGTCTCCGCAGGTATCAAGGTTGGAGAGACGACTCCAGACAAGATGTTCACTCTAATAGAGGTGGAATGCCTGGGCGCCTGCGTCAACGCTCCGATGGTCCAGATCAACGACAACTACTATGTGAGTGCCCTGTACCGAAGGCTCAACGTTATTACTGAATTAACAAAATTAGGTTAAGGCCTGAAATTAGTTTTGAGAAGCGCGTCTGCTGAGAATACGTCTCTCAGCCCTGTTTTTTTTCTGGGTTGTTACACTTTCAGTACAGTCTTATCAGATTAATAATCACTGGTGGGATAATAACGTTTGTCTTAATCATAAATGTTCATTTTTAACACCAGGTGTGATTTTAAAAAAAAAAAAAAAAAAAAAGACTTTTGTTTTTGGTTTAAACATCAAATGAAACTAATTCTGCACTCAATTATCATGGGAGACCCGGTTGTTGCAAGTCGAGTGCAGCTGAATGACCCAATTAAAGCAAATACGACGGCGGGGAAAAGAGGAACTTATCTGTAACACCTCAAACTGCTGAGGTGTGATTATTAAAAAGGAAAAAGTACAACGTGTTAACAACCGAGAGCAAAGCAGTGCTCACATGATGTGAATAATTAACACTCAAAACGCACACATTTCTTTGGATGTTACATTAATTCAGTCGTCGGCTTCACGCGTTCAGCCGCATTCAGGATTGCACATTTTTATAAGTGTGTGCTTGTTTGCTGCTTCTGAATCTGGAGGTAAAAAACCTTTTTATGCACATGTGACCTGTCAATGACACATGAGAGAGTGCCTCTAAATAATACACAAATCTTCTCTTTTAAACTTTTATACGACGTAATGACTTATTTTGACATGACGTTAAAGATTGAAGGACCCATTTCAAACATACATACAATAAGATTTATTCATTTATTTTGTTCTTAGTCAGCAATGAGTGTGTTTGTGCTGAAATTTTAAATGTACCTTTAATATTTACCTGGTGAAGTTGTTTACACCTAATCACAGGCTGTGTAGTTTAGTTTTTATAGGTGCTCTGTATTTTTTCTTGTCTGTTTCTGATTTACTAATAATTGGAGGAGACTGTAAACACTGAGAGTTGTTAGGGTTGTTATTCACAGCACGAAATTGTCAGCTACTGTATGTACGCTGAAAATGCACAGAAATAAATAATCCCTGCATCTCCCAACATCACTGACGGGTTGTTTTAAAGTTTGTGGAGAAAAGCTAGCGTTTAAACCTCCCTGTTTATTTAAAAAGGTTATAGATTGAAGGACGTGAACATCCAGGGTGCTGCTTTCTCCTCATTCGTGTTGCTTTCTTCTTGTTTAGGAGGATCTTACGCCCAAGGATATTGAGAACATTATTGATGAACTCAAAGCTGGCAAAATCCCACCGCCAGGACCCAGGTACATGCTTAAGCGTGCATTATAGATTAATTCATATATTTTTCAGCTTTTCAGAGTTTAGAAATTCAAGCCATATGTCCACTGGCTGCTAGTGAACACGTGATTGGTTATTTTTTTCCCACAGGAACGGTCGTTTCTCCTGTGAGCCTGCAGGCGGGTTGACCTCTCTGACCGAGCCTCCTAAAGGACCAGGATTCGGTGTAAGATCGGACCTGTAGACGACGATTTCAGGCTTTTCCTGACAGCAAGTTATCACTGAAGATGACATGTTTAACGCGAACATATTGTGTAAATAAATTGTTCATGTACCTGTTCTCTGGGTGTCGGTGTCACTTAGGATCACGATGTACTGAATGTAACTGTTCCTGTTACTTTGACAGCCGCTGTTTCAGTCTGAGGGCTGAATAACAGAAACACTGTGTGTGTTTAATTCAATCTAATTTAACAAAATAAAAGTACAGCTTTCTGATGCTGTTTTAACATCAACCTGAATATTAAACCGGTCGTGAAGAGGGATTTAATGCACGACTTTTAAATGACAACATTGCATTTATTTATTTTCCCTAGTATACTTAATGTTTGGGCAAGTGGTGCATTCTCGTTATTTTGACTTGTTTTATGCTGCAATTTATAGTATTTTGGTTGAATTATTCCTTTTTCTGAATGAACGAGTGTGTTACTTATTTAAGTGTTTTATATAGCTAAATATCAACTAGCTCTACTACACGATGCTGCGCCATAAACGAAGGAAAGGTTTTGTTTTTCCATTGTCACATAAATAACAGCCTTTATCTGAGAAGATTATAAAGGGTTTTACTTGACCTCACCCTAAATATCTGTCATAAATTATAGCAATTCATAATTATTAAATAAACATATGTATCTCTAGATTTAGGAAGATTTCCGGATGTGGCCTGAAATGGTTTCCAATATTCATCCTTTCATGAAGAAATACTAGATTCTATGCACTAAATGTCTAAAAGTGGGTTTTATGCAATGAATTAACATTTTTTTGAACATCAAAACACCACAAACGATTCTTATTGAATCTCATCATTTAAATCAGGGGGTGTCAAACACATTTTAGTTTGGGGGCCACATGCGGACCAATAACACAATGTTATAACCTCTAAAGAATGACAACTCTTAAAAGGAAAATTAAATTTGTGAAGAAAAAACAAGGGCAATTTGGGCTCATTGTTGTCAGCTGTTTAGTTCCAGGTCCCCTTTTCTTACTTAATAGTTTACAAATTAGACATGCCATTTATTTTAATTAAGGACAAAAAAAAATGCAGTCTTGCATGTAATTTGCACAATTTGTTGTGTTGTTGATGTCATCTTTAATGTTAATCCCTGCAAGCCATTATTATATGATAAACCCAATGTCCCTTTCAACAACACAGCCCACATCCCTACAAATGTTCCTGTCATTTCATTTCCATCCCGCCCCGGTGGCGTTTTCGTGTCTAGCCGGCGCCCCTCCCCCAGCCTCCCTCTCTCCCTCCCTCCCTACCTCCCCCTTTTTCTTTCCCCCCACCACCCTCCAGCCTCCTCATTTCCCTGCCCCTGCCCCGCAACATGCCCCGCGACGCATGCGCACAACGCTCACCACGGATGCACCGTGACGCATGCGCACAACATTCATCATGATGCAAATGCCACTGCGCAACCGAATTCAAAGCAGTCGTACAAAGAAATGGCGGGCTACAAAAAAAAAAAAGAGAAAGAAAGAAAGGAAGGGGGCGAGTTGACACAATCGTTTTATAAATTAAAACTGCATCGAAACTACACAGCCGAAAAAAAAAAGGAGCCACGGTTTGCTCCGTTTAAAACCTCGACCGTGATCTTCGAGAAAGTTCCCACTGACCGCAAACACAGCAACGGAAAAGATGACGTCAAGTGGCCATTCCTGTTCTCCCTCTACTTTCCTCTGAGCCTAAAATCCACACGCCTAAAAATACACCTTAGCTCATAAAAAAAAAAGCAGAAAGCACGAATGATACCATTAACATTAAAAGGCGAAGGTTTACTCACGAGAGTAGGTTAAAATGTACGTTAAACCGTTTTGACAACGTACCCATCTTTACAGCAGACGGAGACCTTATAAGCTCGGTGGGGCTCAGCCGGTCACGTGACTCCCCCCTCGGCCAATCAGAGCGACGCTTGCATGTTTTGCTGGTTTTTCTCGGGGAGGACGAGGAGCGACGAACGGCTGGGATGTTTTCAAAACCCAGCGATGAACGTCACACAGCCGTAGGCTACGGTTACCGTCCAATATCTAGGAAAAGAACTGCTAACATTGCGCAATATTCACACGTAGAGGGACCTTGAATGAGTCGGTGGGAACCCGCGGCCCGGTTTAAAGGTAAGCGCAGCGCAGGGTTTTTTTTTTTTTTTTTTTTTTTTGGCGTTTGCTTTGCATCGGAACATGATGAGCGTTGTAGGCAGCGTTAGCCGTGTGGCTAAAGTTGTACGAGGGGGGCTAGCGCCGAGCTAAGCTAACTTGACGTAAACTGCGTGCGAAAAATGGCATGTTATGTGTTTGCGTGGGCTTGGTTATAGTTGTGCGCCACGTGCGTTATACACACACTGGGTACTTTCTCTCCGGTTATTAAACACCCCTTCCTCCTCCGGTAGCTGCTTTTTTTTTTAATAAGTCGCTGCTTTTTTTGAAGCGAGGGGACACAACGCCGACAGGAAAATGTCGGGGCGAAGCCAGAGTGAGCAGGGTTAGCCCCAGTGAGCCAGCAAGCTAGCTATGTATGTAGCTAGATTAAGCGCTGGGGAGGGGGATCGTTGTGAGGGCAGTGGAGGGGCTGCAGTGGGCTTTTGTCTCAGGCTGTGCAGTCCCTCTCTCGTCTTCATTATTGCATTTAAAACAAACAACAAAAAGAAGGAAGGAAAAAAAATCCTAATTTATGGCGGCCACGCAGCAGCAGCAGCAGCATTCAACTTAAAAAAATATTTACACGTGAAACACATTTCTGTAGATAAGCTGAACACGCTTGGCTGTGTTTAATGTTTACTATCTTATAACCAAGTTTAATTTTTTTTTTTTTTTTTTTTAAATAGCGCTCAACTACGTCGCTTTTTTGCTGTGTGCGACATTAACGTTGTACCGTGAGGTGGGTGGTGTTGTCTGCATTGATCAGGTCTACGCCACCGTTTATTTACAACCAGCAAGCACAGCTTCGGGGATTAAATCCACCAAGCCTTTGTTTTTATATATAAAATATAGTTTTCCTTTTTAATACGTACAAGGGAAGTAGCATAGCTACGAATAACCCAAAGAGCTTGCTTTGCTTGCACTAACCAGCCCAATGGCTGTGTCATCTTGGGGGTGTGTTGCCTGGTACAAAAGCTGCCTGTTTTAGATGGCTGTCTGTGCAACAACCAATTTGAATCACCCAAACCTAAACCTGAAATAAAAAATAAATAAATTGCATCAACATCAGAGGCTCTGACTACAGAAGCCTTTTATACAACACTTAGACGAAGCTCATATAAACCACAAGCCAGAGCCATATCATTGTGTTTACTACCTGCTTTTTAAATATTTATTCAATACCTTTTGTCTGCTGTTAATATCAATTACTGAGTGGATTAATGTCAAGAGTTGTTCATGTTATAAATACAGCAGCACAAAATGTGAGATATATGTTGAGTCTTAAACCATCGGTGGTCGCTATTTAATGTATTTTTTAGCGTTGCGATCACAAAGAGAATGATTTCTCCCTTTATTACTAAACACTATTTAAGATTAGAGATTACGTCAACAATTCACAGTAAAAGCATGCGATGATTTAAGAAGCTGCTTAGGTTTTACATCCAAATAAAATCACATAAAGATAATGAGACTCCGTGTCCGTTTTAGTTGAAATTTATTGAAAAATGTGGGGTTAAATCTTATGTTAGGTAAGTTCAAATGGAAAAAATGACCCTGAGGCCTCTTTCTTTTTGTTTAATTGTCAGAAGCGAAATGGTAGCATTGGAGTTTTTGTCTTATTAGGTACCAACTACGTTCATTTACGAACAAATTCTGTTTGAAATGTAGAGTTGTCAGACAAAATACAATGGCAGGCTAAGAGTTTTGCAGATTTTTACTTCAGTTAAAATAAAATAACATAAAATACATACACCGGTACGTTTCGGTCATTATTAACCCTTGATCCAGAAAAGAGGAAACAATCGATAAAGTTGAGTTTGGGAGTGAAGTTAAGTTTGAACGTCAACAATCACACTTCCAGTCGTCCATGACACAACATGTTTTTGCATTTCTATCGAACGTCGTTCCAGGTGATGAGACAAGCTACGTGATATAGAATTACCAAGCGACCTTATTAATTTGTTCCTGATCCCAACCGTAATTTATATATTTGAGGAGAACACTTCACTTTAAGTTTTTGTACCAAAGCTTTAATGTATCAGCATAATAATAATAATAAATAACACGCGTTTAGAAGAGTTTCCTTTATCATCAGTTATCCATTACTTTTGATATTTTAATGTCTTTTTACACAAGCACTACAATAAACAAACATGTTAATCATGGCCCCGCTCGTGCAGAAACTGTTGAATGATTTTTATGAATAGAGCTTATTATTGTGGTATTAGGATAATGGGGCTTCAGATCTAAGCACAGTGTCTGCTGCCAGGGTTGATAGTCTTCATCGCCGTTTTTGTAGTTAATTGTACGTGGAGGGATTAGGAGGCTTTTCAGTGGCGTACCAGTGTAATCAGATTCACCCACTATGCCGAACATGACTTTTGGGTCGTTCTCAGTAGGTGTCGTTTTAGTGCGTTTGTAATGAGTTTGTATCAATATCTCAGTGCTCTACTGGCAACCGAGGAGACTTCAGATGGTGATTTGGCTGAGAATGAATGAGACCTCCCACGGAGCTAAAGGTTGTGAGAATACGGGTTGGGACAAATTATTGATATTGCAGTATACCGCCATACTGTTGTTTCTTGCGGTGCGTCATGGGGGGTTCTGGCATCGGTACCTGTTTGTGGTATTGAAGCCAAAGCATCTTGCTTTATGTAGTCACTCCAGAATAGTTTTATTTGTGGCGGTTCAATTTTCTGCCAGTTAATTTAACGCTGATTAAACAAACCATATGACACCGACTGATATTGGAACATCAACTTTGGAAAACGTGAAGGGCCCAAACCTGTTTTTATTTATCAAATAGGCTGCGTTTATCTAATTATATGGTTGGTTATAATGATAAGGAACCTCAACACCATCGTGTTGATTATCTGTCTATATCTGTATGTCTGAATGTAAAAAATGTAAACGTTCACATTTACCATCGACCAGGAAAGTAGAAAGGCCTGTAAAGTGGCATGTGGTTCGGAACAAAAGCTGTGATCTCACAACAGATGTTGAGCTTTTGTTGATTGGCCATTTAACGCCTGATTACTTCTACAGATGTACCGATTGATATAGGGAGATCGGTATCTGGCCCCCCCTCAGTAGTTGTTTATTTTAGCTCTACCATAACCCCATAACCACGTCCCCTCAGCGTCAAGATGCACCGCAACAACAACAAACACAGAGCGCTGCGCTGAACAGAAGAGAAACGTTTCCTGCAGACGAGGTCAACACGAACCCGTGGGACTCGGATTGACTGATACTAAATATTAAAAGATTGCTATCGGCTCGTGCGGCTGAAATACTTGATCAGAACTCACCTACACCGGGTCAACTCAATTGTAGGCATTCGTGCTGATCTGCTGGTGTGTTGACATAAGTGTGTCAACTAACAAGCGAATGTATTGTGGACCAGTTGTGTCTACATTTTGTAGTATGGTTCACGTCAGACTCTGGCTTAGACTACACGTACCATAGTCCTAGACCCAATACTGAATCATAAATCTCTATTAAACAGTCTCGTCGTGGACAACTTGCATATCAACGGGTCAGAATAGACCCATGTGCTATTTCCCTTTGTTAAGTGCTCTCGGAAGAGGAGCATATTCATCACACATGTCATATTCTGCATACAATTTTGACAGCTATATGGCACATCCGCTGTGGTCTAATTAAAGATGTGTGTCAAATGATTCATAGCTGTTTGCCAACTACAAAGATGGCGTGTATATTACAGGACCATTGTGTTGAATTACTTTTTGCTGAAATGTTTGGGACACAAAGTTTGTCTATAGTCGGGAGGCATTGCACAAAGCGTTTAAACCTCGTTCAGTAAAGCTGTCATGATAGACATCGTTTTTTTTTTTTTTTCCTCCTTCGAACCTTTGTGACATTGGATAGTAGGCGTAGGCCCATTATCTGTAACTTTCAGAAACAACCGAGCACTTCACGCGCTAAGCCTGGTTTATCATTTCAGCTTCCAATGTGGCAGTTTAGAAAGACTATAAGCATTAAATTTCTAATGTTACGCAGCATCTTACCTCGGCTCGGTAACACCCAGGCAGTGTCTGGATGGCTATTGTGTTATGAAGTGATATTTGCGAGGCATAAACCCCATAGTCTGAGGCCTTTTCAAGCCATTACCCTGAATGTATGTGCCTTGACTTGTGATAGTCAACGTACTAATGCCCTCATTAAATTAAGACGTACAAACCGAGCAGACACTGGTCAAATGCTGGTTGACCTTTAGCTAGACGACTGTCGACTTCAAAGCCAGCTGGCAAGTCTTGTATTTGAGATCCAACCAGCTCCCACAACAGTACACAGTGCGATACGTTCATCAGAACTGACACGGGATACGTTTATTTCCTCTCTTTCTTTTTTTTTCTTTCTTTTTTTTTTATTGTTTTGGAGCAGGTTTCATAGACTGACTCATTTTGATCTTGTTTTTGCTGCCCCTCCAAAGAGCTTTCTTTCACTATTACCCGTTTTCTCTCACACAATAGTCTCGTTTTTATTCCGATCCCTCACAGCCCAGTGCTGTGTTTGTCACATGGTGTAACACAATCTTGTCATTTGCTCGGCAGAGAAGCCACGAGCGTTTGTTTTGATGGACGGATCTCCCCACTAACGACGTGTTGAACAGATGTTTGTTAGTGACGCCGCCGTGTATTGATCAGTGTTTCTCGATGTTTTGATGTAATTTGATCTTGTCTTAAAATGTTTGCGTTTCAGTGTGCAAATGAGCGGTTAACTCACGGGTTACTCGATTGACAGAAAACCCATTAATTGCAAGTAATAGTCATTAACCAAGTCAGAAATAATCTAGGGTCACACACCTTCATACAGATGAAGAGTTTTTTGGCTTTTCTCTATGAAAAGCATATTATAGCAGCTTTTTGCAGAACAGCTGTGGTGCTGGTCTGTCGACTTTTGCGACAGCCACCAAGCACCGGATTTGGCCGATATTAAATATTATTTTCTGTGGCTGCGTTGGCAACAGTTGGTGCCAGCACCCATCCTCTGGTCACACCCAGATCTATTGAGTTATAGGTCTAAATCTTGACTTTCCTCCAATCTCTGCCAGATCATGAAAATCAAATGAGGGAGGATCTGCAGTCACATCATTTTTTACACCTGCAGTCCAGGCAAATCATACGGGCTTGGAGAAGGGAAGCTAAAGGAGCTAAAGGAGCTCAGACGCATGCAAAGAAAAAACTGATTCAACCCAGACTTGTTGTCCAATGCACAGGAATTTGCTAAATTCTAAGATTTTCTAGCTTCATAAACACAAGGAGTGAAAAGAGGTGCGTTATATGTAGCTGGGTGATCATGTCGTCCATGGCTTCTATACACTGTAGCCTTTCCAGACTGCTTATAAGCCTCTTAGAGCATAGGGTATTGACCAAGGTGCTATGATGCAGGAACAATTATGTAAGTGCACACAGTATTCCCTCCGTACAGTCCCCTGCTTTAGGAATTTACTTTTCATACGACCGTGTTCTGGTTTGACTGTAATTTCCGCTTGTGTACAGTGATACGCGCATTTTTAATCATTTTTATCAACAGGTTGGTTGCTTCAGCTATTTCTAGGTGGTATATTTAAGAAAATAAGAGGTGGCAGAGTAGAGGAGTGACCTTCACAATGAGGTGGAGGTGGTGGTGGCGCATAAATGCAGATCAGTGGAATGGAAAAGAAAGTCTTGAGCAATTTAGCAGTTGCGGCTCTCTCTCTCTCTGCGAAGGAAGAAATAAAGATCTAAAATGGTGGGGCTTTATTATTTCACATTTAGCTACAGCCTACTGAATGTTTGGGCTATTTTCATGTGAATCGTTGTCTTTATGAGGTTGTGCCCTTTTGTCCTCGAGACCATTCTCATGAGAGGTTTAAGTCTGGCTCAGCTTAAATATGGTCGGACTTGTGTTTTGTCTAATTGGTGTAATCTTTGTGTCGTCCTCCAGCAACACATGGCCGTTGTATATCCTTGCTTTAATAAAGTTACTTAACCCAGATATCACTGTTAATGGAGTTCCTCTTTTTTTGTTTTGAGTGATCGAATCACACCAGAGCCATATCTTCAGGGAAACCCCCCAAAACGGCCAGTTTTTGTTTTACTAACTCCTCCCCAGCAAAGCGCCCGTTTACCGGTGTTAAATTGCCATGAATGGCCATCGAGGTTGTTGTAGCTCCTTCTGATTCGGTCGTGATCAGACTAAGAAGTTGGAGGGAGATTTGAAATAGTTGGATTAAAAAGAAAAAAACAACAACACCAGGAGCCAAAGGCAGAAATCATCCGTTTCCTGTATTTCAGGCAGCTTGAAATTCTTCCTCTCTACCACGTTTGCTTCAAGTTGTCGGCTGCATTTATTTTATCGTGCTGCCGCTCATACGAAGCCGTGAAAGCACCAGCGATGTTTATAATACGAAATGCCTCCAGCCAGACCAGAGCCTATCTGCAGTTGGCTCCATCGGCCCGAGCGCGAGCGTCTTCGAGAGGCCCAGCGAGTGTGTGTTTCGTGTAAGCGTGTGTGTCTATGTGTGAAGAGGGTGGAGCCTCCTGATTACACAACATGTGCTGCCTTTTGCCAGCAGCTGAATGTGTGCAGAGCGCTGTTTTTGTTTGGTGCGTCGGTTGCAGTGTCTCGGCGTATGACGGCCTGATAATCCACCATGTGCTTTTTTTAAAAGGCCGACGGTCTAAGAGCCTGTGACCTTCCTGCAGGACTCTGAATACGACACGACGCCACCGGAGGAAAGGAAGGCCGGGTTGTGATATTACAGTAGATTTTTTTAATTATTAATGAGCCCTTAAAGTCTCCTTTTATGAATGAGCAGTGAAGGAGGTAGCCGTGTCTGCTGATGGTTCAGGGTGGAAAAAGGCAATTTGACAACCACTGTGTGGTTTGAATTCTCCATTTTTTTGGGCTGCTTTCACTTTACTGATGCCAAAGGAAAGCGTTCATATCCTGTTTATTCTGGCCCTGTTTGTGACCATGATTTTGTAGGAGCGGAAGACCCTCCTGCTGTAAAATGGTACACTAAGATTATTATTTATATATATATATATATATATCCTTTCCTCTTTTTTTTTTTTTAAATAAAGGTACAGTTTCAATTTCGGAATTAAACACATCTTAGCATGAACTTTCTGGGGGGTAAAATTTGAGCAAACTTGGTTAATCATTCACGGTTCTGTTTTGCCTTTTATGCAGATCCAATCTGTGCTTGTGTCCATTTAAATACAACATTTTGTGCACGTTTAAACTTTTATTCGGAAACCAATGTTAAAACCCACCCTCACACCAGAAAAGAAACATGTCCAAAGTGTTTATAAAGTATGATCGAGTGGGTCCGTTATTATATTACAGCTCAGTTTAGAGTTATTAAAATATGTTTACAATTGACACACTCCAGTTGTGTAAAATAGGGATATATTGTATATGTGTGGATATAATTATAGCAACAAACACCATTTAAACATTCTGCAATATAAATAGTAATTAAAATAACCTGAGGTGCGTTTTATGCACATTTTTAATACTGTAATGAGCCAGTGCAATGAAATTTCGTTCTGTGTTGTATACCCAAATGATAATAAGTGTGTCTATGTCTATAAATAATAGATTATATCATCATGCTCGTGCAGTTATATAACACAGGGGTGATATAAATTTGATGTTTTTTTTTTTCATCTGTGTGATTGCTTTTGTCTACATCAGCATGTTGTGTCGTATTAAGTGAGTATTTCATTCAAATATTCTACAATATCCTGATGAAATATTGTTCCTGTTTACTGAAATGTGTAGACTGGGAGCTACATTTAACAAGATCTTGATTATCAGCCCTTAAAGCTGTGTTTACTCAATAACCTGACGTGTGTTCTGTCGTACGCGCAGTAAAAAACATTTACGAGCTGATATGAACTAGTACAACACATAATAATTAATTGATCTGGTCTATATTTAAGGCAGGGGCATTCAGGTGTCTGACAATAACAAAATCTGAAATGACAATAAAGCACTGACAGCACTAATATGTCGAGGAATCATGGCAGCGTTTCGTAATAAGTCGTACAGATGTCAAACGTTGGATTGACTGCTGTGGGAACAAATTACGCCCAAGGTTTTTTTTAAAACGCTCTGAATGCTAAATGGCAGAAGGAACGTCACGGCTTGAATTCCTAATACAGCGTATATGTGTGGCCTGGAAAGCAGACCAGCTTAGCTGCCCACAATCTCTTTTGGTGGCGGAAAGTTGGTCTAGAACTTCTCCTTTGGGTGCTGGTTATGCTCCACCAAAGGTCTGTTGGACGAGTCACATGACTTGGGTGTGTTTTTTTTTTTTTTTTGTGATGAAAGACTAATGGCGTCATTGTTTTGCTGGTGAGTTTACACAAATTGGCTCTGATTGGTTGAAGGACTTATTTAATTGTGTGCGGAGAGATTTCGTTCTCTATTGGTTGAAACCATAGCGGCACCATCGTGCAAGTTTTTGTTTGCTTAATACTGGTAATATTCCACCAGTTACAAAGAAATGTTGGCTTATACACTGTACTTATTATTTATTAATTTATTCTTACACTTAGCTTGATGAGTTAGCATCACGACTGTTGGTCGCCGTTATGTCGCATCCTGTTCCTATAGCATCAACTAACTAAAACTAATCTTTGACTCTTGAATATGCAACGACATTATATTAACTACCTAAAATGGCAAAAAATTGTACTTCAGTGTTTTAGTTTAACTAAATTTTTCCTCCACCAACATATGACCTATACTGCAGCTAATCACAAAGGTCAGCTCTGCTTTCTTTGGTTTGACTTTTTGAGGAGCTGTTTCATTGTCCACCTCTGAAGAACGAGGGTTTTCACGGTGCGTCATCAGCGCGTCGTAAATCCAAAAGACGCCATGTTGGAGGAGCTCACCAAGGTAAACAAAGCGCACGGACCACATCATGGAAAACGGTGAATTATTGCTGTGTTTTTGGCTGTACCAATTGGCAGACGGCCACAAACATTTGGGAGTTTATAAACTGCCAAAAGTTAGTACAAATCAGGGAGGACAGTGCAGTAGTTATCGGAGGGAAGGAGCCGAACGAATTAAGATGTTGTCCAGACTTTCGCTTTAGCTTCACTCACCACAAGCGCCTCCTTCCCTCTGATAACGTTTGTCAGTCTATGAAATTCAAAATGTTTTTCATGGTCTGCCTCGTTGATACACCTAAAAACACAATAATAATAATAATAACAACAATAATTCCTCGATCTACTTAAGTTCGTGTGCTTTGTTTACCTTGCTGAGGGCTTCAAACACCGCAGCTTCCACATTTACGATGCGTTGATGATACGCGGTGAAAACCCTCCGTATTGACTACGGCTGAAACGCGCCACGTAGGGAAATTTGAATGTCACGTTGCCAGACTAACACTGATCAGCCACAACATTACAACCTCTGAGGGGAAGTAAATTAGATTTATCATCTCATTACAATGCAGCTTTCTGCTGGGAAACCTTTGGTACCAGTATTCATGTAATGTACTTAGTCACGTACCACTAACCAACGCATTGTCGTTCATCAGCCACCCACACCCCCATATCAATGACACGATGATGATGTGTGTGTGGCCTTGTGCGTCCGCAGTGTGTCCTGCTGCACCACAAAACTGCTCAGGAATGGCTAAAAAAACAAAAATGTGTTGACCCATGTCCATCCTCTGATGAGTCACAACAGCTTTGGACACACAAAGGAAACCTGCACATTATTAGGCAGGTGGTCATAATGTTGTGACTGATCGAGGTATGTTCTGATAATAGTTGAGTCTGGTAACATCAGGCTAACAGATGTCTGTAAAAGCCTCTTTGTCTGTCAGTGGGTTTGTGTCCTTCAGCCTCACACAGGCTTGTGTTTAAAACTGAATACAGATCAATATAAAAATATTGATATTACTAATATGGTTTGGACGTAACGCTGACTGTGGAATTGCTGCAATTACCTAAGTGGTCGCCGAATACAAGAAAGACATCTACCGTCTTACCGGCCTGGTCTCACCGAGGGCTTTCTCCGGTTAATGCAAAGCTGTGGTTTTGGCTCAGCGCAGGCAGGCAACCATGTGTCGGGGCCTGCGATCGCATCGACAGCTCATCTGGCTTAATAGGATGTGACAGGTGTAGATGGAGTCGTCGTGTCTTGAATGTCATAATGAAAAGTGACACACCGTTTCCCCCCCCCCTCACGGTTTATTTTTCAGACTGCGGCCGGCGAGTTGCTCATACGGACGCCGGTATATGGGAGTCCTTGTGGTTGTGACACCTTGTTAGCTGCCGACGTGTTTTTGTTTTACGGTGTATGTAGGTGGCTCCTTTGCCCCCAGGGACTTTAAGCGCCGCTGACAACTTGTCCTCTGTTGAGAGGAAATGGAGGGGTGATGCTGTCTTTTAAAAGGAGGGGGGACGTGTCCAGAGATGATGAGGCGGTTTTATTTATACACTTTGTGCAGAATAAAGCATCAAAACACTAAGGGTTATTTTGAGTTCCCACATTGTGTTGGCTTATGACTTGGAGAGCAGTCAAGCTTCTCCACAAAATAAGCTAGATCCCTGTTTTATGTGTCTATAAATATATATATATATTTATAGCGCACTGTCATTACTGCCAGTTCCATGATTTTGCTCATTTTCGTCAGACTTTTACTCCACGGCAGCAGCAGCAGCAACTCACCCGTCATGTGAGCTTGGCGCTGCGGTGGAAATAAGAACAAGACCCACGCCTAGGTCCCGACCTTTGCTCTAATACCTCCCCCAGTCCCTCCTCCCTCCCTTTTAACCCATAATCAGCAGCAAAGGCTTCATTGTTCCCCGTCCCTCTGCTTGGGTATCTGATCATTAACCTACATTCGGAGCGGCAGCGGCAGCCTTCTTAAGGCTTTCAGACGCTCTCGGACCAGTTTTTTATGGGGCGTGTTTCGGTGTGCGTCCCGGGGCCGGGCCTTGTTCTCCTGCCAGCGAAGTTAACCCCGTTTACGCCTTGTGTTGTACAAACACGAGGCTTTTTTTTTTTTTTTTTTTTTTTTTAATGAGTGTTTTGATTTGTGTACGAGCCATGTTCCGAGCCGCTCCCTTGTGAATTCAGAGCTGTTCCTGTTTTTTATGGAAGCTTTTAAGTGATGGATGAGGTCGTAAAGCTGTTGAAGCTTACATAAGAATAAACTTTTTTGGAGACACAAACTATTTCTGGCTTACTGGTGGGTTAATTATAAATTTAAGCAGCAACACTTTGTGTCCCTTACAATATATTATGGTGAATATACTGTGGCTTGATACTATGACAATTTTATCACTGGCACTTGTACAAATGGTTACTTAACGTTATCACAGCCCATATTTTTATTTTTTTTTTCCCGTGTGGACGAGGTTAAACCAGATCTCCTCTCCACCTTTTTCCCAGTAGCGTTGCCGGCTCATTTATGCAACTCAGCAAAAACCACTGGAACGAAGGCCAGACGGAAGAGTTGGAGGAGGCGTGTTTCTTCTGTCTGACATTAGGGTAGCAGGAGGTGAACAGGCTCCTCGAGGCATGCAGCGTCTTTGGCTGTTTGTTTGGTCGTATTGAAATACGTCTCCAGTTTAGACAACCCGGTGACAGGAGGAGGAGAGATGCACTTTCCTTGTGCCTTTTTGAACTTGATGCACAGTTGAGTCAGGAGAGTGACGTGACGGCGGCGAAGGAAAACGTGGCCTTTCAGTAGATAGAAGATAAATAGATAGAACTGAAAATACTGGAGGAAATTCAAGTGTCCAGAAGCTTGTACACAGACATCAACGTAACATTAAAATCAACATAGTAGCAGCAGTGAGAGCAAATGGAAACTGGATATTCAAGTAACGTGCATGTGTGTGCAAAAAGAGCAGCAACAAAAGAAATATGGTTGTGCAAAAGACAGTGTGTTTTGTCTGTTTATTTACTTTAAATCTGCAAGTTCAACGTCCTCCAATTTGCAGATTCCTGCACACGCTTATTTCTTAAATGCATAATTTGCCTGGTCACAATTTTGAAGAATTCAACATTTATGGCACTTTATGACAGTCCAGTTTCTGACATGCTAGTTATTTTAAGTGCAGCAAAGTGTGAATCAGTCTTCTCAGTATGTGAGTAAGAGTCATTTTTGCTTGATTATTGTTGACCTTTTGATTGACCTGCTGATCAAGTCCTGACTTCCTGTGTCACCGCTCCTACGCAAGTCAAACGTAGGAGTTCATTCATGCTGAAAACCAATAGCTAGCGTTAAAAACTACAATAATTGATCAAAAAACAGAGAAAATGTGCGTCCAGTGGAGATAATAACCATCTACAACTAATAACGTTACCAGTGTCTAGACAATTTTTATCACAGTTATCAAAGCTTACAGTCTATTATTACAGAATTTCACTCAGATACAGTTTTTTTATGTGGGAATGAACCCTCACATTGCTACCATTTGCCTAACTTAGCCACAGTAATGTCCCCTACAACGTCAATACTAGTTGGGACTTGACAATGAGCAGGAGTCCTCTAATTGCTGGTCAGTTGACCAATCAGAAAAACAACTCACAATTGAGCCATTGCTTGTCTTTTAATTTTTGCTCTTGGTCATTTTTTAAATTCAACAATTTAACCAAAAACATTTTTGCTGAAATAAATCTTACGTTCCATAAAATATCATTTAATTAACTGCCTACCGTGCAGACCCACAATTTTCATTTTGTAGTCATGAATTATTTTTATACACAATAAACTGGCAGGAATTTTACCGGATCTTAAATGAATAAACATGTTTTTTTTTTCTAGAAATTCTCAATTATTGATGGAAAGACTAATAGATTTTGTTTATTTATAGGGCAGCTTGCGTATTCTGTGTTCACAGTGTGAGGTTTTTTTGTCCGTGTCAGGCATTTAATTTCCTTTACGGCACGAGCGCGTACGTCGGCAGCGCCCGTGTGTGTATTTGTATTGAAGATGGCTGACACTTTGCTTGGTATTGTTGCCTCTCCTGTAGTCTCAATAATCGAGCCTTTGCGCCTGGCTTTGTCCTGCTACTCATTAGGGAGTCAGGAGGAGGAGGAGGAGGTGGAGGAGGAGGAGGAGGAGGAAGGCTGGGAGTGGATGTGCAGCAGAGAGAGACCTCCCCCATCATTTAGCCTGACGACATACAGGACCACAAGCACGTGACCGGCTGTTTACTGTTGCAGCAAGCGTAGTGTGTCTCCTTCAGCTCGCTACAGATTTGCCTCGTATTGCCGTATGAAAACACACCGTGTTGTCGATTTTTCAAATATTTTTCCTTAGTATTTCAGTTGCTTTTCTGCGACTCTGTGACATTTTAAACCCAGCGATGTGTTCAGAGCTTGTTTTTCAGTAGGTTCCTTTGTGTGTGCGTGCGCGCGCCACCGTAAGTGCAGCCACATGGGAGAGACCGAGGGAAAAATCACATGTATTTTCCACATGGCGTGTGTGAGCACTCGCAGCAGCGGGCGGTTCTCTGGAAACCGTAGTGGAGTAATGTTTCTGGAGCTGGTGCTGGTGGCGGCGGCGGCGGCGGCGGCGGCGGCCGTGGCGGCGGTGGCTACGAGGTCCTGTGCGTGTCAGGGCCCGGTGCTATTCTTAGCCCCGTTCCCTCCTCGCCGTCCCAATGCTGCAGTCAGTGGATCAGTTTACTGTACTGCGTGTGCTCTCCGTCCACCCCAGCTATGCCACCGCATACTCCCTGCGTCCCCCACCCTCCATCTCCTTTCAACATACCTCACCACGCCACTTCCGCCGCTCGCCGCAACCTTCCCCCCCTTCCACCTTCCCCCAACAAAACCACTGCACTCACGCAAGGACACGCACAAGCAGCCACTCTGCTGTCAGGGCCAACATGCTCCAGCACTACAGGGAAATGGTTGTTATTGTTGTTAGTCAGGAACCAGTGGATTTAGAATTCAGGAACATCAGGTTATAAATAAATACAGAGACATCTGCTTGTCCAAGGACCGGCCGTGCAGCCGGCAACGTTAACTTGAGATTTCCCTGACTTGGCTCGGTCTGCGCAGATGGATGTTCAGTATTTGAAACGTGAATATATCTCATAATTTGCTAAATAATAACGATGCGGCTGCACCGCGAACTATCAATTAAGTGCACAGAATAATATGGTATATTAGAGATTTCATTATTACTTTCATTATCAATTAATCAGACTCTGAATTTCACTGCAAAGTGTTTGTACTCTAAACAAATTTTAATATTTACTCTTTCTAAAAGCTAAATAAGACCTTCTTAGGAAGAACAGCCTCAAAGAAAAGACATGCGGATAATTCTTATTCTTATTAAGATATGTCTTTACTCTCAGAGAATAGTGAATGAAAATATGTATTAATATTGCTGAGCATTTTTTATTGTTGTATTTCAGGGCCAGAGATTTAGACGTTTTTATTCAGTCAAAACAAAAAAAAACTAATTCTGTTCTATGAGGACATATTGGTCGATTGATGAATAAAATATAAGCATTTGGTTGTTATAGTTGTTATAGTTTATATATTTTTTTGGTCTCATCAGTGTCTTCTCCTTGGCTTCTGAATTATTCATCCCTTCCCTGATGTTGGGAGTGAGCAGAAAGCCACCCCGAGTGTCTCTGGTGTCACATCTCTCTCTCTGCCTGTAGTAAAACCTCTCATCATTTTTCTCCAGGCGTGATTCTGCAGTTCGACTGTATCTTCTTGTGGCATTAAGTGGGTTAGATAATTGTTGCTTTCATTGTTTTTTCGCTGAGCGAGATCCCTTTGCCAAACTAATCTCAGCTTTGGTTTCTGTGAATTGTGGCAGTGATCAAGGAAAAGGTGTGTTGTTGGTGGTGGGGGGGAGACTTGAAACAGCCCAAGGTTAATGGCAGAGCTCGCAGGGGCTTACGGATCCCGGAGCTGCTCGTGAAACGCTGTGAATACGAATGCCAAACTGGCGAGTGCCCAAATACCTCTGCAATTATAGTCACACCCTCCTCGCCTCGTCTCCGGGCCAGATTGGAGTCCCGTCAGCGTTTGTTTTCTGGTCTGGTCCCGGCCTGTCCATACCGCTTTAATACCCCCCCGATACACTAGCCTCTTTACACCAACGTGTTTACCGTGGGCAGCTCAATTCTCCCTTTCAGCTGCATGAATGACAATGCTGCTGCACACCGGCCTATCTGCTGACTAATGACGGACCTCTCGCTGGCCTCGGCTTGTGAAGCAAAGGGGCTGTGTGCTGGAAAAATGATATCTGTCAACACCGTGCTATTACTCGGGATCAACGGAGGCTGCAAGAATATCCCGAGAAACTGAGCGTTGGATTCACTGAAGACGTCTCACGTGGAGTGATCCAGTGCTAAAACAAGTATGACTGGATCCTGGCTGGAAAGTAAAATGACACGTTTAACTGCTTAGGTGTTAGAGGTGCCTCGATTTCCATTTCACTAGGTGCACTAGTGAAAACAATTAGCACTCTAGTGTAACAGTCCCACACTAATCAAGGTTAGTGTTTTTAATTTCGACTTTTGTTTTCATATTGGAAGCTGTGGTTTGTTGTACAATTAAATCACGTTGTGTTCTTCTGTTATTTCGACAGCGGGCTAGGCCGAGTAACGGAAACGCTCGTGTGTTTAAATTCATTTTGTAAATGAATTGCTTCATTGCGAAACGGCAGCGCAGACACCTGCAGCGGCTCCGCTCTCCCCCCGACGTGTTTGTGTTTTTATGTTGTTTGTTCTGTCTCCGGTGTCGGCTAACACTTGGACGCACAACCGGTCCTCCGGTCTACAGCGCAGTTAAAAGTGCATCGTTCAGACAGCTGAACTCTTAATGACATCCTGCACTTTAACACACACACACACACACACATATTTGTTCTTACTGAAATGCTGCTGCTTCTTCATTTTGACTTTATTATATATTGCCCTTTTATTTTTTGTTCCAAGCTGATGTATCAAGGGAGTTGCATCTTAATCTCATTGTACTGTTCACAATGACAATAAAAGTGTTTATTTCAGTTCAATTTAATCCAGCTTTACAGTGACACAAACTACATCTTGCAACATGATCATACACTTAAATCAGCACTTTTTTTTTCGCACTGTTTCAACATAAACTGAACTTTATAACAGTTGGGTAGAAAATATTTAGTGCAGGACTATAGTGTTATTCAGTAGTGTTCCTAATGAACTGGAAGTAAGTTGTATATTTGATTTCCATTTCAATCTAAGTTTGGTTTGTGTCGTCGTGAATAAGGTGAATTTCTTTATAGGACAAATTAACTCCAGGAAGAAGTGATTTAGATGTTGTGGTCAAATGTTGTGGCCAATAACAACTCACAAATTCACTTGTAAGTTAGAATAAAACGTCCACCTTTCTTTTCTTAATCTCCCCGGATGTTAACCATGATGGGAGACGACCTCTTCCTCTAGATGTCCACTATAATTCCTTCATAATAGTAACTTTATACTTTTATAATCACAGACGACCAACCATGAGGTGGTAGTGTCTTGGTTTCTGACTCTGTCAACCTATTCTGCCTATTCCTTTCTTGATGAATGGAAAACCGGCCGTCCTGTTTGTGTCATACCTGTCATTCCTAATGCTAATGAAACACTTAAGACTTGTGGTTGTGTAAATCCTTACACAGCAGTTCCACGTGGTTGCCGATGTGTGTGAACAGCCTCGCTGCTCATCTTCTATCTGGATTGAATCTCTTAATTGGAGGCCTGTAGTCCGTTATGATCCGTTTATCTACGCTGGTAGGTTTTACTTTGCACGGTGGCACGGTCTGCGTGTAATGGTGCGCTGATGTTTACAGGGTTGGCATCTTCTTCTTATTCTCACCATGTTTGGAGCCGCCTGCCACAGCTTTTAAATACAAGCAACCACTTTCACTTTCCAGAGGCATTGTCTACAACTAGCTGAAGTAACCCATAGTTTATTTTGGATGTAAAGTGGTGTGTTGTGTATCTTTAGTCCCACAGGATGATTATTCTGCGGTTGCCGCTTTAGTAATGGAGACCAAATGACAGGATGGCTGCCTCAGTAGATAGAAACGTGTAGATGTGGACTGCCTATTTATGGAAACACTGCAGCGTAGAATATGTTGGTGAGGTTAATTTGTTGTAGTTGCATCCCTTTAAAAGTGAGAATTTGCGTTTTTGTCCCAAGACATCAACTTCACCAGATCAGTCTAAACCCAGGTCGTTATCCGTACAGATGATGGACTTTCTTACTGGTACTGGTTCAGCAGCAGTGCTCGTCTTTCAAGGATGCTGGTCGACCTTATCCTGTCAGTTTTTTGGCGCCCGCCGTGTGTACAGGCCCACAGGAAAAACATCACACTGTAGAGGACGGGGGTTGAGCTATGTCAACATTCATCTTTCATCCTTTTGACTGTGCAAAAACTTAAGGGCGTGAACTTGACAAATAATGTACGAGTATCAAAGAGGGCATCCTTCACTTTAAAAAAAAAATAGACAACACTAATTTGTTACGTGTTAGTCTGCCAATTAATCCAGTGATGTTTTTGTTAATAAAACGGTAGCTATTGATGTCTGATTTGGAGCTGCAATTATGTGGAATATGTTGGCAGTGTTTACGCCCATGGCTGGTGGTGTGGTGGTGGCAGCTTTCACCGCAAGGCATTGTGAAATTAGCCACAAATGCTCAAACCTAATCATCAATCGTCATAAGCTCCACCCCCTCCATGTTAGTGGATGGGACCTGGGCCGAAGTAAAATACAAATCATTATTTGTTCAACGATGGTTTCTGTCATTTTACGTAGTTAATATAATGTTGATGAATGTTCACGTGACATTTTTTTTGGTGTACGTTTTGTTTTGTTTAGTCATTTAACGCTACAGAAACAGGATGTGACATAATAATGAATCTAGCACTGTCCATATCCGCGGGACAATAGCGTAAATTTGGCCGTCGCAAGGAAGTGGTGATACGTTGTCCATATTTATACGGTCTGTGGTCATATATGACAAGATCGTTTAAAGAATTGGAGACCTAAGAAGTTGAACCTAAGAAGTTGAACACTTATTTTAGAAATGAAACTACCATCACAGCAACACAGAAAATGTGGACGAAAGCCTCAAAGTGACCAAACAGCAGTGTCAGTATTCGGATGGTTACAGTGAATTTTGTCTGATTTATTTGTTGGCTGTCGGTGCCTTGGAGTTGTGTGTATTTATGTCCTGATCTGTTTCAGAGAAGTACTCAACTTAGGCTCCTTAGAGCAGATGCTAATGGCTAGTGGGGCAGCTTGCAAGTTATAAGCATATAGTGCTGTAAAAGTTAATAGGTTTCCATTAACGTTGTGCTCTAAGTAGGTGTAAGCAACATTTTTGCACAGGAATAATAATGCTCCATTTCCAATTACAATCAGAATAAGCTAATTAATGATCTACTATAGTAAACAACATCTTTCTTATTAGGTCTACATTGAATAAATTTCAGTTTCCTGGTGAATAGTATCATTATGTTACATTAACATTTAAAATAGGATTATTTAAGAAGCTTATTATTTATTAAGTTAACCAAAGAATTGACTGACTACTGACCTAACCCGTTTAGTCCCTTACACATAAGAAGTGATTGTGAATCAGTGGAGTACTGAAAGTACAAAACCATCATCTGACTTCCTTTTCATGGAAAATGTTTACTACGTTCTTTAAAGTAGTAATCTGGATGCGTATTGAGTAACGGGGGCTGCCCCGCTCGTTTCACTTGATGTCTAACACCTAATCAGAGGCTGTCAGGTTTCTTAAAACAGACTTAACGTACTTATGGGACTTTCATAGAGCGGAGCGCGACTACTTCTGCTCAATCAGATGGGACGCCATTTGAGCTGGTTTTAAAAAAAAAGGAAGAGGGGGAAAGTTCATTCAAAGTACCTGTGAAACCACCCTCATGACTGAAAACTGCGACCATCATGTGACACAGATCGTTGACACATTACATATCGGATTCAGGTTCAGGCTCAGCTGAGTGTTACCCTTTTGCCGCCCCATTGACACTGCAGCATCTGTTACTACACTGTCGCAAAACCACATCAGAGAACGGCTTACAGTGATGAGTAGGCCACGGCGGCAGCGTGCGTAGGGGGGGGCGTTTTCCTCTCAAAAACTTAACAATCCCTAAAGTTGTGATTCATGCCTTCTCGTGTAGATGTTTCCTGCCTGTTCTTTAAGGTCAGTCTCAAAGAGGCGAAATGGAAATTTCAATAAAAATCCCTCGTTACTGATCCTCTCAGCCTACAGCTGGAAACGCAGCTGACTTGCTCTCGCTGGCAGTACTATTTCACACCCCGCCACTTCACTGCTCTCTGGGGTTAAGTGACTTTTCTTTCCCAGCCTTTTGTCTCCTTGGTGATGCGGCTGAAAGCCCAGTCCGTAAACAGCCTCTGTGAAGAATTCTCGTTTAATTGTACCTGCGTTTTAAGAACATCTCTTGGCCCTTTGGTGGTGTCTTGTGCAAAACGGTGTTTGCGTGCACCGAGAGTTACAAGGTCAGCCACGCGTTCAGGCAGCGATTGTGGCAGAGCTGAAACCCTTCTCACCGCCGCTCTGTTTTTTTTTTTCCGTCTCCAGGTGCATGATGAACCTACTGTGCGGTAGCTTTCTAAGCTAGTCAGGTGCCGCACCATGGCCAAACCTGGGAGCGACAGAGATGGAGCCATGGTGGATAAGCAGGCGGGGAAGAAGGTATGTGAGACGAGACCCTAAATAGCTGAATACAAGTGGTTTCAGATAAATTATACAAACATTTTACCGTGTCTCGTGAACATTTAGTGACTTGAGAGGCACAAAACTGCGTCATCTTTGTGTTGTGCTGTGGGTAAATGCAATACAAAATTTCATCTCGAACCAAAAATCCATCTTTCGTATTTCTGTTCTTTATCCTGTCTTGAACTAAACATACAGTACATTTACATGAACATGAAAAAACAAAGCAATTGTTGAACTGGGCAGCTTAAGCGCATGTAAACACGTTACTCAACTAATATCAGAGTTCTTCTTATCCAACTAAGACACCAAGAGATTGAGATTAGAAATCATTGGCATGTAAACGCCTTAATCAGAGTTTAACTGGACAACGCGCATGATACACTACCGCTGTGCTGGTGTTTTACACCGTAATAAAAGCATATCGCCACCTTGTGTCGAGGAGGACATGTTCTGGTCAGTTATTCGATTTTTTCCTAGTGGCATGTAACCAAGCATTCAGAAAGTCGAATTTTGAGCAAAGCTCGATTAAGTTGTTCATGTAAATGTACGGATAGATCAAAAAAAAAAAAAGCTGAAAACAAGGACAACTTGGACTTGTAGAGTTTCCTAACGACGTTTCATCCCAAACTCCAAACTTCCCACAAATCTCTGACAACTGAAGAAGCTACTTTGATGAGTAGCAAAACTTCTTCAAGACATCTCATGTCCTTCTTTTTAGCTATTTTTTTTGTATATACGATGACCCAAATGACAATTTTTTTAATACTTTTTAGTTTAAATACTATTTCTATATTTCTACTGTAATGTGTGAAGTGAAGGAGGTATTAACATTAGCTGATAGTGACGGCTCAGTCCACATGAACAATGTGGATCAATACAGATTGTTTAACGCTTATTGTAATCACTTGATAAACTATCTTGGTATAAAAGGAGCTGAAACATATTTAGTTTTCCATATCAAGTGGTATGTTTTTGAGTACTTCAAGTGTTTTGTCGCCTACAAATGGTTTTGTGTTTATGATGCTGACTAGTCCCTATCAAAGGCCACTTTTTGTGGTATTCACAACCTAGTAAGAGGAACCTTTAAGGGAAGCTAGTACATTCACTAGTGGTGATGTGTTTGTTGACATTTTCTGTGATTTATGCTCCTATTTGTCAAACCTCATTCTTTCGTTATGCATCTGCTTTTCACGATCGGACTGGTGACTATTACGCTAGTCATCTAGTTATTAACTACTGTAACAACTAGTCAGATTATGAATTGCAGAAAAAAACAATGGCTCTTGACATTTGAATGTACCAGTGCATTTTATGTATAACAATCAACATGGCCAAGACAACTCTAGCATGAGCGCTAACTAGGTACATCTGAATCTTCATAAATGACTTTCCTTTTGAGACGTTCGTGACAGTTTAGACTTCTGCGTTGACTTGAAGCAGAAGCTGCCATAGCTGACGTGCGCCTCCACAGAAATGTAAATACACACCATTGGTCCTCTTGGTAGTAGCGTCTTTGAACGTTCGCATTTCTGTTTGTTTGGGATCAATGAAGATGGAACACGTCGAGGAAAGGTTGACTGAGGAAGTGCGAAGAGACAGACATTTGTACAACTCGTCTTAGGCGAAAGTTTCAGTCGCCATTGTTGAAAGTGAAGCAGGAAGTAGAAATGAAAATTAACCCAGCTGGCAAAAAATGACACGGCACCAACTAGCTTTTGGGTGGTGTTGTTACAGAGCGAGCCAGAAGCATGAATGGTTCGCACTGGCACCAGCTTTGTGTGCAAGTCTTTAAAAGAGCCTTCAAGTTAACAAATCTTGGATGTGACCATGTTTCTCCGGTATGAAATATTCCCAAATTTGGACCTTTTGTTGCTCGTTGGCGTCGCTTCACCCGTTTCCATGTTGCTGCTTCCTCTTCTTATCCATGTGTTGTCACTGGCTGAGGTCAAACATGGTTTACCATGGCATGTCGTGGGATACACACACAAAGACATGTTGACTACGTAGTTAGTCACTAACCAATTTTGTCATCGACTGTTTATCGACTACTCATTGCCCACGTTTAATGACGTTAGCTGTTAAACATCCAGTGTTGTTGACTCTTCTGTAGTTTTCCGGTAGCGATGTTCTCACGACTTGCTTCTCACGTTGCAACCGCGAGTTCATTATTTCCATTTGAATGCAGCATTTTTCACCTGAAATATTGGTCATAGTTTTAAGAGTTTTGCTTAGTCACTGTTAGCATCCAAAAAATGCCACGAGGCTGAGTTATCAAGAGGCTTCCTGTTTAGTCAGAGCTTCAGTCAGCAGAACCGTAACGCTGAAAAGAGTGTTCCTTGAGTTGAGCACTGCAGCGTGTAAACAAAGTCATTACCCACAGGAAGCACATCTGAGTTCAGAGCTACGCTCTGTACCACGGCTCTGTAGTCATTCAAGTACATGCTAGTTCTGCTGATGATGATACGAGGCCGACATTATGATTTGCTCATGTTGATTTAACGGTAAATACAACATTGAGCCCTTTTTAATATTTTGAGGACCACTTCGAATGCTTTTATGTGATGCACTAAAATATATTCCTGCATGGGAAATTGCACTCGCGTTACAGCAGCGCTACCTAATTACCCCTCGCTGCATAAATGAGAGGGACCGTTTGTGTCCGCCGTTGTTTTTTTTTTTTTTTTTTTTTTTTTTAAAGTCAAAGGCACTTCACATCTTTTCGAGCTCTCGTGTACTTTCAGCGGTGCCAGACACTTCGGCTTTGCACAGCTGGCACATTGCTTCACTGAGATCAAAGAAGCACCACACTGCAGACATTTTCCTGCTGCCAGAAATTTATTTTACTGCACCAAAGTGCAGCTCACTAAAAGTAATGTCTCCGAAAAAAGGCTTTGTCTGCAGATCACAGAGCGCAGAAACCCGGGCAACTGAAAGGAAAGACACTGAGATGATGCGGGAACGACTGGGTCCCGGTGGTAGTAGTGATCAGTGGGTCCTCACTAACCCACCACCATGTCTGTGATTTCTAAAAGATCATCCGTGCACATGTAAAACTACTTTCACATCAAATTACATCCATAAAAGTGATTTAGTGTCGAACATCCGATGTGTGTCTGAAGTGGGTGTTGTGTTTTCAGCTTAATTACGTCCAGATTTACGTAACACAATACTTGTGTGTCAAACACGAAAGCACGTCTCTCTGCAGAGTCACGATTGTTTTCAGCTTATATGAAAGTAGCTGAGATTCCTAGACGAGTCGGGCTGTAACCGCTG
Organism: Mugil cephalus; assembly: GCF_022458985.1. Classification (NCBI taxonomy): domain Eukaryota; kingdom Metazoa; phylum Chordata; class Actinopteri; order Mugiliformes; family Mugilidae; genus Mugil; species Mugil cephalus. The sequence continues at coordinate 9,443,174 of NC_061776.1, forward strand.
TTTATGTGGCCGACTTTACTTCTTAAATTCTTGTTTTCTCTGACATTCGAGCCCCACATCACTCGGTTATGAAATGTCAGAAACTAGTGACATACGCTCGGTTGTAGTTGCAGCTCGAACCTCAAACATTTTGTTTTTGTGTGAAAAAACTCCAAATACGTAAAGTCTGTTTCATCGCACGTCAAATCTTCACATTTGAAAAAGTGGAGCAACAAATATTTGTGATTTTGATCCAAAAAATGATTATTTGATTATTATTATAAGTTTCTCACTGTGAATTCTAATCTGGGGTCAGTGTTTGTTGGTGTCAGAGGAATAGACTTCGTTAGACTCGTATTTTTATTTCTGTGTAAACAAACAAAGAAACTTGTCACTCCTAATCTTTTCCTCTTCATTTGCCAGAGACTATCGCGTCTGGGAAATAACATTTTATTGAGTCTTGTAGATAAACCTTCTGCCTGCATGACCCAAACAATATGCTGCGGAGACACAACATGTCCTGTAATATAACCACATGCACCATGTTGGAGTAGTGTCGTTTTTTTTCTTTTTTAGAAAGCTTTTGTTAGTATTCCCCACGTCCTGAGCTCTTATCTGACGACTTAGCACTGTTTATTTGCTCCCGTGGCCACGCCTCTACTCTGTTTGACATGCCTGATTTATTTATCCTTTTGTTTGTGTTATATTTCCTCCTCACCTCCGACAGAGCAAAGACAAGTTGTCCCCTTTCACCAAAACTCCGAAGCTGGACCGGAGTGAGTTGCTGGGGAAGGAAGGGAAAGCGAAGTCTTCCATGAAGCGCAAGCTGTCCTTCACTACCAGTCCGCCCCGGACAGAGGAGCGAGACTCAGACACAGGTAAGGAGGCCCCACCGCCACCCCCCAAAAACCACCACCACCCTGCTGCTCCTCCTCAGACTGCCATGCTGCTGGCACGCTGCCACGTTTTCACACTGCCCCCTGGTGGCCTGGTGTTAAACCTTGTCATCAGGGACTCGTGCAGTAGGTTACAAACTTGTTGGGCAACAGGGCCTGAATCTGACCGCACGGATGAAATTGTGGCTTTGTACGTGTGTGGAAATGAAAGGGAGGAAATGAGCTGCATATATAAGAAGAAAATACGTTCTATATGTAGAGCAGGGCTGCAGCAAAATTATTTAAAGATTTTTGAACCTATAGATTATTTTAGAGCTTTCAACTAATCCTTTGATTAACCACTAAAAAATAAACAGAACCTCCCCCCATTAGACTCTTATTCAAACATAATCATAATGACATATTTTCACGTCTTGATAAGACATATGTAAAGTTAAGATTTGTTCAGCGTTGACCTGATTAGCAAACGTGCTGGTTGCTGTATTCTGCCATTAACTGGCAGACATGGTGTTTTATGTAGTGTGATTTATCTTTTAATTGCTTGTGATGATTTTAAGTGAGGTTATTTATCTGTTAAAGGTTCCTTAACACCTGCTGAGAGCAGAACGTTAATGGAAATCCGTGTCGGTGGGTTTTTAAAGATCGCCCTGTGCTACAGCGCTTAAAGACTTTTTGACAATTGTGTCACTTTTTTTTGTCATTCTTTTAAAAAAAATCTACGTATCCCACACAAATGGACACATGAGTCGTTCTAGTCTTAATGTATAGTTGAACCCTCTCATGATACACGAACAGTTAAGGCTCTAAACACGTCTGTAAAAGGGAACTAACCCAAACCAACAATGAACTGATACTGTAGCTGATTTTTGAGCCTATTTTTCACACAACTACCCCAGATTGTGGCATATTCTTAAAACCTGGCCATGTCCTTCATTTTTTTAAAAATGTGACTTGCAAACTCCTTGAACCTTTCTGACAAAATAGAACAAAAGGGAAAAAAATGAACCCTCCCTCAAGTGCTCAGCTTTACATTAAAGTCGCCCTAATCTCCCTCTCGCTACTTGTGTAAACACGGTTCTTCTCCCGTCATCTAGTTTAACTGTGTGTTTACATCAGATTGTAGACTTAAAAATAGGTTTGTGCGTCGTGCGGCCGCAGTTGGAATAAATAAATGTTTAAAGGCCACTCGACGTCCTGCAGATTGACCCCCCTCAGCGTGATGGTTTTTCACTGTGTGGTCCTGCCTCCCTCCTAACAGACGACAGCCCTCAAATTTCACTGAGTTTAATTTACGTTGCGCAGGTTGTAAACTAGCTCGGAGGGTGGCTTTGCCTTCCCCCCCCCCGGCGCCTCTCGGGTCCTGCGTTGAGCAGCCGTAGGAAGAAGTAATGCCTCCGCTGACCTCCTTCGGATCGGATCTTCTCTTCCGTGTTGCCATGAGTCATGATAATCTGTGCGTGGCGAGCGACTGTGCTTGTCTGTGTTTGAGTTCATGTGAAATAAAGGAGGGTGTGAGTGCGCACGAGAGAGAGAGCGTTAATGCAGTGCTTTCCCACCCTTCCACCCCCTCCCTCCCTCCTCCCTCCCTCCCTCCCAACCCCCTCCCTCCCCATCCTCTCTGCTTTGCACTGTAGATGACTCAGACCCAGGCCAGTCGAGTGAGACCTGGGGAGAGAGATTAGTGCCTCCCTGCAGGATATATGCAGGTAATCGCTGCAGCCTGATCCTCAGCCCCCGTGTCCTCTTCAAGTCACGTCACCCACTTTTTTTGCGCTACTACTATTACTCCGCTGTAAACACACACATACACACATGCACCCGTGTGTGTGTTTTCCTCGCCTTGCATCTTCCCCTCTATTACAGCTCACGCATGTCTGTGTTTAGTAACAACCGACCGACCGACCGACGGAGACGGGGAGGGGAGGGGGCCTGAGGAGAACCGTCTGCACTTGGCTGGCTTTACGAGAATGCTGTCTTTTCTTTTGTCCTCCTTATTTTTTTTTATTTTTTTATTTTTTTTTCCTTCCCAACCTCATGCTTGTCATCTGTTTCTCTGCGTGCTCAACAGATACAAGGGGAGGAGGAAAACGTGTCACTGTGACGATCAAATTGCTGTTTTTTTTTTTTCCAAATCGATCTCTAAAATAAATCTGTACTCGGTTCTGTTGCAGATAAAGATGGACCAGACAAGAAGAAGGTGAAGAGGGAGGCTGGGGGCAAGAAGTCCCAGGCGCCCAACCTTTTGTTTGGGTATCCGCTGTCGGAGCGCAAACAGATGGCTCTCCTAATGCAGATGACTGCCAACAGTCCAGGTTTGTGTACCTGCCCTCTTAGTTTAATCATATCCTCAGTATCTCCTGATTGTATGTGCTGTAGGATGAGTCATGCTTCTATTTTTTTTTGTCTTCTGTTTTGTTTGTGTATGATGCTGTGCCGTTGCCTCGGAGTAATGCATTTCAGCTGCACCTGCAGTTATCAGTCTTCACTAGTTCTTTGCAACATTTCCAGATTGATGACCTGCTCCTTTTATTAAATACCGACTGAAACATGCATGTTAACAGATCCCCAGTAAAGCCAGACACGTCTGTCTAGTTTCTAGTTCATCTGGGGAAGTAATCATCTCAGTCTGTGATGGCATTTGCTTCACGAATCGATATTTTTTTTTTTGTTCCCCTCCCTGCCTGTGTGCAGACTCTACACCCAGTCACCCCTCACAAACGACCCCCGTGCAGAAGAAAGTCCCCAGCAGCGCAGCGTCACGGCAGAAGGACAAGGTCAACAAGAGGAACGAGCGAGGGGAGACTCCCCTTCACATGGCCGCCATCCGGGGAGACGCCAAGCAAGTTAAAGAGCTCATTAGTCTGGGAGCTGACGTCAATGTCAAAGACTTTGCAGGTACGAGGAATGGTTTCAGAGGCTGTGTTTCACCGTGAGATAACACAAATGGTGATGTTTGAGAAAATGTCTGGTTTAAAAACTGTGCCGCTCTTTGTCCTTTTCCAGGTTGGACCCCTCTTCATGAAGCCTGTAATCTTGGTTACTACGACGTGGCCAAGGTCTTGATAGCAGCAGGCGCAGAGGTGAACACGCAAGGTCTGGACGACGACACGCCACTACACGACGCTTCAAGCAGCGGGCACAAAGATGTAAGAGATCATCTCAAGATCTTAAAAACTTAATTGCTCTTAGAAAGTTTAGATTGAGGTCTCTGCACAGGTCTGGCATATCTGAAACTCTGAGTTGTAGTTGTGTTACGGCAATAATCATTGATTGATGATGAGTACAGATTGTTTAGTACGGTACAGGTGGTACCTTGAAATACATATCGGATTTAAAATAATTCAGCATTTTTTTAAAACAAAATCACCTTCAAAACGTCTATTGTTCTTTATTATTATTAATTAATCCAAATATAAATTCTCCAAAACCCTTTTCACCGAGTACGGCGCCAGTTGCGAGCACCGCACTGAACAAAGTTGCGTGCTTTCATACAAGAGAATCTTAATATATATGTTGTTTTTCTATATTTCCTGTAGATTGTGAAACTTCTGCTTCGACACGGCGGTAACGCTTTCCAAGCCAACAAGCGCGGGGAGCGCCCGGTCGACGTGGCCGACTCTCAGGAGCTGGAGCAGCTGTTAAAGGGAGAGGTGGCTCTGTCGGACCCAGACGACAGCTCTTCAGGTATGCAGACGATGCTGTTGTGTTTGGCTCTCCCCCGTCAGTGTAACTTCAAAAACCCATCAGGCATAACATTATGACCACCTCCCTAATGTTGTCTAGAACCCTTTTTGCGCGGGACTAGTTTTACCTGAGGACCACTGGTAATTTGTATTAATCACAGAGGACGTCCGTGATCTTAGTCCCATGCAAATTGTCTATGTCCGTGATTTGTAAATAAACCACAAATTACCTGCCATAATTCTCGTAACACAGAGGTCTTCTGATAAAACCAATCCAGTGCGAATCGACATCTCTGTAATTAAGTTTTTACTTTGTTGCAACTTTTGCAGCTTTTTTCTGCTTCTTGTTACTTAAGAATTGTGAAGGTTGTGCTATAATTCTAAGTTTGGACAGATGCAAAGTCAAGATGTCGCTGGACTATTCACCCGTTTAGACGGAGGGAACCATTAAATCAATCATTAACGTGTTCAGTAGTAAAGGTGGAGCTGATTTGAATACTGACAGGTATAAGTGAATAAGTGGTATATATTTTTATCATCCATTATAATTTTCAAAAGAATTAAAACAGTCTATGACACAGCGGCGTGAGATGGAAAGTAGCAGAGCCATAACAACAGGAGCTGAATTTGAGTAAAACACAGTTTGTTTATCCTGTGTGAATGTGCCACATGAGACTCAGACGTAGTGGGTAATATGTGAATCACAGGAAAAGCTAATCCCATGCGAACAGGACTCTCCAAAACAGTTGTGACTCATCAGAGAATGGACATGGGCGTTCTGAGGGCGTCCTGCGGTGTCTGGAAACAGGATTTTGTTGATCATCCCACAGAAACTTGATCAGTTTGGGATCTAGTTAATTTGGAGGCCAGCGTGTCTGTGTCAGGCTGCATCCTGCTGGGAGGATGTGGCCGTCAGGGAGTGTCATTGCTATGGGGTGGGGCTGATACATGTCTAAGTAACGTCCACACAAATGCCAGATCAAAAGTTTCCCAGCAGAACGTTGAATTCTCACAAGACGGTCGATGTTATTCACTCTCCTGTCAGTGGTCATAATGTTATGCCTGATTGGTGCATGTTTCTCTGTTGATGTATGATGTAACATGCATCCTCTCTTACAAAACAGTGTCACTTGCATGACAGTAACTCACGTTCATCTCTCCTCAGAATCTGAAGACCCACCGTCCGTCAATCCATCCAGCGTGGATGACAACATGGAGGACTCTGACACTGAAAAGGACTCGGACGGCAAACCGGCCACGAAAGCATCGTCGTCCGTGCCAGGGCTGGACGAGTACGAGTTCAAGGACGAGGAAGAGGAGGAGGATCTGAGCAAAGCCCTGAACGACAGACACATCCTCAGGAGGGAACTGCGGCAGCGAGAGAAGGAGGACAAGGACAGGAATCATGTGGCAGGAAAGCAGAGCAGCAAAGGGGATTCCTCCTCCAAGTCCAAAAAGCAGAAAACGCCTCGCGTCCACTGCAGCTCGGACACGTCCAGCGACGAAATGGAGAGCCTCTCGGAGAAAAGGAACTCGCCCACCTGCTCTCAGAGCTCAGAGAGCCTCAAGCCGGACACGAGGTCGAGGAAGGACAGCGCCGAGCAGAAGGGAAAGGTTAAGAGGAAGAGCAAGAGCCAGAATAAAAACAAGGAAAACCAAGAGGACGGGAAAGAGAACAGCAAAACCCTGGTCCTCTCTCTTGCGACGGTGTCCGAGAGCACGGACAAGGGTCGAGAGGAGGACTCCTTCAAGATGTCTTTCAGTCCTAAAGACGACTCCTCCGTCCACCTCTTCCATTTGTCGGCTATCAAATCTCCTAAACTGAACCACAGCCTGACGGACAAGCAAACGCCACTCAAACAGGAAAATACTAAGACGTGCGTCTCCATCAGCGACGGCTCGTGTCCGGTGGACAAATACAACCACTACACAGACGCAGACTACTGCACTGAAGGCTCCAGCACCAAGGGGTGCAAGCACAAGGAGAAGAGCAAGCACCAACAGAAAGACGGAGACGTGGACGACGGCCATTCGAGCCCCTACAAAGACGGCAGCATAGGAAACAGTATCACGGACAGCAGCGACGGTGCCTTACGGAAGACGGATTTAGACGGCAAAGTGGTGAAGAAGCATAAGCTCAAACACAAGGAGAAAGACAAACACCGGAGGGAGTACGAGGCAGAGCGGAGCCGGCACAGGCAGAAGGAGGCCAGGAAAGACGGCCACAGGAATTTGGAGTTTGACAGAGAGTTCTGGAAAGAGAATTTTTTCAAAAGTGATGAGACGGATGAGCCGCTGCCAGTGAGAAAGGAAGGTGAGGAAAACAGCTCTCTCCAGAAGGCCACCGAATCCTCCCCTGTCAAAGATGAGAGAAACACAAAGGAGAAACACTCGAGCAGCAAGGAGAAGAGGCAGCGAGAGGAGCGAGAGAAAGACAAGGCTGTGAAGAAAGAGCGGAAAGAGGAGAAGGTGAAGGATTCAAAGCCGAGTGAGCGTGACGAGAGAGTGGACTGCCACGGCTCAGGGCGGATTCCTGAGGAGTCGCTGCAGAGCAACAGCGTGAAAGAAGAGACAGAAGAGAAGCCCCTAAGTGGGATCACAGCTGATCAAGAACAGCTGGAGCCGTCTGAAAAAGGTTCACGCGAGAAAACTGACAAGAGGCTCCCTGGAAAGGAGAAGGATTCTGAAAAAATGGAGAGGAAGCATCTTGACAAGGAGAAAAAGATTAAAACCGAGCACTCTGACAAAGCTGAGCCGCAGAACTCGGTGGATCGTTGGAAGGAAAAAGAGAGAACGGCGGCCATTTCTTCTCTCTCGCCCGGAGATAAGAGCTACAAAGAGAATGAAAAACTCAAATCTTTAACCACGACAAAAAAGCACGAAGACGGCAGGAAAAATAAAGATAAGTTTGACAAGCGGTCTGATAGGGAGAGGCCGGACAGGGAGTACAGTGTCGGGGATCACCGAGAAAAGGATCGCACAAACTCTGATAGGAAAGGAAAACCTCTGGAGAAGAGCACGGATCACAGTAAATCCGATCGCTCCAAAGACAAGGACTTAGAGAGGAAAAAGAGAGACAAGATAAAAGATGGAGCCCTTTCCTCCAGCTCCAATCTGAAATTACTTCTGGAAGAGAAGAAGGGTTATCTGTCTGAGAACAGCAAGTCCTTATCTACGAAATCAAAGGAGGAAGTGGTGAGGACGCCGGAGAAGGACCGTGACAGACGAGAGCGTGACAGAGACCCGGACAGACACAAAGATAAGGACCGGCACAAAGAGCGCTCCCAGCAGACCAAGCTCGGCAAGGCCAAAGAGACGGACTCGGACAAGGCCAAATCAAAAGCCCCTCCGGCGGCACGAGACGCCAAACCAAAAGAAAAGAGGCTGGTGAACGACGACCTGATGCAGACCAGCTTTGAGCGCATGCTTAGCCTCAAGGACCAAGAGATCGAGCAGTGGCATCGGAAACACCTGGAAAAAATCAAACAGAAAGAGCGGGAGAGGCTGAAACAGCGGCCGCTGGCAGATCCAGGGAAGTCCAAGCCCAAAGACAGGACGAAATCTGAACCGTGCTTGAGTAAGGAGCTAATTCGCTCTAAAAGTTCTGAAGGATCCGATGTCCACAGATCGGATAAACCGCTGAAGGACGGCACTAGTCCCAGAACGATGTCTCTGGATGGGAAGAGTCTGCCGTCCATCAGCGCGAAAGTCATGTCGGCCGTGGAAAACTGTCTGACCCGGTCGCCCCGACCAGAGAGCGAACGCTGCGGCCTCATGTCCAGGTCCGTGTCTCTCGTCTCCGTCGCCAGCTCCGAGGATTCGTGTCAGGCCACGACGTTAACACCCAGAAACGTCGAATACGACTCCGACATGAACCTGGAAGCCTCCGACTCCCAGCCAGCATTTCTCCAGTCTTCCCTCGTCATTCAAGCCACCAGGTCGCCGTCTGTTCACGATAAAGATTGCAACAGTCTTCCAGATGTTCCGCAGAGTAACCGGACGCCGCTGTCTGGCAGACACGAATCTCCTTACCTCAAGGCAATTCTGGATGAGGATGCCAACTCGTCGACCGAGGGTAAAGCGGTTGAAAATCTGCCAAAATCCGGCCTGACTACGACCACAGGAGAAGAGGCGAGAACAAAGGAGACCGTGGAAAGCGAGGAGAGCCTCGGTGGTCAGCAATATTCAAATGTGGTCGCGGATTCGGTCCCGGAGAAGGACGTGGGCGCGGCTGGATGCTCGACGACGCAACTGTTAAACAAAGATCTTCCAAGTATAAACGTGACACTTCCGCCGTCCGGTCTCTCACAGGGCAGCAGCTCTCAAACCGATCAGAAACCTCCTCCTATCTCTGATCCTCCTGTTGTTGTTAAAGACGCCCAGAGTCTCGATGAGAACTCGCAGGCAGAACCTGGTGACCAAGAGTCCGATCAGCCGTTGGTATCTGCGGTTTCTTCTACCGCCGAGCAGCAGAGAGAACCGCTCCCGCCCTCCGGCGCCGAGAACCAGCAGCAGACGGACCCCGGTACCACGCAGGACTCTGACCAGAGAGACAAACACGCGGAGAGCGACGATCAACCGGAACAGGACAACGTGGAAACGGTTTCAGAAAACCTGAGGACGGAGGCGGCGGGAACGCCTGAACCGTCCACCAGCTCGCACGTTCCCGGCTCCACCGCAGCCGACTCCTCGCCGGGCGTCGGCAAAACCAACGAGTCCAAATGCCTCCAGGAGGATATGGACGTGGATAACAAAGACTCCGGGCCCGACGGCGACACCGCGTGCGTCGACGCTCTGACGGAGAAGGACGCCGCGCCCTCTGCGAGCCCCGAACACAAAGCTGAGGAGGCGGCCGACGTGCCGCAGCAAAGCTCGGAGAGCGGCGGCGGCGGCGCTGCAGCCGTCTCTCCCACAAGCTCGACGGACGAAGCCAACTCGAGCACGGAATCTGAATCCAAAGCGGAGGCCCACTCGGAGCCGATGGAGGTGACGCCCACCGACGAGAAACCGGAGCACGTGACGGCCGCAGACGAGCAGAGTCAAAGCGGCGTCCAGCCGGTGTCGTCCCAGAGCGACTGTAGCAGCAGCAGCAGCAGCGGTGGCGGCGGCGGCAGCAGCAGCGGCAGCGGCAGCAGCAGCAGCAACGCCTCGGGAAGCTCCTCCCCGCAGTCCGGAGACCGGGAGTCCGACTCCTCCGGCGCCAGGCTCAAGGTTCGCTCTGGGGACGAGGAGGCGGACATGCACGTGCCCCACCCGCGCAAGAGGAAGATGCCGAAGGTGTCGTCGACCCCCCCCCAGCCGTGCGCCGCCGCCGCCCAGCAGGACCGGGAGAGGGGCCAGCAGTCTCTGGCGGCCATCGTGGACTCGGTGAAGCTGGAGGAGATCGAGCCCTACCAGACGGAGAGAGCCAACCCGTACTACGAGTTCCTGCACATCCGGAAGAAGATCGAGGAGAAGCGCAAAGTGCTGTGCAGCGTCACCCCTCAGCCACCGCAGTATTACGACGAATACGTTACCTTCAATGGATCCTACCTCCTGGACGGGAACCCACTCAGCAAACTCTGTATACCAACGGTGAGTCGTCGTCATTAAATCCTTTACTGGAACGTTTACTCCAGGTGATATGAAAACGTGTTTCTAACCTTCTCCTTCTTTGTGTGTTTGCGCAGATAACTCCGCCTCCGTCTTTACCCGAGCAGCTAAAAGAGATGTTCAAACAACAGGAGGTCGTTCGGATGAAACTACGACTCCAGCACAGCATTGAAAGGGTACGGAGCTTCGTCTTTTGAATGTCTGTGATCTTTTGTCATTTGGAAATCGTGCTCTTGGGTTGTGAGGACTTTGTCGCTGCCGCTTTTAATTAAAAGACCGTGTCGATCATCGTTTCCCCCTCTCAGGAAAAGCTGATTGTTTCGAATGAGCAGGAAGTCTTACGAGTCCATTACCGGGCGGCGAGAACACTAGCCAATCAGACTCTGCCCTTCAGTGCCTGCACGGTTTTACTGGACGCTGAAGTGTACAACATGCCGCAAGACGTCCAGGTGAGTCACACAGAGAAGTTAATTCACGTATTTATTCTGATTTTAGGATATTCAGGGTATTTCTTTATTTTATAAAAATATATATATATATTTATTTATTTTTAACCTGTTTTGCAGAATGACGACGGCAAAACATCGGTGAGAGACAGATTCAACGCCAGGCAGTTCATGTCCTGGTTACAAGATGTCGACGACAAGTTTGATAAACTGAAGGTGAGACCCAGAAAAATTAAATCAGTTGTTTTAAATCATTTTTCAAAAAGTTCTCTCAGATTGTCCAGTGAGAGGATTTGCTGCTTTGCTTCTATTTTTTTTGCAAGACTCTAGATTTAATATTGTTTTCTAACAATTCACAGATTGAACAGTTAACCCAAATTAACCATAACATTATGACCATTGATTTTTCCTAATATTGTGTAGGTTTCCCCTTGTGCCTCTAAAACAGTTGTGACTGAATGGATATGGGCCTTCTGAGGGTGTCCTGTGGTGTCTGGTGACACAGTGTTGTTAGTGGAGGGGGGGGGGGCTATGGGTCCTATGGGTTGAGGGGGGGTTATGGGTCTGTTATGGGTCTGAGTCTGTGGATCATCCCACAGAGAGTTGATCAGTTTGGGATCTAGTGAATTTGGAGACCAGGTCAACACCTCGTACTGTTCTTCATGTTTTTGTTCCTAAAGCGTTTTTGTGTGTGTGTGTGTGTGTGTGTGTGTGTGTGTGTGTGTGTGTGTGTCAGGCTGCTTCCCCCTCCATTGCTATGGGTTTGGGTACATTTCTAAGTAAATCCACATGAATGTCAGCTTCAAAAGTTTCCCAAAAGTCACAAGACGGTTGCTGTTATAACACTTTTCCCTGTCAGTGGTCATAATCATGTGGCAGATCGGTGTCTAGCGTGTACACTGAACACTGAACACGAGGACGTTGTGTTTGAGTCGAGGTCTGTTCACGCTGACATACGTCAACACTTTATCCCAACGAAACTCTTTTTAACGTCTTCGTTCATCGATGCCATTGTTTGGTGTTTGTGTGACGTCACTTAGCTGAGGCAGCGTAGTCGGGTCTGTTGTGGAGCACGGCAGGTTTGTGTCGAAGGACTAATCCAGGTCTGGAAGAGGGTGTTTACAGGTGCAAACGATAAAACTTAATACGTTTAAAACCAAGTTGTTTCTCAAACGAGTCTTGTTATGTTTGTTTTTTTCGTCTACAGTAGAGTTTGTGTGTGTTTTCCTGCTCACTGACTGGGTTTAACTCTGTGGAGCAGCTGATTTATTTGACTTCTGTTATTACTAATGTCACTACTTCTGCTCCCATTATCCATATTATTACTTTATTTATTTTTATCTCACAGAAGTTTCTCTGTTGTATCAAATGCTTAACAACATCATAGATCTGCAGTTAATGGCTTAAACTGAAGCTGAGGCCTTGAATATGTGTTGAAAAATACATTTTCTAACTTCCATTAACTCTTTAAGTAGATGTTTGAGTAGATGCTGCATTGAAATCTATAATTTTCTTCTGATTTCATTGATAAAACTCGTTGTAGGATTCAACCAAACATATTGTTTCAAATCAAAAACATTCAGTTGAACCCAACGACCTCTTATTTTCCTCAACTTTAATCACCACATGTTCTGTCTTTTTGTGATAGAAACTTCAGAGTCTCGTCTTTTAAAAGAGACAAAGAACATGTCATCGGTTTAATTTGTGTCTTAAATAAGTGCTAAAAAGGTTAAAATGTTGGACCCTAAATGCACTTTAACTTTTACGTGTTTCCCACACTACGTCTCCTGAGCGCGAATCAGATTAAGAAGGTATCTGAGGTGTGCAGGAGGAAAACCGGCGTTTCCTTTTTTGTTTACTTAGGAACGTCGTGTCTTTCTTTCTTTGTGCTCTTTCCCCTCCGCCAGCTGGAAACAGTGATTCACGGTTTTAAACGAGAACAGCTGGCTGGAGACGGTAATGACCTTTTTCATTCTCTTCCCCCGCAGACGTGTCTCCTGATGAGGCAGCAGCACGAGGCGGCCGCCCTCAACGCCGTGCAGCGTCTGGAGTGGCAGCTCAAGCTGCAGGAGCTGGACCCGGCCACCTACAAGTCCACCAGCATCTTCGAGATCCCCGAGTTCTACATCCCGCTCGTGGAGGTGAACGACGACTTCGACCTCACCCCGATATGAGCTGTAGGACACACGTGCTTTTGCCACAGCAGCGACAAGAGAATAAACAAATAAATAAATAAATAAGTCACTGACACGAGCGGCAGCCCTGCACCTTCAAGAAATGAGGGGGGGCCGGGGGGAGGGAGGGGGCAAAAAAAAAAAATGTGAAGCACTTAGAACGTGGCGGTGATACAGAAGAGCACTTAGATAAAGGTTCAACTCCAGAGCTCTTACGGTCCGACGTACGGCCGCTCTCTGCGGGGACGGTGGGCTGACCGGGAGGGGAACAACAACAACAACAACAACAACAAATAAATAAATAAAAAATAGAGGGGGGGGGGTCCAGGAGGTCTCACAGACCTGGAGACCAAACGCTGGGACGGGTTCTGCACCGAGAAGCAAGCGAGAGGACGACGCTCCTCCTCCTCCTCCTCCTCCTCCTCCTCCTCCTCCTCCATCATCAAGCAGGGTCACACAACTGAACGATATCAATTGTTTTCAAAGTGAGTGTTCATACATTGTGTACAGACTGTGCTCTTAATTTTTTTAACTTATTTTATACATAAACAAAAATTGTGCATTTGTAAATAGCCATGTAATTATTGTTTTAAACCTTGTAAAAACAAAAAATAATAGATATTTTGATTGTAAACTCGTTCCGTCTGATGTTTTAATGGACCAAAGTTGTTTTTTTTTTTTTCTTTTCTTTTTTTTTTTTTTTTTTTTTTTTTTATATATCGACTGTCCTCCGCGTCCGTGATGTTCTTGTTGTCGTTGGCATGTGTTGGCTTCTGTTGTGTTCTTTCGTTTTTACCGTTTCTTCCCTTCTCATCTGGAGCTCCGCGCCACAGCTGGTGTTTTTTGGACTTTTTGGCAATTAAATGCTGTGCATGCGTTGCGTTGTTTGTACTTCTTTCCTAAAAAGCTGTACTGTGGACTTTATTGTGAGGTTTACCGAAGTGTTCCAGCTTTTATTTTATTTTTTTCTTTCATTTTTTTTTGTTTTTGTTGCTGTTTTTGTTTTGTTTTTTCTTGCGCCATTGTGTTACGTCCTCTTCGCCGCCTCACTCCTCATGTGTTGTCCATCGTGTCTTGCGCACATTAAAGTCTGTTGTGGCTTCCAAGGAAAAAAAAAAACAAACATACTTTTACAGTTTCAATGTGAGATCACAACAAATCCTATTTTTTCAACATAATGCCTTTTGAACGATAGTTCTAAAAAAGCGTCTATTTTAATATTTACTTGTTACATGACTTGTACATATTTGTAATATATAATTGAATAAATTTTATTTGTTGTGAAATTACATTTATTTTTGTTCTGTGTGATGATTCCTCCGCTCTTTTTATCCCCGGCCACCAGGTGTCACTGTTGGCAGCTCCGAGATGATTTGTTGAGACTCTTCTGATGGAAATTTACACTAAATATCTGATATTAAAATTGACTTAAATCACATTTTTATGCTGTTGAAACCAGGACAGGGAACATGTTTTATTTTTCTACTGTAGCTAAAATATATTTCTATATTTTTTTTTAGATAGAAACCTTAGATTTTTATAGTTTTTTTTGACCTCACAGACATCGAGAGAAGTTTTTTTATTATTATTATTTATTTAAACAACTCTACAAAACATTTTAAAATGCATGGATTGGCAATTTCAAAAGTTTTCATTTGTACACATATGGGTGGACTAAAGAATAAAGAGTATTTAAAAAAAATAGGGAAAATAGATAAACGAGGCAGCATTCAAGTACAAAAATGTAGAAAAATTAGTATGTTTTTATATATATGTAAATACACACACATCTACAGTTGAGAGAAGTGCAGACAGTGCAAAACTGCAGGTATAAATACATAGATATATACAATTAAAAATAGAACAGTGCAGTGGTGGATGAGGAGGAATATTGCACATATGTTGTTGTTGGTCTACTGGGAACAGACCTGATTGTAGAGTCTGACTGGATTGTTCTTAATTTACTGCTCCTCTGCTGCATTAAATCAATTTTATTCATTTCAGATATTCCTGCTCCTGTTTCAGCTCCTAAAATAAGTTTGAGAACAACTCCTAGAGCTTTACTGTTCAGTAGAAGGTGAAATTAATTAACACTATAAATAAATAAATAAACATTTTGTAAACGCATCAGATTTGAACCGAAGAAACAACCGTGGTGGATATCTGTCCTGATATAGACTGAATAAATACGGCTGCAAACCTTCAGAGATTCTCAACCGGGGGTCCACGGACCCCTAGTGGTCTGTGGTGTAATTGCAAGGGCTCCGTGAAAATAAAATCCTATGACATTTATAGAATTAACATTATTTTACTCAAATCTGACTGAAACCTTTATCTACCTAAACTACAGAGGACAACAGGACTTTTTTTATTTAATAACATCTGTTTCACAAGTGTAATTTACTCTTATTTTATTAAGACATCTCGCTCCCAGATTGCATTGTTTAAAATGTCTGCATCCATTTCAAATTCTGAGGTCCCTCTGGTTGGTTTATTGTTTATTCAGCAAATTCTTCTGCTCAGTGCCAGTAATTTTTAAATATGCCTC
Organism: Mugil cephalus; assembly: GCF_022458985.1. Classification (NCBI taxonomy): domain Eukaryota; kingdom Metazoa; phylum Chordata; class Actinopteri; order Mugiliformes; family Mugilidae; genus Mugil; species Mugil cephalus. The sequence goes on from NC_061776.1 coordinate 9,458,492, forward strand.
AACAACTGTGTTTAAGTTACCCACCGAACCAGCAGATTAAAAGTTTGACAATGAGCTCAGTGTTTTCTTTAAATTTGAGCTGTGACTCAAACACAGAGCGAAGAGTCGACAATTTGCACTTTTTCATTGTGAAGGTTTAAGGTTATTTTTTTTTTCTTGTCATTTTTCACTGTGTACTTGCATATAAGTCTATGTTGGCCTATGTTAGTACTTCTAGGTCTGAAGCACCTCTACACGCTCCTGTTGATGATCACAGGCTGCAGACTTCCTGTGTGACCTCTGCACGGTCCAGGAACCACCTCATGCTACCAGTAGTGACACTGACCCTAGAGAAATGAAAAACTAATGAAAAACAGTAGAAAAAGACGAGGAAGAAAGAATTCAGTGGCCTCCACATGTTTTGGGAGGAGTCGTCTCAGTGTTGCCTCTACTGCACCTGACGTTTGACTCTATTCTCTGATTTTTTAAAAAGTAATTCCTTTTTCTTATTTATTTATTTATTTATTCATGAGTAGTGTTCATTAGTAAAAGGCACGTGACAAGATAAGTTGGTAAAAAATGTAAAAGTACAGAAATAAATAAGTGAATCAGAGAAGCATGAATAAAATAACAGTGGTAATAGAGTAATGTAAATATATCAAATATATGGAGGACAAAAAATGCCAGAATAAAAAAAAAATGCACAAAAAAAATCAATGTTATAGAATGAGTCATAAAATTACATTTTCCTTCATTTGCCACTTTGTTTATTCACTCTCCCATTTAATTTATTGATTCAGTTTTATTGGGGTATTTATTTCTGCATTATTTGGCATTTTACTTCATTATTTTTGCCAATATATATAATTCATTCTTTCTAACGTTTATTCGTGCATTTCATCCTCATTGTGTTAATTAGAGGTTTTACTTTATTTTTTAAACCATTGCTGACACAGATTGCTGAATAAGTCACATTAGATTAAACTTGTGCAAAGACTAAAGCTTTTTTTCAAAGCTTTTATTTTGCAATTCTTGGCTTGCGTTTGTCTTCAAACACACTCATCTTTCTCGACCCACGTTTTCCTGAATCTGATTGAAATTTAAATGCGTCTTCCTCCCCATTCAGGCTGTAGGTTTTTGAGGCCTTTGATGAAGTCTTGCAAACGCACATGAAGCAGCAGCAGAAAAGAAAAAAAAAAAAAACTGTGGAGTTGAATGGCCCCCACCTGAGTGTTTTCTGTGTGGGGCTACAAACGGGCGCATGGCCGCTTCCCAGCTGGGGGCCTGATCAGATTCACGGCTTCCGAATCGCCCTTTCTCACCTAATGAGCAAAGCCGCCGATAAGAGCGGAGACAAAGGGCTTTTTAATGGGACAAGGGGGGTGGATTCAAAAGAAAAACTTGTCTTAGAAAAAAAAAAAGAAGAAGAAAAGAGGCAAACAGAGCCCACCTGAGTTGCCCGCTGATGGCTGGAGATAATTTACGCGGAAGACTTTTACGCACAGAGCTCTAATGTTTCTCCTCGAACTGGAGTGGAGTGGATCTTACATGTGCGCTAACTTGACGACGCTCAGCCGGTGTGTTTTTTTGTGAGTGAGTGTGTGTGTGTGTGCGTATGACCTGGGGCCCGGTGTTTTCCTCCACAGACCTTAGATAGAAAATGGAGTGTGTGCCTTTAAGGCGCCCGACTGCCTGTCGCTTTGTGCTGCGGAGAGACTGACGCCCTCTGGACACAGTGGACACTTGAGCGGCGGCAGAAGAACACCATCCTGGAGAAGTTCAAAGAGACAACAGCCAGAGAAACGAAAACCTGCGACCTTGTTAACTGCGTTGTGGTGAGTTTCAAAACCTCTTAATGCCTTTACTTCGTCCCCCCCTCTCCTCCTCCTCTCCTCCTCTTTGCGCTCGATCCTCTTGTGGCTGCGTGCGAGTGAGCCAAAGTTTTGAGCTGAAAGTGGGAGAGGAAAAAAGGAGAAGGTGAAGAAACGCGTTCGGGGCTCGTGGAGCTAATGTTCCTCACATGTTTTCTCCCCCGTCATGTGAAATGGAACAATGCGCAGCAAGTGTTGAAGTGTAAAAGCGGAGCGAGGGGGGGGGGATCGGAGTGTGTGTTAAAGCGCTACACATGGGTGAGGAAGAGGTGGAGGGTGGTGGTGGTGGTGGGGGGAGAGAGAGAGAAAAATGGGTGAAGGGAGCTGATGTTGCCAGATGTGTGAGCATTGTTATTCCACGGTAAAGCAGGCAGACCCTGGCTTTGAATGAAAGTGTGGCGCAGCCCTTTTAGAAATGTGGTGTTTACATGTTGGAGCCTGTGATTTTCCCCCTGCATGGCACGGCTGGGATTTCCTTCACATTTGTGTGTTTGAGCTGCAACAAATAGATCAAAAAAAGGTCAGCTAAGACCTCATGTTCTGCAAGAAGGAGCGCACGAACGAAAGCTTAAAGTCTCAGCTTGATGGGAAAGTTAATGTCCTGCATCAGCTCCCGTGCGTCGTGCGCCTCTTTGAAGTGAATCCTGAGGGGCTTTATTTGTCTTCGCCCTGATCTCTCGTGTCTCCTGTTGACGTAGGTGTTTCCAGTGCCGTGCTGGTGAGCCGTCAGGATGAGGCCTGGTCAGCTGATCCTCCCTGCCGCCGCCACTCTCCTCGTCCTCCTGTCCGGACTGTCTCTGACCTTCGGCTGCAACAAGGCCCTGTGCGCCAGCGACGTCAGCAAATGTCTCATCCAGGTAAAAGAACGCCTTGGTTTTCTCCTCTACAGCCACAGATCTGCAGGACGCAACCCCCGTCTAGCGTCTCGTCTGCAAAGATAAACCTCCACAAGTGTAGAGTTTAGTTTTTAAACCCTAAATTTAGATTAACGCGATGAATCACTCTCCTTCTCCTTTAGTTGACGCCTTGCGTTTAACTCGTGCGTGTCGCCCTCGACGAGAACACGTATGAGGACGAGCCGTCCGGCCCGTGTTCCTCTTGAAAATTTGCATGAAACGAGGAAAACTACGCAGCAGCTTTCTTCTGGCTGGTAGCAGAAATACGCTCGCCGAAAATACGCCTCAGCTGCTTTCACTCCCCGGAGCCAAAGTGTCAGTTTTGCACAAGTATTTCTCATAATAACAAATATCCAGCGGCAGCTGGAGTCGAGCTGAATTCTGCCAGGACAAGATGGAGATCTGGAGCCGAGAACAAAGATGGAATCTGTTGCGAACTATGCAGATACATTCCTTCGATAAGCCAAGAAAAGTTCGGAAGGGAGGTTTTATTTCCCAGAGAGACAAGATGTGAGTTTACCTGCGCTGTCCTTTTATCTTTTATTTCGGGGGGGGGTTCACTCTTCTCTCTCTTTGATTCATGTGTGAGCTTTTCTTTCTTCGGACTCGTGTTGACTTTCTAACATCACTTCCTCCGTGTCACTTTTTCCCCCCACTCAACATCTGAAGGCCAGCGGGTGCTGGGATGAGGTTTTGCTGCCCGCTACTTTCGTGCATTCTTGTTATTTCGAGCGGGGAAAATTAAGAGAGGTGTTGGCCGTGTCTTTCCACAAGCTGTCAAGTCAGATTTGAGCTGCAGCTGCTTGTCCCGTGTCATGCGGGTGAGTGCTGTGTGTTTAGCGGCCCTGCCTCTCCCATTAACGTCTTTAAAGTGCTGTCATTAACCTCGGTGGCTATTTCACCTGTTTGACCTCGGTCGGTGTGACGGCGACTTGCAGCTCTCGTCAGCAGGGAAACGCAACAATCGTTTTAGCCAAATGCATAAAAATACAGGTTGTCTTTTTGTCATCATTCCCCCACAATGTTGCCTCAATCAACAGAAACAGAAATGCTAAATTAAGCTTGTTGTTTGAGGCCTGGTGAACTTGTTGTGATGTTGTTATGGGTACCTGCGTCGACTGTATATAAAGGCTGATGAGATGTCGGACGTATGGTTTCTGAAGCGTAGCTCTGGAGCTCAGTGTGGTGCCTCCTCCACCTGGTGAGAACTGAACCATGAGTGGAGCCGAGGTGGGCAGGTGACGCCTGGGAGGGTAGCAGCTTTACTCAGCTTCTCTCAGATATGCTTCACGCTAAACAAAGCACGTTAAACTTTAAGCTCCTGAGACCCGGCGTCCTCATTTGGGGATGTTACGTTTTAAGTTTGCTGCAGCTTATTCTGCTTCATTTAGACCTGTTGTGCTCATAAGGAGACACTTTTGTCTTGTTAGCGAAGGGTCAAAACACTTTTTTGTTTATTCTTATTGACTTTTCTAGTTTGATGTGACATCTGAATTTAACAAATTCCCAAGTGCTCGTTTGAGGACATTCGTATTTCATCGTTTCCAGTTCTGCTTTTGTATTAAGTTTTGGTTGAAATAATCCCTGTCTCCACATAATTTCTTTCCAAAACTACTTCCAGTTCAAAGATGATGCTTATTTTTTTTATACTCCAACAATCCCAAATACCTAAAGATCTTAATCTTATTTTAAAGAAATTAATATGCAGATAGAAATATAAAAAATGTCATCTATACAGTTTTCATGAATAGGAAAAGAACACGTTTTTTCTACCAGTAAACATGTTTATTTCTGTTGTAAAGTTATAAAGTTTAACGTGCATTTCTACGAGGATTGACTCACTTTCGCCTCAAGCCTCAAGTGGCCATTCATGGAACTGCAGCTTTTTGGCGCTTATTGCATTGGCTTCAGTTTTTTTAAGCTCCATTTCTTGCTTGTGGTGATCTTGTTATATGCTGCTGTATTAAGGCATCTGTCGGATTCAAGCACAAACCAAAAAATAAGCTAACACTACAGATTAATCCAGTGGTTCTGGTTCTTGTTAATAAAAAAGCCTTTTGGGACGCAGTGCATCTGGCTTCTGAGGGGTCTCGGGTGCTGTTGCAGCATTTTCCTGGTGCTGAGATTTCCGCATTGTCCCCTTTTGGACAAAGTAGGGACAACCTTAATTAAACCCTATTGTGCTTTAATTGATGCTGTTGTTGCAGAATCAAAAACAAACCAAAGATCCAGAATCAGGAGATAAAAATGCAATATTTTCCAGGATCTGTTGCTTTTTGTTTAGGGGCAAATTCTGTTTTCTTAATTTAAAAACTTGTTGCTTGAACAGGTGTTTTTGTCCGACGATAATGCACCAGGGCTGTAACTTTAATACGTCCTTTATAATAATATTTTTTTCCCCAGAACCAAAGTTTACATCTACTCTTGTTTAAAAAAATTGCTCAGTTGCTTCATATAAAACCAGGAAAAGAAGCAAAACTTTTGCATTTAGATTCCCGTAACAAGCACATGCAGCACTTTTCAGTTAATCATCAGATTTGTTGATGGTGAAATAGTATTTTCCAGATAACCCTGATTTTTTTTTGTGTACTTGTGCAATTTTCCTCAAACCTTCACAGGACATAGTCAGATTACCGCCTGCCTGTTCTGGCTTAAACTCTTTGGCACCAAACAAACCACCAACTTCTGTTCCCTCTGGTTTTCGGTTTCCTCCGAATATTTGCGGCTCTGCTGGTTGTTCTTTACTTCCAGGTGGCTTATTTCGCCTCATGAATCACCGCTCGGGACTACAAGCTCTTTAGCTCGCGCGACCCCGCCGACACCAACTCGCTAGCTGTCAGAGCAGAGAGCGATGGTGCGTGTGCCGTGAAGGAGAAACTTTTTCCGCCTCTCCACGTTGCTCGTGATTAGTGGGATCTGCCGTGCGACGCTCGTTTTTACGCTCTGCTGCCATCTCAAGTCATTTGTCTGAATTCCCTAAAACCCCTGAGGGTGGGAGAACATGAGAGGAGGAGGAGGAGGAGGAAGGAGGGAAGGCTAAGGTCAGGAGGAGGTGTGTGTGTCTGTGGGGGGAGGTTGGTTCAGGGAAGTATACAGTTGGAAGCGTGATTAGTGTGCAGAGATTCACAAGCCAACTTTGTCCAGACTGGGCTGTGTAGCGGGGTGGGGCCGCCGGTTTCAAAGCTAACACACAGCGGCGGTCGCTGGGCAGGATGAGGCAACACATGTTCACTTTCTCCAGAGTCCCTTTTGTCTCGCAGCAGCTGAGCTTTGAATGATTACAGAGGTTTCCTGAAGAAAGCCAAATAAGACGTGTTTAAGTCGCCCCAAATAACTTCATCCGCCACCGTGAGGAAATTGTTTGAAGGTTTCCAACTTGTTACTTTTAATCCCTCTGTCAGTTTTCCAATAGTTTATTGTGTAACATGTTGGAAAAAGTTAAACGGCATGTTTTCACATTTTTATTATTATTATTTTTTGTCTTTTTGCTGCTTTATTTACGTGAGTGAGACTTTTTCCTTTCGTGAAAAGAATAATAGACGTTTAGCAAATCTGCTGCTCTCTAGTCTGGTATAACTAATGAGATACATTCGGTTCTGCATTAAAAGGACAAGATACAGCATATTAACTGTGGCGCATTAGATATAGTCGGTGTATTAACCAGGCTACCACTAAGGTTTTTGTGCTACACAAATGTTTCCAGGCATTAGTTTCATAAGTGATGCAAACAATGACAGCAAATAACAATGTCTCCCTAAATGTTGATAAAGCAGATTTTAAAGTTTGGACACAAACATGCTAACTGCCTCCCAGTCCTTGAGCTGTTTGAGCTAACTGCCTCCTCGCCTCAGCACAGAGTTGTACTGATCTTTTTCTTAACCTTCGGCTGGAAAGCAAGTAACATTTTTACTAGTGCTGTCAAACGATTCAAATTTTTAATCATGATTAATCACAGGGTTAATTTCGATTAATCACGATTAATTTTCTTTCATTTTTAAAGCATTTTAATCACGTTTAATTTTGAAGGAGCAAACAGACACAAGGAGGAAGGGAACATATGCATATATATGTTTATTTAACACCTTCAACAGTTTCAACAAAACATCATGAAACAACTGAACAACTTTTTGTCTATCTTTTTCAAACTTCTCTCCACATTCATGTGTCCCTGTTCTTCCTCTTCTAGCAGCTACGTAGACAAACTAACTTGTTGACATTGTCCGAGAGGAGATCCGACCGCTTCTTATTTACAGTGTTGCTGCAGTTGAGAACAGTGGTTGCAAGAGTTGCCACATATTTTCAAGCCAGCATCGTCTTTGTCTTGGTTTGTCTCAGGCTACATGACGCGTTAGTTGAAGTGCTAGCAGAATCCCCTACTAGCCTATGCATGTTGTTAATGTGGTACTGTGGTGCTGGAAGTGCTTTGGTGAAAAGAAAACTCCTTCCTGCAGAGTGTGCATAATACTTGGCGTGTGTATTTAGCATCCTCCATCTTTATGGGTCGGTTCTGCCGCCTGTCACTACCAGATCAGCTGCACATTTGTTTATGCACGACATTAACTCTACTTGGACAAATTGGACGTTCAGAGTCATGCTATCCTGCAGACCGCTTCATTGCATTAAAAATTTTAATCAGATTATTCATAATGATGCATTAGTCCACATTAACGTGTTCATTTTAACAGCCCTAATTTCTACCATGTTTCTTTAAACTTAAAATCATTTTGCTAAGCTAAGCTGAGCTAATGAAAGTTTTGCACCGCTAACTGCTACTTAGCTTAAAAGCTGTAATGCACAGATATGTCGTACCCATATTTTCGTCTAACTCTTGGAAAAGAAACAAGTGAGCAAGTAAACATTTGATCCAATGACAATGACGTGTTTGTAAAGAGCCGGGCTAGCTACTTTCCATTGCTTGCGATCAAAGTGCTAAGCTAATCACTTCATAGCTTTTCTTTCATATTCATATGAGTAGTCTCCATATTTTATTTTTTTAAGAAAACATCTTATAAATATGGTTCCATAAGAGAGCTATGCTAACAGTTAGCTGTTTCCCTTCTAACAGGCTAGGCTAGCTAGCTTGAACCTCTTCTGTTCGACTGAAAGGTTTAAGGAAAGTATTTATGTCTGATTTGTGAAATATGAGCCGCATGTTTTCCCCCCTGAGTCGCTGTTTAAGCTTTTTTTTATAATTCCACCTTTGAGAGTCATAATTACTCATGGGATCAGATCCCGATCAGAGGTTTGGGGATTGAGAGGCCGGTGATTAAGTGAGCTGTGTGTGGTTTTGCAATCCCTCAATGGTGAGTCACTGGAGAGTCTTTTATCATTGCTGGGGCTGTTTACGCGTAGGGGACGGTTTCTGTGCAGATAAAAAGAGAAACACTGGGTAGAGAGACGGAACCGAAACGGGAGAAAGGGAGGTAAGTAGGGGGGAAAGTGTGTTGTTGTTGTTGTTGAGGAGGGGTGGGTGGGGGGGGCGGCTATGTTCTGTTCTCCAGGTGTTTTCTTCTCCCTCCCTCCCTCCTGTTTCTCCCCCCTCCGACTCCCCTATTGCGGTGACCTTGATGTGGAGGAATGTGCTCCCTGTTCTGTGTCAGGAGGGAACAGAGGGGAGGAAGAGGAACCTCTCCGGCAGTCTCACCCGCTTTTCAGTCCCACCTACTTGCCTTTTTTTTAGTTTTTTAGTTTTGTCTCCTTTTTATGCAGGAGTCCAGGTATCGCCGATGGTTTTCTGTGTCTTCAGAAGCTCTTGTCATAACATTACCTTCCATCTATAAAAAGCACAGGCTGCCTCTCTCTCTTTTTTTTTTTTTTTGTATCTAAAGCTGTGCACAAACCAGCGCACTCAGCCGGATCTATATATAACTGCAAATTGGAGGAAAAAATCTCCTAATATAGAATCGGACTTTAAAACGGAGGCGTTATATTCCTTCTATAAACTACATGTGGCAGCTGTAGACCTGAGTTAATGTGCACTTGGACTTGGCAGGGTTTAGATTTTTAGATGCCTGAACTCAGTAATGGGTTGATAGGATGATTTAGAAAATTTACAGGAAAGACCACTAATGCGGCATAACATTATGACCACCTTCCTAATATAGTGCAGGTCTCCTTTGTGCCTCCGAAGCAGTTGTGACTCATCAGAGAATGGACATGGACCTTCTGAGGGTGTCCTGTGGTGGCGTCTGGTAACAAAGTGTAGTTAGTGGGGTCAGGGGGGGGCTTTGGGTCGTATGGGTTGAGGGGAGGGGGCTCTGTAGACCAGGCTTGTTCCAGTGCATCAAACAGATGCTTGCTAAGTTTGAGGTCTTGGAGGCCAGGTCAACACCCTGTGCTGCTTTTCATGTTTTTTTTGTTTGTTTTTTGTGTGTGTGTGTGTGTGTGTGTGTGTTGAGGAGTGTCGTTGCTACGGGGTGTGGGTCGCTGGTCGGGTCTAGGTCTAACATCCACACGAATGAATGCCAGGGCCCAAGGTTTCCCAGTAAAACACTGAATTGTCAAAAGATGATCAATGTTATTAACTTCTCCTCCGTCACTGGTTTTAATGTTGTGGCTGATCGGTGTGACTGGGCTCCAGTGGCTCATGTGACTCTAAACTCCCCACTAGTCATTCAGAACTGAATAAAACCCTCCTGGATGAAAAGTGGAAGGTCTTCAGGAAAACGAGTTTTATCTTCGTCCGTATAGACTTAATTGTATTTTGGGATAATCCTGGTTCATTTCAACTTGCCATGTTTTTCATGAATGTGGTGCTGCGGGTCCAGCCCAAAATGAGTCTGGTAACGTGCAATTTGGATTTTATTGCAGAGAGTGGTTTCAGCCGTGCGCAGTTTCATAGTCCTACAACCAATCGGAGCCATTTTATCGTAATCACACGTCCACTGACCAGAGACCGATATTCATCATTTCACCGTCTTTTCTTAACTTTGACCAAACACAACCCACAGGCTGGAGTCTGGATGTTTTGTGCGCCCACCGTCCACCCTGAGAACATGTGACATGACATAATTTCTAAAATACGAAGCGTGTACCAAACAGTCCACCGGGCTTTTTGAGGTTAGGTTTCTACATGAAGACCTGAACTTGCTCCAAAACAGTTTCTCGAACCGGCGTAATTTGAAGTGTGATGAGGCAAAAACGAACCCTTGCATTAGCAAAACATCTCGGCCAGTGAAAAGTGCTGCCTAGTTATTACTTTAACCGTCTGTTATGGGTCACGGTTTTACCGAGAAACGTCCTGGTTGAACTTTGACTCACTTACAGTCGAGTAAATGATTTTAACGTGCGTCGACAGAGGCAGCGATTTCTCATTAAAACGTTGGCGTGATCCCTGCTTCTCACTAGGTTTGGGAAAAAAAAAAAAAGCCCCTACAGAAGTAATGCCAGAGATGTAATAAACTGGTATTATCCTTTCTAGGATAATAGTCTGAGTAAAACCATTTGAGAATATGATTTGAATGTGGTGAAGATCTACGTGTCCCGACCTGCTCTGTTCATGAAAGGAAATGGAGCAGAAGTTTATTTTTCCCAGGGTTATCACTGCGTCTGTGGTCGCTCAACATTCTTCTGTAGATACCACACATGCCGCGTGCTCTGTCTTGTAACGGCTCGCGTCCTTTTAATAGTCACCGTAGTCACCGGACGGCAAAACCTGGTGTTGCTCTTTGCGTTGGTGTTTTAATGCCACGGCTCCTGTTTGGAGTTGTTTGTCGTCTGCTTGTCGTGATTTTACTGGTGCACCTGCCAGACCTGAGTCTCTGTGGTTCATTTAAACCAGGGCCACAATGTTCATTTTGCAGTGCATTAAGTTAAATATGGGTATATATGTAGTATGCATGTGCAAAATGAGCAGATACTGAACGTCTGCTCCTTTTAAATAAGAAAAATTATTGAAGCGCTTTGAAATATTTGCAGACAGAAAGAAGAAAATGAATATTTGAACCTGTGTATTATTTAAATAGCTTAATATTGAATGCAAAATGATAATAATAATGTATATTTAAAGATGGCACTGATTTAGACTTTAACCCCATGGAGCTGGTTTGTGACAAACTGGACAGAAGAGTGAAAGCAAAGCAAACCTACGAGTGTCTCACATTTCTGGGAACTTCTGCAACAAAACTGGGACGAACTCTCTGGAAAAATATGTGATTTCCATTTTAGAAAGAAAGAAAGAATGTCACAAAGTGTGTAAATCAGACAAAGATGGTTACTGTGACGAGTCCCAAGTCTAGAATATGTTTTGGGTTATATGTTGATTCCATGATTTGTTTTTGACTTCAGTTGTTTATTTGGTCCGTGCTTTCATTTCAGAGTAAAATGAGACATTGATCATTAAGTGTGTGTCTTTGAATACAAAGACGTTTAGTGCAACAGGGGAAAGTAACATGGGACAAAACATGTCTCCCATTAATCATACAGACTTCAACTGTGCTACATACAATGATGGAATTGACCTTGATATAATGAAAATAATGGTTCTTCCAACTTTTGAATTTTCTTTTGTCTGTGTGCCACTGCTTAACACACTCCATCTGCTGGTCTTCTTCACCTCAGGAAGGAGAATTCAAGACAGAGCCGCCCCTGGTTTAGGAGTATATGTGGACGTGTGACGCACATTCAGAGGTTAATGATGTGAAACTGAAAATATAAGGAGATTAATCGCACAACTGTGCACAGATGATTCAGTTCATGTACAGTCATCCCAGCAGCACCACCGCTTCTTAAGAAGATGAAGAAGCTGCTTGGAAACGTCTTCATGAGTAAAGCAGAAGTCCGTTGACCACATGGTGGCAATTCATTGTTTTGATGGGAAACTTTTGGACTTGGTATTCATTCATTCATGTGGATGTTACTTAGACATGTAGCACCCACCTAAACCAGACCAGACACCCCCACCCCGTAGCAATGACACTCCTCAGGCTTCTTCAACCTTGTCTTACTCTGTTTTCTGTAGCCGATCAACTCTTTATGATGAAAATTGACTTTGAACTCATGCTTCAGGCCGCTATAGAAATAGACTATATTTAACCCTTAGGTGCATGAACTACCAGTACCTACACTCCTACATGAGTGTAGGATGGATGCATTTTATGCTGTAAACCTCGGACATTTCTTTCATATTGCTTAAAGATGATGTTGTTTTTATGATAGTGGTCAACAAAAGATCACTTTTTATTCTCATTTTGTCACAGAACAGCTTTGAGAAAGGTAAAAAATCCAATAATGATCCCAACACGAGAATGATTTCATATTTTACGTACTAATAATAATAATAATCGGTTTTATATAGCGCTTTTCTAAATAACCAGAGATGCCACTGCCAGTCACAGCTGACCTTCATCCACTCACACAGTCGCACCCTGGTGGTAAACTACCTCAGTAGTCTACAAAGTAGTCATTTGATGATGGTAACACAACACTATCACACAAAACCTGAGGGTTAATAGATCTGTGAAGATCTCGGTCATCCAGGTCATGTTAATCCAAAAGGCGTTTGAAGAAAGTCAACTGGACTTGTAGAACAGAAACTTGCTTAACCAGAAACTGGTGCCACTAATTATGGAAATTAGTGGCACCAGTTTCTGGTCAAGCAAGTTTCAGAGTTTTCCTTTTGAAACCTCGACTTCCCACTGATCTCTCAGAACTGAAGAAGCTACTCGGATGAGTGGCGAAACGTCCAGCTGCCTTCGTTCAACTCCGTTTGGACGGGTTAATACGGTTAAACCCAGTAGTTTTCCTTAAATGCTCCGTATCTCTAAATCGCCGGTCTTGATCGTGTCTCGTTTGCTGTTTACAGCCGCAAGTTTCTGGCGTAATAATGACGCTTTATTGTCATTCCCATATTTTTCCAGTTTGTGAGAATAAGTTTTGTAAATACGGGGCTTAAATCAAGTCAGAAGAGAGGGGGTGAAGTTCAGTTTTCAATTGCTACGGTTATTTCGACACAAACAGCGGCGGGATCTGCTGAGCCCCAAACAATGAGGAATTAAAGCCAATGTAAACAAAGCACGGAGGACTGTTTTAGAGTCTAAATGGGCTGAAATACACCCAGCTGACATGCACCGCCGGCAGTGTGCTGCCTCACATCTGGCCTCCTGGTTCCTCTTCCTCTCTTCTTCATCCGTTTCTTTATCGGCAGTTATTGAAATATCAGCGGCAAACAAAATGCCGGTCCAATTATGAGCCTTTTAAAGCTGTGTTTTGGTAACAGAAGTGTTGGGGTCTGCTGCAGATGGTTGCGTGTCCTCCTTTTGTTTTCTGCTGAATCATGTCTTTGCGTGTGTTTTCCCCCCCGCAGGAGCTGTGCCAGTGTCGTCCCTCTGATGGGAACTGCTCCTGCTGCAAGGAGTGCATGCTGTGTCTGGGGAACCTCTGGGAAGAGTGCTGCGACTGCGTGGGTGAGTGCGTTTGTGGAGCGGGGGGGGTGGGGTGGGGGGCTCATTTATTAACAACATATTTTAAAGCTGACAGCAAGTTAGTCAGCATTATCCTGCAGTTGGAAAACTTTAGTGCGCGGCCCACGCTCCTGTCCAAATGGATTTACGCACGGAGGAGGTTCTGAAGGCCACATGGCCGCTGATAACGGCTGAGCCGAAACATCTGCTGGAGGCATCAGCGTCAGCAAAGATACCTGCAGCCTCCCAGCATCTGTGCTGTTGGGTGCCCGCAGTTTAGTTTGTGAGGGACAGCGTGCAGTATTAAACATAAATACTATGGTGGTGTTTTGTACCAGACTTTGATTTATGCTACTTTTTTTTAATCAAGTTGCACACAGATATTATATATATATATATATATATACACACACACAATATAGAGTCATGAAGCAGCTCATATTCACACTTTTCTAGCCGCACTTTACTTTAGAGATCAGACGTTATTATTGGATGTTGCTTGTTTTTAGCTGGCACTATAACCAGATTAATAAAGAATAGTTTATTTTCTTAACTAAAATATTGAACCAGGACAGTGGCACCATTTGGCTTTGGTGATTGTTGTATAGAGGGTATAGACTGACGTCACTGCCACCTGAGGCCACACCCCCCTGAGTGGCAAAAACATGGTGAAACGCAGCAGTAAATACAGCAAAACCAGGGAAAATGTAGATTATCAGATGAAATTAAGGAGAATTGAACTCGACAACAGATCCATACGAACTAGAATGGATTTGAAAAAGTGGATTAGCCTCAGTTTCAGTTAGTTTTAGTTCATTTCAGTTATGATAAATGTAGCTAAATAAAAGATGCTAATGCTAAGAGCTTTACGAAGAAGTTACGTTAGCTATATAATTCTGCAGCATCCGACCGGACGTTAAAAGGACGACGAGGACAACGTGGACAAACGTATCTGACAGCCCTCCAGAACGTAACTTAAGAAGCAACTTATCTTTGACGCTATCAAAAAAATACAGCGTAAATTAATATTACCTGACACTAAACGTGAACCACAACACCAAGTTTCGGTGCCTGGATTCCAGTTATTTCTTCGTAATGCAACGATCCATTTAATACTTTTTTCTTTGGCTGATATCTGCAAAAATAAATCTCTGACTGCTTTTCAAATCTGTTGATTCAGTCGATTTCACAACAGCTCTTCGCCTTTGTTTAAAATTAATTTTATTGTTTAGACGCGATTAAAGCTCAAGATTCGAGCTCAATTTTTGCCACTCATCAGTCGTAACCATGGAGACTTACTGTGACGTCATACCCTCCACTGTGCTGCAACATAGTTTTAATAATTCTGGCACTGAACTCTTTCCATACATTTCGTGTTGGTCACCGATCACTTAAAATCTCCCGGTTAAAAGCCTCTGAAACACGGAGGTCGCGTCACGCTCGGCAGCCGAGAGGCAGGTTATGTTGCTGTGGGGGGGTGAGTGAGTGTTGCCGCGCCGATACGAGATGAGTGTGAGGTGAGCGAAGCCAGACGGAGGCCGGGCCGCTGTTTATCGGAGCGCAGGAAATGAAAAGAAACGTCGCCGCCACATGAGTAGCACCTCCAACATGTGGACGGGAAGTCTCCTCGAGATCAAAGGAGGAAGAAGCCGGAAGAGACAGAGGGGACGGAGAGGTCGGTTTAGTCTGGATGAACTCTGACTCGCAGGCTCTCGGTGAAGTGTGAGGTGTGTTATGAAACACACACACACACATACAAAAGAAAAAAAACGCTTCTTCCTCTCTGAAGCTGCGTCAGATTAAAAAATGTTCTCACGGTTGTTCAGCGTCTCAGGATATTTCAAGTGTCTTTTTTTAATTGTGTTTGTTGTTGGTTTGGGGGTCGTTTCGTGCGTCTTCGTGGTTGTGTTACACTTCTGTTTAGTTGTTTTGTGTGTGATTTTGTTGGTCGCATTAAATCTCTTTATAGTTGTTTTGTGTGTTTCTTTGAGGCTGTTTTGGCATCATTTTACATCATGGTTGTCTCTTTCATATTTTTTGTGGTTGTGTTGTGTTCTCAGTGTCTTTGTGGTTGTCTTGCACGTAGTGTTGTGGCTGTTTTGCTTGTTCATTTTGCCTTTTATAACTGGGTTGTGTTCCGTGTGTTTTAACCCTTTTTGTGTATCTGTTATGGTTTCGAATCTTTGGTTGTCTTTCTCTTGTCAGTTTGTGTGTAGTTTTGTGTGTCTCGGTTGCTTTAAATCTCTTTATAGCTGTTTTGTGCGTTTCTTCAAGGCTGTTTTGCGTCTACTTGTCATTTTGCATCGTGGTTGCCTTTCATATTTTTTTGTGGTTGTGTTGTGCGTGCTGTTTTCATTTAGTCTTGTAAGAAACACATCTTTGTGGTTGTGTTGTGTTCTCACTGCCTTGTCTTGCATGTAATTTTGTGTCTTTTTAGTTGTTTTTCGTCTTGTTTTGTCGCTTCAAATCTCTTGGTCGTTGTTTGGAGGGTTTTTGCGCGTTTCTTTGTTATCTTACATCGTGGTATGTGTTGCATCTTTTTAGTTGGGTTTGTGCTCATTTTGCATTTTGGATCAGGGTTGTGTTGAGCCTTTTTTGTATCCGTTGTGGTTTTGTCTTGCATTGTGTCTTTTGTGTTGGTTGTTTTTCGTGCAGTTTTGTGTATGTTCATTGATTCTGAATATTGTTGCATGGTCTTAGTAGTTTAACATCCCCTTGTTGTTTCTTGTGGGTGTTTTGTGTGTCTCTTTGGGGTTTTCCTTGCTTCTTTGTGTCTTCTTTACATTTGTGTTGAACCATTTTACAAGTCTGAGTCACGTTTCATCATATTTTGTTTTTAGATTACGTTTCATTGCGTCCGTTTTTTTGTAGTTTTTTTTGTGCGTCTCTCTGTTGTCTTTGTTACATTTCCTTTGAGTCATTCTACATCTGGTTTTGCATCTTGTTGTGTCTTCTTGGTTGCTTCACATCTCTTTATGGTTGTGTTGGTTCTTTTTTTGTGTGTTCTTGTGGTTATTGTGCGTCTCTCCTTAGGTTAGGCTTCGTTTGGGTCGTGTTGCATCTGCTTTCAGGATGCTCTGCATCTCTGTTGTGGTTTTAAGTCATTTTTGCATCTTTTCTTTGTCATTTTAAATCACTGATGTGATTGTTTTGCCACAATTGTCATGTGTTATCGTTCCACGCTTCTTTGTGGTTGTTGTGCATCTTTTTTTTGTTTGTATTTTATATTTGTTTGTTTGTTTGTGTCTGGTTATTCCGTGTTTCTTTGTGGTAATTCTTTATTCATTCTTCAGAACGTCTTTTTTCTTCCATTTCGTGAGATGCATCACTTCTCACCCCTTTTTCTGCGTCACTTTGTGGTGTTTTTTTTCTTCAATTTTAGTCTTTGCGTGTCTCTCTTTATCTCTTCGCTGTGTTTGTTTTGTCTCTGTGGTTGCTTTGCCTTTAGTCATTTCACATTTCCCTGTGGTTGTTTTTCCATGCTGTTTTCCTCGGTGTATTTTTGGTGATTTCGCCTTTTTGCCACAGTTGCCGTCCCGTTAACCCTTTTGTGTAATCCATCCATGACACCGGGTCGTTTTTTTTTTGTTTTTTCCCTTTTAGCAGACCAGTAGGGTCTTGGATCAGCTTTGACAGACATATATAGCCATGTGCGCTGACAAGGAGGCTTTATTAAAGCTCTTTCATGTGGAACACAAATACAAGAATCTGACACACAACGCTGAACTCGCTGCTGCTTCTGCTTCTGCTGCACAGATGTTAATGCAGTTGTTTTCCTCCTGGATGGATTTTTTTTTTAACAATTCATCAAGGATAGCTTGTAGCTGTGAGCGAGTGTATATGAACCTTGTTTATGTTTTTATTTTTTTATTTTTTTTTACCCATCTCACGTCCACTTTAAGTAAGTTTCCACTGTAAACGTGTGTCTGTGCCAGACGCTGACTACTTTGAAGTGTGCGTCTTTTGAGTGGTTAGAGGCGAGGAGAGGACAGTTTGTATTTTAGAGCGAAGGGAGGAGGAGGAGGAGGTAGGGAGGACCCATGTGTACGTTTTATCTGAAACAGCTGCTCCGGCTCTGCTTTTAGCATCGGTTTGTAATCCAATTCCTCTGTCAAACTCGGTTCCCCATTAAATGATTTACCCATTAGCCGTAATTCACTTTGACTCATTTAAAGGGTTAAGAAGATCATATCTGAGGATGTTGGGGACTTTGTCGAGTGATTACTACCATATTTGGGAATGAAATGAAGTGTTAAAAAGACCTTAATTTAGACGTGACAGTGGTGTGGTTTCCCCCCCCCTCCGGCCCGTTAGCCGCGATCATGTTTGAAATCGTGTATATTTTGAGGGAGATTGTGGCGTCAGATTGCGTCGACAGTGCGCTTGAAAAGGCTCCATTCACCCAAGTGACAGATAAAACAAACATATCATAGAGCGGTGCATGTTGATTTGCGGATGATTTTCACCCACGTTTAAAGATATCGTTGCTAATGTCGGCTACTTCTTACAGCGTGGGAAGCTTTGAGACCAACGATGTCTTTAGTTATAATACTTATGTGTATGAAAGTAAAGAAATCTGTGACTGAATTACAGAGATAAAGCTTTGAAATAATATTTAAATTGTTAACAGAGACAGAAAATATCAGTCAGCAGTTAAATGAACAAGCAATAAATGAAAATTTGTTATTAAAACGCGAATTTCAGGACAGAATCAATATAATGAAGGTAAATGTCGGATTAAAATTTGCTTTAAATAACTCGTTCCTAGTGCAATTTATAAATATACATTATTGTTATTATTTTGTACTTCATATTAATCCCTTATCACTTTACTAAAACGTATTGGATTTATGTTAATGTGTATTTAAAGAAATTTAAATTTGTGGGGGAAAATTTAAAAAATCTATATAAAAAATGTCTAATCAATTAAAAATTTTACAGGATTTCAAAAGGAGCTTAATAAGCAGCGATGGGGCGGAGCCTACTGATGACATCTTAGATAACGTCTTCTACCTCCATTTATTCCTTTACTAAAATATGTTGGATTCATGTTAATGTGTATTTTAAGAAATTTAAATTTGTGGGAGAAAATCTTAAAAAAAATATATAAAAAATGTCTAATCAACCAAACCTCCGCGGGCCCCCTTAAGGGTCACGGACTCCCTGTTGAACGTTCATGCTCTACAGTGTGAAAGAGTACGAGCGCGTCCCATTTGTGTGGAGGAAAAGTCACATTTGACTATAAAACAAGGAGCTAAGTTTCAAAACCATTTCATGTCTTTCTTGTGGCGTCAGGGATGTGCAACCCCAAGAACTACAACGACTCCCCGGCCACGTCCAAGAGCACCGTGGAGGAGCTGCACCGCCCGATCCCCTCGCTGTTCCGCGCCCTCACCGAAGGCGACGCGCCGATCAACATGATGGTCGTGTCCTTCCCCGTCGACGAGGAGCTCTCGCACCACGAGAACCTGGTGTCCTTCCTGGAGTCGCTCGACGACCAGCACCAGAACGTGTCCGTGCCCGGCAACAGCATCCACGCCTACGACATTCAAGGTGACGAACACACTGCCTGCTCATGTTTACGTCAGATAAAGTGTGTGTGAGTCTGATACTGAAAGTAGCCACGGTTTACTTGTTTCTATCCAACCACTACATTATACAGCAAAGTTTTATTTTTCTGTTGCACTACATTTACTTGACAGCTTATAACGGACCCTAGCAGATTAACTAGCGAGCTAATTAGCAGTTAATTAGCTCGCTTTTGATTCATTTTGAATGCTGGTTATACATAAGTATACCAGTCAGTCACAACATTATGACCACTGGCATGATTAGTAAAATAACATTGAGCCTCTTATGACAGTTCAGTGTTCTGTTGGGAAACTTTTGGACCTGGTATTCATTCATGTGGATGTTCCTTAGACATGTAGCACCCACCTAGACCAGAACAGACCCCCTCCAATATATACTGGTCAGGTTTTAAACAGTTGAGGAACTATACATATTGTACATGGATGTGCAAAGATAGCCAGAGATTGGTAAGTACAGGCTTTACTCCGGGATGTGGCTTCACGTTGAGTCTGGTTGCAGATGGGAAGAGGCCGTTCTTGTGGCGTGAGCTTTTGGTCCTGGTGGACCGTAAAAGCCTCCTGCCAGAGGGGAGCGGCTCAGACCGTGTCCGGGGTGAGAGGGGTCGGCCGAAGTCCGTCCCGTCGAGTCCTCCTCAGTCGGGGGAGACGCGCAGATCGTCCTCCGGCTACACTGGGGCATCCTTTCAATTAATCCTAGAATAATTTGAACGAAAAGCATTAAATTTGAATCAAAATGCAGAAAAAAAGAGAGAAAATGTTTTTAGAATATGTGGCTTGCGTCAACTCCTGCTCGCTATTAAAGTTTCTGAGTAATGCAGCAAAGGGAAAAACATGTTTCTCTTACATGACTCGCCTGCCCTGTCACATCCAGTCAGAATTTTCATTTACATTTATGAACACTCACCAAGGACCCGTGGCTGCACTATTTTAAGTGCAGTTTGTGCAACTTATACAAACTGCAGCAACTTTACACTTCTTTTTTTCCTCAGAAACACATTGAGTTGTTTGTAAGTGCAAACACGGAAATGCCCAAAGCACAGTTTTGTATTTTACTTTATTACCTGCGTGTCACCACTTTACTCCTCTACGTAAAACCTGATTATACTTGATTTATCTGATTATACAGCGGCGACCTGAATCGATTGACTTTGAACTGACGGGAAAAGAAAAGAGCGACGGGTGTGAAAAAGAGAAGCCAGAGTCTCGCTGCTGCGGTCGCGTCCTTGCGTCAACTCCACGCCACTGATAAAGTCTTTGCACGAGTTATAGAGCACAAGGGAAAAAAAGCTCCGCTCACATCACATGCCTTGCCGTTACATAGCGCTCTGGCCCTGTCAGCTCTAGTCAAAATTTTCATTTAAATTTATGCGCACTCACCGAGACCCGTGGTAATAAAACCTGACCCGGTCCAGCTGAAGTAGACTACAAAGTGGTTTCAGTGGGACGGTTCAGCCAAAACATCTCCGGCCAAGGGGATTGTAGCTGTGCTGTTTTTCTGTTTTTCTTATTTTTATTTTTTTTTGCGTCTGAGCCTCGAAACCAGCGCTGTTTGCTATAAAGGCGCTCTCATAATAGGAGCGTTCCCGCAGAGCCGAGCAGTTAACTCGTTAAGCTCACCAGAACACATGGTCGTGCTTAGCTGCAGCAAATTCATTTCACCCCTCGAAGTAAAAGTAGCAACGCTGAGGGGTTAAAGGTAATTACTTGTTTTTATAAACCAACTTTTACTGCGTCTGTGACTCACGCCGCTTCTTCTTCTTCTTCTTTTTCTCTTTTTCCTTTAACATTTCAGAACAGAATATGTGCACCGTGGTCTACTTCGACGACTGCGTGTCCATCCGTCAGTGTAAACTATACTGTGAGTCAATGGGAGGATCCAAGTACCGCTGGTTTCACAACGCCTGCTGCCAGTGCATCGGACCCGAGTGCGTGGACTACGGCAGCAAGGACGTCAAGTGCATGAACTGTCTCGACTGAAGTGCGGTCGCGTATTGTTACCAAAAGTCTGGGCCGCACCAGAGGACTGAGGGCAGAGGAAACTATGACTGTTATGTGTTAGCATTCCTCAGTTACCTTGTAAAATACCCCCCTACAACCCTCCTCCTCCTCCTCCTCCTCCTCCTCCTGCCCCTGCAAATTGTTTTTATTCTGCTGTTATTGGTTCACTGTATATTTTTAGATATGTTTTCAATAGTGTTTTTTACTAGAGGTGTATATGAATAATGTATTTTTACAATTATGGTCCGCTAAATCCCAGTCTCATGCCAAATAAAGAAAAGTTTGGTGACATGGACGGTTTTGTCTCTCGGAAATGAATCTGCATTTTTCTGTCCTGTTTTCACTGCGACTTATGAATGAAAAAACAGCGCTAATACGAGCGTTAAATGTTTGTCTTCTCGGTCTCCTGCTCTAATCTTAGCCTAGTGTTGCCCAAGTCAGGAAACTCATCATTTCCTGGGGAAACAAAGTTGTTATTATACCATTCAGGTCCACAGGTGTTCCAGTGCTCACTGACCGTCTCGTGCAAGCGAAGGGGAAAAGGGAACATTTGCTGATGCCAATCTCTCACCGCCCCGCACACAAATGCTCTTTGTAATGCCAGTACATTTTCAAAAGGCAGCAGGGTGCCCTATCACTGATTGCGCTCCCAATTGGCATGCAACGGCGGTTTGTGCAGACTCATCGACCTGACGCACAATGAGACCTTGTTTGTCTTTTTTTTTTTTTTTTTTTTTATGATATTGAATCACGGCCTCATTTCAGCTGCAGCTGTGTGGTTTGGAGCGGATGGTGCCAACGAAAGATCAGAGGACTAAAGTGTTTCAAATGTCGCAATGACCACCGGAGTGCGACCGCAGTGTTTGGGGATGAGGGTTGTGGTTTTACCGAATTTAGATCATAGCAGCTGCACAGAAACTTTGTTTGACAGTTTCTCCTCGACAAAGACCTGAATGAGATCGGACTTGTGTTTGAGATCAAAATGATACCACAGACAAAACATTCGCTAGTGATTCCAGACCAAGACACCTACAAAGACTATACATAGGAGGTGAAAACTGCAAACAGCTGAAAGACATGAATTTTTTTTTCTTGTTCAAAATGTTTTTTAATTTTATTTTTCATAACAAACAAAATAAACAAAATGCTGTACCATTAAGTCACCAGACAAACAATTTGTAGACATTGTTGGTGTCCGTGGTATTTATATTCTCTAAAAAGGTTAAAAAAAGAAAACATAAAACGTGTCAACACAGACTTTTGTGGAATGTTTTTGGAGGTCGAAAGTTGTGAGCTAAAAAGTTGGATGTGAAGTTTTTTCTTTCCACATCAGCAAGATAAGTCGTCTTGCTAAAAGAGATCATATTATTTTTTTTTGCCTGATGGCTCAAGCGTGTATAGTGACGTGACTACATTTCCTATCATCCACTTGGGCGTCAGCGCAGGCGCAGATAGGTTTATTTGGACATAGCCGGAAGCTGCGCTCCGAAATTGACCCAACGGGATACTACTTGGTAAAGTTTGTCGTCTTCTGTGATTTGCTCGTTCAGCGACAGTACAGCGCCTGTAAAACAAGGTTTACCATCTGTTCGTAGTTATACGTCGCATGTTGGCTTCTTCTGGACGATTTAGCGGCTTTTGCCGTGACGTTAGGCTGGCTAGTCAGCTAGCTCAGCGCTAACGTTAGCATATGGGCCCCTCCATTGAGAGGAGAGCCTCACTTTATGACAGCTTTAATGCAAATACAGTTAAAAATCAGCAGTTTATTAACCACCCCACCCCCCGGGTTTTAACAGCGATGCGGGCGACTAATTGTGTTGAATTGGTTGTATTGTGGCGACGGGACGTGGTGAAATGTTGGGGTTAATCAGCTCAAAGCGAAGGAAGATTAAGATGTCAGACAGGCGTTATTAAGAGTTTAACGCGCAGAATTTAATCAGGACAGCGTTGGCCAACATAGGATTGTTAATTCACGTCATTTATCATATTATTCGTCTCGGCACTCGAGCGTATTTTCACGGAGAAGCTAAGGAAGCATCCCGTGTGTTTTAATTTCGCAGGACGTGTTGTGTGAGAAACATCTAACAGCGGGTTTTAAATTTTTTAACTACATCCCCTGTAACAAGAACTAATGTACTTCCTAAAAACCTGCACAACAGCGTGTGAGTTCCCTCTTTGTGCCTAATTGAGCATCAGTCATGCACACAGACGTGACATGTGTGTGCACACCCAGCTCATGGGGTGATTATGTACAGAGGCGTGTCTCAGGTAAATCAGGTTTGTGGTGTTGTTGTTGGTGTTGATGATGATGATGAGCTGGGGTGTAGTTTTCACCCACCGTGGATGTCAGGGCTGACATGTTAGAGGTGGGATGTGGGAGATGTGACGGTTTGCATGGCAGAGCCCCATCTGGTGGGTGGAGATCACTGCTGCAGCCTCCGTGTCCTTTCTATGCTGTCATCATAAAAATATCCAGGAACAAGAGAAATAGAAAGAGGACATGTGTATTCAATTATTACTGTGTATTAAGACACGCATTTAAGGAGTCTGTGTTGCAAATCAGATACCTTAAGTTTCTTCTTTCTAAAGCTAAATCTGTAAGTTGCTGTTTATGTTCCTAGTTGGTACGTATGTACATACTAATGAGAAAACAACTACTGTGTTTTGTGTTTATTAATACTGCTGTGTATGTACATGGTCAGGCATGACATTATGACCACGTTCCTAATAAATTAAACAGTTGTGACTAGTTACAGACTGGACATGGGCCTTCTCATGTTTTTAGTGGGGACCTTTGGGTTCTGTGGGTTGAGGGGAGGGGGATCTGTGAATCAGGCTCGTTCCAGTGCTTCTCACAGATACTTGATCAGTTTGGGATCTAGTGAATTTGGAGGCCAGGTCAACACCTAGTGCTGTTTTTCTATGAGTTTTGGGGTTGTTCCTGAACCGTTTTTGTGTGTGTCAGTGTCAGGCTGCGTCCTGCTGGGGATGGCTGCTGCCATCAAGTAGCGTCATCGCTATGGGGTGGCGGCTGTAGGTGGGTGGTAAATCACATACCATACTCAGGCACGGTACGCTTGTACTCACACTAGCCCTAAGTAACATCCACGTGAATGCCAGGTCCACAATTTCTCAGCAGAACATTGAATCGGCGGAAAGATGGTCAATGTTTTTCACTTCTCCTGTTAGTGGTCTTAATGTTGTGGCGGATCAGTGTACCTCTGTAATGCTTGGCAAAAACAGCTCTTGCAGTGTTATTTAATCGTGACACAGTAAGACAAATTTAGGCACAAATTAGGTGCAAACAATACCTGGATGACATGAAAGAATCTGGGCAGCGCTCTGGTCGCCTGAGAGTTTGGATTCTGGTTTTTAGCTGTGTCATAACGACATGTTTCTGCCCACTGCAGCAGCAGCGATGGAGCGGTGATGTGCCAGCCGGAGGAGCGATAAGGCCAGAGCAGCCATGACCGAGTGCTTCCTGCCCCCCAGCAGCAGCCCCGCGGAGCAGCGCAGGGCCGAGCACCCCGGGGGCGTGGCCCGCACGCCCAGCTCGGAGGAAATCAGCCCCACCAAGTTCCCCGGGCTGTATCGAACCGGCGAACCGTCGCCGCCCCACGATGGGCATCACCACGAGCCGCCCGACACCTACGTCTCAGACGACGACAAAGAGCACAGCAAGAAGAAGAACAAGTTCAAGAAGAAGGAAAAAAGGAGTAAGTGATGTTGGTTTTGCAGGTTTTATTGAGCAGTTAAGACGAAAGGGGGAGGGATATGTACATGTCTCTGACTGGAACTGAAACAGGGATGTTGCTGTGTCTGTAGCGTGCACTGTGACTGTTTGGCTGCGGCCACGAGCCAAAAAAGAATTAATTCGGGCTCGGAGGTTTATTATTGACCTTGAAAATAGCAGTTTGGCCAAACAAAATCTTGGCTCAAAGTCACGCAGTGGCTTTAGTGACTCATTAATAAATAACCGCGTCCTTGAATGTCACTGGGTGTTTGTATCTCATGTTGACAATGAGCAGATTTTACTGGGTTTTTTTAAATATTATATTTGTAGATATATTTTTTTTTCCACAGCTAGTACTGCATATATCTCCACCCGTATCCTTTAACACCTAGAATTACATGCAGGTCGTCCAGTTCAGGCCAGTTTTCAGATTTTTTCCAAAAGCCTCATCACTACGGAGCTTCCCATTTTTTTTCCGTCCTGTATGGCTGATGTCAGCAGTGGTGATAAACGATCCTGTACTGGGAATGTTTTTCACCATTGTCCGCTCCCTATCAAGATTTTTTTTTTTTTTTCCATGTCTGTATTTAGCTCCCACACCAGTGGGAGAGAGAGGAAGAGTCGGACAGTTTCAGGGCACACCCTCGGAGCTTGTAAGGTGTGTCTCAGGCGCCCGCGCGATACACAGCACTTTTTATTCTGAGGGAAACCCTGAGCTGATATAATTAGAAGAGACTAAAACTAGGAAGAGGCCACCAACTGCCTTTGACACTATCTTGTTAGCTCTGAGGGAAAAAAAATATTTAAACTACGCTTGTTCCAGAGAGGAGATGTGTAAGGTGCAGTGGGAGCTATGCTAAATCGGTGGCTGACCTCTTTTCCAAGTCCCCGTTCTCCCCCTCCTTCGCTAAATTCTCTCTCTCACACGTTTCTCTTCCTGTTTCTATTTCACTGCGATCATAGTTCTGTTGTGAGGCAGACGAGAAAGCGTGTTTTTGTCTCACTTCAGATGTAACCCCTTGTCTCTTAATCCTTCTCCGCAGCCGAAGGATACGCCGCCTTCCAGGAGGACAGCTCAGCAGACGAAGCGGAGAGCCCATCCAAGATGAAGCGCTCCAAGGGAATCCACGTGTTCAAGAAGCCCAGCTTCTCCAAGAAGAAGGAGAAGGACTTTAAGGTGAAGGAGAAGGGCCCCAAGGAGGACAAGGGCAAGGACAAGAAGTCGAAGGACCTGACGGCCGCGGACGTGGTGAAACAGTGGAAGGAGAAGAAGAAGAAGAAGAAGCCGGCCAGCGAGGCAGAGCCGGTCCCGGTGGAGGCTCCCACGTTCAGGCCCGTCTTTGGAGCGCCCCTGACCGAAGCCGTCAAGAGGACGGCTCTGTACGACGGCATCCAGCTGCCGGCCATCTTCAGGGAATGCGTGGACTACATCGAAAATTACGGCATGAAGTGCGAGGGCATCTACCGGGTGTCAGGTATCAACACGTGTTGATTTTTACTCTTGCTAAATCAGGTGAAACATCTCCGTAGATTAGTTCACTCACGAAAGCTTCTCTTCTCCCCCTGCAAGGTATGAAGTCAAAGGTGGACGAGCTGAAGGCGGCGTACGACCGCGAGGAGTGCCCCTGCCTGGAGGAGTACGACCCGCACACGGTCGCCAGCCTGTTGAAGCAGTACCTCCGCGAGCTGCCCGACAACCTGCTGAGTCGGGACCTGGCCCAGCGCTTCGAGGACGCCTGCGGTCGGCAGGTGGAGGCCGAAAAGGTGACGGAGTTCCAGAGGCTGCTGGCGGAAGTGGCGCCGGAAAACCGCCTCCTCCTCTCCTGGCTGATCACGCACATGGACCACGTCATCGTCAGGGAGGCGGAGACCAAGATGAACATTCAGAACATCTCCATCGTCCTCAATCCCACCATACAGGTCAGAGGCTGCTGCGGGTATTCGATGTCGATATCAAAGAAAACGTGATGAAAGGTGCAGAGGACGTCGATAGCGGCAGAAAAAGTGGGGCTTTGGCTCGAGTTCAAGATTCACCTAAAAGATGAGAAGTATCCCCCTTAGCAACACACCAGCTGAGTCTTTATTGGATCAAACAGCCGGTTCATCCGTGGCCCAGTTTTGGTGAAGCTAATTTATTCCCGCGAGGGGGACGTGTCTGTGGCTGCTCCACTTATTCTAAACCAACAGCTCCTGTAGCCACGACGCTGTTAAATAAACACTCTGTTCAATTAGCGAGTGGAGTCCAGGGTCAGTTTAATCAGGATGCAGGAATTTGTTTGTGGCGCAGATACAGTTCAATTAGAGGACAGATGCAGTTTGTGCAGAGAGAGAGGGACTGTTTGCTCGGCGTTCATTTTCCTCTGCCGATCACTTCCAGATTGGGAACCGGGTTCTCTACATGTTCTTCACCCACGTGCGGGAGCTGTTTGGGGACGTGGTCCTGAAGCCGGTGGTGCGGCCGCTCCGCTGGTCCAACATGGCGACGATGCCGGCTCTGCCCGAGACCCAGGAGAGCATCAAAGAGGAGATCCGGCGACAGGTGGGTGGAGAAGCCGCAGAAACAAACTGAAAACGAGTCTTAAACGTGTTTCAAACTATTAATAAGTTAGTGATTCCCAATAAATTAAATAAGAATATTTATCAGCAACCAAATGCTGTCAGATATTTGCTACCCCTAAAGCCCCTGGTACACGGGGGCCATCTCTTTAAACCTCTTTTAAATCACATATAGTCTGATTCTTATATCTTTGCACTAAACTCATAAGTTTTACCTTCATTGTGAGAAAAAAAAAACCGAGACAGAGTTCTTGGGTTTATAAATATGAGGATTTTATTTGTCTGTAAAGGCTCTAAAAGTTGCAAACATATTCCTAAGTCCTTTTTTTCCGTGTTAAGCAGGGGTTTAATTGTTATCAGTTTAAACTGGGTGTCGAGTGTTACACAGTAGCAGCAGTTAATTTAGCTGAGTGAGCGTCTTCTTCCTCTGTTTACAGTACAGTGTCTTGTCAGCAGAGCACATCTTTATCTTTGTTCCTCAGCGTGCCGCTGCTCGCTGCTTTGTCACCATCTGTTCTGCAAGATTTCTGCCAGGTCATGCGCCACTTAATTATACATAGAGAGATAATTTTTTAGTTTTTTTTTTATTTCATACATTGATTAAAACAAAACAATTCAATATACAATTCAACACTAAAGTTCCCAAATCCCAAATGGACCAGGTATCTTGAATAGTCATCCGCCGGCAGACGAACACCAAGATCAAATCAGACTTTAAAGTATATTATTGACTATTGTGTGATTATAGGGAACTGAAACATGCGTTTCCAGCCCGTTATCTTCATGTAAATGTCAGCCTGTAACATAAGGATGTTTGTGTTCAGGAGTTCCTGCTGAACTGCCTGCACAGAGACCTGCAGGCCGGCGTGAAGGACCTGTCCAAAGAGGAGCGACTGTGGGAGGTTCAGAGGATCCTCACTGCTCTCAAACGGAAACTGAGGGAGGCCAAGCGTCAGGCAAGTCACCTGTGTCCATTTTATCCCCAGAAGGGTTGTTTCAATTATTATTCTTACAATTATTCTGTCAGTCCATACACTCCAACATTAGAATAAACTTGAATTGAGGTTTACCTGAGACGCTACAGGTGAATAGGGAAGAATTTTTAACTAATAGATAACACCATGAAACTTCTTGATTACTTGTATTACAAGTTTTCTGTGAATTTATGTTTAAATATGCAAATGAGGACTTATCTGCTTAAATATGCACTAATTTGCATATATATTTAGAACAGAAATCTGAATAATAACTAAAATGAGGTTCAAAATTCTTGTTTGCATATTAGATTTCCAGGTATTTACAGAGGGAATTTTGGATCTTTCTTTTTAACCCTCCATAAATCACAAAATACCAACCAGTCCATAAAAAATAAATTTTTGCCATGTTTTACAATGTTATATTAATCAGGCTTTGAATGATGTATGAAAAATCCCCACAGTAAATACCTGCAGAATGTATTAAGGATTAAATCTGGAAAGTTTGGTGTGTGTAATTGCTGCTGAAGTGGAGATTTCTGGCTCAGCATACGCAGAGATACTCATTTGTAGATAACGGCCTTTAAAGTTTTACATTACAAAATCATGGATATTTTTATTGGAAACCACTTTGAGCCTAAACCACATCTACTCAAATCCTTCAAAGCATATAATATAATCATATCAGCACATATAATATCAAGATATCAGATTAAATTTTCAAAAAGTTAATTGAAGTGTGAAACATGAACGATGAGTCATTGCTGATCGTCTCCACCTTCGTCTCCTTTTACCAAAGACAGTTTACGGCCGGATCAAATCCGATGAGTCTGACTTTCCCTCTCCTCTCCTTTGTGCGTCTTTTCTTTGACTTTTCTTGCTAACTTGAGCCGTAGTTTTCTTCTTAGAGAAGACTTCACAACATTTTTAGAAGTCCCTTAGCAGAATATCCAGTCACGTGACGAATCATGTTGTCAGAAATCATCGCCGACCAATCAGAGCGCGAGTTTAGCTTCAGATCGGCCTTTGTTCTTTCACGATTAGTTGCAGGTACAAAGGATATGACCATATTTGGATCAGAGAGAAAAAGAGCTTCACAACGGTATCTCATATGCCGGGGTAGAGACGAGGCTCCGGCTTAGAAAACTGACTTTTAGGAGTAAATTAGAGGGTCAACACAGACAAAGTGTAGTGGAATGAACACATAAATGTGCAATTTGACCGCTTTTTAAAAACTAGTTTGATAGAAAACATATTAATGAAGCACAATACCTCAAAATTGATCTAAAACAAGCGAGTGTATGTTGTCCTCAGAGGTGAATAAGCACCACGCAGACTGCTGACTTTCACAACATTCATGTGTCTGTGCTGTAGGAGTGTGAGACTAAGATTGCCCAGGAGATAGCCAGCCTGTCAAAGGAAGATGTTTCAAAAGAGGAAATGACTGAGAATGAGGAGGAAGTCATCAACCTTCTCCTGGCGCAGGTCAGTCATTCGCACAGACAGTTGCTGTGATCGCTGATCCTCTTCCAAAGCTTCACGTGTGCATTTTTCGTAATCAGGAAAACGAGATCCTGACGGAGCAGGAGGAGCTGATCTCCCTGGAGCAGGTGCTGCGCAGACAGATCGCGACGGAGAAGGAAGAAATCGAGAGGCTGCGCGCAGAGATCGCAGACATCCAGAGGTCAGAGATTAGATGTGATGCCGTGTTTCAGCGCGCACGTACTGCGGGTATTAAGTGTAACCGCGGCGCTGCTTTCCTCCGCAGTCGGCAGCAGGGCCGCAGCGAGACGGAGGAATACTCATCAGACAGCGAAAGTGAGAGCGAGGATGAGGAAGAGCTGCAGATGATACTGGAAGACCTGCAGAAGCAGAATGAGGAACTGGAGGTGAGAAAATATCTGACACACGACGGACGTTTAACGTCGGCCCCTGTGGTTTGTTATTTACAAGACAGTGAGTCTGTCAAAGAGAGTTTGAGCGGAGTAAAGCTGACACGTGGAGGCTTTTTGGACGAGGTTAATAATATGTACACTGATCAGCCACAACATTATGACCACTGACGGGAGAAGTGAATAACGTTGATCATATTGTGATAATTCAGTGCTCTGCTGGAAAACACTTGGAGCTGGCATTCATGTGGATGTTACGTAGACATGTAGCGCCCACCTACACCAGTCCAGACGCCCCCACCCCATAGTAATGATGGTTGATGGCAGCAGGCCTCCCCAGCAGGATGCAGCCTGACACAGACACATAAAAACACTTCAGGAACTCGAAAAACATGAAAATTCACTAGATCCCAAACTGATCCAGTATCTTTAGGATGATCCACAGAGGCCCCTCCCCTCAACCCGTAGGACCCAAAGACCCCCACCAGCATCACCCTGTGACCAGACCCTCAGAAGACCAATGTCCATTCTCTGATGACTTACAATAGTTTATTGGAAAGACCTTCACTATATTAGGTCATAATGTTCTGCCTGATTGGTGTAATATGATTCTTATACATCTCGAGAAACATTTCAATAAACCACTTAGCTCTGCATACGTCGTAATGTTATGGCCGATCGGTGTATTTGCATTAACAAGCAGTTGATTCACCCAATAAAGTGGCCAGTGAGTGGAAGTCACACATCACATCATCATCACGGTGTGCGTGCGTTTCACCCCGCAGAACAAAAACACGCACCTGAACCAGGCCATCCACGAGGAGCAGGAAGCCATCTTGGAGCTGCGCGTCCAGCTCCGCCTCCTTCAGAGCCACAAGCTGCAGCAGCAGGAAATGACCGTCCAGCCTCCACCTGAGCAGGCCGCCGCTCCTCCTGCTCCTCCTCCTCCCACGCAGCCGAGCCCGGAGGCCCGCGGCGAGGAGCAAACCAAGCGCTCCACCGTCAATGCCGCCACTGCTGCTGCTGCAAGTGTTGCTCCAGCTGCAGCCGCATCAGCTGCGACCGCCACCTCCGACACTCCCACCTCAGCCAACGGGAAGCCAGCTAAGGATCCGTCGAAGCCCTCGCCGAGCAAAGACAGGAGGGAACCCAACATGTGAGATCCCAGAGGCTCTGCTGTGTGTCGGTTTGTCCTGTAGCTGTTGCTGTTTATCCACTGGAGATTTCACATCACTTAGGCCGAATGGCAGCCAAGGGAAATATCAGTTGGCATCTTGTTTTATTATTTCCCCTCGATAGGATTTAAAAAAAAATAAAAAATAAATAAATAAAAAAAGTACCACGGCTACGAGAGACTCAGAGGGACCACGCTTTCAAATCTACAGTGCCAAGCCTGTATGAAGGAGGGAGGGAGGGAGGGAGGGGGGTGAGATGGGAAATGAAGGGATTCCTGAAGCAAGTAAGAGAGATTAGATTACAGAGAGTTTATTTTTCACTGGTAAACTAGTCGAGAAATGATCCCTGAACCGGATAGAATCAGCCCCCCCACCCCACCCATCCACCCATCCATCCATCCATCCACCCATCCATCCACCCACCCATCCATCCACCCATCCATCCACCCATCCATCCACCCATCCCACCCCAGTCATTTAGTTTGTTCCTTAACTCGATGCAAATTTGACATGTTTGAAAAAAGAGACCACTGTGCCATAACTGAAGATGCCAGACTGGACACGTCCCTGTCCCCCCCCCGGAGAACCACTAACACAGAAAGCTCTTGTCTATCTATATATTATATATTTAAATAGTATTCGGAAGAATACAAATGACTATTCAAGAAACACATTGATTTGAAGTTACTGCTTTTTCTTTTTCTTCTTTTTGTTTTTTTTTTTAGTAATATATGAATGGATATGTTATTGTAGATGCTTTTTTTTCTTCTTCTTCTTCTTTCAGCAGCACATGCACATAAAAAAACAGTGGTGCTGTGACTCTCACTGGTGGACGAAAACATGAACGAATACACAACAAAATCTTTGTCACCGCTGCCCCCTGCACACACAAGGAAACGTAGAATATTACAATAGTCCGGTGATGAACCAAATCTGTGGCGGTGATTTCTATCTCCAGACACACTCGCAGGAAGTTCGCTATTTAATTTTGTTGTGTATTTATTTATTTAACTTTTAATCTCAATCATTTCATTTCACAGCTGATTTTTTTTTTCGACGACGTTTTGAAGCAAAGCCCCGACTCAGCTTTTCTGTATATTATTGTAAAATTGCAAAACAAACTGTATTTTTAATTTTGTCATACGCTCTCTTTTTTTTTTTTTTTTTTAAATAATTATTATTAGTGATCTGTACGGACTGTGCTCGTGTGACTGCCTCTGCTTTGGTCACGGGCGAATTCTCATCTGATTATTAATCCTGTGACTGAGACAGTTCGATTGGGCTCAGAAGCTTCTCCTGAGGTTATTTTCATAATGTTCCGAGCTTTTTGTAGCTGATTGTTGCAGACAGAATAATGCTGTGAAGAATAAAGTGTCAGTCTGAATAATTTATCTGAATCTCTGTGTTTGACAATGACGTCTTACTTACTTACATCCACATACAGCGCTTCCCCTTTTTCCATTACACATTGTCTGAGAACTCTCCGGCCTAAAGAGGCTGTAAATAAAACCTTTGCATCCATTTTGAGGGATCAAAGCCTCGGTGCTCATAAGATAGTGGAACCACCCAACTTTTTTTTTTTTTTTTTGTGTCATTGCTTTTACTGGTTTCCGATTTGGAACATGACTCCAACAAGGTGGACACAAACAGCCAGAAAAGACCGGATGTAATGTAATGGGATTTCAAAATAAAACGCCTATTTTTTTTCTTCATATCTGCATCTGTAGAATATGATGAAATAATTACCCAACACCTTCAACACAAAAACTACTTTATTCAATTAATTATTTAAATTGATCTAGTAAATTTAGAGACAAAAGAGGAGATTAGATTTGAATTAATTGCAGCAGTCATTTGATTTGCTTTTTTTTTTTATGTCCTGCAAAAATATTTTAGTAGTCTCAAACTGGAGTGCACTGATGCTATAGTTTGTTTGTTTATGCTTTTTATATATTTTATATATATGCTCTTTTTTAGCTTTTAGCTTTATGCTCTTTAGCTTAATTAATGAACATTTATACTTGCAGAGTCATTTTTCTAATTGAATCTACTTATACTTTCACATGGAGGATGTTATTTCTTTTTTCCTCACTGCCACACAGCAAGAATAACTTACAGCTTGAAATATTCCTTTTTTAAAACCCAACTATGAGCAGAGACATTAATAACAATTTAGTTTATCTGCTACATGTCTAATATAACAGTCCTGCACTAAACCTCCAAAATAGAAACATGGTTGAATCAACAGCTCTTTCAGTTATTTTAAACAAACGCTGAATAAAGCAACACTCATGAAGATGAGATTTAGTGCAGGATTGTTATATCAGAGTGAATTTGTTATCACTTGTGTACCATCCTATAGGTTGCAGGAGGTGTTTGTCCCCACAGCCATCAGACTGTACAACACCATTGTTTAAATGTTCCCGTTTAAAAATGCCTGGTTACCTGTACATAGTTTGAAACCACCAATACTCAGACACCTTTTTTTGCACTGATATGTTTCATGTTTCCTGCTTTTTTATTTCCCACTTTGGCTTTTGCACAGTGATATTTCTTTTGACGTCTATTTTATTCTACTCTAGGGTATGCACGTGACGTCACAGCTAGCGAAGTCTCCATGGTTACTGAGTGGCAATAAGTGACAGCTGAGCATCAAGATTAGCAGCATTAGTTTCTATCACAAGCTTTAATAGCATCTAAATTGTAAAATTAGTTAAAATATGGGGAAGAGGTGTTGTGCTATTGACAGAACCAACAGATTTGAAAAGCAGATGAATATATCTGATAAAGAAAAGAGAAGTAAATGGATCAACATTACAAAGAAACAACTGGTATCCAGGCACCAAAACCTGGTGTTGTGGTTCACATTTAGTGTCAGGTAATATTAATTTATGCTGTATTTTTTGATGAAGTCATACCTCAAGTTTCTTCTTATGTCAGATAACGTAACTTAAGAAGTTTATGTTTGTCGACAGTAACTATTTCAGTTCCAACAATAAATAACAATAAAACAATAAACGGAATATTTGCGAAGTACTGTAGAGCTAACGTTACTTCTTCATGAAGCTCTTAGCGTTAGCATCTTTCATTAAGCTACATTTTTCATAATTGAAATGACCTAAAACTAACTTGAATTTAAGGCTAATCCACACTAGTTGATATGGATCATTGTCAAGTCCAATTGTCCTTAATTTGATCTGATAATTAACATTTTCCCTTGTGCATTTCACAGGTGGCAGTGACATCATACTCTATTCTATCCTAATGAACTAGTAAGTGAGTTTACATAATACCATAGCTCTTCAACAGGGAGGTCGCAAAATCTTTGGTTGATTAGACATTTTTCTATATATATATTTTAAAAATGTTCTCTGCGATTTGGCCACATGTTTGGCAGTATGTTTATGTTTATGGCAGTTGCACGGCTACCCTACTGTTGCACACGTTTAAAATAAAAAAAGAAAACATAATAATAATATTTGAACCTGTGCATTATTTGAATAGCTTAGCATTGAATGCAAAATGACAATAATAATGTATTTATTGAATGTATATTTAATAAAAGAGTTTAATATATAACACATATAGTAGGTAGGGGGTCCCTACTTAATTTCTCCATCAGTTTCGGGGTCCTTGACCTGAAAAAGGTTGAATACCTCTGGATTATACTGTACATCATGAGAGAAACGTACTGTGGTTTTATTTTGAAGGCGTACACCGGAAATAGTGTTTTCCCGTCGTTTAGATAGTACATGGTCAGTCCGTCTGTTTCAGGGGCTGGGTTTCTCTTTTTTACCCAAGAAGAGGAAAAAAAAAAAAGAAATCAGCAGTTTTAAGCATGTCGAGACAAAGACACTGAGCTTACACTGACAAATGATGATCTAAAAAACCTCCAG
This sequence comes from Mugil cephalus, assembly GCF_022458985.1. Lineage (NCBI taxonomy): Eukaryota > Metazoa > Chordata > Actinopteri > Mugiliformes > Mugilidae > Mugil > Mugil cephalus. The sequence goes on from NC_061776.1 coordinate 9,493,453, forward strand.
AAGTCACCATGGCCATAAGGGAGCTCAAGGTTTGCCTTTTAGGGGTAAGTTGGCAGATGTTTTTTGTTGATCCGGTTCTTTGCTCTTTTTTTTTTTTTTTTTCCTTAGGGGAAAATTCCTTTAGCCTGCTGAGAAGGTAATTAACCGATTCAGACGCTAAAAAACTTGACTTAATAAACTGTCAGTGGCGATATTTTGTCGTAAGTATTGTTGACTTTACCGTGTTCGCCGGAAAACTTTAGTTATTTGACTGTAGATGATGGATGGGAGTTGTTTGGAAACGGATAGCTAACGGGCCGGCGGGCGGGCGGGGGCAGCAGTAATTTTAACTCACTTACGTCTGTGTGTTTATTTAAATTAATCATTACTTTAAAACAGTTTAGCCGTGTTTAACTTTTCTTTTTATGCATTGCCCGTTTACTTCTTGACGCCTGTGGCAGTTATTATGCATTACGTCATGCGTATTTTTTTTCTTTTCTCTCCCTTTTTTTTTTTTTTTTTTTTTTTAATTTTTTTGCTGTGTCAGCAAAACACACCGGGTTTCCTCTGTGACAGGGGCGACAACAAGCGTCAAACTTGGAGTTTTTTTTTTTTTTTTTATCAATAGCAAATAAACAGAAACTGGGAACTTTAAAAAAGCTGCACAACGTTTACCAAGTTTGAACATCACAGGTGTCAAACATGCAGTTCGCGGGCCAAAAGCGGCCCGCCAGAGGGTCCAATCTGGGTCCGCAGCATGAATTTGCAAAGTGTGAAAATTACATAAAAGACTGTATATTTTAAATGAGAGTAACTGCTGTCACTAATTTGTCCAGTGTTTTAGAAAGGAAAGAACACGATATCCCATAATTCTCTTAAATACTCGTTTCCATTGCACTTTTGTGAAAAACTGTTATGTCAATACGTCTGAAAAACCGCCTCATGAAAGTGTTTTAGCGATACTTTAGAGGTTTTTCGAAATGTAGGCGTTTCCATTACCATTTTTTTTTCTTATTTTGCCATATTTGGGTTTTGCGCATTTCTCACAGCAAGTGAAACCCAGGACTAAACAGCACACAGCAATATGCTCAAACTGCACTTATTTTTCTTAAGAAAGTTAATTTCTCTAAGGATAGCTTATTAAATGTAAACATTCTCCTAATTTCCTGGATCTGTGCACTAAAACAATCTGAAGTTGTCATTATTTATAGCTTATTGTGATGTTATGTTACTGGTTCGGCCCATTTTAGATCAACATATGCAGTTATGTGGCCCCGAACTAAAATTAGTTCGACACCCCTGCTATGATATGATAGTTTTTTATCAACTACCTGCGTTTTCTTACACTTCTACTTGCTTTTAACACAGCTTACTCATATTTTAACCATAAACAGTCAAGATGAGATAAGATGGCAGCATTTGAGCAGCTGAGAGACTTAGAGAAAGGAGAGCAAACTTTGTCCCTGCATCGCTTTTCTCCTCCTGAACTCTAAGGAGTTACAATAAGATTAAGATAATAAGATTTACACTTTGTGCAATATCACTGTGTCCTCATATTGCGATGTCATTCTTTAATTTAATCCATGCTTCACATTATTTTTTGCTGTACTGAATCTGCCATTTTACATTTATATATATATATATATTTATCATACATGCTACTATACATCCCTACTCTTTATAGACACTTGCTGCTCTTTGCCCTCTTAATTGCCCATCTGAGAATCTTTTTTTTTCTGATTCTGAGATAAGGCTTTATTCGTTCTACATGGTGCAGTGCACAGTGAAATGTCTTTTTGTACTTGCAGCCAGTAGTAAATAAGTACTGGGGTAGAAACACTGCCACACAGCACACAAGGTGAAAACAACCAACGTATAAATGACAAAAATATTTGAAAGTAGCTACGTCAATAATAGCTAGCATCATGAAAGCTTTCCTGGGCTTGATTTTTAATTGATTGTAAGTTTAGTTTACAGAATTAACTAGCAGAGGCTTGTCTCATAGGTTGAGCATGTAATCAAATAGGTGCATAATCAGTTAAGGTTCACTAGAGACCCCCGTCCTTGTGCTTGTGCCCTGACTGTTGCGTGACCTTCTCTGTCTGCAGGACACTGGAGTCGGGAAGTCCAGCATTGTTTGCAGATTTGTTCAGGATCATTTTGATCACAACATAAGTCCGACCATAGGGTAAGTACCAGTCACAAACCTTAAGCCGCCCCCAGACGACAGGAGACTGAGTATTCAAGCTTCCTCAGAGATAACAAGATGAGACAATCGGTTCAATCAGTCGGTCAACAAACCATGAGTCAGAATCTGGTGTGAGATTAAATCACATGTGAGCTCCAGTCATGGAATGAATAAATCAGTAGAGATACTGCATGCAGATGTTTTTACTACCGGACTGTACTGACACATCGCTGGCAAAGGAGGGAGGTCATGTCGACTGCGTCTGGGCCAGAAAGTTGCCCTTGAACACACTCCAAATTTTCCTTTCACATACGTTCTGCGCATGCACGAAAGAGGAGGTATCTGGAAGAATTAACTGGGACGCTAGGAAGGAAGGAAGAGCTACAAACCACAATAGGTGACCCAATTTAGGATCACCTATGAACCTAACGAGCACGTCTTGGACGGTGGGGGAATGAACGTGCAGACCATACACAGAAAAGTCCAGAATCCAGACTAGAACCTAGAATCACCTTCCTGTGACGCCTAGAGGATCATGTCCTTGTAAAAATGTGATTGTAGTTCAATGCTCAGATTTGTCAATTACCAAATGCTGATATCCAAAATATACCCTGTAATTTCTGATTTACCAATGTTGATATTTAATCTGAGCCTGAAATTACTTTTTACTTGACAAATTACACTAGGAGCACATTTTAGATTGTGTTTTGTGTTTAGTGCTGTGGAAATTAGCTTTCGGCTAAAGCTGATGCACACATCTATTCATGCCTTTGACACTGTTTAATGTATGTGCACATTGTCCATAAACCCAATAAAATAAAAGATAAAAAGCTAAGAAAAACTAGGACGCCGGACGCTCTTTAACAGCTGACACGAGGACATGACGTAGCATTTACTCGGTGGTCCACGGTCCAAATATGTCCATGTCAGTCCTTCATTTGTTGACACCATATGGAAGCAGACAAAAGACATCACAATGAATCTGTGCAGCTGTGAAATGAGTTGGTTAGAAGTTGTAGGTGTGCAGCTCTTCATCTTAACAGCTCACTGTGGCAGCTCCTCCTTGTTCCCTGTAATATTTAAAACTGATCTGTTCTCAAAAATAGACTTAACATTGATTTTAAAGCCATTTTTCAGGTCACTATTAGTATATGTTAATGAACACAGGTCAGTGTTGTGTCTTCCAGGTTTGATTTTACTACCCCACCCCAAGTTCAATCATGTCCATTCTTTGTTTTCTGCTGACTAGCACAGATTTTATTTTGTGCCTTTTTAGAGAAGACTTTAGAAGAACTGTTGTGAAATGCACTAAATCCTCCACAGAGCGTCGTTCCTGACTAAGACGGTGCCGTGTGGAAATGAACTGCACAAATTCCTGATCTGGGATACGGCCGGACAGGAACGGGTGAGAAGTCATTTACTTGCTATTATCTGTAAGGTTGCACACATGACTCCGTGGACCGTGGAGCTAATTTCCTGTTACACTTTAAACGGGGAAGTATGAAGGACACAATCACTTCCCTGTCACTGACGCACGTGACGCGGGAGATATTATATTGCCGTGAAACAGGATGATTCATAAAGGTTTAAAGGTCCGGAGACATCACAGTGATTCATTTGGTGGAGGGGACGGGAGAGGGGGGGGGTTGTGTAGACTTGCTTACACCATGGAAAAAGCAGGGCAAGTTATTTCCTGTTCGTATGTGAGAAACAATATTTTGAGACCTCTGTTACCATGGCTCTATTATTAAATCTGACTGTGTGGTTGGTCTCCTCGATAAACATCGGTGGAGAACATCAACACAGTCGAAACCTTTATTTACCACTGCTGTGGAACAAGACAATTTCATGTAGGGTTTAGTAGAGTTTCTGGACATCAGTGGCACGGCAGAGCAAGGTTTGGACGAGGACGTCTCCCGGACTGTCAATCTCAGTGTGGCATCTCTGTTGACAGTGGTGTGTGGTAGTGACAGTTGGTGTGGTTTGCTAAAAAGCCACAGGGAAAGTGGACAGACTGTTTCCACGTGACTTGTGACAATTCAATGTTTTGCTGGGAAACGTTTGGATGTGGTCTTCATTCATGCGGATGTAACTTAGACATGCACCACCCGCCTAGAACCAGACCAGACCAGACACCCCCCCACACTACCTCATAGCAACGACACTCCTCACAACTCAAAAATAGCTGTGGGATGATCCACGGAGGCCCCTCGCCTCAATCCCGGGTCCTATGTGTTGAGGGGAGATCTAAATCCTTCTTCATTCTTCTCTCTTGCAACCATGAAAGTGGGGCTGTCAAAATAATGTTGGTACAGTAAGATAATCATAGATAGATAATCATCATAATCAACCTTCTGAAATGAAAACACAGTTGAATCAGCAGCTCTATCAATCATTTTAAATATGTAAATGTATAGTACTACATGTGAAGCCAAGATTCAGTGCAAAATTATGGCAAAGTGGCAAAGATTATGAGATCAAATTAAGGACAATTGGACTCTACAATGATCCGTACGAACTAGCAAATAACAAATGGTCCACGAACATTGACGTGTTCACAAATCCGTTATCCTGATATTTATAGGGACCTGATTTCAACGCTTTATACCAGAGGACCCCCTTATTTGGACAGTTGGATTAGCCTCAGTTTCATTTACCTTGTGTCCGAAATCGTTCACTCCCTCCCTAACTCCTACTCCCCATGTAAATAGTGAGCTCAGTCCCCAACAGCATTCGGACACTAAACGAATGCTTTGTGTGACGCGTAGTTAACGACGTCACTGTTGTCGCTGCTGTCGCATCGTTACATGTCAGACTGCTGCGACTCCCCTGGTTATATCATTATAATTTAGACTTTACTAAAACATGATGATTTTGTAGTGATTTTCATGAAATAAATAAAATTATGTTTAAAAAATGTTGCACAGTTTCGTGACGAAAGTCAAAATGTATCTCACTAACGGCCATTGACGGCGGCGCCGCTAGAGACGCAATGCATGATGGGATATCCATCACCTGCTGAATGACCATTGGATGGTCTTTATTTTTCTCAGTGCTTTATGGGAAATTTTGAGTGCATATAATTTGATCACTAAGGTTTCAGACATCACTACAAAATGTCATAGGACCTTTGTTTCAGTTAATTTGGTTCATTTCAGTTATGAGAAATGTCGCTAAATAAAAGATGTTAACGCTAAGAGCTTTACTGAGAAGTAACATTAACCACACAATACTGTAGCGACGTTAAAACGATGACGAGGAGTGATCACAAATATTCACTTTATTGTTATTTATTGTTGGAGCTGAAATAGTTACTGTCGGCTGTAACTACACCAAAACAACAACACCCACAAACTTATCTGACAGCCCTCCACAACGTAAAACTTAAGAAGTAACTTATCTGACTCTAAATGTGAACCACAACAGCAGGTTTCTGTGTCTGGATTCCAGTTGTTTCTTAGTAAAGCAGCGACACATTTACTTCTCTTTTCTTTGACTGCTTTTCAAATCTTTTGATACAGTCAATCCCACAACAGCTCATCACCTTTTTTTTTTTTTTAATTAATTTTACAATTACGTGTTAATGTTGCTAATTTCCATGTTCATCTGTCACTTTTTATCACTCAGTGGCCGTAACCATGGAGACTTCTCTAGCTGTGACATCACGTGCGACTATAAACAGACTATACGTTACTATTAGAGTAAATACTGCAAGTAACAAAGTGAAGTTTTAGAGAGATTTTAAAAAGGTTTTAGCAGAGGCCAGTTTAGATAAATGATGTAAACTGGCTCGTTGGCTAAAGACCGTCCAGTGTTTATGCAAAGCTGCCACATGTGGGTTCTGGAGGATGAGCTGATGTGGTGAAAGCTAAAACTGTTTCACAGTCAGTGTTTGTCCACCTTTAATGACAGTTCTGTAAATTTGATGTGCAGTCTTAATAAGGTTAAAAATAACCCTCTAACGAGCTGAAACTTATCAGGAAGTGACTTTTTCCAACAACTCATCTTTTAAGAATGTACGGGTCCGACGCTGCTGCAGACTGCTGCCTTTCAAGGGTTAACACAGATTTTATTTCAGATTTTTTAAATGGCCAAAGACTCAACAACCACATTCATGTGTGCTATACAATAATAAAAAAAAACTTGATTGTGCAAATGACTAAAAACATGTTCTCTTTTTGCAGTTTCATTCGTTAGCTCCCATGTACTACAGAGGATCGGCTGCTGCTGTCATAGTCTACGACATAACTAAACTGGTGAGAGATTAAACTGTTGTCTATGGCCTCAACTCCCCCCAAAAAATCCTATAACTGTATTTCAACTGTAGGCTGAAATTCGGTTACTTTTCCATCGCCGCAGGGAGCTGTTCTTCCATGACCTACAAATGTCATTCTTTCCTGGTCGGTTCATGGAAACTTGTCTGAGAAACGCTAATGCAGTGAACATGTGACACAAGTTGAAAGAATGCTGGGCATATTCTCATTTAAAGAAAAAAAAAAAAAGGATCCCAGAGCTGACCGTGGTGTGTTCTTGTCGTCCAGGACTCGTTCCAGACACTGAAGAAGTGGGTGAAGGAGCTGAAGGAACACGGCCCAGAAGACATCGTTGTAGCTATAGCAGGGAATAAAAATGATTTAGGGGACATCAGGTGGGCACTTGTTTCTACTCTTTCAAAAAAAAAAAAAAAAGCTCTTTCTCTGGGATAAGTGCAAATGGACTGCAGTGTAAAGTCTAAAGAGTTTGCTTTTGATCGTTAATAGTCTGTCCCGCTTAGGCACGAATGTGGATCTGCACAATAAAATCTTCTTTTATGATCGCTGGGAGGATTTTGAGTAACTCTCAGGTTTCAAGACTCAGTTTTAATGATGCAGTGGCCTGAATTATATAGGCACTGCCTCCTCAATCAGAGTTGTCTGATTGTGTCTTAATAATAATGGAACAGAGTATAATGGGTGATATAATCATTGATTTACAGTCTGAATGTACTCCACTCTTAATTCCCCGCTCCACTCTCTTTACAGGGAAGTTCCTATGAAGGAAGCTAAGGAGTTTGCTGAATCAATCGCAGCTATTTTCATCGAGACTAGTGCCAGAAACGCTGTCAATGTCGAGGAGCTCTTTCAGAAAATCAGTAGGTGTCGCGCCTTTGTGTCTGTGCCATATGAGTTAGTACATCCTGTGTCCTTTTGGAAGTTGGCGATAAAGAGAAAGATTTGTGCTATTGACTCAAAGCTTTAAACTGAATTGGGCGAAGGTGGGCAGATAAGTAAGGAGCTGAGGAAAAAGGCCTGTGGAAGTGGTTCAGTTGGAAGCAGTAGAGATGGAGAAGTCCTGACTTTTTGTCTACTATTGTAGATCAACTTCTAGAAATCCTGTAATCCTCCGTTTCCCTGGACAGAGCTTAGTAGTGATTTATTTCTGTTAATAATTTTACCATCTGCCACAGTGTGGACTAGACATTATTTATCCAATTAGAAATATGTAGTGTGTGCTGCTGTTATTCTGACTTGGATGTGACTTGAGAAATCTGTAAACTGCACTTTTGCATAAATTTAACAGAACATTAGATTGGTGTTAAGAGTTTTTAACCATGATGTCACTATTTAATTACTTTGTAACAACAGTTGTGTTTTGTTGTCATGCAATGCAGTGTGAGTGCTGCCATGAACCGTCCTCTGTGATAATCACATCAGACTCCGTTCATGAATCTGTCAATTAGTCTGGCTCCGCTTATTGGAAAGAGATGACCATTTTCAAACTCTGAGGTTTCCTTGGGTGAACACGTCTTGTGCAGAATCCCCAGTGATTCTGGGGGAGATGCAAAATCCTGGTTGATTAGACATTTAATATATATATATATATATATATATATATATATATTTTTTTTTTTTTCAGAAAAAAACTTTATTTATCCCCGAAGGGCACTAAATATAAAGAAAAATAAGAAAAAAAAAATCACAAAAGTGGGCCAAAGCAGCATATTATGTACAATAGCAGGCCTGCTGTCAGTAATTTCCCCCCACAAATTTTCTTTAAAAACACATTAAGGAATAGTTTAACACTGAATGCAAAATGATAATAATATTGTATATTTATAAATAGCTTAAGTTTAATACAGAACACATATAGTAGGTAGGGGGTCCCTACTTAATCTCTCCATCAGTTTGGGGTCTTTGGTCTGAAAAACATTGAAGACCCCTGTACTATGTTAAACTCGGCCTAGTGCTATTTATAAACTTACATCATTATTGTCATTTTGTATTCAATATTAAACTAATCAAGTAATACACAGGGTCAAATATTCATTTTTTTTTATTTCCAACATGTGTATATAATTGACAGATGAATGAGTGAAGTCTGACTAAAAGCCTTGATCCCTTTTACTTAAATATGTTGGAATCATGTTAATGTGCATTTGTGGGGGAAATTTGTGGGGGAAAATTAAAAATGTCTAATCAACCAAAGATCCCCGTGTTGAACCCACAAAGGGTGGCGGACCCCCTGTTGAAGATCTATGGTACAGAGTAGAAAGTATGTGGTTTAAACATAGAGGGAGGGGTCTGCTGAGAGTCTGGTTTATAATCCACATTTTCTGTTAATGTGCAGATCAGACATTATTTATTCAATGAGAAATATATCAGTTGCAGCTAAATAAAGTCTTTGGTATTTTGTGGTATTTTGCCAATGACACTTCGGATGCTTAAATGGTTAAATCTCTCTTGATAACCATTTGTCTGTACTTTCAGGTAAACAGATTCCCCCCCTGGAAAATCCCGAAGTGGAGAGCAACGACTCGTTTAAACTCACCCGGCAGCCCGCTCCGTCCGCCAGGAGGTGCTGCTAGTGCGGGGACCGGCCGACGATGAGATTTACTTCCTCCAGCGCCGGGGACCGCGCCAGCACAGCACATGGTCCACAATGCACACAGTGTCTTATCCCCGGGAAAGACAACACAGTGGACGGACTGAGGTCAGCTTGCACGTGTGGTGAGCTGCGACATGAAACAGGAAAAACCTGCCAGTACAGTATTACATTGGTCGACGCGCCAGATTCAACGAGGCACATTTATTGCATTTAGCTGCAGCAGTTTCAGCCCTGACGGAGTCAGGAAGCCCTAGGTTTTGCTCCCCTCTGGTGGCGTTCGCGTTGAATTACATTACGATTTCTATCTAAAGAAAGTTTAACCCATTTCACGTAACAAATCAAGAGAAAGTGATGAAACACATCAGCTTTGTTTATTGCACTGTTGCTCTCCAGTCGCACACGTTGAATGACAGTTTTTAACGTTTCTTACCAAGTCTTCACCAACTTGTGTGCATGTATTTATCACCCGATATATATATGTATATATATATATATTTATATATATTTTTTTTTTTTCAAGAATAAGAGGATGTTAACATCAGACCTTTATCCAGTTGCACAGCTCAGATGCAGCGGCTTTACATTCCTCTCGTCATGTGTTTCCACGCACATTTATTTCGTAAAAGGGTTTAACTGTAATGCTGCAGAGCGAACGGCTTTAGAGGCCTAAATCACATTTACAGGCTGACACCCCCCCCCCTGTCTCCCCCTCGCTGAAACACTGTGACCGATACTAGAATTGTTTACATAGCGATGTGTTGAAGATGTTTTTTCTACATGCTGAATTGTGTTTTGCTTGAGATTTCACTGCAGGGAACGACTGAACACGACCGCAAAAAAAAAACATGAGCTTTCTGTGTGTGTTACCTGAGAAGGGGTTCGTTTATATTTGTTGTTTGGCAAGAGAAAAAAGTCCTGCGTGTATTTTACTGAAAACAAAAATGTTATTTTGCGTATACTAACTGAATGTAGTCCTCACCTGCGACTATTTCCCCCCCGTTCAGATCTGGTATTAACCTGCGTCCTGGGTGATCAGATCTCAACTGGCCGGTGTGAACACACGCACAGAGGCTGCGTTTGAGATCCAATCCCTTTGACCATATTTGGAGGTGGTCTGAGACCCTTGTGACCGCTCTCCCCTTTACTAGTGTGAACATACAATGCACCCTGTGTGATGATGCACCGACCGCTGCCCACTCAGCTGACGTCCTGTGCATGTGGAGGGGTTTGCCACATTCATTGAGAAAAGACACGCAAACGAGTGAAGTGACAAAAAAGTGAGCGATGTGTGTTTGTTAGCAGATGGAGACTTTTAAAGTCCTTGTAGCTAAAAAAAACAGCCTGAATCTCATCAGTAATTATTAAACAGAATGATTTAATATGAATAATCGTGTAAGTCCATCAGAACAAAAACTTACCAAGTGGTTAATTAGAGCCATGTGAAGTATTTTGTCAACAATGATGACATGCGTGCGTGTGGAAGCTACCAGAGTCCCTAGTTATAACCTGAGCTCTGGAATAACTAATGTGAGTCAGGAGATAAGTAAACAAATAGCTTAACATGTGCTCATTACGTCCCACAATTCATATGATGCCCCCATGTTGAGGTGGACACGCGACGAACAGAGGTGGTCACTTGTGATCCGAACACTGAGAACGCATTTTAATACCAAGGCCCATGTGTAGTGTTTGCTGCTGTTATTCAGTAACAGTAGTGCTCTTGGATTTGGCCGCTTGAGAAATCTGTAAACCGCACTTTTGCGTATATTTAACAGAATATCAGATTGGAGTTAAAGACTTGAACCGTAATGTCACTATAGAGGGTTTGCACTGACGTCACTGCCGCCCGAGGCCACGCCCCCTTGAGTGGCAGAAACGTGGTGAAATGTAGCAGTAGATACAGCGAGATCAGGAAAAATGTGGATTATCAGATCAAATTAAGGACAATGATCCATACGAACGACTGTGGGTTTGGAAAAGTGGATTAGCCTCAGTTTCAGTTAGTTTAAGGTCATTTCAGTTAATGATAAATGTAGCTAAATAAAAGATGCTAACGCTAAGAGCTTTACCGAGAAGTAACGTTAACCACACAATAGTGTAGCATCCGACTGGACGTTAAAAGGACGACGAGGAGTGATCACAAATATTCACTTTATTGTTATTTATTGTTGGAACTGAAATAGTTACTTTGGGCCGTAACTACACCAAAACAACAACATCATCCACAAACTTGGACATCCCTCCAGAACGTAACTTAATAAGTAACTTACGGTACGACTTCATCAAAACAATACAGCATAAATTAACATTACCTGACACTAAATGAGAACCACAACACCAGGTTTTCCATTTCGTAATGCAGCGATCCATTTACTTCTCTTTTCTTTGGCGGATATCTGTAAGAATATATCTCCGACTGATTTACAAATCTGTTGGTTCAGTCAATCACGAAACAGCTCTTCCCCATTTTGTTTTAATTAATTTTACCATTAAAGCCTGTGATTCAAACTAATGCTGCTAATCTTCATGCTCGACTGTCACTTTTTTTGCCACTCAGTGGCCGTAACCATGGAGACAAGCTAGCTGTGACGTCACACGCATACCCTCTATTTGATTACTTTGTACAGAATTTAATCAATACTAATTAACAAAGAAACTTGTTTTGTTTTTTTTACAATGCAGTGTGGGTGCTGCTATGTATCGTCCTCTACAGTAAATTGTATCAGACTCCATTCATGAATCTGTCAATTAGTCAGGCTTTGCTTATTGGAAAGACCTGACCGTTTTCAAACTCTGAGGTTTCCTCGGGTGAACACATCTTGCGCAAAATCGCTAAGGATATTTTATTTTTATCAAATGTCAACATGTGACTGCAGTTATCCACTAAAATGTTACAGACTAATTCCATCATGAGCTGCACGGTGCACCAGGGGCAGACAGTTTTATCTGTTATAAACTTCATAAAAAGCAGATATATTAAATGTAGTTTGGCATGATTTGACCTCCTTCAGTACGTGAAATGAGTATTCCAACCATATTTACCGTCACACAAGTGCCTTTTTATATGTCTTCCCAAGCAAACAGACTGCTGCCACAATAGTGCATGAGTTACTACCAGTCTGAGTCGGTACAGACTTAATTGTACACACAATGATCAAGTTTGAAACTGCCAGTTCTTCCTCGCCGTCCTCATACTGTACGCCTAAGTCATGCTTCCCTGTATTCTCTGTAGACCAGATAAACTTCTGTATCATAATCATTGTATTAAAGTAGTAATTATTCTACTTCTTTTTTTTGTGTGTGTGTGTGTTTACCTTTAACAACTCTGAGGATATAATCTGTGTTTTGACTTGTGTGTTTTAGGCTCTGATAGAAACGGGAACGTGAGTGAGAGAAGAGTGGAGTAAAAAATATAAATAAATAAATAAAGGTCACGACTTGAATTAACCTCCTGGGGTTGTGAGAACCTGGTATGCATCTCCACTAAGCCACCTTAAGACCTCAGAAACCAAACCTCAAACTGAAAAAGGACACGATGTTCCTGTACTGGAGCATTAGTGCAGTTGTTATTAGGTGTAGTGCAGTAACTTAAAGTATTTTTTTTACTCTAGAAAGTGGAAAACTACACTCACCCACAAACTTTTGCTCAACAAAAATTACCCTTGTGTTACATATGTAGACCGTTCAGCCACAACATTAAAACCACTGACAGGAGAAGTAAATGACATTGACCATCTTGTGACAATTCAGAGCTCAGCTGGGAAACTTTTGGACCTGGCATTCATTCACGTGGATATTACTTAGATATGTAGCACCCACCCAGACCAGACTAGACGACCCCCACCCCATAGCAATGTCACTCGTTGATGGTTAGAGCCATTCCCAGACAGATGCAGCCTGATATAGAGACACGCACAAAAATGGTTTGGGAACAACTCAAAAAAACATGTAAAACAGCACAAGGTGTTGACCTGGCCTCCAAATTCACTAGATCCTAAGGCCTCCACTAAGGACATTGTGTTGCCAGATGCCACAGGACACCCTGAGAAGACACATGTCCACTATCGGATGAGTCACAACTGTTTTGGAGGCACAAGGGAGGCGTACACAATATTAGGAAGGTGGTCATAATGTTATGCCTGATTGCTATCCTGCAGTTATCATAACTTGATTTTGATTAACAAATGCCTCACAGGTGCTTTTTATTTTGTGTATGTGTAAAAGGACTAAAGAAGAAAAAAACACACAACTAAACAGGAAGTAAATGGCTGAGAAAGAACAGAAATACATTCAAATCTACGAATTTATAACTTTGGCACTTTGTCACTTAGTTGATCTCAAAAATGAAATGCAGCTTGATTGATAAAGGACTGACCTGGCAATACAAACATATTATTTATTTTTAAACCTTCTAAAAAATTTTTTAACAAAAAAATACCCACCCCCCCCCCCCCCCCCCCCCCCCCACGTGTCAGGTGATGTTCATATTTGTCGCCCTCTTCAGTGTTATGTCTAGTCTAGTCAGAAAAAGTCATAAATAAAATATTTTTTTTTTAAATGAAAACATTTTAATATCGTTTTTCAGTATAAGCTTGCACGGGCCCCATATAATTTCCAAGCAACATGTGATTTTCGGACTTCAACTCAAAAATAAACTCGGCGTGTCTAGATGCTATTTAAATCTTAACGGTAATTTACAGTCAACTAGATGAGGCCGAATCAGGAGTCGGTTTATAAGTTGTTTTTGTCCTGCTGAGCGTGTTTCAGTCAACACGCAGCAGGTATAACTAGTTTACTGTACCATAATCACATCAGCTGCTCGGCCACGGGGACGCGCCTCAGGGTCGTGCACTCGCGCGTTCAAGTATTTGTAGCCACATGCTCGCTCTCAGGACTCAGTCAGCGTTTGACTCAGTGGTGGCAGCAGCAGAGGGGATCTAGGATTTCCACTTGTCAGTTCCTCCCCGACACCGAAATCAAGTGCATCCCCTCAGCTAAAAAATGTCAAAGTTGGACCAGGTCCTCATCCTCGACCCTCCCTCCGACCTCAGATTTAAAGGTACGTGGCTGAACATTTTCCCGACGCGTCAAACGTCCCAACGAGCGGTGGCAAAGAATAAGAATTAGCCGGAGTGGAGTGATTTCACATTCCTTGAAGCGAATTTCGTTGCTAGCGTTCACCGCCATTTTAAGTTAGCCAGGGACAGGAACGGGCCGCTTTTAGCTTTTAGCTTAGCCCCGCAATGTAGTGACGTGGAAAGCCGGCGTGGCATGCCTGTAGCCGGCCTGCCATTCACTACCAGCTATCTGACAACATCTAGCAAAGTGGGGGGGAGAATAATGTGACGAGGGGGCAGGAGTTGAGGCGAAGTTGAATGTTTGTTAGCGGCTGCACTTTAGTAGAGACGTTAGCCGCGACGCCGTTGCTAGCGGTGTTAGCAACAATAAACGACTGTTTCCTAGGGGGGCTCGGTGTATTCCCCGAAACTCACAAGCCCACAAGGAGGTTGTACGCAAAAAAGATAAACTTTGTGATTTTTAGGAACAAATATAGGCCGTATTGTAGCGACACTCTGCCACGGAAAGCTGGTAAAAAAAAAACTGTCCGGCAGTTTGAATGACAAACTTGGCCAAGTGACACCGACTGGAACGTTAGCACCGCGGAATTCTTTAGCAGCGTCGAGCTAACCCGTCAAATATTAAAATGTGCAAACGTGACCAGTGTTGTTTTTTACGGCCCATTTAAACTAAACCAAAAGCGAATCCACACACCGTCGTGGCCAGTGATTGCTTCCCTTCCCTGCCCTGCTAGCGATAGCTTTCAGTGATGTGTCAGTTACCTGTTGGCTAACGGTAGCTAGTCTAGCTTGCTAATGCAAAAGTTAAGGTAGGTTTTATTTGTCACATGCACGGTTATACATAGTACAGTGCACACTGAAATGTTCTGTGGGTCCTGCAGCCAGTAGTAAAATAGTACTGATTATTGAAACGGCAATACAGCAAAAAATGACTGACTAAAATAAAAATGTATAAAATATAAACTGTAAACTTAAAGGGGGTAGCTCCTATACACATGCATTTACAATAAATGAATAAAGTGCACTAATGCAGTGGTACTTAAGTCCTGTTAAGGCTCAGGGTTGTGCAGATGGATGGCAATTTTTGTCCTAAGACAGCGGAAATGGCAGCCCGATGGCAATTCAATTTTATTTATGTATCGACAATACAAACTGTTTCAAGATGCTTTTTTACAAAATCCACCCTGAAACCTCCAGAGCAAGCCTGAAAGGCAAGGGTGGCAAATGGAAAAACAACTCCCTTGTTTTTCCTTTGAGCAAAACCCAGCTCATGGAGGGACCCACCTGCCTGAGGCCGGCCAGGTAGAGACAGAAAAGAGGGAGAAGAGAACGGCCGGAGGAAACAAGATAATAGTTGATGTAGCCAGCATTGCTGCTGATGCGTCTCCTACAATAAACCGTGTTGTTTCACTTGTGGCAGCCCATACAGCCTCGACCCATCATTTAAGAAACTCCTAGACAAGAGCTTAACCTTGTGGCATTTATGTGATTCCAACTGTTGCTCTTGTGACCACTCTGAGCGGATGAGATGGCAATAAACTGCGTGCTGTGCCGATATCAGCCAAGGCTGATGGTGATGTGAAACAAAACCAAACACATGAACTATTTCTCCTCATCATTATTCATTTTGACCCAGAATTCTTCTCTGTGTTTCTTGTATTTGGCCCAGTTACTAATCCCTGCCTCTGCTGCAGGCATTGCTGCGACTAAGACATGATTTTATTGTTCCTGAATGCGCCGCTGTCCTACAAGCCGTAGTCTGTCAGCCTATTGTTGTTGCTGAAGTGGCTAACTATTTCTTGGGACAAGGTGTGAGTGGGTACTGGTCATGAGTTGGACTGGGAATGATTGTTGTAGAATGGCAGTAGTTCAAATACCAGAGAAAACCTTTGGGTGGGGTGTAGTTATTAACATGTTTTGCTGCTGACTCCCACGTGTAATAGATTTATACGCAGTTCAGAGCTTACACCTGATGATAACGGTGACTGTGGCAAGAGGCAAGAAAGCCTAGTGTTTTCTCCTAAACCTGTAAATGTTCTCTCTACTTAAACTGGTCAGTTATTTATTTTTTTGTATAGAATGTGTTAATACAGAACATTTATGGGGTGAACTGTCTTCCTGCAACATGTAGAAAGTTTTATAATGATAAAAGCGTAGTGCAAGGGGATACAGCAGGAGGTTAACAAAAGCTATTTTTAGTTAAACGTCAGCTAGTTAAGAGGTAGTAGATATTAGTAGGGTTGCCCTGATTGATTTAGTCCCCAGTCAGATCCAGATCACCTAATATTAAGTACTGGACGATACCCAGATTATTATTCTTATGTATGTTTTTAAATAAGCACAATTGCCTCCCTGTGTCATTCATAAATGCTTTATTAATATGTGTGTTTGCAACTCTATTAAGTACAGCGTCCAAGGTAGTATAGCTCTGCAACGCATGAAGAAGAAAAAAAATATCTGCCTCGAGGCTTGTGTTTTACAACATCGCTTGAAGTTGGATTGCTTTAACAAAATAACCAGCTAACAAACTTAAAGCTCTTTAGTGTGTTGCTCAGCTTGAACATTCAGATTCTTTCAACAAATACTCAATCAAAAATAGACCAGCATTTTAAGACTTTACAACAGAAATCTAATTACATAAATCATATCGAGACAGCAGATGTGAATGGTCTTTACAGTTTGATTTTGGCTTTCAGCAGACATAAAACAAATGCAGACGATCGGGCTTGGCTACGTGCTGAAGCTGATCTGATCCAGCCATTTTAAAAGTGCCTCGATTAGCCCCCAATACTGATCAGGACATCCCCACGTATCGGCACTAATAAGTTCAGCGTCTAAGAATTACCTGTTTGTTTTGGACAAAAGAGAGATGGTACTGTAATGATCCATTTTTTTACAGCCATGTTGTTGAAAAGCCAACTACTTTTATGGTGGCACTGATCAGGTCAGTCATGCTGTTTTGTATACAGAAATGGTCTAAAAGCGGAGTCAGGAGTTGCACCTAAATACATAAATGAATGCTTGTTTCGTAGCTGAACCTTAAATTGATATGGACAGTTAATCTGATGGCAGAGACATGGTCTGTCATAATCTTATCATGAGCCGCTCCCTTTTTACCCGATTAAGAAATTCTGCCCTAATTGGACTAGTTGGTTTCTGAGTGGTCACACGGTTTACATTTTCACTCATCGGATTCAACTTTTGCCCTGTGTGAACGCAGCATCGGAATCAAGGCTATTGTTATGGCAGTGGTGGTGATGATACTGACCATAAACTGATAGTCATTGTTATTCTAGCGTCAAAATGTGAAATCCAAGGCATATGGAAGAAAATCCTACACTGCTTGCAAGTAGGATGACTTGCAAGCAGATTTTAAGCTGTATAATTGCTTTATCCTTTCTAGTACCAACTGAACAGTCGGGATTTTTAGTCACTTGTGTATCGAGGCATGAGTCTGTACGCAAATTGTTATTGTAATGCATTTTCTCTTTGGCAGCTCATCCCTTTCCTTCAGAAAGATCAAATTAAAACATTTACTGGCAAAATCTGATCTAATCCTCTAAATTAGAAGAGAAATCATTTCATTTGGGAAGGTTTTTGCGTGCAGAGGAAAGTGAAATGGTTCCTGCTCTGACGTTGAGGAGCAATACGAGGAGAAGGAAGATGACCACTGCTCCTTAACTGTCACAGAGACGGAGCTAAATCGGTCTGCGTGTTATCAGAGTGCTGATCTGTTTTAGAGGCTCTGCTGGGATTCCTCCAGCGAGCTAGAGGGGGCAGCCCTCCTTTCCTTGGACGGTATTTTTAGAGTCGGACTGGCCTGGGGGGACCCTAACTCAGCGTACATGCAACAAGATGAGAGAGGCTGTGCTAACTCTGCTCCAGCAAAGGTGGCATCTCAGAGTTAGGTGGAGGATGCGGGGCCTGTGGGTGTATATCTGAAGCTCACAGGGTCCAGTGTTTCATCTGTTTCAGCCATAGTTTTAGTGAACCTCACAATCTCTGAAACACACAGAGTGTCGTGTCAATGTCAGCCTTAAATTGAATTTTGTTAAAGTCTTTACTTGGTGGTTCTGAAGTCTGACTGTTTAACTATTTAAGTAAATGCTGTCAGTCAGGGTTTCTACCTCCTTCTCCATTTGTACCACTAAGACGGGGTTCACACATGACAGACTGTTATTATCTTGTCTGCCAGGATTTTTTGATCTGTACTCCATGACTTGCTTAATTTCCAAGTCATTATTATTTGATGGCAGGAAACATTTTTGCAATCGCAGCCCTGTGCTGACTCAGCCCTTTGGAAGTTGATTTACTGTGCATCAAAAGGCACAGATGGAAACAAATGGGAGTGATCAATATTACTGAAATGATCAGGTGTTATGTCGTCTCGATGAACATTTATGGTTATTAGATTACTTCGAGTCACTAAAGGTGGAGTTTCCCTCATTGCAGTTATGCAGCGCAGTAAACTAAGATACCGAAAGCAGAGACTCCATATGGAAATATCAGATGCTTCATTGTGTCTGTGACAATGTTTTTCAGGTTTGTAGGAATGCTTTTGTGACACACCTGTGTTGGAAGCAAATGACCCATAACTCTACATGCTATCTTTAGCTGGGTGGAGCCACTGCAATCTGGTCATTGCTTCTTATCTTTCCGAGCAGTGGGTGTGAAGGAAGGATAAATGTAGGCTTTAGGACTCCAGCCGGACTGTGAAAAGTACACAGAGAGAGTACTTAAATGTTCTTTAATATCTTAAAACATTGTGTCTTGACAGTGTTTGGGTAATTTGTTTTATGATGACTTTTTGCTTTTAGAAGAGCTTTTTATCCGTCGATTGTATGTCAAGGTTGAAACGGTCAGAGTATCAAAGTTGTACTAAACTGATGTAGTCAAAATTGCTTCTAACATGTGTTCTGACAACTTGTTTTGCACTGACTTGTGTACACCTTGTAGCTAGAGTCCTTTGACAAATGGGAAATTAAAGGTCTGTCCAAATTCAAAGGGTTGGGCCCACTGTTTTTTTCCAAAGTGAAGTTGAATCTGTTTGATCTGCTTGAGGTGCTCTCAACAACCTTTTGAGTTTCTGCGCTCCCTTGATGGACGAGCTCTGAATTTTGGACCTTTTGAAACTTCACATTCCATAAAATCAGGCTTTTTTTATCAATGGACGTTGTGACATTAAAACTAACTTGGGCCACTTGCAAAAAAAAATACAGCAGATAGGATTAGTAGAACATCACCCATACCGCAGATGTCCTGATGTTGGCTAACCATACATCATGGGACATGTTTGTTTTGTCCTGGCTCCCAGGCTGATTACACTGATCGAGTTTGGAATACCTCTGACTTGGCGTCCAGTAATGTTTACGACAGGACAGACTGATCAAAGCTGGATGGTGCTGACTGTGGTTAAGGACCTAATTTGAAGCCAGCTCTGTCACAAGATGGCAAGCTTAGTATCGATCTCCTGATGTGTGACCTGAGTGGGGCGAGGACTTCGTTTCCAATATCAACATGGGACATCTATATGAAATTAGCTTACTGGAGATAAACAAAACTGGCTCAGGTGGTTTGGCTTCTTGTTTATGAACGCATATGTTGGGGTTAGTCTTTGTGAACGTCTCAGTGCTTCGCTTTTAGCTTTGAATTCACATTTAATATATAAAACTAGGTAAATACTTTTTATGCACTTGGAAAAATCTTAGTGTATAGCAACTCAAACGTGTTAAACTGCCAACCATCTTGCCCCAGTTTTTGTAATATGATAAAATATAACTTTGCTTTTATCCAGCTTCAAGCCAATGAACTCCTTATTCAATAAGACCTCTGAACCATGCAGCTCTAATTGAGTTACCAATAAGTAATTTTCAGCTAATCTTTTTAAAGGTGCTCTTGAACTGTGCCACCAAAACAGTGCTAGCCTTTCTGCTTGTGGGGTTGTGAATTTAGCCAATTCGCCGCAAAGTGTAGTGTCTCCTTTACAGTTCCATGCAGCAGCAGATGGTTATGTCATCAAAGCAGAGTGCGCTCCCGAAGTGCACACCTGATAATAATCCTCTCGAGTTTGTCTGTTCTGTTTCCACCAGGTCCTTTCACAGATGTAGTCACCACCAACCTCAAACTGAAGAACCCTTCTGACAGAAGAGTGTGTTTCAAAGTGAAGACGACGGCGCCTCGCAGGTACTGTGTACGGCCGAACAGCGGCGTCATCGAGGCCGGAGCAACCGTCATCATCTCTGGTTAGTTTTTATTTGTTACTCATGTTTTTTTTTTTTTGTCATTCGAGTCCAGATTTAGCTCTGAAAATGTTGGTGCAGATGGAAAGTGGGTCAGGGAGATGTAGCCCAGTTTGGTGCAAGTCATCCAAGCTGATGTTAAAGGTTCAATTTCCACCCGTGGCCAGAGTGTGTTTAATATACTGGATACGAACAGACCTGTACACAGGTTGGAGAGTGACATTCAATATTTTAGTTTAACCCAAGGCCTGTAACATGCTGCCAAGAAACGCTACGTATTGTGGGAATAACAGATGGTGTACATGAGTAAATATTAAGTTTTAAATTGGGTTGGAAAATAAGTGCTATGTAAAGATCTAAGCAGAAACTAATGACCATTTGTGTTGTGTGAATATTGAACACAAATATCAGCTTTTTTGATGTATTGTTTGGCTGCTGATAAGCTTCCAGGAGCACCAGTGATACATGACACTGCTAAAACCACACTGTGTTGGATGGTTAAAAAAAATAAATAAAAAGGTTGTGTGTGTGTGAGCTCAAAACCCAACAGTTAAAATCCTAATTTTATTGCAGTGGTTATACAAGAGTGCCTATAAGGGTCTACTGTAGGAACGCACCAATAAATTTTCTTCACTTACGATACCGAAGGTTTAGCATTGGCCGATACTGATACCGATACAGACAAAGAGTGATGAATTACCTAACAGTGACTCATTGTGTGGAAAAGACTGGGATCATTCTTTTGTTACAAGGCAACATCAGACTTGACTTAAACATTACTTCCATTTTTTTTAAACAGATATAGATGTACTGAATTTCATAGCAGTAGAGAAATCTTAAATGAATCAAGCTTCATAAGCTTGGTCAGACATGTAATCAAAAAAAATAGAACAGAACTTCTCCTGTTTGAGTCGGTGCATTTAGGAGTGTATGCCAGCACAAGCGCTAGATGTCACTCATAGCACACAGCATAGAATTAGACTGAATAGATCTGCCTGTATGGAGTGGCCCCATTGTCATAATACCTCAGCTAGAATTTTCTTCGATATCGGCACCGATACCACTATCTGATCGGTGCATCCCTCGTCTGCTGGAGGAGTGTGGAGTGAGAAATACTAGATTTGAGTTTAAATAGAACCTTTTATATAAAGCTTAAGTGTTTAAGCAGCATCATCTTAATTTTAGTGACGTCTTATTCTGTTTTCACAGATTTTATGTTCGGATTTTCCTTTGCACTATTTATTTGATATAAGACAATGAGTGCAGTATCACCCTAAGTAAACCAACCATTACACTGGTCATTCTATTGACTAAATTAAATTAGGAGAACTGATTGCACTTTCTTCTTGATATTGGATGGGAATGTTCATCATTGCACAAGAAAAGTATTAATGTTTTGTGTGCCTCCTTTCATTTACAGTCATGCTACAGCCCTTTGACTATGACCCCAATGAGAAAAGTAAACACAAATTCATGGTGCAGACGATTTTCGCCCCGTCACATGTTTCCGACATGGATGCATTGGTGAGTGAATGTAAAAAGCATGTTCTTCCATGTTCAAGTTACAGCCAAAAACATTGATGCCATTCCTGTTATAGAGTTGATTTTAGATTTGTGAGGAACGTAAATACAGTATTGTGATTTCCACAGTTGTTGACTCAAAATCTGTATTGGTGAACATGGTTGTTGATGTATTAAGTTTTGTTTTATAGTGCTTGCATTTAGAAATGTCCAAATTGAAATCTCTCAATCTCTTGGTTGGCACAGAGACACGGCTGACTTGTGTGTTTGCCTGATTTAATATAATGTTAAATAAAATGTGTAATCCTATTTACAGATGAGGCTTTTCTACTGAAAATTCATCAGTCATCCTTAAAACAGTTTGGTTTTAAGAACATTTTTTTTTTTTAATTTAAAACAAACAAACGACTCCCACGTTTACACTTTGACCTACAGGACTCATTTTTTGATATTTCCTGGTAGAGACGGCTCCTCTACTCCTGTTTTCTCTCTGGTCTCTTTGATCTCTATTTTATTTTATTCAGACAGATTCATTGCCACTCCACTTTGAATTACTTTCCATGCAAGGCCATGGAAGCTAAAGCTCAATCAGACTGACATATATTCTCCAGTCGTCCTCCAGAGGACAGCAAAGGCTCGGTCAGCTGGTAAAACATGCCATTCATGAGCTGGCTTGTCTTGAATGAGCCTCAAAATTCAGGAAGTGGGGGGAAAAACAAAGGTCTGACTGGAATCTGTCCATTAGTTTATCAGATGCATTTCTTCTACTCAATTTACCCCAAATCTTTATCTTTTTACAGGTTTGTAATGTTTACTTTATAGATTGTCACTCTGAAAATAATGACCTAAGGTCTATGAATAAAAGGCACACCTGTTAAAGTTTTTTATGTTGGAGACAAAGGTTATAACTACTTTCCAAATGAAGCTGTCTGTGTTTATTTAATGTCTATAGATTCAAGGCTGCATGTGGATATCGTGGAGCTGTTTGGAGTGCGAGTGTGTGAGGATAGAGTCCAGCTGCTAGCAGTTTGACTTGATGAATAACATGCCCATTTTTCATCTCCACCAGTGGAAAGATGCAAAACCCGATGATCTCATGGATTCCAAGCTGAGATGTGTCTTCGAGCTGCCTTCTGAAAACAATAAAGTGGTAAGAACTGCTGCTGCGCATTAAAAACAGCCACGTTATAAATAATCATAACCTGAAGTTTTGTTGATTAAAGACTCGTGTTTAAAGCTGAACTTTGAAAACTGACAGGAAACCTTTGCACCGTAGTAAAGACATTGTGTTTGTCTCTGACTCTACAGAAGCAGGTTTCTATAGTGTAGTAACAGTTCCAAGCCTAAAATACTTTGTTGTGTCATATGTTATCAAGTCACTTGTGCAGATAGTGAAAAATGAATTTCTCAGGGCAGATCTGAAGGAAGACAAAGTCGATGCAGTCGAGGTTTCATCCATTTCACAAAAACAATAATTGCATATAAGGGCATTTTAGAAAAGGTTGGAATTAATTGCAAAGGCGGCTCCGCCGTTAAACAGTCTCCGGTTTATTTCACCAACGAATAAAAATGCGTCATATGTCATAAACGTCTTATCACTGGATGAATATTTCTCAGCTGCATCTAGTTGTTGTGAAGCTGCAGAACAGCAGCATTTTGCACTGCACTTTGTGTGTTTAGCTGCTAATTACACCTCTGCTGCCCACATCAAGCCCTCTGGTGTGAAGTGTAGCTGCTGTGAAACTTTGTCAAGGTGAGAAATGACTGTGAATGAATGTGGGTGAAGGAGTAAACGACTGAAATGAGTCTTGTAGTCGACTGTGCCAAACGAGATGAGTTCAAACTTCTTTTACATTTTAGAGGTTGTTGAGCAGCTCAGCCCCCAGTTCAGGTGAAAATGCTATATTTAACTCATGTTGAAGTGACCACGGTGTAAGTGTGAACTGCTGAGTTGGCGCAGTATCTCCTTGGCACGTGCAGCATGCATGTAATGTGTAACATGAGAAGTGTGGACGTTTGAAGGATGGAGGTGTAGTGTAAGGTGCAAATGCATGTTTAGGAGAAGTTGGAATCAAATGTCAGTAGATGGAGAGTGATGTGTATCAACAGTTATTATGGCAGTGGGACAAGTCCAAAGTGGGAATACAATAACGAAGAGCCACTACAAATGAGTCAGCTGTAACTTATCAGTCATTGTTTGTTGTTATCAGGCTTTTAAAACCCAGAAATGTCTTTCATTATCAGTCCTTAGAAGATACTTGGCATCAGTCAGGTCCTTGTGGTCTCTTTATTGTCTTGTATATCTCTTCTTCAATCAGATGGCTCTTGATCTAAAACATTTTTATTTTTTTTTCCAGTTGCACATGAGTTTAATTTGGCAAATATGTTGCACCAGCCATGTTTTAAATTAAATGAAAGGAATGAATGAGAGGGGGAGGGGTTCAAAAAATTATCATTTTAAATTTAATTGATGTTAGAAACTTGATTACTGTATTATTGAAAATGTAACAGAGCAGTTATGAGTTTAGCCTTTTGTGAGGTGGCTAAATTAATAACACTTAGGAAGATAGATGGCCATTTGATGACCTCAGTCACAGACACACATCTACTCATCTTAGGATTTTTGTGGTCATGTAGTAATATTTGGTCTGCGTATATCTGGGCCTTAATGGGACCCTATCAACGCTTGCTTTGGACCGTGGCTGCGATAATAACATCATATCCTGCCCTTTTTATTGATTGTCAGCCTCCATCTACAGTACAGTAGTTGTATTTCTATAATGCAGCCCTGTATTTCTCCATGTCGTCATGTTGTCTGTCCCACAAAACAAAGCCACATCAAGCTCGACTTCTACTTCCTCCCCTGGTCTCTTTGATCTGGTGGCTGTGAGCTGCTGGGCCTCGGACAAGGCCGCCTTTTATTTGGCAGTGGCACGTTCTCCCGTCTAGAGGCCAACCTCCCTGCTCAGTTTGGGACAGTCACGGTTTCACCTCGGGTCGTTTTCTTCCGCTTTTTTTTGTCAGAATGACGTGGACGCGACCAAAACGGCCCCGGTGATGAACTCCATGAAGGCCGAGGCGACGGCTGCCTCCATGCCGGCCGCTGGCTCGATGGACGACTCGGAGATGAAGAAGGTTCAGGAGAAGTGCAAGAGGCTGCAGTCAGAGATGAACAAGCTGTCTGAGGAGAACCGGCAATTAAAGGTTAGACGTGTTGACTTTTAAAAGCATTTTACACCGGATCGTGTGAATCCATGTTGAGTGACATTCTCTGAAACTAAAACTGGAGCTTGACTTACTGGTTGAGAGTCTTTTCATTGTAAATTTCACATTAATGGTTTGTTTTACCCCCAAAGCAACTAAACTGTGTCCAGTATGAAAAGGCATCGTGTGTCACTATTGCTACTCTGCCCAATAAACCAGAGAGAAATGAGTCAAAAGTGAAATAAAACACCATCAGTCATCCTCAAGCTTCCACAATTTGATTAGAATCCACAAACTGAAAAATCGACCCACTAATCCATTTTTTGTTCATTTTTAAATAAATGAGGCCCTCCTTTTAAAGACCTGAGTGTTACCAACAACAAACAGTGGTACAAGTCACCAATCTTACCTGATAAACAAGGCCTTACAATCGGATTAAGAACTTGGGCTGCACATGAGTTGGTGTCTTGATGTTTTCGACCATGTTTCTTACACTTTTTCCTCAATTTCATGCCTTCGTTCCTGAAGGGGGAATGCCATAATTTGATTACAATGACACAGTAGGGGCATTCAGAGGGAGGCTTTTGGTGTTTTTCATGCCTTTAAATATCGTTCTGCCTAGAGGTTGTTAACTCTTGACATCTGGAGCTGTTGGTCCGGCTTCTAGTCGGCTAAAAACAAACAGCAAAACCAAATATAAGCTGTGGATACAGTGAGAACGATGACTCCCTCTACTGGGAAAACTAGGAGACGCCACCACACCTGAAACAAGCCATGACTCATGAGATATATTTATGTAAAGGTACACTTAATATATTTCATTTCAAAGACAGCATGAGACCAGAACCAGCAGCAGACGACTTATTAAAGGGAGCAAAATCTTCTGGATGCTGAATATTTGCTCTGAGTTAATACTGCAGCAACGCAAATGGACATAAGTTGTCCTGGTGCAGCTGTAACAAGCAGTGATACCTAATCTGTCAACACTGATGTACAAGAAAGTTAAAGTCAAAGACATAATCCTCAAAGTAATTTTACATTCCAGAAAAGGATCATTCTTAAGATCGGTATTCGAATTGAGACAAATTAAACTGAAATAAACGAAAATTAAAGTAAATTGAATCTCAAAATGTCAAATTAGTGGTACCAACAACAACCTGGACCCATGTTTTTTTCCTACTTTTTGAAGTAATTAGGTAAAAGTATATGAAGGATTTTATTTTTAGTATAGTTCAGGAACAAGTTGTTCATTTAACTATGTTAGTTAATTGCTGATTTCATCATGTTACCAGGGACACATTACGATCCAGTTCTGCGTTCCCACATGTAAAACATTTGCCGACCCTTTGCCTTTTTAATTCCTGTCTTGCATTCATCAGTTCAATCGGTGTTGGATGTTTTTTTTCCTTCATCTCTCCCCCTCTTTTTTTTTCCTACAGGAGGAAGGAATTAGAATGAGAAAGATGCCCCGCTCAGACCACATGACATCAAACTCGACTAGCCTCCTCGGCCGAGAAGCCAGCGCCGCCTCCCTGCCCTCCCTCCTCGTCGTCATAGCAGCCATCTTCATCGGATTTTTCTTAGGGAAGTTCATCTTGTAGACTGGGAGATGCATGCCAGCCGTATCCCCCACCCCCGGCTCTGGAATCTCAAAAAGGCCTGGAAACACCCCCCCCGCTCCCCCTTCTCCCCTCTCTCCTCCCCTTCGAGAAGTCTTTCTGTTGACTTTGCCATATCATTGGTAGTGTGGCCTACAGTGAACACATCT
The DNA here is from genome assembly GCF_022458985.1 of Mugil cephalus. NCBI lineage: Eukaryota > Metazoa > Chordata > Actinopteri > Mugiliformes > Mugilidae > Mugil > Mugil cephalus. The sequence goes on from NC_061776.1 coordinate 9,520,294, forward strand.
GTACAGCATCATCAGAAGGCGTCGCCTTTTTACAATCTCACACAGTTTGAAACGCACGGAGAGTTAAGTAAAGAAAGGCAACAAAAAAAGAAAAGCTCCTTTTTGTTTGTTTGTTTTTTTGTTTTGAGGGTTGGATCATACGGTTTAAATGTGGTGGGACAATGAAAGTTACTATCAGATCAGTCAACACGGAAGATGCACCTAGAGCTGAAAACATGGGCAAGAAGCAGTAAAAACGAAACAAAACGAAACACAAAAAAAAAAAATAATAATTTCTCAATCTCTCTCAATCTCTCTGTTGTTTTTAATAGGATTTGAATGGAATGTTAGGTGTCTTGTAAATGTTGTTTTAATCCTTTTAAACAAAAAAAAGGAAAGAACTTCCATCAAAAAGACCTTGCTACCTGTTGCTGGATCAGCCTCTGAAGTAAATCTGTTCAGTTTGTAATTTCTACTTCTTGTGTTGGAATGTTCAGGCCCAGCTTGGGACATAGGTGCCTCCTTCTTGTACATTTGTCCTTTCTTTTTCCTCACAACACCAATGCAGACTTTATATTATTATTAATATTATTATTAATTAATATTATTATTATTATACAAAGCATATATATATATATAGTCCTTCTGAGGCAATTATTGACTAAAATAAGATTTCCATTCTTAAATTCCTGTCCCATGGTATTAAGCATTGAAGAAAAATAAAAATGGAAAATGTGGTTTTCATAGCTGTCCTTTTTCATGCGTCTCTCTCGAACGCAAATGTTCATTATTTGATGCCACAAATCGACCGTGCTGCACTTGCGAGCCAGTTTTTTTTTTTTTTTGTTATTTTTTTTTTTTCCCCGTCAACGTTGCTGCCAAGGCTGCTTTTTTTCTTCTTCTGTTGTACAAGGACGGCAAACAACCAAACATGTGTTTTAAATACGCTTTGACATTCAGGGGGTAACGTTCAGCTGATAACTTTGTCGTCGTTTGCCAACAGTCGCAAAACTATAAAATGTGCTTTTCGGAGCCTCTGACATCTGCTTTGTTATGAGGTTAACACGAAGTCTATTCTGTCTGCGCTGCACTGGAACTATGTTCTTTTACAAGCTTCATTTCACATGAACTGAGCTGCCCTGTTGAATCGAGATGAATATTAAATTTAGGTAGGAAGGGGCCTTTTTTTTTTTTCCTCCCTGTGGTTTGATCTTGGCTCAGAGGAGCCGCCGTCACTCGATGCTTTCGAGGTCGTTTTGTGCAGTTTTGGTACATTACGTTAGTCTGGATGACAAAATCTGCTGTGGTCATTTGTGCCCTAAAAACCTATGGATAAAATACAGAAAACCTATTTTTACAACCCTCTTACCCTCTTAAAAAAAAACACAAAAAAAACAAAAAAAACCTACAATTATTTTATTAAAGTGCGAAGAAATCTGATTCATAGCACGGAGCCTTTCTCAGCGTGGGAAAAGACACTGAAATGTTTCCTACTTGGCACGACGGAGACCAGGAATTACATGTTTAGAGTTATAGTAGGACACAGCCTGAATTTTACATAACTGTCTACTTAAATCACCGGCAGTGTTGACATTTACTGATCTGGCATTACATTATGACCATACACTATCCTGTGGTGTCTGGCGACAGAGTGTTGTTGGTGGGATGGATCATTCCACGGATACTTGGTCGGTTTGTGATCCGGTGAATTTCGAGGCCAAGTCAACACCTTTTGTTTCGTGCTGTTTTTCATGTTTGTTTGTTTTTGTTTGTCACAAGTTTGTTAATGTCAAATGTCAACTTTCACCCACGTTTCAATTACAACAATTATCGCACTAATCCAGGGGCGTCAGACTCTTGTTAGTTCAGGGGCCACGTACAGAACAATATGATCTCAAGGGGGCCAGACCTTCAAATAATGACAACTTCAAATGTTTCCCTTTGTTTTAGCACAAAGAAGTACATTATGAAAGTGTTTACATTTAATGAACTGCACTATTACAAAATCTTTTATGAACAACCAAATTTTTCTTAAGAAAAAGTAGTGCAATTTCTCTTACTAAAATTGTGTGAAACGTAGGAAAAGTAGTTATTTTTATTGGAAAATTTGCAGTTAATGTCTTTAATGTAATTTTTGCACTTTGCAAATTCATCCAGCGGGCCAGATCGGACCCTCTGGCGGGCCGCTTTTGGCCCACGGGCCACATGTTTGACACCTGTGCACTAATCAGTTTTAAAAGTTGGTATAAGAGACGTGTACATTGTGTATTTGAATATTGTCAGGCTTTCGTTTGTCTTCTGAGCAGTATCCACATCCCAAACACCAAAAGGCTACTTAAGAGTCATCAGTTATAAAGATTTATGATGTTTCGTACCAATCCTCCTCCTCCTCCTCCTCCTCCTACATACAGCATTTTCATGATGTAACGCATCCGTCCACTAGAGTTTCTGCAAATAGATTTGCTTTCGTTATTTTCCCCCAGCTTTTCTAAAGTAATTGCATAAGAAGAAATCCCCACTGCACCGAACTGATTCACCCGCTGTTCGCTCATCGTGGGGGGAAAACGTCAGCGCCTCCTGTTCTTTTTAAATGCTCCATCCAGAGCGTGCACACCTTCTAAACGGTGGAGCTAGAGCCGCCTTCGCTAGAAAAGATGATTGTGAGGACGCGTTTTTTTTGCCTTCAGCTGCTCCTTCTAAGCTGCTCGGTGGCCTCCAGCACAGGACTGCTTGTCCTTGGCAGCTTCCGCGTACGGCTCCCTCCTACATCGCCTCAGCAAACCCATAAAAACGAGACGTTTTAAATAAATGCTCTGTCGGGCACCGTAAAACCTTAGAAAGCAAATATGTTCCCTGCTTAATATTTAAGTATTTACAACATGCAACATCTGTCTATAAGAAGGGGAAAGTTGTTTTATGTAGGAGACAACGTTTTTAAGATGTTTAATACAGATTAAACTGGTGTGTCTGGAGGATCCCCATCTCCACCATCCAGAGCCTGATGGCACCAGCAACACACGATGTCGACATTTAGACTAAAATCCAGATCCGAGCGTAGAGCTGAGGATTCCTGTTACTGAGCCACACACGAGGACCTTAATCCCACTGGAGGTATTTCAAATTTATTTTTCTCTCAAGTTCAGAAACTACCTGAGCAATAAAAGCTAAACGGTGTTATTTGAATTTCACAGACTCCTGATGAGACGAGCAGCTGCAGCTCCGTGTGATTGAGGGGTAAGGTGTCTACTACTACTACAGTGTTTCATATGCTTATGCTGTTGAAAAGGACTGTGCATCCACATGAATGAATACCAGGTCCAAAAGTTTCCCAGCAAAACGCTGAATTGTCACAAGATGGTCGATATTATTTACTTCTCCTGTCAGTGGTTTTAATGTTGTGGCTGATCGGTGTATATCCTTTATGAATGAGGCGAATATTAGCCTCTGAGACATTAGGTGTCACCCTTCACCTTGCAAACTTAATTAGCTGCAACACTGTCGCTGTGGAGCTGCACGTGAGAAACAATCATCTGCTGTTTTCCAACATTATTATTAATAAAGATTTATAGTTTTATCTAAAATGTGCTCATTACATTCAAAGAATTCGTCTGTGCTGGGAAACTGTTAACCGATCATTTAAGTAATATTGTAATATTGCGGTTATACAACGATTACCAACAAAATAAAGCGCATAATTAATTGATACAGAGCACTAAATAAATTGAAATTAACAGCAAACCGATCTGTTTTGTAGCGTATTTTTCAGCCATTTCCTGCTCCAGCTCTGACAGTTACAGTGTTGCTATAGAGATGGACACAATGTTGCCACAGACTTGGCGGAGCGATGTTTTTAGTGATGAGTCGGCCGTGCTGTAATGCTGATTTGAGCACGTTCTAAATGTCTTATTGACCAATCAGATTGCTTGGTCGGAACTAAATTTTATGTGTGCTAAATCTATATCATAGGTGTCAAACATAAGACCCGCGGACCAAAAGTGGCCCCCCCAGAAGGTCTAATCTGGCCCCAATCTTAGGATTCACACAAATTTAACATAACACAACACTGAGACCCAGAACTACTCAGTTCATTAAACACGTCCTAAATAAACAGGTAATGAAAACGTCTACATTTCGAAATTCCTTTTGAATATCTACAGCTGAAACTTTTTTACTCTCTCATGAGAGGGTTTTTCCAGATGTATCGATAAAAAAAAAAAGTTTTTCCGCAAAAGTGCAATGGAAACACTTTTGTCGCCGTCACCCGTCGCGGGCGTCACCAGAGATGATGCAGATAAGCATAAGTTTCGTTGTTTCAGAAATATCACTTTCATTTTGCAAAATACTGTAGTGGAAACACAGCTTTGATGTGCTCCCCTGCATTAAAACAAAAGGAAACATTTGGAGTTGTCGTGATTTGTAGGTTAATACGCTGTTTTATTATTGGTCCGCTCTGTGTGACCCCTGAACTATACTGACTTCGACACCCCTGATCTAGATGTATACGTTTTCAAAAATACTTAAATGGATCCAGGGGCGTCAAACTCTTGTTAGTTCAGGGGCCACGTACAGAACAATATGATCTCAAGGGGGCCAGACCTTCAAATAATGACAACTTCAAATGTTTCCCTTTGTTTTAGCACAAAGAAGTACATTATGAAAGTGTTTACATTTAATGAACTGCACTATTACAAAATCTTTTATGAACAACCAGATTTTTCTAAAATAACTTAAATGAGAGTTTATCTCTGGAAGAGAAGCACTTAAACTGCAGATAAAGTTCCTTTTATCCTTTTAACTGGTAGTTATTTAAACGCCAGATACGCCTTCGTTTCAGTTTCTTAGTTCTTTGAGGCTTCACGATGTTTCAAGTGTAGAAAACTGTAAACTCACCTTATGTTCAGGTAAACAGCGACGTCTAATTTTCCTCTAATTTTCTATCGTTTAATTCAAACTGGATCTCTTTCATTCAGGCCAAATGAAACCTTTGGTTTCATTTCAACGTTAAACAAGTTCACAGCGTAAACGAACTCCATGATGGTTTTATTTAAAATTTCCAGAGTTTTACATAGTTGAAGTTTTAAGGTCGACCCGTGGGGGACTGCTGCTCTAGAATATGTGACATATAGTTACATGGAGATGTTTCATAACGACAATATGATCTTTATTCAGGAAAGGGAGGCCGATACCTGCCGTGGAGTCCGCCGTCCCTTAAGGTTACATTTATAGACAAAGCTGTGAGTAAAGCACTGTAGTTCCCTTTTTACTGTAAACAGCGACTCAAAGCTCCTCAAGACAGGGAGGTCGTCGTCAAGAGCTCCTCTGGAGAAAACGTCCACTAAATCGTGTCTTTTTGCTGTACAAAACCTTGTTGTAGGTCAATGACCTGTGTAAAACGCGTCGTCGGGTCCGTGTGGATATAACGACGTCTTTGTGGAAACACAGACGGCTTCGGCCTTTGGTTCCGCTCTAAAGTGCAGTTTCTGTGGTGCAGCAGTGTCGAGTCTTTGGTAGCGTCAGAGAGTTGTTTTTTTTGTTTTGTTTTGTTTTTTTAAATCCTCCTCTACACCAGAAAAAAAATGGTTTGCAGTTCCAACAGGCAGCCTCCTTGTCGTCCTGTCTCGTGCTCCCTTAAGTTTGCCAGGAGAGAAGCAGGGCGGTGACGAACGTGGCCAAAGCCGCCGTGGCTCGTCCCTGGCTGCCTCCCGAGCAGCCGTTGTGGTGCATCCGAGGCCGGTCCGCGTCCCCCCCCTGGCTGTAGTCGGACCGCTGGCTGCTCGACGAGCACTGGACCAGGGGCATCTGGTAGGACGTGGCCCGCTTCTCCGGCCGGTCCGGGCTGGAGCCGTCGCTGGGGCGCTGGCCGTTGTAGAGCAGGTAGCGGCCGTGGGCGTCCTGCTCCATGCGGAAGAGCTCGTACTCCGTGTGGGGCAGGCGGATGCCCAGCGCCACGCAGCCGTTGGTCAGGGTGACGTCCTGCTCCACGCCGACCTGCCAGGACCCCTGCTCGCCGCACTCGTTACCGTTGAAGACGTTGAGGAGGGAGGTGGTCGCCAGGTCCATGGGCGTCACTCTCATGTGGTTCACTGGAAGAGAGGGAGGGAGAAGAAAACACCTGTTGGCTCAAATCACGTCTTCTTTCTGTGTAGGTTTGGTTGTCAAAACATTCATAGTGTTAATCACTAATGGGATCTGGGAGTTGCTCATTCCTGAGGAGATCCAAACACCCCACCCTTCAGAAGTTTGAAATCTTCACTTTATAAATGACAATACTTCCACTTCTGCTTCTCCTTCTTCTCCTACAAAACCTTATATATATATTTTTTTTAAGCATCGTCTTGTCTTTTAAGCATTTTGCTATTCGCTTTTTGTTGTTCACGGTAAATCAGCCCTGTTTTTCAGTTCCCGGATCTCTCCAGCCTATATAGCCCCATTCACATGGGACTAGTTTTAACTGGGGAACAGAGATCAACTGATATAGATTTTTTAGGGCCTATACCGATAACTTTTTTTTACATCAGCATTGGCCGATGACCGATACGTGCCGTGCTGATCATTCCGAGCTGATATTTGGGGCCGATACTGCTTTTTCTCCCTCCGTTTACAGGATAAGAATGACACAATGGTAACAAATGGTCTCAATTTAACAAATAACATAAACATTTATTGAATTGTAGGATCGGAGCCCCCTCCCAAAGCTTAACAACAACACAACAGCTCCAATCTAAACTGTGGACAGTGGTTGATTGACAACCTGCACTACTAGCCAGAGAGCGAAAAAAACAAAACGTCAGCTACTTTTCAACTCTTATTTTTAGGGGTGATCGACACGTTAATGAGTACAAGGAGTTTCCAGCTGCATGCGCTCTGCTAGCGGGGGAATGTATGGGCTGCACGGGTCTGCAGCTGCACCTGTCTATAAATCTTGCCAGGGAAAATAAATAAATAACTATATATACACACACACACATACATGTATGTATCAGTCGATCTCCACTGGAGATCTCTATATTTGTAATAATCACAGACGTCGTCTCTGATCTTAATTCTGTGTGAATCGTCCATGACCATAATTTGTTAAAGAAACAAAAAAAAAACAGCTCTGCTAATCTTGTTTCTGGACCTCTGGCATAATCAGAGGGATGAAGCTAACTTGGCTCTGTCCAAAGGTAACCAGAGGAGGAAGATTTGAATCTTCTTACTGAGTCATGAACTCTCCACTAACCCAGTCCTTCGAGTTCCTTTGGCTGCTGCTAAGCACACGAGGTGAGTCAACGGAAACACCACAGACTCCAGTCACTGAATCTAACTAATAAGTTAAATATTTCAATACACTGATGTTCGTTATGTGCCTGATATATTTTATGCACACGCTATGATGACATTTTGTATAATTTTTGTTTATGTAGCTACTGAAAATATTTAAATCTTAGTCTATATTCTAATTTGCACGCTTTGCATTTTTGTTGCAGTTCTGGCTATTTTTACATTTGCATTTTAATCGTTCATATATTCTGAATTATTCAATATTCAGTGTGGGAGATCAAGCTGCTTTAAACCCTCAGTAAACATACAGTAAGCCGGGGGTGTCAAACTTATGGCCTGTGGGCCAAAAACTGACATTAACCAGACATTAACTGCAATTTACAAAGAAAAAAAAATTATTGGCAGCTACTCCTAATTTATTTTTCTCTCCTAAGATTTTGCGCACTGTAGATGGCAGCAATGCACCGAAATCGCACTCATAAAATGTTTTCATTGTGCAATTATTGTGCGGCTTGAGTGCAGATCAAATTGGCCCCTGAACTAAAATGAGTTTCACACCCCTGCATTAGGCTGTGAGACAACGCCAGCTGGTTACCTTTGAAGACAAAGTCCGTCCCGCCCATGACCCGGGTGGAATGAAGCCCTCGGCTGTAGCGTCCGCGGGCGTAGATGGTGAAGGTGGGGTGTTTGCAGACGGGGTCGGAGTAGTGGTAGTAGTGGCCCTCCCAGGTGTGGTTGTTGTCGTGGAAGACGAAGTGGCGGGTGAGGAAGAGGACCTCCGGGCGGACCTCGCAGCGCTGGCTCACCCACTGGCCGTACAGCCCGACGCTCAGGTCGGTCCGCGGCGGCAGGATTGGCGGGTGGAACTCGTCTGAGCGGTAGATGATGCGACAGGCGATGCAGCCGTGGTCGTGGTTCTGAGAAAAGGAGGAAACAATCCCAATGGGTCAAGACGCAACAATAAACTAAATATATTCTATAAGTTTTTCCATTCATCAAAAGCAAACACATTGTTTTACTTATGTCATCGTTTCCCCTATATTTTCTATTTCATGTGTGAACAGTGAAATATATTTTGAAGTTATTTTGGGATGTCATCTTATCCACCAACACAAAGCCCATTCTTTTTTCGTATCCTTTAAAGGGTTTCTGGTTAAGTGTTTGACCACTAGGAGCGCTAAGGGGTCTCTTCTTTTCTCTAAAATTACCGCCTCTGGTGTCATCAGGTTTTACGGGGGGTCAAAAATCAACAATGTTTTTGTTGTTTTACAAGAATGAAAATCAAGGTTGGTTCCGAAAAGTGAGTCGAGCCCAATAGACCTCTGTGTTAACAATTTAACAGCAGGAACCAACACATCAACTCCTATGTTTAAATTATGCTGAAGGAAGCGAGTGCACGCTGTGAGTGAGAGGTGGGTCCGGAACAAGCAACAACCTCCGAGTCTGAGCGATGAAGCCAATGCAGAAGTGTAAAAAAAAAAAACAACAAAATTGCAGTTCATCAAGTGGCCACTTGAGGCTCCAAGAGGGAGCAAATCCCCATAGAACCCCATTGTTAAAAAGTCAAACTTTACAGCATTATTAAACATGTTTGTGACCAAACAAAAAACAAACAAAAAAAAGATTTTGGTCCTGATTTTGTTGGGTAGCGGAGAGTTGGGTGGGCAGGTCTCAACTTCCGACATGAAGTAAAGCTCATCCAACATGGCGACCTCAGGCTCCGCCCACTACGGGCTTCATTTTTGAGGTTCAGAATACAACGGGGTGACGTCACGATGGCACGGTCCATAGTATATACAGTCAATGATCCCGACACAAGTCTTTAGCTGTCTGATTAGACACCACCCGCCCATCTCAGCTCCACCTCTTCCTCGATTTTTGAATTTTGAACTCGTCAGCGCCCTCTGCTTGACAAACCATTCCTGTTACCAGACACCACAGGTCACCCTCAGAAGGTCCATGTCTATTCTCTGATGAGTCACAGCTGTTTTGGAGACCCACACAATATTAGGAATAATGGTCATAATGTTACGCCTGATTGATGTATGTGAATAGTTTCTATCTAAGAACATTTCTTTCTCATGACTCATCACTGACCCTGTTCCGATCAAACTAAATTCTTTATTTTTCCACTGCTATAAAAGCAGATTTATTCATGTGAGAAAAAACTCAAACTACCAGAAAGTTCAGCTATGACGTAATAAATCAGCTGTTTAAGCTGTAAATTGTTTACAAACTTCCCGCTGTCATAAACATGAGTGAAAAGCACGTTCTATGAGATGTGTCCACGCTGTGAACATTTTAATCCATCATCAGTAAACTCTGCTTCGTGAAATTCACATTTCACACAGACGGACGGCTGGCCGCTGTTCAGAGGTGAAAAGTCTGAACCTCCTGGGTATTGGAGGCCAGACGAGGTTCCAGCGTTTTCTCAGCCATCGCATCATTTCCCAGTAAAAGACAGATGTCTGGACGGACTGAAGGCGCGACAGTGAAGAGTGAGCCCTCGTGCTTTTTCACAGACGTCACCGGCGATGCGCATTTCTCACACGAGCAGCGTGTGATCGCGGCGTTCACAGACGGGACAGCTGTGGCTCTCCGACCAGAAATTTGAGGGCCCGGCGGACCCGGAGCTGGAAGCCTCCGCGCAGTATTTCCACAAAACCTCTTCCAAACACAAAACTCCTGAGAGGCGGCTGAGTTTCTGTTATTCGAGGGTGGTCAGCCTTCTTCAACTCGATCCCTTCTTTTCCCAAACAACATTACGTCTGTGCGGGATTTATGGGGAGTTTAAAAACAGAAAAGAAATGGAGAGGGGGGAAGAAAAAAAAACAGGAGTTTCACTACATCCTGCAGATGAGATAATCCCAGCGCAGCTCCATGACCGACTGAGTGAGAGGTTAATGGGACGGATGGAAGGGAGGCCTCTTGCGAACGAAGCACTGCGTGTGAGAGCAGAGTGGGTTTTAATGGCTGTGCACCTCGACACTTGTGCGGTAAGAGATACACACGGAGTACGCACACTTTAATATGTACAATGATCAGCCACAACATTAAAACCACTGACAGCATAAGTAAATAACATTGAACATCTTGTGACAATTCAGCGTTCTCCTGGGAAACTGGCTTTCATTTAATTGGATGTTACTTAGACATGACACACCAGACCAGTCATCCCCAGCACGATGCACAATCTAAATACGAGGTCATAATGTTATCCCTGATCCAAATAAACATAAATGTGCTGCATTAAATCGTGTGGAGATATGTACTGACACTAGCTAGATGCGCCACCTACAAAGCTTTCACCAGTTGCCGCCGTATAAAGCGGTTAATATGTTACTTCGTAATCGGCTGCAGTCACCACAGCTCAGTGCTGAAGTCAGACGAGCCCTTCAGGCGAGCGCTCACACAGCCACGGTTATTGTTCAGTTATTTGCAGGTTGCAAATAAAAAGTTTTACTGCTGCTGTGACACCGTTTCAAATAATGATCCAAGCCCTGTTTATTGTTTTTATTGGACGATCCCTCGACTGAGAACATTTCGCAGTTGAACCCGAATAAAACTAAAACTGGAAGGATGTTAGATTTATTTGCTCTCACGGTCTGTGGCAATAGTTTCACAGATGATATATACTGATGAATTAAAGGAAGCCTGCTTGCCTAGCTTTGCGCAAAAAAAAAAAAAAAAAGCGTGGCCCTGACTAAAGAGATAAATCACTATGCCATTTGTTTGACCTATACAAAAGAAGTGGATGCTTTTGACACAAAAAAAATCAACATACCATCCCATTTTTACAAAAAGATGTCGATGATTGTGCCTATGTGGTCTAAATATGGCTGCATAGAATAAACAAGCCTGTACCATGCATTAATAGTAGTGGACTGACTATGTTGAGCCAAATCCATCTGAAGTTGTTCTTCACTTATTTTAAGTCTGATTCCCATCTCTCTCTCTCTGGATCTATGTAAACCTGGTTCAGGACACTGTTTAAGCAACATGGCGTCTGTCCTGGAAATACATTTTAATAAATTTCTCCACCTCCTTGGAAGCCAAACATCGTGTGAATTTACTGGAACTGAAGAAATAAAAGAGGAAACGAAGGTGGATATCACTGCCTTTGCTTCATATAAATAACACTTTTTTAAAAGGTAATATTTTTGCTACACTGGGCACAAGTGATGATAAGCTATCCTCAGATAAAGGAGAGTTAGGGCCGAGTTTCACTTTGTTTGGCACCTTCTTCCATTTGGGCGCTGTTCAAGAAAATAAATAATAAATAAAATGTTCAGATTCAAGCTTCTTGTGAGAAGCAGAAACTGTGTCAGGTTCTAAAAAGCTTCAGTAGAAACCTGTGGGTAATAATACAGACACTACACTCATAGCTTTGTTGGTTTACTTTGAGATCCTTTGACTTGAATTTAAGAATAATCGTCTTATCTTAGATCAACTGGATTCGTGGCTCTGCGTTCACGGCTTTTAAATGTAATTTAAGGGGCTTATTGGCTCAGAGAAAGGTTAAACTAAGATGAACAAAGCTAAAGAAAGCATAACAGCATCAACCTTGAACCTGCGCATGACGGGTGTTAAAACAGCAACAACATAAAAACACAGAACCCTACCAAGGATCATTATCAAGTGGTCGTTACTCCACCTCAGTGACGCAGCAGCGAACCGGGGCAACACAAGAATGGACGAATCAGACTCTTCAAAAAAGTCAAAAACAAATCTGCTGCTTTGCTCTTGCATCACTCGCTGCCGAGTTCCACCCCAGAAACCACAAATGAACATGCTGGCACCAGCCAAATATCCTGGACCGGGACCAGCTCTGGGTACACCGCTCAAGATTAATGGATTGGATAGTCACCGTGGCAGTAAAATCCCCTGAAAAGAAACAATTACAGCCTCAAGAAATGGTTGAGTTGAACACTTTTTTTTGTATGTGTAGGGAGGAGTGTGTACGTTCTGCACCGCTGCCTTACCAAGAAAATATAGCGACCTAATTTTGCTGCATGCACTCAGCGAGTGACTAAAAACTCACTAAAGCAATACGAGAAGTAAAAAAAAAAAAATGTCTGAAATGGAGGCGTGTATTATTACAGAATCATATTATTAACACAGATTACAAAAAACACATGAACTCACTCTAACGTTGCGTTAGCTAGCCTTATCTGATGAGAAGTGTGGGTTGTAAGTGTTGTTGATGGTTGTCTCACTCCAACTCTTTCTTTTAATCTCATTCAACCAAAGTCGTCTATGACTGGCAGTGGCTAATATGCGATAAAAATTCAAGTTAGTTATGTTGCTTTTTCGGTTTTGGCACCAAAAAATACAGCAAGACGTCATTTTCCTGGTCAGTGTTCGCCTCAAGCTTTCCTCTGTTTTACCTCCAGCTAACGACGTGACATCACAGTGACGCAGGCCTTAAGTCATAGGCTCCACCCCCTCCATGTTAATGGGCGGGACCTGGACCAAACTAACTCACAAAAATACGCATCAAATAACTTTTTTCTACATAGATGGTTCCAGTCATTTTAGGTACTTAATGTAATGCTGACCATTATTCTGATACATTTTGTTTATACTATAGAAACAGGAAGTGACCCCACGATGACTACAAGTTGCCATGCCGACCGCTCCATAAAGCAGTCCTGTAGAACAGTAGCATAAAAATAAATAAATAAATAATAAATGCAGTGTATAATAGGTAGAGAACAATGCAGTATTAAATTAAACGAAGAGTGTGTCTGGAGGAAGTTTGGTCGTATCCCTGGGAAACAAGCATCAGTTTGGCCAATGTCATCCATATTTATATACAGCCTATGCTTGGTACAAGCAGAAGAAAGAGATAAAAAAATATATGTTTATGACTTGTAATTTGATGTGAGCTGATCCTTTTGGGCAACGCAGCGCTAGACTTTCATTTTTATTCAGAAATGGCTGAGGAGAAATGGAGCAAATGCAACATTTTGATTTGAGCCTCAGGCATGCATGAAATCAGACCTGGTATGCGCACGCTGGATTTATTCATATGGCCGCATGATTCAAAATTCTAGGAATACCACATGTTGATTACTCCCGGGGATGGGCCCGGTCTCACGCTGCGCCGCTACAGGCCAAGGCAGCTTAAATAGAGCAGCGCTGGTCATTACAGCACCACGGGGGAGCTCATCTGATCACAGCTCCTCACTCTGCTCTGTGTTTACATTCTGATCAGCAACGCCGAGCCCCACCGTCCAAATGGATGTTTATTTAGACAGAGGACTAGGACGGGATTTCGTTATAATCTTTGCAGAGGGTGACAGTGAAAACATCACTCTAGGGTTTCAGTCAGCAGGGAGACCACTGTTCAGTAGAGTAAATAGAGAAATTACATCCTGTAAGCACAGTGGAAGAATGAAAGAGCTCTCTCTTAAAGCTAGATGGAATCAGTGTGTACACAGTTTCTGTTTCCATCTGTGCAAATGTTTAGAGCGTACGGGTATTAAGGCCACGATTATTGACATACACGCCGATCCAAACTCAGATTTAGATCAAACAGCATTTAAAATAAATCACAGGGAGCCGTCTGTTGCGCCACACAGGTGGACTTCACCACCTCAGAACACGTCAGGTTCAAACTTTCAATCGGCCCACCTCTGCGCCTTTCAGTTCAAACTCTTTCCGGTGTGTGTGGTCTTCGCGGCGTGGAGGGTTGACACAGTGGGAGTAGAGTTCAACTGAGGTTGTCCGCCGAGCCACATGCCTGGGTCGGAAAACAAAACGCTACCTCCGGCCCGTCCACGCGTTCCAACGAACACAAACGTCGAGTTGGTGGGCGGGAGGGAGGAGTTCTCGTCCCCGGTTTTCGAACTAGAGACTCCTGCTGGTAAGTCAGGACTCCTTCACGGCTGGGTGAGCAGGTGGGGTATCTCTCTGTAAACTGCCTTAAGCCGACAGCTGGTTTACAACCGACGGCAACTTTAAAAAATACACCGATCAGCCACATCATTAAAACCACCGAGGGGAGACTTGACTAACATTGACCATCTTGTGACAATTCAATGTTCTTCTGGGAAACGTTTGGACCTGGCATACATGTACCACCCACCCCCAGCCTATAGCAATGACACTCCATGATGGCAGCTTGCCATAATACGATGTAGGAACAACTCAAAAAAGAAAAACCGCATAGGGTGTTGACCTGGCCTCCAAGTTCACCAGATTCCAAACTGATCAAGTATTTGTGTGATGATCCACGGAGGCCCCTTCCCTCAACATCACTAACAACATCCTGTTATCAGACTCCACAGGACACCCCCAGAAGGCCCATGTCCACTCTCTGAGGAGTCACACCTGTTTTGGAGGCACCTTAACATGCTAATGGAGGTGTTGCATGAATATTTCCATGATATTTCATGGCAAACCATCCAATAGTTGGGTAGAGGTTCTATTTTCTTTCAATCATCTCATGCTCTGTTGACACAGTCACATTTCACTCTCATTTCTCTGAAGTCTACCAGACATATGATCATCAGGGACTGACCTTGGCGTTCTGCAGGGCCATCTGGTAGCTGGACGGCTTGTAGTACAACCGCTGCGAAGGCTCGGTGTGGATGTCCCCCAGAAACAGCTCCTCCACCAGGTGATCCAGATTGTGATGCAGGTACTGCTTCTCCACCCTCAGCAGCTGCAGCTCGTGCATGGCAAAGTTAAGCTCTCTGGAGCAGTCGTAGCCGCCCTCCTCGCTCCACAGGTCGTAGGTCACGCTGGGCTCCCAGGGGCCTTTCACGGCCCCTCGGCAGCTGCGGTTGAGCCTCTGGCTGAGGTCTTTGGCCACGGCGGCCGTGTGACACACCATCTGGACACGGTGGAGGTGGTACTCCGCCTCCGTGCCGCCGCGGATGATCCAGGAGGCCTGGCGCAAGCGCAGGCGGCCCCGGATGACCAGCGTGTAGGTGGGCTTGGTGCAGTGGTTGTCCTCGTAGTAGAACTGGTGAGCCTGGAAGGTGTTGTTGGAGTAAAACCTGTAGGAGCGCGTCAGAAACTCTGGACCTGGTCTCACCTCGCAGCTGGAAAACAAGGTGATACATCAACAGGTCAGATAAACCCCGTGCAAGGGCACACGCTGAATAAATTTCAAGAACAACCACAGACTTGTGAATTTCTCAGAGATGAATAAAGTATCTGTCTATCTAGATTCAATCTTGGTGCTTTGTACTGTCTGAGTTTAAACAGCGGCTTTACAGAAATATGATCCTGTGAGAGGACTGATTTTCTCATCACAAGTAAAAGTTCATGTTCTTCCATAGCATGTCCTAGCATGTGTACTTTTCTTTTGTGTTTGATAGGATTTAAATTGAAATATGGTATTTGAGAATACTTGTCGCTTCTTAACTAAATTCTTTTGTAAGGAACGTCTACAGTGTCAGAATTTACGTACGATCTAGTAGTTACATCTAAAAGTTTTTCCACTCTCAAAGACGAATGTGCACCACAATGTGAATGTGTTTTTTTTTACTTAGGCCTTCTCAGCAGAAATTGGTTTTATTAAATTCCAGTGAACCCAGAGCTTTTCTAAAATGTCCTTGAGATCATTTATGTTCCATTAAAAGTAAACTTTCTGCGTGCAGTACTTGTGAATTACAAACTCTGTGGTGCATTCAAAGAAGTTTGGACCAAATAATAAGAAAGTGCATGACTATGCATAAACCCTAGCGCCTGCAGGTTTAAACAGCAACAAAAGTTATAGAAAAAATTCCAACCTGGTGGACACCCAGTGGCCCTCCACGCTGGGAGGCATCTGCACAGTGATCCGGGCCCCATTATGAAGGTGCTTCAGCATGTGCTGGCACTGGGAGTCTTTGACGGACCGGCCGAACGTCTTCTCCAGGGAGAGATGGCTGGAGCGGCCGTCCGAGTAGTGAACAGAGGAACCTTCGGCCCAAACTGTGTGGACAACAAACGAGACAAATAGCTGCAAATTCAATTCAGTTTTTGCGGTGGATGTGAAAAACTTTCACAAAAACACAAAACCTACCTAAAATGAAAGGGTAATGAGCGATTTAATCGTGTTTGAACATCAAACATCAGCCTTGTTGAGGTTGAAATGTAAAATAAACCTCTAAAGAATCTGTTCAATTTAGCAGCTTTGAGAACAACTAATAGGATAATTAACCACATCAAGGCCAAACTGAAAAAGCAGTTTCCCTCCGTCGGGGCCTCTTTGAAGCATTTAAAGGATTTAACTTAGTCATTTTAACTCATGTCATCACGGCAGGGATTACAGGGCTTTATCAGCGACCTGCGACACCTGGTATGAGTGGAGTCTTTTCTGGGTTAACGCTGGCCCGATCATGTGATGAAAAGCCAAAGCTGAAGAAGTGATAAGTGAATTCATATCTGCTCAGCAAACACTCAAACGCACCGAGATAAAGTGCAGAAAATCACAAAAGATCCGCTTTGAGAATGTTTGGTTCCCACCATGTGTCGGCGGGCTCTTCCTACAGCGTGCGAAATAAAAATACGTTCAGCAACGGAGTAAAGCTTAAAGGGATAGAATATCGGAAATGAAAGCATTTCTAAAGCCTGCAGCCAAAGAAAAGCCCCGAAGCTCACATTCCAGTGAGGCTTTATTCCATGTAATACTCCAGCATCATCGAAAATCTACCTTTAAATACAAAGACTTTAGCTCAGACTCTTTCTATCGGACCCGACTTGCTTGGCAATATTATCTGACGTCTAGGAATGCCGCTGCGGTCGCCCCTGCGCTTTTAATTTGAGACTAATAACACCGAGGGAGGGGCGAGGACATCTGATTAAAAGAAGCCAAAAGCTCCGTGGAGAACAAAGCCCCATCCAGCTGTTTTACACCCAGCCAGGCTGCTCCTATGTGCTAGCCCAGGCTTGTGTGTAAACCACCACATCACAGCACTGCTGAGTGGAAACACTGGACAGAGGGGAGACTTGATCTCACCCCCCCCCCCCCCTCCCAACTCAGCTGGCGGCATTAGTAACGCTGCTTTGCTCGCCGGAGCCATGTTAAAAATCAAAAATGAAGCTTCACAGTTAGCTGCATGTTGTGTGTGATCTTTGCACCTGCACTCAGATCGGAGCATGGGAAAGACCCTGAGAGAAGCTGCTAGAAGCCTGTTCTCACAATGAAGGTGGATTTTAATTTCTAACAAAACTGAAACAGTAAACACACACTGCTGTCCAACTACTATGTCTATGTATTTATGTTTATTATTGCAAAAACTGCCTTATATATGCATTATATCCCAAAACAGCTTTAACCAATCGGGTATGGATCTTTACATAAAACCGCTTGTTGTACACAACCTGAAAGAAGTAACATCAACATCAAAAGAGTCCAACAGGAAGACGGCTTCCACTGTCCGGTTGGCGCATATTGTCTGAGCCTGCGTGAAACCGGAAGCGCTACTTTTAGCTGGACAGTACGGAAGCTGGGAACGTGCTGTGCAGAGCTGGCCTTTGCTCAATCAGGCTGATTAGTTTTATTCTAGATTCAACATTTTTCAAGCCAAGGGCCACCAAACTGATGGAGAGATTAAGCAGGGACAACCCTCCCTACTATATGTGTGCAACTGCCATAAACATACATACTTTCACCTTTAAACATCATCACCAAGTCATTTTGTCCTCAGTAGTTAGCTGATGGGAGCTAGCTGCACTGTTAGCTTCTCTTCTGCTAATGCTGCAGCATGCGTCTGGGTTTCACCTGCGACTGAACGGGCTCTCGACCAATTGCAGGAACCTGACAGAGTCAGCGTGTAATGTGCGGCCTTGTGATTGGCTCAGCAGCAATAGGGGCGGGGCCTACAGTGTACAGGAGGCTTAGATTGACAGGTGTCAGCTGAATGAGTGTTAACTGAAAGATAACCTTGATTTATCCCTTCACTAAAATATGTTGGATTCATGTTAATGTGCATTTAAGCAAATTTAAGTTTTTGGAGGAAAAAAAAAAATATGAAAAGTGGGTAATCACCCAAAGATTTTGTGACCCCCCTGCAGTGCCCCAGCGGACACCCTGTGGGTTGTGTACCCCCTATTGAAGACCTATGTTCTACATGTACCAGATAACATTTGATTTTTCATTTTTGATGCATTGAATGGTTTTCAACAACTGCTAAATGTTTCCCAGAGACACAAAAGCTGTCCTCTGGCAAACACTGTGGTAAACTAGCATCAAATTAAATGTTGTTTCAGTGCCGCTACGTCTGAGATTTCACCGCTTGACCTGATGTTAGACAGACCTGATCAAAAGTCAGCAGCGTCTGAACCAAAATATCAGAAATTATAACGTAATGTGAGCTTTATTTTAAACACGGTTACAACTCTTTTTTTTTTTTTTACGTTACATCAAAGCCAAGTGTGATCCAACTCAAAATGGAAAACAGACTCGCAGGGAAATGAATGAGGAAATGATTATAAGGAGGTTATGTGTAGCCTGTTTGTAAAATTACTTTTTAAGAGGAAGCATCATACGTCTCCTTCTTTGCACATTTAAAGAGCGCTCAACGTGTGAGTGGTGGGAGTTTCTTCCAATAGCTTTAAAAAAAGAAAAAAGAAAAGAAAAAGAAGAAACTCTACTCTCATTATGGCAATAATCATAACTACTTGAACCCAACTCCGGTCCCTCATTGCTGCCGCCGCCGCTGCTGCTGCTGCTGCTTCGTTCCCAAACCTCTGCTCTCTATCTAAATCAAAGCGCCCACAAAACTCCCAGAGCCCGAAACCACGGCGAACATTTCCAGTTGGCCTGGTCCCACTGGTGAGGTAAGAGCCCTGGGACCCCGGACAAGACGAGAGACTCCACATCGTTTATGGGGAAGAGAAAAATCCGCAAGTGCCAGAGCAGAGACCAGACAAAGGACTGTTCTTCGTGTTATCTCTGCGACTGGCACCGACGGGTTAGCGAGAATAACACGTCAACTTTAGAAATCAAGAGACGCAAAGTTACCCAAGTACTTTTTTTTTTTTTTTTTTTTAAAGGAGGTCCCTGTGCTTCTGTTTTTTTCCACTTTGACTTTGACTTCAGAGGATACATTGCTCTTTCAGTACTCAACACATAAATTATGACTTTGTCTGGATTAGGATTTGAGATTCGGCATAAAAATACCGCCTTTGTTGAGTATCGCAAGTGCGCGGACAGCTGTCACGCTGCACTGCACGTATGTAGGGAGGAAGGTAACAACTGGAAAGGCTTCCACGTTTACGGCTAGCACGTCATAAACAGCTGAACAGTCACCGTGTGCTACTATTTTTCACCACACTAGCACCCTGAGCAGCTAAACGGTTTACTGTTTACTCATTACAAGTCTTAACACGTCACAACAGGAGTTTGTTTGTTTGTTTTAGCAGCATTGGACTTGAATGACTTTGCATCAAGAATATCTGCAAAATGACCAATACTGAAATATGCAAGATATATTATATAAAACCAGACAAACTTCAGCTAACGTGACTTGTGAACGTACAGACATGTTCAAACTCACAGTGGTTAGCTAGTAAAACGTTAGCCGCCTTATTTTGTGCAAACATTTCCCAATTAGCACCAAGCACAAAAAAAAACAAAACACCAAGGCATCCCTGAATGTCATAGGTTCTAGTATTTAGGACTTTTTTCTGGGCCTGAGGACACATCAGTGGAAACATCAGAGGATCCAAGTTATTATAGTTTGTTTTAATCCTCAGGGGGACACGGATATCTGCACCAAATTTCATGGCAATCCAGCCACCGGTTGCCAAGATATTCCTCTAAAACACAACTGGGAAGGTCATGGTGGTTCAAGATCAAAAGTAATCGAGACAGAAGGATTCATTCTCCGGGGATCGTGAACAGCTTGCGTGACTAAAAGGGGTAATTTCATCCATTTTGATCTCACTCCTGTACATCTTTTAATCCGGTTTCCTGGTTGTTTTAAAAACACGTGGATAAATTAAAAACTACATATATATTATTTTAAAGTGTAACAGGCATAAATGGATCAAGGACTCATTTCAAAGGGGGAAAAAAATGGAAAACAAAATCTTTAAGCGCTCAGAAAATAAAAATGACAACTGGGCTATACTGGGGCTATAAGTGAAAGTTCAAGAACAGTGACTAAAGGGACCTTGCAGTGAGTCTGTTTTGTTAGGGGTCCTCACTTAATTAGCACTTTTTCCTAAATTCTTCCACCGCTCTGCTGCTATTTTCTGCTGCATAAGGAATGAATCACTCCTGCTGATAGAGGTCGACCTGTCTGTTCTCCACCTTCTCCTGTCGTTGGCATTCGTCGATCTCCAGCTCCGAATAAAATATCGCGCTATAGTTTTCCGACTGCAAAAATTACAACAGTATTGGCGGAGATGTTTTTTTTTTCCTTTCTTTTAAACTCTCACATGCTTTTAAAACGCCCTATTACAGATTCTATTTTGTCATTCGATAGCTTCACCACAGCTGCATGCATGCAAATTAAGTTTCCTCGGATGTATTATTCATTTCCACTGAAACGTCCATGATTTCTGTTCAGTAACATTTTATATTTAATCATCAAATCTCATTTCCTGGTACATGGCAAAGCCCCTTTCTGAGATTGTTTGCATACTGCATACATACATTTGAATTAATAAGGCCCATTTTAAGTGTTTTCTTCTTCTTTTTTTTTTGGATAAATACTGGTGAAGTTATAGCTTGATTTGGTTTAGTTTTATTCCTACTGACGAACCTACTAATCAACACACATCAACAAAAGAAGTGTCTTCTTGACCTTAGAGTTCCCCAGACTGCTAAATATTTAGTGATGCGATGAAGCCTTATCAAAGCCGCTCCAGGTGAGCCCTTTTCTATCTGTGAATCTTTTTTTAAACTTTTTCCTGTGCGTAAAGTCCCGCTGAGGTTCCCTACCCCCCAGTGAATGCACAGCACACCCTTAATCTAGGCTGACAGAGCATTTTCATTGCCACTGTGAAAGGCTGCAATAACACGCCACTTAATTGAACGTTAGATTCCCTTAAACACACTTAAGGATAAGTGGACTCCGGAATATCGCTCCTCTCTCGTCCATTTGAAGTCGCTGCCAAATGTTGACTGTTCACCGTCACCGGCAGCAGATGGATCGGGTCAACTGCAGTCCCCATAATCCTCTGCTGCTCAGACAGGGGTTTTCATCAGGGATGGATGTTTTAAGTGGCTCTTAGCTCTGTCTGTGCTTTTATCTAGCGTAACAGTCCCAAGGAAGTTTTTTTTTTTTTTTTTTTTTTTTTTAGTTTCACCTTCAAACATGTACGTCCCTCTGGAATAAGGCACAATGTTATTATGATTATTAGTCCTGGAGGACACGAACACTGTGCCATGATGGCAGACAGGTGTGCTGAGGTGAATGGGGGCATGTCAAGGTCGTATCTCATATATACATATATATATATACGCCTCAAAGAAAACATTGAAGTAATCTGAAACGCAATTTAATTAACCATTTACGTCAAACGAAAAATATTGTTTAGCAAAGATTTATGCATTTTGTTTTCCACGCACACGTGGAGTAAAGCGTGTTTGGAGCACCCCCTTCAAACGTGGAGACGTTTCTTACCCAAAAAAGCAATAAGAAGCAGTGTGAGTGACGACCCCATTCCGCACTTTAGGGGGGGACTGAAACGAGCTTCACTGGTCACGCTTGGGGAGTTCAAGGCTTCCTTTTACGCAGCGTCCCCGGTTATTCCGACACTAATCCAAACATTGTGGATCCAAAGCGTGGAGCAAACACTCCTGCAAAATCCGAGCATCATAGGAAACGCAACTCCGATTCGAGAGAGAACAAAAAAGAAAAAGAATAATAATAAAAAAAAAAAAGAACAAGGTACCGGAGGTTCAAATCAAAGAATCGCGCCTATAAAAAGTCCAAACTATTATGCTGCAGTTAGGTGAAAATAATAATAATAACAATAATAATGGTGAAGGTTGCGCTTCGGCGTTCAAACGCTGCACCTCGGTTAATTTTTACGCGCTTCCTCGGTGCGTCCTGCGTGCTGCGCCACGGAGGAGTGTTTGAAAGTGTGTCCAGAGATTGGACTCAACCCCCCCTCCTCTCCCGCCCATTCAGATAGTTTATGGGCGTGGAGAGTGCACACTTCAATAAAAAAAAAAAAAATAAAAAAAATCCCACGTGTTCGAGTTGTTTCAGTCAAGTGCTGAATGACAATAGTTTCACATGGCAAAGAACGAGAATAAGCCCAAAACACGTAACTCTAAGTGAGTTGCTTGATTTTCTCCTCAGTGAGTCGTTCTTTAATTTAAAGAGGTAACGTGTTATTTCCACGCATTCGTTTACAAACCAACATCCTTGGTAAAAAAAAAAAAAAAAAAAAAAAAATCTGATGCAAAAAACAGGAACTGGGATCTTTAAAAACAGAAAAGATGTTATGAAGTGGGAGGGTGAGAAAATAAATTTTAAACGGGGGCAAAGTTGTCACGGAGCCTCAGCAGTTCATCACGGTTGCGCTTCCCTCCTCTCATTAGCCCCCGTCTCCCTCCTTGTTATCATTCGTGATGGATGCTACACATTCTTCTTGACCGTGGCTCTCAAATTATGCACCTTCTCATCATAGCCTCCGTGCCTGCAGGGACAGCAGCAGCAACAAAGCGTGGCAGCCCTTTTCCTTCCCCGACACCTGTTGTGCGAGCGTGTCCGGGGAGAGACCTTGGCCTTGAGTTTCCAACTCTCTTTTCAACTCGAGGTTCTTTTTATCTCTGATCTTTTGACCCTGAGGCGACGATGCTGCTCCTCTGCATTCACTCAGACTGAGCCGGCGGAGTTATCCCTTTAACTGGCATGGTAACCACACGGTTGATCTTTTTTTAATAGTAGTAGTGGCAGAACACATGAAAATTATTCATTTCTCATGTGTGAACACACATATATACAGATATCCAGGCTGGAAATATACAACATACAGTATTTATATTGTATGAATCTGTACAGTCATGCACACTGTTAACATAAATTAAAAATAAATGTTATTTAATCATGATTAATCATATTTATTAGTGTGGAAGTCAAACGGTTCTGCACAGATTCATCAAACCAATACATTTTTTTTAATAATATTAACATTTTTTTGTCCTTTTTAACAAACTCAAGATGATTAGACAAACATCCTTTGACTAAATAAATTAAATTATGGGTTAATCGGTTTTAAATTGTGTGTTAAAAAGAATAAATGAACATTAACTCGGTTGGTTAATCTAGAAAAAATCAGATTAGATGATAGAGAATGAGGATTCTGTCAAGGCTCCACATTTAATTTAAGAAAAGCAACAAAACATGAATTGTGATGTGCAGCTTTAAAGATGAGAGAAGGCGCTCGAAGCAGACTGCACCCTCAGTGTAATGTGCCTCCAGCCGCCGGCCTCGAGCAGAAATGAGTAACGAGCTAACAGAAGTTTGTTAAAACCCACAGATTTTTTCATTTTATTTATGTTTTTTTTTTTTTTTTCCGTTTTCAAACTGCATTCGCTGACATCATTTGAGACATTTATCCGATTTCGCGCGGCTTCCGCCGCAGCCACAAAAGACTTAATGCAATTCGAACGGCGGACTTTCCCTTTAAAACTCATTAACCCGCTGGTATGTCGGTCGGGATAAACTGAAGCTGTAAAGCCAAACAAAGGAGTTCAGTGCAATACTCGGAGGGATTTCCAACTGTTTCGAGCAGAATTTTGGCAAAACGTGCAGGAAAGTGTGCACTGGACGTCTAAACTGATGCAAATGTTGTGAAGTTGAAGCAAAGATTGGACAAAACCAAGACGAGTTCAGCACAAGCTCCTCGAGCCAAAGAAGAAAATTGTTTGTTGAAGTGTTCACCACCGTGCTGTTATAGCCAGCTTTAGATATACAACAGAGAAAAGAAACAAATCCTCTCAATCTGCGCCTGGGTCCAAAGATTATTAATAGTTTTCTGACTGATAATTTACTTAAATCAGGTGTCTTCAACGTTTTTCAAGCCAAGGACCTAAAACTGATGGAGAGATTAAGTAGGGACCCCCCACCTACTATATGTGTTCTATATTAAACTCAGCCTGGTGCTGTATATTATAAATATACATTATTATTAACATTTTGCATTCAGTATTAAGCTATCCCATATCCCTTTACTAAAATATGTTGGATTCATGTTAATGTGTATTTAGAGAAATTAAAATTTGTGGGGGGAAATTAAAAACATATATATATATATAAATATATATGAAAAATGGCTAATCAACCAACGCCCCATTTAATTTTAAGAAAAATAAAAACATTTCATGATTTATTAGGACTTTTTTTTCTAATTTTACTCAGTAATTCTATTTTTTTTTTTTTGTAGGATTGTTGAACAAACTATGACGCACTCAAGGGCAAATAAGGGAAAAACTACACGTCTAACCCAAACTACACTCTAACTCAAAACCTGCGAGGTGTTTTGAAAGTTTAGTTTAAAAGGTTTACGTTCCTGCTCTCGTGTCACAAAAAAGAAGCCTTCATACAAAAACAGTATTTCATGTGCTTATCCAGTAATCCTCCAATCCTTAATCAGCAGAGCAACGCTCCACTGAGGGAGCGCTAATTAATTTCTATTGTTTGGAGACTTAAACCTCACCGCTGCCTCCCTCGGTGCGCTCCGTGCTATTTGCTCTTTTCCCTCTAATCCTGGATCCACTCTCTGGGAGAGTGATTTCAAAACCTCCTCTCCTTCTCAGATGCCTCCTTTTCTCAGCAACCGGAAAAGCCGAGGAGTCGGGCGAGATCCGGACAAACAGAGTGATGGGATTTAGAGGAAGCCCGGAAGGGGTATTAATAAGAAGGCTGTATAGAGGAGAGGCTGGAGGCAGGGAGGTGAAACTGGGGAGGCTTGTTCTGGTGTGTTGACCCCTGTGTTGTCCTGTGTGGCTAATCAAAGCATCGCTGCCTTCTCTTTGTGCCGCTGCAGGGATGAGATCCATGAGA
Source organism: Mugil cephalus (assembly GCF_022458985.1). Taxonomy (NCBI): domain Eukaryota; kingdom Metazoa; phylum Chordata; class Actinopteri; order Mugiliformes; family Mugilidae; genus Mugil; species Mugil cephalus. The sequence goes on from NC_061776.1 coordinate 9,545,502, forward strand.
GGTGGAAATAAGGCGGCTTTGATTGTCAAAAGGCTCAATGGGACAGTAAAGCTACTAAAAAGCTAAATCTCAGAGATTTAAACAGTTTATATCCTGCAAGAAAAGATCCCGTTATATCACAAAAACGCAAAGTGATTCTGATTTCGCCTATAAATTCCAAAACTCATTACCCTCTTTTTTTTTTTTTTTTTTGGTGGGGGTGGGGGCATGTTTTTTCCATTAGGCCTCGGATCATCAGTGTTGCTAAACATGTCAGAGCAGATGAATGTGAGCGGGGACATTTCAAAGCTGCTGTCTCTCTGGTTCTGATTATGACTGTGTTCCGAAGAACTGGATGACTCCGCTGTTTTCTGTTTGCCTCTTTTCTTCACGTCTCCCTGCAGACGTTTGTGTCATTTCTGGAAGGGGCTGTAAAAGGCGGAATGAGGAGGGAGTGGCGGCGCAGCGGACATAAAACTCACGCTAAGTTATGAGACTTTAATTGTTCGACTGTTTGTGATTGTTTGTCAGTGTACACCAGGGGCGGAGATGATGCTGGCTTAGGTCGCTGAGAGCCACTCGCCGGTAGGTCAGTGCTCCGCTGGATGTTCCTCAATGCGCCGAACACAAACAGATGAGGAGTTGGGTTTTAAATGATGCGCATGATTTTTAGTGGACGTGTGCAGTCATGTTAAACATGGAGATTTGTCGATTAGAGCCAGAATGAGAACTTAAAGGACTGCTCTGGTTTATTTCAACTAAAGGCTCATTTAAGACCGAAACATTCGCCCACGGATAAAAAACAAAAAGCTTGCGGTATTTCAATAACCGTAACTCACCAACAAACAAAAATCAAAGTATGGCTGAACACTGGGAAGTTTTGCTTTCTGGTAAAAAAAAAAAAAAAACTTCCATTACCGTAATGGTAACTCGCCGCTGCTGTCGGCTGCAGTTTGGGGAGCGACGCAAGAACAGGTAGCACCAGGAAGAGTGAGCTGTTCGGAGGAATTTGTGGGTAAAAACCAAGTTAGTTACACCCTTGAGATGTCACGAAGGTCTTCCAGACAAACGCACAACCTCCTAGTGTTCAGCCACACTTTGTGTGAGTTACAGTAATCCAAAAACAGCGAGCTTTAACGAATCACTGGCAATCACTTCAAGGGTTGAGGTACTACGGGACCAGGCGCCGTAACCTACGTAGATAGCTTACCCACGTAGCCTATGTCGGTGCAGATCATTTATAGTGGTGCACTTTCTTGGTGGTGTCTTTCTTACCAATCGGCAACAATGGCGTCTTTGCAGAAATCTGGATGAAATTTGGCGGAAGAGGAGTCATGCTAATGTTTGTATCTCTAAACCTCCTCAGTTCACATTTATGAACTGATGTTCCTGATGTTTATTGATCCAAAACAATCAAATCGAAAATGGTGCAGATGGAGAAGCAACCAGAAATACTAAAGAGGAAACACACTAGTACCAAGAGGACCAATCACAGCTCTTGCGGTCAGCAACACATGGTTACATTTCTGTGGAGGTGCACGACAGGCCACAGCGCCAAGGTCTGCGCTGTCACCGTAGCTACGGCATCAAACTGATGCAGAAGCCTAAAGAGCCTATTAGTGTGTTCTCATGTATTTTGGCTGTTGGGTTCCATGAGTCACACTAACCTGGCACACTCTCTTCACCTGTGTTCTGAAAACTCAAGAAAACGAGTTGCACAAAACAGCTTATGAACAGGTTGGGTCACTAAAGAAACAGTTTATTTTCAATCTGAAAGAAAGAAAGAAAGATTAAAAGTTTGTATTCGCTGGGGGAAATTACATAAAAACTAAGGGGCAAACTGTTCAAATTCTAATCTAGGAATGTTTTAATATATCTTTTATGTTTTCTCTGTTTAAAATGTTGTATCTTTGAACCTATAAATGGTTGAACACATCCTAACCATTATTTTCTACAAATGCAAGAAGACTGAGAATCATCACCACCTTGTGCTGACACCCTCCTTTGGAATAAAAACGCAGCAGCCAAACAACGAGTCAAACATGTGAGGTAGCCTGGAGCTAGAGCTCCAAGTTCGGTTTCAATATGGCCGACATCTGCTGCTGCTGCTGCTGCTGCTGCTGCAGAGACAGTTGAAACAATACAGTTAAATCAATCCAGACTAGGAGCGGGAAAAACTGAGACAGAGAGGAAGGAGGAGGCCGGAGAAGAGGAGAGGGGGGAGGGAGGGAGGTCTTTTCATCTGTGAAGCCTTGATAAATACTCCCATGTGCAATGGGAGATCCAATTGTGTTGAACTTCTCTGAAATGAAGCGGCCTGCGGGGTCAAGGATAAACTGTCCCTGAAAAATATGTGTAATATACCCCAGGAAAACTTAAACAGGGACAATAAAGGAGAACACCATCACTTCTTCTACTTTTTCTTTTTTCATTCCAACTTTTATCAGATTTATATTTGTTTGCTCGCTTACAGATCCAGGTTTAAATGTCCAGTAGCTGGAAATAAAACTAGGGCCGGTATGACGCCGAAACATTGAGCTTCTGAGCTCTTACTTCTTCTGGGACACCTCCAGGTCTTTCACTGGGTGTGAGGTGATTGACGGGAAGCAGAGCGTAACGTAATCCAGCGCTGATACGAAAACACTCGGCACAGAGGAGCAGTCATTAAACTGAAACACTGACAGAATCCATAAGCCCTGTCATGTTTCCTCTGATGGATTGTTTACCTGGGGCGAATTTTCATCAGTGCTGACGGTTGTTTTTCAGAGAGCCTCATCTGAAGTAACAAAAATGAAAGCAGCTTAATTAAAAAAGACGAAATTCTTACAAACTCGACGAAATCCGTGGAAGCGGCATTGATGTTTCTCCTCCTAAACCGACCTAAAAACAGGCGTAAGCTGCTTCTCCGTCATGCCAGAGTCAGGATTCTTGTGGTTTCTGTGGCCTCTGGCCCATCCAGGGGCCTCTGGTCGTCTCTGACAGCCCTGTTTGTCCTCAGCGGGGCCAGCTGCTTGGTGAACACACACACACACACACACACACTGACTCTGCAGCGTACAAAGCAGAGGAAGGGCTAGGTCTCCAGCCAGTGGAAGCTGCAGTGATTTATGCTCGAGGCGTAACTTTGACCATACCGTAGATATTTGAACGACCATAAAATTAGCTCGTAGAGGCGTGAATGTTTGAAAAGAAGATATAAAGGAAAGGGAAAGAGGAGAGGGCCCGAAAGAAAGTGGCAAAACTGCAGTACCTCCAGTGGCCACTTGAGGCTGGCTCCAAAAAGTGAGTCGATCCCCATTGACCTCCATACAGTATAAATAAATATCTTTACTGCGGGGTAGAAAAAAAAATATTTTGGTCTCTACAGCCTTTTTTTCTCCATTCATGAAAAAAATTAGCTGTATAACTCGTGTTTATGTATGAAAGCTTTTCACATTTGAACAGCTCTACTTTTTTTTCATTTTTTATTGTTTTATATGTAAAAAAAAAATTAAAAATTACCCAAACAACATGATGGATTCCTACTAAAAGCTGTAGCACACTCCCCACATGGATTAAATGGATCAAATGCTGGGTTTGCGTTCAACACTTGGACGAACACAACGATCCCTCTGTTAAAACAGTTTTCTTTCCTACGGCACCGTAATGTTCTGCAGGGCATCGTCGCACAAGTTGGCAACTTGTGAACAAGAACACGAATCGTCAATAAATAACGTGATCGCCGCCGCCGCAGAGTCACATATAGACTTTTCGGCTTATTCCCGTCCAAGTGGTTTTCTCCTGGGTGTGACAGGCAGCTGCCTGCTTCAAAGCCTCATGACATGAGGCTTGAAGAGGAGGATCGGCGGAGCTGTGGAAGGCTTCCTGGTCATCCAGAACGTTCCACACACACACACACACAGGTGGCAGGAAGATGTCTGCCGGGAGGGGGGCTCGCAAATCAGACGTCCCGTTGACAAGAGGGAGCGGCCGGATTGTGATGACGGCGGGAGATGAAGAACTCAGAGGGAGACAGAAATAAAGATCGTGCCATCGCTTTTAAATTAGAAGAACTTCTTTTAGATCGTGTTTTTCAACCACACGCGTGGATGACGTTCTTATTTACGGTCGGGCTTCAGGGCTACGGAATCAGAAAGAAGCGAATAAATGCCTGTTTTGACAGAGCGAATCTGAATTAAAGTGGTGTTTACATGGGAAACATGCTGAAATGATGCACTGTGATTAATGAAACTCGTGCAAAACAAACGCTTTGATGCTGGAGTCTCTTTCTTTAGTGTCACACAATCGTCCTTATTAAGTTGGAGTTGCCTGGTAGTTGTTGGATTCTAGATCGTGTCGTGCATTTTGACTCTTGAACTTATTTAAGCTGGACTACATAATATCACATAATATCATACAGTCTTTCCTGTGTAGTGTCTTTTTATAGGTGCATCGTCTCCCAGATGTTTTGCACTGTATTGTGTTGTATTGTTTGTCTTTATTGTGCTGGTTTGTCTGCACCGTTTTGTTTTGTACTTCCGTTTTCTTCATGTGGCTCCATGGTACAGCACCTCTGCTACATATGGTAGAAAAATTACAATGAAAACCTCTCTGACCTTTGACTTTAAAAGATGACAGAAACAGAAAGAAACAGCTCAAAACTATTGTCAAAAAGAGTGTGAACCTTCACCTGAGATGTTTCAGAACTGAAGAAAAACAAAAGCAGGCTACAGTCACATTTTTATCATTATAACTGATGGACAGATTAAGTAGGGACCCACTACCAACTATATGTGTTGTATATTAAACTCAGCCTACAGTTCTATTTATAAAAATACCTTATTATCATCATTTTGCATTCAATATTAAGCTTATGCCGCCTCGTGATTGGCTCAGCAGCAATAGGGGCGGGGCCTATTGTGTACAGGAGGCTTTGATTGACAGTTCTAGTGTGGCGCTCTGTGCCGTTGACTGAAAGATAACTTGGATTTATCCCTTCATTAAAATATGTTAATGTGCATTTAAACAAATGTAAGTTTTGGGAGGAAAATTAAAAAACTATATATATGAAAAATGTCAAATCACCCGAAGAATTAATTTTAATAAAATAAAATAGTGTAAGCAAAATTGTTTCAAAACATGTAGGAAATTAGCATATGAACAAATGTACAACAAACATAATGGAAGTAGATATATAAAATAGACACAGGAAGGAATAACATGGAGGCATCTGTTACAGAAAGGTGAGTAGGATAGAGTGGGGTATGAAAATAACCTTTTAATTGTGGCAAACTTGAGACTAAAATAATGTAATTCATCATTATTTTCCATAACTGACAGAGGAACTAGAGCCGTGAACCAGTGTCACCTCTACACTTTGATCAGGTTACTCCCTCTGTGGACTGACAGGTGGATTTGACCTCTGCACTCATGCTTTCTCTTCCTAGCTTTGCAGCTGGAGGAGGGTTTTTTAAAATGTATTTATTTATTTATGTATCCTTCGCTGGGTTTTCTGAGGCATGAGGTCAACAGTTTTGGCTCTGGGCTGATGCTGTGTGGGTCTGCATATTCATTTCGCACCACAGCCCTGCAGCTGTGAGACATGAGACGTTTAATAATGTTATGCTGCAGCGTCATTGCTCTTAAAACCTTTACATGAACATTTCTCTCCTCTGGATGGTTGAATGGCTTGTGATGTAGAAATTTAAAACTGCTGAATTATGACTTGTTAACGCTCACTTGCCGGTTCATTAGGTACACTAGTGAAAATAAATCCAAATCTAATACACAACAGTCCTGCACTTAATCTTAGATTATGTTACTTAACATAAGTTTAAAAGATGTTGATTCAACTGTGTTTTCATTTTGGAGGCTGTGGTTTGTGGTATTATTGAATTTCACTGTGCTCCAGCACATGTTTCTATTATTTTGACAACCCCGTTTTAGCCATTAGACTAGGCTTAAAAAAATAACAGAAACATTTTTTTTTTGCTGATTAATTCAATGCAGTTTAATACCACCGCAAACTACATCCTCCATAATGATCACACAGTTGAATTATCCCCTTTCTTTCAACATGAACTGAACATTATACATGGTCATGAGATGTAGTGCCGGACTGGAATGCATTCATTTTCATGGATGTACCTAATGTTTTGGCTAAAGAGAAAACAACGTTTTCTTTTTGGCAGCAAGTTAACAGCAGCTGTTAAAAAGACCTTAAACCTTGAAGCCCTACAATTATGAAGGCATATTATTTCTGACAGCCCTACAGAATTACATTTATCTGTTATATAAATTGTTAATTGTGATGGATGCATTGAACCCAGTGAAAGTGCACATTAATGAAAGGCTCTTATTTTAAATGTCGGAGCAGACGAGAAAAATGATTCTGTAATGATGATTTCTGTTAATTTTTCTTCAGTGTTTGGCTTACTCCAACTTGCAGCTATCGGGATGGGTCACGATATTCACTCTGCAGTGATCAGGCGTAACATTACGACCACTGAGAGGAGAAGTAAATAACTTTGAGCATATTGTAACAATTAAACGTTCTAATGGGAAACTTTTGGACCTGTTATTCATGTGGATGTTACTTAGATGTGTACCACCCACCTGGACCAGACCAGGCAACCCATCCCCAAAGCACACACAAAAACCGTTAAGAAAAAAAAAAAAAAAAAAAAAAAAAAAGCACTAGGTGTTCATCACTAGATCCCAAACTGATCAAGTATCTATATTTAACATTTAGATTTAATATCGAACATTTAGATTTAACATTTGCATTTATATTGAATATTTATATTTGACATTTACATTTAGATTTAACATTTACATTTGGATTTAACATTTAGATTTAACATTTACATTTTGATTTAACATTTAGATTTAACATTTAGTAAATGTGATAACAAATAAGTGACTGAAGAATTCACACCTCATTTTGTTTAGTATTTAGGAGCTAAATGTAAGAAAATTGTGTGTTCATTTTAACATGCGCAACTTTACAAACGGCACCCCATACACAACAGCACCAGCAGCTTTGAACCAATCTCAACCTTTCTAGCTTCACTAGCTAGCGCCTCCTGCTTCACATTACTTTCATCTGCAACTGATTTTGGTGGCTTAGAGCGGCGACTAAACTGTAACTTAATGGAAATTCATTACCATTCACGTCAATTGTCAAAACATGTCTGAGCAGAGTGAAACCTCTCCTCTGACATCTCAGCTGTCGGACTCAAAGTGCAGCAGGAAGCTGCAGGTACACTCATGTTTGTGTTTTGGTGCCTTTGAGTGACGGCGAAATTGCAGAAGGGTCACATTTCAAAAACGCACCGTGGCAGCCCTCAACATTTGATCTTCTTTCAGTTTGTGTGCGTGCCCAAGCCTGAACACAGGACAGGCTCTAAGAGGGTTTTTGATCACAGCACAGACTTGTTTGTACAGAGATTTCAAAGCACACACACACACACACACACACACACACACACACACACACACACACACACAAAGTAGACAGGGACTGATGCTGAAGTCTTTCCATCACAGTTTTATTCACATAACTGTATAAAAATGATGTAACACTAATATAATGGAAACTGACAACAAAGTTAATTGCTCGAGACCTTTCTCACCAAAGCCTCCAAATGATTGAAAAGGATGAGCGTGGGAGCCGAACACAGACTATCCTCGAATGAAGCGGTCAGGACGCGGAGATTGATGGATTCTCAACGCAACACCACTGATGTGCGCTGCAGTTTTTCCATGAGCAAAGACAGATTTGCGGCGTGTGTGTGAAACAGAATTTGTCCCAGATTTTCTCTCTTCTTCTTCCTCCCTCTTTGCTCTCCTCTCTTCTCTGCGGGCTGGATAGAAGAGGCTTTGATGTGGCAGTCTCTCAGTGTTGTGACCACAGAGCCAAGAGGAACCAGATGCTCTTTGGACTGGCTTGTGGTGGAGAGGCATATATATAAATAAAAAAATATATATATATAAAAGAGAGAAGATGGGTGCAGGGCTAGATCGGTGGGGGGGGCTGCTGCCTTCATGCCAGCCAAGTTTACTGCAAAGTTACCCACACCAAAGCACACATAGAGGGGTGTATTGGTGGCATAACTGTCTACAGAAAACAGCAGAGATGAATGAAGGCACAAAGATGTGAGGGGGGGGGGGGGGGGGATAATGGTCGCTTGTTTAGACGACAACAATGGTGACTGTTGTTGTGGCAGAAAAAGGCCGAAGTCATTGTCGTACGTGGATATTGGCACGTTGTGCAGATTTGCCACAGTTTGAAAAAAATCTCCATGCAAAAATTTAGCGATTTTACTGAACACATTGTGTTTTGTAGTTCTGGCAGAATCATACCTAACTCCAAGGTGAGTGGAGAAAGGCCACAACAGCTTTATTCAACCAGATCTAAGGTCTAAGACACAGATCGTAAGACATCCGCAGAGGTACTGCAGGGCAGTAGTAAAATCTTAGGTTGATTAGACATTTTTCATATATATATATATTTAAAATTATTTCTAAAATCATTTATAAATGTCTTTAAATACACATTAACATGAATGCAACATATTTTAGAAAAGGGAAAAATGGAGGCAGAAGACGTTATGTTTTATTCAGCACTTCAGAGACAGAGACCTGTCAATCTAAGCCTCCTGTACACAGTAGGCCCCGCCCCTATCGCTGCTGAGCCAATCACAAGGCTGCATATAACACACTGACCATGTCAGGTTCACCACTACTGAGAGAGTCAATTGTTTACGGCAGTTGCACATGTTTGAAATAATAAAAAAAAAAAAGTAAAAAAGTATTGTCTGAATACCCTTATATTGAATATAAAATAATAATAATGATGTATATTTATAAATAGCATTAGGCTGAGTTTAATACAGAACACATATAGTAGGTAGGGGGTCCCTACTTAATCTCTCCATCGGTTTGGGCTCCTTGGCCTGAAAAACATTGAAGACCCCTGGTCTAAGAGGTCAAATTAAAGCCTATTTATGTGTGCTATATTAAACCTGGCCTAGTGCTATTTAAAAATAAACATGATTATTATCATTTTTGCATTCTGTATTAAGCTATCTCTTATTCCTTCACTAAAATATGTTGGATTCATGTTAATGTGTATTTAAAGAAATATAAAACATACATATATAAAAATGTCTAAACAATCAAAGATATTGCGTGCAGTGCCTCTGCTGTTGAAGACCTGTGAATTAAAGTGTTCAATAAATCGCATGTGTTTCTGGAGTTTTGACCTCTTCTTGTTGCGTGATGGAACCGTTTAGTGTGAGCAACTCTCATCGTAGAGTAATGGCCACCATGTTGGATCCAGATTTAACAAGATCTGGCCAACAGGAAAGATGCCGATACGTAAATTTACATTATTTTTCTTTAACAGTGATATTCTGTTTATTTTTTCAGATTGAAACTGACTGTAGTATTTACGGGCTGATTTATGTGGCTCTTTACGGAAGACAAATGTTTAATATCAGCAGTGGATGACGTGAAAAGTCTGGATACTTGGATTTAGCTTAATAGTCGATAAAAAACACATCACGTCTGACCGCAGACACACGTGAATCAGATAGGTGTCATTTATCAGTCTGACAAACTCTTGGACAGAGCTTTTATAGAGGAAAAATGGATCCTGGATGGTGATATAATGACGAAGGTAAAAATCCAGATCCCGACAAAACAGAAAAGGGAACCAAAAATCACATGAAAATGTGATTAGAATACCTTTTCTATCCCATTCCTTTTTATTCACCCTCTTCAGTCAGCGTTTTCCTACATTTCCCAGAAGAACTTGTGACGACTCACCAAAAAAACATGTCTGAACTTGTTCCTTGCTTTGAGCTGTGTTTTTTTTTTGTTTTTTTGTGTCTGTGTAGGTGGATGGAGTGATGGCGGCCATAAAACGCAAAGACAGCATAAGTTATTCTGGTCAAAAAAACAAAACAGAAAATGTGAGAGTTACAAAAACAAAATAAAAATGTCCAACATGTTTTGTTGTTTGTAGCCGCTGTACTGCGACCACAGCATGTTGTATTGTGGTATAATGAGAGCAGTGGTGAGGGAAGCTCTCAGATGTTAAATAAAGGGGAAACACCACAGCGTAAAACTAAAGTTACAAGTGAAAGAAGCTACTCATTATGCAGAATGGCCTCTTCCATGGTAAAATATAATTTCTTTATATTTTTTATGAATATCTTTGCTTTGTTTGCAGATTTATTTTAGGCATTTTGCACAACCCTGATACTTTAATCTATATATTTTGAAAAAAAAAGTCTATTCTACTAAATAAATTTTAAGTGTAACTCGACTTCAGTTTGCTCATAGTTCATCACTTTATCATTTAAAGTCAAAGCTATTCCACGTGCATTCGTGATATGCGGATCGATACTGAAATAACGATACTTCCGATACCAGGTCTTTATGCTCTAGAATCGATTCTCAAATCAAAACATCGATGCTTTCAATGCTTCAGTCATCTCAGGTAATGAAGGAACACAGTGGAAAGTAACTAAACTATTGAGTTGCGGCGACACAACAAACCTTGTGAAACACCTCTGATTAAACCACAACACAGAATATGAGGCATTTATGACGAGGAGGACAGAAGAGGACAGAACAGAGTCAGAACTAAGATGCAAGTTTTCATTTAGAATATATAGTCGTTCTTAACAAATTAATTTGTTAATTTATTTTAATGGTCTTGTCATTTTAGTTATTTATTTTTTCTCCGTGGACATAAATTACATGCACACGTGGGTTTCACAATATATGAGACGATAGCTGCTATTTTTCTAAGCCTTTAGTTTAGATAACTAGCTAGCATAAGGCTAGCATAAGGCTTGGTTAGCTTTAAACATCATTCATTTGTAAAACGGCGTTTTTAAGATCAGGGTACACATTAATGATGGTATGAATTTATTTATTTTTAACAAACGTCAACGAGAGACATTGATATTTACCTCACATAACAGGGAGAAATCAGTTGACATCCAGTTCTTCCTTTCAACCTCCTGCTTCAATAACGGTGGAGTTTCCCCCGCGTTTTCCTGTTCCTGTGCTGGAGCCGTAGGGTGAACATATTTTAACTTTTAATCCACGTTTTATTCTCTGTTATTGCCACTTCTCTATGAGTGAATATCGGTTGGATGTATCCAACATGGCGCTCGTGAAACATGTGACCAGCTCAGAACCAATCAGCGTAGAGGGATAGCTCAGACGGTCCCATTCCCTAGTTGGCCAGACTCTCTCTAGTATATGGCTCTGGGTGCGCCCATAGAAAGCTACTTAAAAGCAAAGACTTGACGAAAGGATGCGAATCATTTCTCTCAAACCTATTACAAAGTAAAGACAGTAAAGACGGCTCCAAGGACACCACAAAACCGTTCATATGAACTTTTCTCTTGACACCTTAAGTCAGCAATATATATATATATCAGCCAATTAGGAAGATGGAACTAGTGGAGGAAAATGTGTCACTCTGCTTTTATTTCCATGAATTTTTGGAAATAGTTTAAAGACTGGAAATGCATTTAGCATTGTTAGCGGTGCTGGAAACGTGGTGTGGTCTAATTTGTCTAGTTACCAGAACAAGAAGAATGACAGAACAATAAAACCAGTGAGTGTTTATCCATGTCGATGTTTCCCCACGGGACACTTGAGAAGGCCCCGGACATTTGCTGACACAGCGGGTTTTCCGTCCGCCGGCCCAGCGTTTGAAGGACAGTCTGTCTGACCACCAGGCCACCGACAACCACACCAGCATGAGCAGCATGACAGAACACAAGCTGAACCAGATCTTTCTCATCCACGACTCTCCGTGACTGCCCTCACTGTACCATTACACAAACCTCATAATAGTTTTGATTTATGACCCCCGTGTGACACTGTGGAGTCTGGCAGGAAGCCTGCGTAGCTCCATCTTCGACTGCGACCGCAGAAACTTAAAGGCGTACATTAAGAGTTTCCCTCGAGTCGCTGGTCAATGGGGGACGGTAATGTAGACGGGAAGGCATGAAGAGGAATGAAAGCTACAGGCAGTCAGATTAATCTCTTAAAATGATACTTTCCAATCTCCGTCTGCCTGTAGAGGAAGAAAAAATGATGGCAGACAGAAAGTCTTTCCATCATTGTTCTCTTCCTTGTCTCTTTTTTCGTCTCTTTTCTCTACAAGGCACAAATGACATGAAGTGTTTATCTCACATGTCAGATAACTGTTTATGCAGCAAACCAAAGCAGGATGATGCAGCGGCGTGGGTAAATGCATGCTACACGCTAAGTACAATGGAACGAAACTCTCTGTTTTGATTGGAAGGCACTCGTACCCAGTAGAGAATAAACACAGAAAAAAAGAAAAGGAAAAACAGACAAGCTGATTTTGTTTATTAAAAGACAAATCACCGCAGCAGCTCTCTGTGAGTGATGGTGTTTGAACCCGGTGCTCCCGAGAGTTCAAGACGTTTTTTTTTTAAATGATGTGCAGGTTCAGAATCATTTTAATCACCAGGACAGTAAACACAGCAAGAGATCTTCTTGTTGACACAGAGGCGTATTTATACAGTGACGCGTAGTGATGCGATGCACTAATCACAACAACGTGCTCATTGACGTTATGTTGGTTTAAATTTGTTTCATCAATTTTCATCTCCTTATTGGGGCATTAAAGAGTAGTCTGTCTGAAAAAAAAGTTGGGTTTGTAGCGAGTCGAGCGTCGGTGTCGGTCTGAAGGTTCACATCGTTCACTTCCACTGAAAACTATTTGGAAGTTGTTGCATGTATCATTCAAGCGAAGCGGATGCCCTTTCAAGGAAGAGCTGCTCTGCAAGTGAAAGATTCAGATAGATTAAACAGAGAAAATTCAACCCAGTTTTGAAATGTTTTTTTTTTTTTTATTTGTCATTTAAATGTCAGCAGATAGAAATGCAGCAAAGGGCTGAAATCATTCCACAGACATTGTGTTTACAAGCATCTTAACGCAGGATGCACCAAAAAAAAATCTTAAATTTCTAGGTTTAAGAATAGCATTTTAATTACATTTAAAATACATGTATGTATATACATATATATTTAAACTAATTCAAATCTAATCCATAAGACTACGTAATTAATCAACTCAATTATTTCCTTCCTAGTTTGTATCCTTCATAAATCCAAATCCAGTTCACATTTGAGAATGAATTCTCCTCCTGCTCCTTCTGTTTTTCCCCTCTGGTGGATAAAAACAGGTTATACACTGGTCAGCCACAACATTATGACCACTGACAGGAGACGTAAATAACACCGACCATCTTGCGACAATTCAATGTTCCGCTGGGAAACTTTTGGACCAATCGTGTGGTTGTTGCTTAGACATGTAGCACCCACCTAGACCAGACCAGACACGCCCAACCCACAGCAACGACACTCCCTGATGGCAGCAGCCGTCCCCAGCAGGATGCAGGGAAAAATTAAAAAATGAAATGAAGAACAGCACAAGGTGTTGACCTGACCTCCAAATTCACTAGGTCCCAAAACGGAGGCCCCTCCCCTCAACCCATCGGACCCACAGGCCCCCACTAATAACACTGTGTCACCAGACACCATAGGACGCCCTCAGAAGGGTGTCCATTCTCTGATGTGTCACAAAAGTTTTTTTTAGCCACAAGGGAGACCTACACAATATTAGGAAGGTGGTCATAATGTTATGGCTGATCCGTATACAAGATAACAAAAACTAAACCACCTTTAAAATCTAAAAATACAAATATCTTATATCAAACCTTGTGCATGTTTGTCTTTGAGCAGTTCTTCTTCTGCCTTCACCCTCACCAGGTGACCCACATGTCCAAATAAACACAAGGTCTTTGACAACAAACTCGTCCACTGATACCACCCCCCCCCTCCCCCCTCCCCCCAACACACACTTTGTCCAATGAAACGTTTCCTGCCTCAAACAAATCCTTACTAAAGCCCATAAAGTCCCGGTTTAAGAGTTTTAAAGCGGATCTTTTTCCAGCGAGCATCGACTCAGACGAAAGTCGCTGACAGAAAAACTCCCAAACTATGCCAGTGGTTTTGTTTCATGTGGAAGAATGGTGGCCGTTTAAGGATCCTCTTTGGTTTCCCTCTTAAAGATCAAAGGATTCGGGATAATCTATTTGGCTGTGGCTGGCTGTCTCCACGACAACAAGATCACAGACAGGAAGCCTGTCCTTCCGTCACGGGCCCTTGTCGTCAACAATGCAACCACTCAGCAGTGTCTGACTCTCCCATAAGTCACAGTGTACGCATGATTGTTTGCATTTGTGTGTAATTCAACTCCACAAAGCACAGAACGTTTCTCGTTTGCTCCAGTGTGAGCGGACATGAGGAGGCCGTGTTTGTGGAAATCTTTTCGTTTTTGCCGAGCTGCGTGAACACAATCCCCGCGTCCCATTTCTTTTTATCCACAGGTGTTTGTGTGCCTGTATGTGACAGAGTGTTGAGTTGTGCGTCAGTGACCCAGAAAGTGACTTTAAACGCAGCGTTCTCGGGTCACTATGGAGGCGCCCCCCACCCACCCTATGTTTGCTCAACACAAGATTAGAAACGGAGACTAAGCTTTCCTCCTTGTCTCGTAAAAGGAACGACACATTATATTTTCAAAGTGCATCTTTTGGAACAATTAAGCTACGTTCTTGTATAAAACTGAAATGCTTTGTAGCATTTAGGCCATTAAAACAAAAGACTTCACACATCTAAGTGGTTCAGTCTGTTTTAAACTAGTTTGTGTAAAGTGTTTTCTGAACGCATCTAAGGTCTTTTCTTTCCTCAGGGCCCGCACACTGGGTGAAACTTCTGCCAAGTGCGTTTAACAAATGTGACTTTAAGGAGCAAAATGAGTCAACTAATTTAATGTGTTCTCCCTTCGATATTTGCTATTGTAAGGACAAAATGTGTTTGTTACTCATTAACGTCAGGGAAAGACTGTTAATGATTGACTCGAAGCACGAGGTGCCGCATTTGACGAAAGCGGATTTTCACATAATCCGTGCAACACCATTTTTAAGTGGATTTGTTGCCTTTGTTACCCACTGTCACTACAGCCTACACGATGAAGAAATAACATTTGCATTAACCGCTTTAAACTTTTCAGATCACCAAAAGACACGATAATGTTGATTAAAATCCCCCTAGGGGCTCCGCGGGGGTACTGCAGGGGATGTCGCAAAATCTTTGGTTGATGAGACATTTTTCATATATATTTTTTTAATTTTCCCCCCAAAATTTAACTTTGTTTAAATGCACATTAACATGAATTCAACATATTTTAATAAAGGGATGAATCCAGGTTATCTTTCAGTCAACACTTCGCTCATTCAGTGATACGGGAGCCGTCTCAACAGCGCACCTTCACACAGAGTGCCACACTAGACCTGTCAATCTAAACCTCCTGTACACAGTAGGCCCCGCCCCCACCCTATGCTGAGCCAGTCATGAGGCCACATATTACACGCTGACTGTCAGGTTCCCCGCAATTGGTTGAGAGCCTATTTTCGGTCCCAAGGTGAAATCCCAGAGGCACGCTAGCAGAAGAGAAGCTAACAGTGCAGCTAGCTCCCATCAGCCAACTACTGAAGACAAAATAATTTGGTGATTCACTGTCCCTGCTATATTTAGCGATGTTTAAAGGTAGCTATATATGCTCATGGCATTTGCACAGACACCCTACTGTTGCTACATGTTTGAAATTTGTTTCTATTATTTGAATAGCTTAATATTGAATGCAAAATGATGGGTCCATGGCCGGGAAAACATTAAAGACCCCTGCAGATATTTCTCCTAGTTGTTCTGCAACTTCTAAACAGCACTTACGTGAGTGAATCATAATTTAGCCATTTAACACAGTTCAAGCAGGAGCTGCATTTGCCAACATGAAATCAGGCGTAGGAGTATAACTTCTTAGTATTCTAAGAAAAGGGTTTTAATGAATCACGCTAATATAGACAACGCTTACGGACAGTTTCTCCTTGACGGCTTGACTGGTTTGTACTTGTCTGCTCGAAAAAGTGATGACAATAAGTGAGTTGAAAGTTTGGGATATTTCAATTTCAGAGTTTCAGCAATTTCATGTTTATTGTGGTTAATTTAGGCCATCATCTTCGGTGAATGAGCAACTTGCCGTGTTTGATTTAAAATTTGCAAACTGCAGTGTGTACAAAATACAAGCTGTGTACCGAATGGAACTCCATGTTCAGATTACTCTGTATATTGACATATTTAGCTGCCATTGTTCTAATATGTGACGCACAAAGATGCCTTTGTGCTATGACTAGACTGTGAGAAATGAGGGATTCACAGTCCTCATTTGTAAAATAAATAAAAATGACTGACGGAAAGGTTAATGTGAGCAGTTAGTCAGATCAAATCTGTTTCCTGGTGGTGGGCTAGTTTGTTCTTGGTGTTTTGTCCTTGGAGTGCAACTACAACAACCCTTTCTTTTTGGAGCGGGTCACCAAGGGAAGCCGTTTCCACGGAAACAAGAGATTTTATACTAAAATGACTTTATAATTCTGAGAAATATATTTGTCTTGTTAACTAGTAAAAAGAATTTTAAGATAACTGAAAATTAAAGCTCAGCTTTCCTCGGGGACCGTCCTGTGCTCCTTCAGGTTCACAGTTACCAGCGAGCGGTGATCATCACCTCCCTCTCCCCCCGGTCCTCGGGGCCGTCGTGTGATGAATACAGCATGCGTACTGTATGTGTCGCAGACTTTTTGTCATCCTCAGATTGTTTCAAGCTGAATGTGAACAATATGATTTGCACGCCCGTAGGCTTTTACTTGGGGAATGTGGAATCTGTGTCTTATTAAAAATCTGTTATAATCTCGTGATTGAAGGATGGAAAGAGGCCGTGTGAGCTGAGGGGGGATCAGCTGCATCACATTAGGACATAAAGCTTGAGATCCTGCTCTTCTGGTTTAAAGAAATAGATTCCACGGTGTCCGACTAACCAGATTTTTTTTTCCTCCTTCACGCCATCTTGAAGATGCATAACATCAAGGACTGAGTAAATTGAAAAGATAATCCCCATTCTTTTCTATATTATTCTGGGTTATGTGGTGCTTTGTGGATTACTGAGCACGGAATGTGAAGAAGAAGTAGTGTGTGTGTGTGTGTGTGTAGAGGACATAAATATGGGACCCACTTGTGAGCCGAATAGCTTTTTAAGTCATAAGTGTGCTGTAGTGTCTGGCAACAGGATGTTGTTAGTGGGGGTTTTATGGGTTGAGGGGAGGGGCCTCTGTGGATCATCCCACAGATACTTAATCAGTTTGGGATCTGGTGGATTTGGAGGTCACATTAACACCTTGTGCTGTTTTTTTTTAAGTTGTTCCTAATTCATTTTTGTGTGTCTGTGTCAGGCTGCATCCTGCTGCCATCAAGGAGTGTCATTACTATGGGGTGGGGGTGTCTGATCTGGTCTAGGTGGGTGGTACATCTCTAAATAACATCCACATGAATGAATAGTAGGTCCAAACATTTCCCATTAACATCGAATTGTCACAAGACGTCACTTACTACTCTCAGTGGTCATAATGTTGTGGCCGACTGGTGTATTTTGCTTAGGTTAGCAGAAGCTGAGAGAAGCATGCTCCAATTACATGTATATCTAATGCAACATCAGTTACGCCCTGTTAATAACGGAACAGTTAAGTCAATGCCTCAGCGAGAAGATTATGAACAACTGCTTTCTTTGCAGCTGAAAATATATTCGTAATAAATTTGGCCGTCACTGAGATTTTGGGCTTCTTTTCAGGAACATTATCCAGATGTGATTCCTTCACCGTCACCATCTACAGTGACACACTGAGTAAAGACTAAATGTCACTTTGGAAGAAATTGATTAACAAAGTGTCTAAGAGCCCTGGACTTCGGTTTATTAATGACGAGGCCAAAGTGTTGCATGACTCCTTAAGCCTTTAGAAACCTGCAGGGGATTTGTCACGCAGCCCGACGCGGTCTCATTCCTCCCCTTCTCTCCCGCCCGCAGAGTTTCAAACACTTCATTACTGATGAGTTGCGAGGCAATGGATTTTCAAACACATCGCTGACTCCATCTCTTGGCGGGGTCATTTTTGTCTGGTCCCGACAGCAGGTTGGAAACAGATGGGAGGAGTGACTGAGGAATATGCCGCAAGAAATCTAAACCTTCTCGAACACTTGTCTCATAATCAAATAAAACAACTGATCCGCTGCAGATTTTTCCACATATTGCTTAAAACAAAATTAATTTAGTTTTTCTTCTCTTGCGGCTTGGCCTCAATCCTTGGGGACAGCTGTGGCATAGAGGTTTGAGAAATGGGCTGGCAAAGTCATGGGTTCAAATCCCAGGAAGAAAAAAATGTGTTTCCCTTTGGTATCCATGGTTAAAAAGTCCAAGACACTTAACCCCAATATGCAAAGTGCGTTCATTACCACGTATAGACTCCTTCACAGTTTGTAAACGGTGTGATGGTTTTTGAGGGGCGGGGCTTAGCTGGAGGCAAAACAGCTCAAGCTCTGTAGCCTGTAAACGCCGGTTAGCATATTTCAACGTACTGTTTTGTTAAGAATAGACGAGGAAAACATATATTTTAGAGAATATACTAATACACTCACTTTCCAAGACCGTAAATGGTATTTTAAAAAGTTGATAGACAGAGCTATATTCACCGACCTTTACACTCTCACTGGATGGACAGTTTGACCAAAGGAGGACACAGAGGGGACGGAGTCTGGTCTGTCTTTATCAAGTGAAACCTCTCCAACAAAGATATTACAAGAAGTAAGTGGAACCACTGTGGAGGGTAATGTTGTAAATGCAAGTTCTGCTTGAACACCCCTGAAACATACAATTAATGTTACGTTAGCTAGTAGTTAGCATTAGCATGTATCAAGAATCCTCTAAATAATGATTAACTTGATGTAGTTTTTCTCACAATTTATTCTAACCCATAACCCATAATCGCAAAAGCCAAACCAAAGTTGTCTACGAGTGGCTACGAGTGGCTGGTATGTAATTTTGAGTTTTTGATTTTGCGACATTTTAACAGACAACAGTAACAGCGTTTGCCACAAGCTTCCACCTAACGTTGTGACGTCACAGTGACGTAGTACATGAAGGGGTCTATATGTATAAATAGTTGGTCCAAATGCAAAGAAACAAAATTCCTCTACAGTGTAGGACATCTAGTAGCATCTAGTTTTTGGAGCATGTATTCTGGTTTAAAACAACTACCGACTGAAATAAATACAATTTGTTAACCCACGCAGTCATTACCGCTCTCTTGCATTTTTTCTGTATGCAGCAATTTCTACAGGACCCATCATCGAGCAGTGGGCGGGAGCGGAAAATGCATTTTGTCTGGCACAGATGGAGACAGTCACATTTTCTATTGAACTGCTTAATAAAGTAGTGGTGTAATTGTTTTCATGTGGCTCGCTCCCTTTAATTTGCAAAGCTTATCCAGTGCCATGCAGAGAACGACGTGATTCTATTCTATATTTTGTTGTTGTTGAGTGCAGTTTGTTGTGTGTGCAGTCATCCAATGCTGTCACACATATGTCTGTAGACCGAGCCAAGTTCATCGTTTATATACATTTGGTTTCCATTTAACAAATGCTTATCAGATTTATTTTGAGGACGAACGGGACGCAGATCTTTGTCAGCAGGGACTGACTCTCCGAGTTGAGCTGTCTTTGTTGTTGCTTTGTTAATTGAGAATGCATTGCAGCACTGTGTAAACCCAGTGTAAAATATTGTGGGAAATGGTCATTACATGTGGCCAATCGATGGGGTGAGCATTTCTTCAAATTTGAAGTACGGTGCACCCAAAAGTAGGGATTTCTTGTGCATTACTTCAAGTTAATCAAGTAAAACTAATTCTCCAGTACTAATGAGGACGACTACTCTCTGGTGACAATTATCTGTAAGTTTGCATCAAGAAGCTGTCCCTCTCAGATTATACAGTGATTTGACTCATTAATTTACGAGGTGCTGCATGCAGTAAAGCAACTTCCCAATGCCTCAGATTCCTGGAGGTTTGCACAAATTCTGTTTGCGGGCCACAATTACTTAAATGCAGAAGTTTGTGGCTGTGAATGCGTCTTTGTGATGCCCGCCACAAGAAGCAGGTGGTCTGGTTTTTTAACTCCTCATTTCACTTTAAAACCAGCACGGACTCATGTGACATAATTTGAGGCAGTTTCTTGGACTTTGTGCAGCTGTGTGTGCGGGTTAGAGGGATACGCTACCCCTATATGAAATTTATACACTCACCGTATTCCCTAGAGTTGGATAAGAGCGCTTTAGCGCACCTGTTAGCTTTAGATTAGCATAGGTGCAGTAATGTAGTGTTGCCAATTAGGTAGTCGTTCGCAAAATTTATAAATAGACTCAAGAATTTTCCACGCAGCACCTGAAAACCCCCAACTTCCTTCAACACACCGGCGTGACTGGTTTTCTGGTGCTGCGTGGTGCCTTTGCACTTAGCAGCGGTGATTTGACGGAATATAATCCCAAATCTATATCTGCCCAAGGCAATCTCTTCATTTTAATGGCATTGACATGTGTACTCGATGTGAATGTAAAGGTCACAAGAATTACGAGAAGTCTTGAGTTTATTTATCACTTTTGCGAACGTCTGGCTAATTGGCAACGCTACATTACAGCACCTATGCTAAGCTAAAGCTAACAGCTGCCCTGCCGGATTAGGACAATGCCTGAACCGATTTTAAAACATACTTTAAAACATACTATATAACAGGAAAACACAATATACTATCTACACAATATTTACAGTATTATAAAAATAAGTGAACTGAAATAAGTGAAACCAAAAGGAGAAATAAATAACAGTACAGTGTGTTGTCTGTCACATACAGATGAGGAGTTGAACGGATGTATGGCTTGAGGCAGGAAAGATTTACTGTGGTGTTCTTTGACAAGCACATTGTGCTCCTGAATTATTGCTTGTCAAAATGTATCATGAGCAAATATTTTGAAATTAAACAAATTTCTCCCTGTTGGAGAAATACAAAATATGAGAGCAAGTCACATTGGGGTAGAGACAAAAGATGCAAAAGAAGAAAAAAACACTGCTGTGAGAATACTGATGATACACTGATGGAAGATAAGGACATTACATTTAAAATATGAATGGTAAAAAGTATAACATTTGAAAAGTATGAAGGTAGGGATAGAATAAAAGCTCTGAGGACATAGATAATATAGGACCATGAAAACTAATTTTCAAATAGTGAAAGAAGCCTGCAAGGCTTGTTCTAAAAAAAGGTAAAAATGGCACAGGCATGGTCACCAGCACCGTATGCCTTGACTTTGGAAGAGCCAGAAGCATCCTAGCCGAAGATCTAAGGCTGCAGATTGCCTTCAAAACGGGCCAACGTGTCTGTACCTCAAAGCCAGATCCAATCATGCTTTAAAAGTAATCAGCAAAGTCATAAAACTAAGACTGAATTCGACAGGGAGTTGATGAAGAGCAGCCATGATTATGCTTTTGGGGCTTCTTGTTTACATCATGAAGAGGGAAGATATAGTAGCCCTGTCTAGGTGGTTTAAAAATTAAATCTGTATCAGACAGCACTCTTTTGGCAGAGGGCTTCTTACGAGCAGATAGGGACCAAAACTGATGAGGCTATTAGGATTAATAAGACGGAGTCAGACTGCTCTCAGCTGAAGTAATGATTAGGTCATCCAACAGTTGACATCATTAGTCAGCTGTGGCCTCAGATCTAAGGCTTTTAATTATTGTATTATGGAGACAGGGAGATGGATTTAAAAAAAATATATATATATATATATATATCTTTATCATTCATTTGGGACAGAATAAAAGAGTCACGCTTCCACGTACACTCTGTGTGTGTGTCTGAACATAGTAGAGGAAAAAGCAGTGCACAAAAATCAGTTAAAAAACATACACACACAATACTAATGGTTGCAAAGGAAAGCTCAGGCGTTTATTCTTCATATTAAATCATATAGTATTGACAGAAGCTCAAAGGCCCAACGAGCCTGTTCGCAGGTGGCGAGGTTTGTGTTCAGTGGGCCAAATCAGATACTGAGTGACGGAGCAATCTGTATGAGCTCAAAGGCAAACTTTCAGCATTCCTCAATCTTGGGGCGGACCACCCAAAAAGACCCCAACGCCCCCTCCTTCCCCGCTCACCCCCTCAGCCCTCCCCCCCTGTCTCCGGTTACAAGGCATCGCTGGTCTCCAAAAGAAAATGTCACAAAAAAAAAAAAAAAGGGAACTTGAACTTCAAAAGGCAGCGACTAATCTGAAGTAGCCCGAGTTAATCGTGTGCATCTGTTCCACAGCTCTGGAGCTTCTGACCCACAGGAGTCTCATTCTGCCAGCTGGTTCACCAAGCATTGAGCACCAAGCACTCACCCAAAGACTGTTCAAATTATTACTACGCAGTGGTTAGAGAAAGAAGCTCTTTGGTAAGTTTTGCCGATAAAGCCACATGGACAGATAGAGCATCGTTTTTTACGGCCATGAGGGCAGAAGTTCCCTTCACAATAATCTGATTTCATAAAGCTGTCACAGAGTTAATGTCACAAACTCAGTGGAGTCTTTAATTTTAACACAGATGACTAATGTCAAACACTCAAGTGAGTTTTCACCGGAGTAAATCAATCCTAGGGTCACCAAGTAGTCCTCCACTTCGTCACGAAACATTTTCAGTCACCACAACACGACACAAACATTAACTTACAGTCGGGGTTTCTGGAATAACTAAAGAAACTCACTGGATTTACAGGCCATTTACACCGATCAGCCACAACATTAAAAACACTGACAGGAGAAGTAAATAACATTAACCATCTTGTGACGATACAATGTTCTGCTGGAAACTTTCAGACCATTTGTCTGGATGTTACTTAGACATGTACCACCCACCTAGTCCAGACCAGGCACCCCAACCCCATAGTAATGACACTCCCACCCCAATCCACTAGATCCCAAATTGACCAAGTATCTGTGGGATGAACCACAGAGGCCCCTCTTTCAACCCATAGGCCCCAGTAACAACATCCTGTTACCAGACGCCACAGGACGCTCTCAGAAGGCGCAATATTATCAAGGTGGTCATAATGTTATGCCTATCTGTTTTGGTCTCAACCATCTTCTGAGGTAAATGCCAGGCTAGGTAGATGCTAAATGCTGAATGCTTATGTTCACCTGCCTTTTCTTGATGCTGGAACTGACAAAGGCGCCAAAAGAGAGCTAAAGCAGAAACACAGTGAGTCATGAACCCCAAATCAAATAGCTTAAAGACACCAAAACACTCTATAGTTGAAGGGAAGAGTTCAATCAGATCTCTAATCCCGATTGTCAACAAACTGCAGGTGATAAGTTCAATGTCTTTTATTCAAAAACGCCCACGTACGCGTTGAAACAAGTCCACGCCTCGGATGGCTCGGTTCCTTAATGCCCTAATCTTGGTAAACAGACCAGAGGCGCAATGAAAAGTTTGCATAAAGCTGAGCCAAACAATTATTTTAGCTGCCAGATATTCCAGATGTGGGTCATCAAGCATCCAGGACCTGCCCTGATGATGCCGTCTCTTCAGGCGGATGCTTAACAGGAGAAGAGCTGATGTTTTCATACAGTGTCATGGCAGATAGGCTTAAGTGAGGACCTTTTGTCTGGGATTGTTTTTTTTTATATATATTTTTATATATTTATTGATTATTATTATTTTATATTTTTTAAGCTCAGGTAATGTGCATTTGTGTCTCCAGAAAACTGTCAAATTCAGGACACTGGAGAGATATGTTTTCTTTGCACCAACAGTTTACATAAAGATTTTTTTCTGCAGTTAGCATTTAGCTGCTCCACAGAATAGAGAAAGAAATCCAGTGCCTAAGGCAATTTACCGTAATGTGATGCAGCCACAGGACACACCACGACTGATTTGTGAACCTGTTGCACCTGTAGACCCTTAGTCAGGGTGCATTCTGGGATATGTAGGCTTATAAAGGTGGATGACTTAATGTGGAGTTTGTCAAGTCCTGTGCATGCTAACTGCATGCTAGCATCATGATAGTGTCTCTTGAAAAAGATTTAGCCTAACTAATGTTTATATTTCACTTTATTATCTGCACAAAGGTTGACTTTAGTGTTTAACCTCTTGAGGCCTTGCATTTTAGGTTTTATTGCAGCTTATTCTGCTTCTTTTAAACCCATTGTCCTCGTTAGTGGACACTTTAGTCTGCCATCTAGTGGTAGCAAGGGGTCAATACACATGTCGACAAAAACATGATAGTGGCCATTTCATCGAGTTCATTCTACACATTGACAAAAGTGGGCGAGGAACAAAAATCCCATCAAATTCTATGGTTAAAAATGATTTAGTTATGCTTAGTAATATTTCTAATATGACGCGCAAATTTAACTACTTGCTAATTAGCAAGTACTCGTACATTGTTTGCAATTCTGGTTTTGCTCAGCCATTTTCAGATATTAAAAGTTTTAGATTTTGTCACACATTGGGTGAATTTATTATAATACAAATAATCCTAGTGTCCACAAACGAGGACATTGTTTTTTGTTTTTTTTTGTTTTTTTACAAAAAGTGCTTCTTCCTGTTGAAAAATGATGCCCAGTTTTTATATATCTTAGGTCCTACTGATCCAAAATACCTTGGAGAAATTGAAAATGCATACCAAATAAAAACTCGGGTCTCAGGATGTTAAATCAGTTATGAACTTTTGGACTTTACACCTGACCTCGTGAACCCTTGAATTACTCTAACCTCACATGCCGCCGCCACCGAGCATTGTTCAAACTTGAGTTTCCAAAGATACCACACACACGTCAGACTGAATTAAGGGGGCGGTGCATAAAATGAGGCGTGAGAAATATGAAAAACAAAAAAACAGAGTCACAGAGCTATGTGTTTACGATTGAGGGCCGAACTGAGGATTAAAAAACATTTTAAACAAAGAGGACCCTTAAATTATCATTTTACCTGGTGACCTTATTCAACCTCTGGCCACCCACTGAAGCGTAAAGCCTCAGAGATGGCATGTTCCCAGTTTAACGTCAGTACATGTTCGTCTGCTCTCTGCTGGATCGACTCGTTTGCCAGACACCGCTGACATCAGTAATGGCAACGTTAGATTTCTGTCTCTTTGGGAATAAGCTCCAACCAAACTGTCTACATTCCTCACTGTGGGAGGAAGACAGAAAACATCTCCTATCACATTTCACCCACCTTTGCCAAGCAGATAGCAACTCCAGCGACATGTGGCTGCCCTTGAAGGCTACACAAAACCATATGTGTGAAAACCCCTCTCCCTCTTGGACACACTCTTACACGTATACGTAAACACACACACATACATATACATGCAGGGGCAACCTGATGGCATTGCAGCGGGGGCGATTAAGTCAAAATCAAAGGTACAAATCTCGAAATTAAAGGACTTGAAGACCGGCCATTTTTCTTTTTTTCCTCTCTCCAGGAGGAATGCTTCTCATTAGACGGCCGCCTCAATGTGAACCAGGAAGCCACAGACTGGAGAGGGAGGCGTTTACTGTTCGAAGCCTCTTTGGAAAAAGGAAGGAAAAGAAAGGGTTCAAACACTTTTTATGGCAAAATAGTTAAAGAGCGTGCAGATAATTCTCAAAGAAGGAGATCTGGTAAATGAAACACATTCCAATTGTTAAGGATCTGACAATCCATCACTATCACACCTTCAGACAATAGCAAACACTTTGGAGAAGACATTTAAATCTAGGTTTTCTTAGAAATATTATATAAAAACTGACAACGGTAAAAGTATCGATGCTTTTCTCATGACTTGGCGGCAGCAGCACGAAACTGAAAACGAAATCAGCTTGAGAACGTTCACGTGTTTGCAATTCATATATGGCTACTTCACTGAAATACAGTAAATCCAATATTTAGTTTCTTTATGTCTCCTACATCTCTTGAGAAAAACCTGCTTAGCTGCTAAATGCTTAACTGTTTTCACCAAAGTTTGCTTTAAATTTATATGCTTGCTAGCTAGGATTAGGAGTTTGAAAAGAAAAAAAGCAATAATATGAACACCTGTGGCATGAGATTAATAACACAGATGCATCTGCAGCAGTACTAATGCAAGAGATTGCACTTGGAGCTAGGTTTCCTGGGATATAATATAGAAAAATCAAGTATCAGAGCAGTCATCTTCAATATTGGTCATAGACACCAAAGCAGTTTTGTACCTGGCTGTACATGTAGTTATTTCTGCTGCTGGACAATTTGGAGTCTTTAACATTGAAGTCAATGGGGTGTATAGGTCTAGTCGTTTGTTGAGAGCCTCAAGTGGACATTTAAGGAATTGCAGCTTAAAGTTAATTTAATTTCCAGCCTTGAAAGTTGCTGCTTGGTCATTCATTTAAACTTTCTGATGTCCCCCAGGTGTAATTTGACCCATCTTTAAATGTTTCTATATCACATTATTTGATATAAATGCGGTCTATTGCTCATGAAATCCCAATCCAAGGTGTGGAGCCTCGTGAAAAGACTGGCGATAAACCACAAGCATCCATCCACCCTCTTCTTCCATCTACGTCCATGTCATGATGGATAGAGAGCCCCACATCACATGTTTACGTTTAAAGTGCCTCAGACATTAGATCCGTTGCCCAACACCTACGCACATGCTCAGCTTGAGTGAGTGTCTGTGTTGGTGTGTTGAAGGTGGTGGTGACGGCTGGGCAGGAAGTGCACACTGAAAAGTTTATTCACTTTCTTTCACCGGCCGCCTCCGGTTTCAAGCCCTAGACTCGCGTCGACTTTATCGGTTCTGGTGAATTATTCACCTCCAGAGCCGTTCAATCATCCGAGTTTCTTTAACCTCTCAGATAGCCCCAGCCGACAGCCAACAGCGCTGTGTCATAGGTGTGTGTACACTGCGGGGAAAGGCATGCGCTAAGTGAGTGTGTGTATAGAATTAGAGTAAGGGCCGTATCCTGTTTACATTCACACGCCCCACTCGTATAAGCTGTTACCAGTTTGTAGCCGGGTATAAGTCAAGCTAATGTCCCCTCTCCGCTTGCTTTTGTTGGTCTTAAGCAGCATTGTCCTGAGCTTTAGCGGCTCACATGTGTCGAGAAATAGCTCCCCGCTCTTCAGAGCACGAAACCCCGCTTTAACCTCCCGTATCGTCATGGTCACTCCACCTGTTTCCCTGCACAGTGAGCACATTTTGAGCCGCAACACCAACTGCTTGATTGAAATCCGTCCGAAAGCGGCTGCGCCGACCTTCTCCCTATGAGGTGTTTATGGCGACAGGTTGAATTTTAGGCACTTAAGCTATCTGACCCCCTCTGCTCCCGCACTTGAAACAGTCCTTTCATGCCTCGGTCGGGGCCGCCATCCACGGCTAAGCCTCGGTTTGACATATTAGCTTGTGGGAACACGGCAGCAGAAATATATGTCAACTTTTCGACTCTAAGAAATCATTGATACGTTTGGTTTGAAGCTTATGGAAGAGGATTAGAGCCACTAGGGTAAACCATTAGGGTAAAAAATGTAGTTATAGCAGATTTTTAGATTTTTTTTTTTTTTTTTTGGAGTTCTGACTTTAATCTCATATATTATTATGAGATTAAAGATTAATCTCAGAATTCTGACATTTTAAACTCAGAATTCTGACTTTAATCTCATAGTTCTGATTTAAATCTCAGAATTCTTTTTTTTTCAGAATTCTTACTTTAATTTTGACTTAAAAACTCAGAATTTCGACCTTTTTTTTAAAAATCTCAGAATTCTGACACTCTTTTCTCAGAATTTCAAGTCAGAATTCTGAGATTAAAGTCGGAACTAAACAAAACTTAAACCGCTCTACAACTTTTCTTTTCCTAATCCTCTTCAGTAGAAGCTGGAGAATGCAGACTCAGGAAGAATATGCATGTAACATCATACCCTTAACTTTCCACTACCCTCTTTGTTGGATTTCAGTCATTCAGTCATTGGGCTGGCAGGCACTACCTGGAAGATTAGGAGGTTTCCGTTGATAATGTCAGCCATTACATTTGTCCAATTTAATAACCGCTTAAACTCCCTGCAGCCCACCGCATTACACGATGTTTCGGGCGCTCGCTGCCAGATAGCGAGTTCAAAATCTTTGGCCGCGGCCCTGTTGACCACTTTTTCAGACAAGGCCGCCCCTGTTTCACGCAGGACTCTCGCCGAGCACATCAGAGCAGACGGAGGAAGCTTCAGCAGCTGATAACCTCGGTTTCTGGGAGAGGATGAAAGCAGACGGGGGCTGAAGGTCGATTTTAAAAGTGGTGGTACTCATCAGATTCGTGTCGCTTTGATTCCGGTGACCTCTGTGCTGCAAAGAGCACATTTTGTTTTTCTAACGGCCTTTTCTCAGTGCCTTCATTTCCTGTCAAAGAGGGTTTGAGAAAGAAGAGGCCTTAAAGCTGCACTAAATAAAGTTCATGTCTTTTCAAACTCTTTAACACAGCAAGCGAGATAGAGATACGTTTAGAAAACAATGTTTTAAGCAAACTTTGGTGAAAATAGTGGAGAATTTAGCAGCTAAAACAAATATACACCGATTAGGCATAACATTATGACCACGTCCCTTGTGCCTCCATAACAGCTGTGAGTCATCAGAGAATGGACATGGGCCTTCTCATGGTGTCCTGTGGTGTCTGGAAACACAGTGCTGTGGCGGGGCTTTGGGTCCTATGGGTTCAGGGGAGGGGCGTCTGTGGTTCACCCCACAGATACTTGATCAGTTTGGGATCCAGTGAATTTGGAGGTCAGGTCAACATCTTGTGCTGTTCTTCATGTTTTTTTAGTTGTTCCATTTTTGTGTGTGTGTGTCTGTCTGCATCCTGCTGCCATCAATGAGTGTCATTGCTATGTGGTGGGAGTGCCTGGTCTAGTCTGGGTGGGTGCTACATGTCTAAGGAACATCCACACGAATGCCAAGTTATTTACTTCTCCTGTTAGTGGTTTTAATGTTGTGGCTGATCAGTGTTTCTCAGGAGCTGTCGGAGGCAGAGTAATGGATTTACTGTCATTAGTGAAGCAGCCAAAAATGTGAGTCTGTGCTAATGGGAATGCTAACACATGCACCAAACTGATTAAACTTCAGTTTGTTCTGCTGCCCATAAAAATGCACCTGTAGTTTTACCTTTTATCTAGTTTTGATGTATTTTTCAAAGCGGAGGATTCAAGAAACCAACTGCTAGAAGGATGTGCATTGGTATTTTTGTGTCCCTTGTCTGCCTGAATTTTAGTCTTTATGTCAATTTGTTCATATTTTATAATATGAAAGTGTTGAAGCTGACTAACCCAGAATGTATATTTATTATAGGACAATAAGTGAGAGATATTAAACATTGTTCAAAATGAAAAAAAAGGTAAAATTGTGACTTAAAGAAAAAAAATTCGTGAGGAACACCCTCGTTGTTGTGGAGTGACATTTCATCACATCTGCCTAGGGCAGGGGCGTCAAACTCATTTTAGTTCGGGGGCCACATTCAGCCCAATTTAGTCTCCAGTGGGCTGGACCAGTAAGATAACAGAGCAATGACCTAGAAATAATAACAACGACAGATTTGTTCTATTTGTTTTAGTGCAAAGAAGAGCATGTAAATCAGGAGAATGTTCACATTAAATAAACGATCCTTTAAAAAAAAAAGTAATTTCTTAAGAACACACTTCGCTGTCTGCTCTGTAGTCCTGGGTCTCAGTGGTGTGTTCTGTCCAGATCTCTGACTAAAATTAGGGGTAGAAGTTATTTTCATTGAAAAAATACCTTGTCTTTTATGTAATTTTGTCACTTTGCGGGCCAGATTAGACCCTCTAGATGGCCGCTTCTGGCCCGCGGGCCGTATGTTTGACACCTGTGGCCTAGAGGGTTCGTTTTGCTTAAAGACTGAAAACTGGAAATGTGCAGACTTACTCATTAAAATGAAAATCTCTGTTTATTATTGTTGTTGCATGCTGCTTTTTTGATTTGCGTTTTCATATCGGCATCCATGGAAGCCACGCAGGCTTTAATCACGAGTCGATATTTTCAAGGTCTCTCTCCGGCCTTGTGTGCGGAACAGAGCCCCCTCTTTCTGACCCGGACTCACATCAAAGTCCGTCTCCATGCTCAGACAGTGGAAAAAAGATAGAACCGACGGCTTAAATCGTTTATTTTCTCTCAGCAGGGGCGTCCAAAAACAAAAAGCCTGGAGATAGGCCGAGGAAACAGCCTCTGATAGCTGATATTTGAACCCCTGGTGAGCGCAAATAAACGTCCTGAAAAAGCACATTAGAAGTCAAATGTTCAAATGTGGTCCAGCTCACACGCAGAGCAGCGTATTACCACGTGACAACATGACAACAACAGTGAATTAACGCACCTTTGGAAGACGGACAGACGTGGGTAGAGGGCATCAGCTCCGACTATGACACTAATCTACTCTCTTTAAAGAGCTGCGCCTTCAGAGACGAAACCGCAGAATATCGTGATGGTGAAGTCATAATCGGAAGACGAGGAGAAAGAGGGCCGTCTCTGCCCCTAGTTAGGTCTGGAGATGATTGCCAATCTGCTCTGGAAATGGATCTGACTCTTTCCAAAAGGCTTTTAAGTGAAATTCAATTTGTAAAATTTATTATGACGTGCAGATAAATCACACGCACAACGTTTCGCAACTCGACTGCAGCAGCGCGAGGTCGGAGGGGTAATCGTGCAAAATGCTATCAAGGATCGAGGAGAAATGATTGTTACGCGTCACCTCTAACGGGAACCAGGGCCATGAGTCTTTCTGTAGTGGTCATCAGTAAACATCTACTCATGTGGCAGGGGTGCAGAAATATACTACCCAGCGGCGGCCGGTGGTGACATTTGTTGGGTGGGCTAACAACAAAGAAAAATTTCAGCTTCTCAAATGCATTGAATGAAAAGATTCAAGAAGAATATGATATCACAGCATGAGACACAAAAAAACAAATGTAATGATAAACCAAAATGACCAGAGAGTGACGATGCTAGAGATGAAACTATTCCCTTTAACCCTCAATTAGCTGCAAATGTTGTTCTATTCAGTGACTTCTTCGAGCATTAATCATGAGGCTGACATCACAATCACAACATTTTACAATTTGAAACAGAAATGTGCAACTTCTGGGAAATATTATATTTAAAAAACTTAATAATTATGCAGCTTTAACTGAGAATCTTCTCTTACTGAAACTATGACAACCGACACTGCACTAAAGGAGAATCTCGATGTAGTCGCCAGTATCACTAACCAGTGTACTATATGTTTCAAATCCACAATTCCTTGTTGGGTCCATGTCATATCTCCTCCAAAAAGGCATGAAAAACAGCAAAGTGAATTCTGGCTGCACTTGCCGTTGGCCAGTCCTTTCTTTATTTGAACATCCTCTGGCCGAACTTCCAGTGTGTCCTCCAAAGACGTTGAGGAAAATTGAAATCAAGCAATCCTTTGGCTTTTGGTTTCACCAAAACTTAAAACACATCACTCACTTGCCACTTTATTAGGTACACCTGTTTAATTGCTTGTTAACACACATAGCTAATTAGCCAATCATATGGCTGCAATTCAGTGCATTTATTCATGTAGAGGTGATCAAGACAACTTGCTGAAGTTCAAACTGAGCATCAGAATAAGGAAGAAAGGGGATTTAATTGACTTTGAACGTGGTATAGTTGTTGGTGCCAGACGGGCTGGTCTGAGTATTTCAGAAACTGTTGATGTACTGGGATTTTAGTCCAAAAAAGAGAAAATATCCAGTGAGTGGCAGTTGTGTGGATGAAAATCTCTTGTTGATTTGAGGTCAGAGGTCACAGGAGAATGGGCAGACTGGTTGGAGACGATAGAAAGGCAACAGTAACTCAAATAACCACTGGTTACGACCAAGGAATGCAGAATACCATCTCTGAACGCACAACACGTCCAGCCTTGAAGAAGATGGGCTACAGCAGCAGAAGACCACACCCTGTCAGCTCAGAACAGGAAACTGAGACTACAGTTCACACAGGCTCACCAGAATTAGACAGAAGATTGGAAAAATGTTGCCTGGTCTGACGATTTCAGCTGTCAGAATTTGTCCTAAACAACATGAAAGCATGGATCCATCCTGCCTTGTATCAACGGTTCAGGCTGGTGCTGGTGGTGTAATGGTGTGGGGGATATTTTCTTGCCACACATTGGGCCCCTTAGTATAAACTAAGAATGGTTTAAATGCCACAGTCTACCTGAGTATTGTTGCTGACCATGTCCATCCCTTTATGACCACAGTGTACCCACCTTTTACTAGCAAGGTGTACCTGATAAAGTGGAAGGTGAGTGTACTTCCACCTGTCTTAATAATCGAAAATGCCTGTTTTTTGTCGGCGGAAATCCCAGAAAGATTTAGTCCTGCCATAAACTGCTACAGAGTGTTAGGAACTTAATCATCGTACCCTGTAAACGTCGACCGCGCGGTTCCCAAGAACCGTAAAACAAAACCCAAAACGATTTGCGGAAGGGTCACGTCGTGACTCCAAAATTTCCATCTTTAATCAAATATAACAGACGAATGATTACCTCTTTATGAGCATGGCGCATAATTCAAATCTGACCGCGCTTCACTTTTCTCTCCACATTATTGACAGGCCATGAAATGAGATTTAAATCAATCCCAGCGTAGAGACGGACACTCTCACGGTCTGTAGCTGCAGTCGACGGCAGATCAAGCAGGATTTCACCAATACAGAAGGTCGTTAAAACTAATGTGCGCTCACTAAAACTCATCTGTCTCTGTCAAACGGGTTTAATTTCAAGAAAATCAGCCAGCAATTGTAATCAAACGTTCTTGTAACGTAACAGATTCCAAGCAACATTTTTGAGAAGCAGATAACAGCTGCTTTTCCTTTTCGTGCCCTCAGCGACTCCCCAGATGTGGTCTCTAAACAAACCCTGCCTTTAGATCCGTCAGCGTGATCAGCGAGGGGGAATTTCATTAGAGGGAGATGTCGGCGGCGGGGACTGATAACAGGAGGTGGAAGGAGGTGGAAGGAGGAGGAGGAGGTATAGGAGGATTGAGGAGGAGGAGGAGGGGGGACGAACAGCGCGCACTCTGTTTTGACCCAAAGTCACCCCCTCAGTTGTTATCTCTGCTGGAGGAGAGGAGGGCGGGTTAAAGATGAGGAGAGGAGAGAAAAATGAAGACGGGGGAAGGCAAAAGCCACGGACAGGGGGGGAAAAAAAGAAAAAAAAGGGAGCTGAAAATAGAGGAGGAGACAGTAAAAAGCACAACGGTGGGGGTCAAGAGTGGAAGAAGTAAGGGAGGACAGCAGGTAAGATAAGGAAAAGTTATGAGAGGGGACAGAAAGGGGATACGGGGGTCAAAAAACAAGAGGATGGGGAAGGAGAGAATGTGAAGATATTTAAAAAATAAAAGGGAGAGGATGGGAGAAGGGAGGGGGTGAAGAAGACATGAGAAAGAGAAATTAGGAAGAAGAGATGAAGGAGAAAAGAGAATAAAGTAAAACAGAAAGGGTAGATATCACAAATTCACTGATCAGTCACCACATTATGACCCAGGGCTGGGTGCTATGACCAAAAATGTATACCACGATATTTTTCAAAATTCTGACCGTATCAAGGAGTTTTTTTTTTTCGTGCATAATCTCGTGTTCACAACATTTTAAAGCAGTAGATTGACTAAGGGTGGACTTATTTTACTGTGATGATGAGTTGTAGAATAATCCCACACTAGTAGTAAAACAGGTTTGCATGGCCCCGTGTTAGCGCTGCTTGCTGAAAGCTAAAAGTGGGGACAGGTCATCCAAA
Organism: Mugil cephalus; assembly: GCF_022458985.1. Classification (NCBI taxonomy): domain Eukaryota; kingdom Metazoa; phylum Chordata; class Actinopteri; order Mugiliformes; family Mugilidae; genus Mugil; species Mugil cephalus. The sequence goes on from NC_061776.1 coordinate 9,579,320, forward strand.
ACGTCGCCCTAAAAAAAAATAATAAAAAACAAAACAAAACAAAAACAAAAAACAACAAACAATCGACACAGTACCTTTTTTCTGGCACAAGAAGTCCTCTTGCACTGCTGCTTCATTTTTCGGACCGTTCCATCTTCACCACGCCTTGCAGTGGCACAGTCGCACCATGTGCGCTTAGAAGCGCTACACTGAACGTGGTCCGGTCGGAAACAGTGTCTCGCGGCGCAGCGTTCCAAACACTGTGTAATCAAATAAACCGGTATGACGGTATATATTAAAAATTCATATCATGACAAAAAAATAAATAATAATAAATACCGGTATTCGGTATGTCCCCTGACAGGAAAAGTGAATAATACTGACCACCTGGAAAACTTTTGAACCATTCATGTGGATGTTACTTAGACATGTACCACCCACCTAGACCAGATCAGACCATCACAAGGTGTTGACTTGGCCCCCAAATTCACTAGATCCCAAACTGATCAAGTATCTAACAGGAGTGACTCAACTAATCAGGTAACAAGAGGAGGTTGTGGGCAGATGGCGGAAGAGGAAAGGCTGGACTGGAGGAGAGACTGATGAAAGAGGACGAAGGAACGGGACCCAGAAGGAATCTGATGAGGACGGGACAAGGATGTAAAGAAGACAGGGCAGGTGAAAAAGATAAAACAGTGATGTAGGGCTGGGCGAGCGCGGCGCGGACTCCGCGGCGAGGACAGATGTGATTGCAATCTCTCAGCTGGAACATCTGGTGCGGGCCCGGACGATGACTCCTGCAGGCGGCGATCTGCCCCCGGCTCCCTCTGTCCTCCAGAGATGGCCGAGATAACCCACCTTCGGCTCTGACTCTGCAGGTCAACAGCGTGCCGATCAACAAAGACGCACCTTGTCCGCGGACGCGCAGGGTCGCGGTTAATAAACCGGCCTCTCTGAGGTTTTCGATGGGAACGGGGGAAGCTGGTCACATATAGGAGGTCCTGTGTTTGAGGTGATGAGTGAACCGGGGACATTCCTCAAGAGACCCCCCTCCTCTTCCTCCTCCTCCTCCTCCTCGCATTAATGTGACATTCACTCTGAAGATGAGCCATTAATCGAGTGTTATTTTACAGCTGTGACACACTCTAAGTGCTGCCCCACAAATCAGTTTAACGGCCTGGTGTGTGTTTATGAAGTACAGCAACTGTGAGATGATTTATACTTTTTTTTTTTCATTAGATTAAGGACGCCTTAGAGATCAGATCAACATCTCATGGAGAGACAATGGAGGACAGAGAGACACGCTGCGATCAAGATGGCTTTAAAAGCTGAAGAAATTCCAGATGGAGCGCAAGAGGACGACGACATCACATGAGACTATGTGGCTCATGAATGTCAGCAGCTCTGATTAAAAGCCATTCCACTTGCGGAAAAAAAAGGAAAAAAAAAACAACAAAAAAAAAACTGCTGGCTATGCCTTTCATGCTCATTTATCACATGGAATTGTTTGTATACAGTTGTTTTATTCTCCCCGAGTGTGTGTGTGTGTGTCTGTGTATGTGAGAGAGATGAGATGAATGTAATTAAAGTTTTTTAATTAGACGCTGTTCTTTTCTGGGAAGCCTGTGGCAGCGCTGGGTGGAGCCAGAGTGGAGACAGGAGGTTTGTGGTCTGGCTGAGGGAACCACGCCGGCCGGGGTAATGGAAACCGGGTGTTCACTGTACACATATACACGTATATGCACGCACACACTCTCTCTCCTACACATGCAACTGCGCCCACACGCACACGCACACATGCACAGCACACGCACACACAAACCAAAGCTGAAGAGGGAACGTACACACTCGCACAGAAAGCCGCGCAAACTTATGCAAACGTGAATCTGAATGCGCAGCCCCCACTACACTAATGTATGCCACACACACACACACACACACACACACACACACACACACACACACACACACACACACACAGTATATTCATCCACGTGATTACCTGCATCATAGAATTCAGCCTGCTGAAACGTGAACTCCCTAAATAGTGATGATGTCTGCATCTGCATGCACGTACTTGCATGCAAGCTCATGCATCTCTAAAGACACACACACGCACACGCACACACAAACACGCACGCAATTGCCTCCTCCACCCTGCTGATGCGCAGTCCACACGCACAGGCACGGATGAGGACATGCGGAGAGACGCACGCATGAGTAAACGCTCATTCGCTGCCTGTCACTCACGCAAGAATGTGTGCACTAAGAACTCATTAGAGATGCATACAGTGCACATAAGCACGCTCTGATGGAAGCACGCACCCCCGCATACTCCACGGTCGTCTCGGGGGTTTGAAGACATCACACAGGTATACGGTCCCATTCCGTAGCCAATATGCGTGCGTAGGTAACCTTTAAGTAACTCCAAGGCTTCATCTAATGTCTTTAACCTTTTTCAGGGACCCCCTCCCTACTATATGTGTTCTATTAAACTCGGCTTAGTTCTATTTATAATGGCCATGATTATCATTTTGCATTCAATATTATGCTATCCCTTTACTAAAATACGTTGGATTCGTGTTAATGTGTCTTTAAAGAAATTTAAATTTGTGGGGGAAAATTGAAAAATATATAAAAAACGTCTAATCAACCAAAGTCTTTGTGACCGTTCTGCAGCAGAAGACCCACGATCTAAACTCTAAACAACCAAGAACAACCAAGAAGCAGCAGTTTATCTAAATGCGGTCACATTTAAGCAACCAACACCAACCAAATAGACTACAGCTGATATTCAGCCACAACATTAAAACCACGGGCGGAGGAGAAGCAAATAACATTGTGCCACCTTGTGACAATTCAATGTTCCGCTGAGATACGTTTGGACCTGGATGTCACTTAAGACACGTAGCACCCACCTAGACCAGACCAGACACCCCCACCCCATAGCAATGACACTCCTTGATGGCAGCAGCCACTTTAGGAACAACTCAAACAACAAGATGTTGACCTGACCTCCAAATTTACTAGATCCCAAACTGATTAAGTCTGTTTGGGATGATCCACAGAATATTCTAATTAGATTAAAGGGAAAAATTTGTTTCTCTCAACGAGGCTCTCTAACATGAGCTGACTAGAGCCACTTGAGGCTCCTAAACCACATTCTTCTATTGTTATTATTATTATTTATGTCCTATCTGTCGGCCCTTCATGCAGCTTTATTTGATTTTTTTTTTTTTTTCACATTTGCATAATTTCCCATGAGGCTCTTTTAAATGTTTGATGAGTGCGTCGCATCGCACACAAGATGCACGTGCATACGGCATATGTGAGACTTTTAAGTAAATATTCACGTGCGTGCGTGTCGCCCTCCGTGATCCCCCCCTCCCCTCCCCTCCCCTCCCCCCTCGCTCACTACACATGCGTGCGCACACATATAAATTAACTCGGGCACATGCTTGAGCACTCGCATGCATGCACACAAAAAGCCCTCATCACCCACATCCCCTCGGCACACACATGCGCGCACACACACACACACACACACCGACTCAGAAAGCACAAATTGCACATCAGCCTTCTTCACAAACACACACGCAGACATGCAGGCAGGCAGGGACAAAACAAAAGCGCACAAACCCAGACTCGGTCAGTGGGTCTAATAATGCAATACAAACCCATATCCTGAATCATTCACTGGCTTCAGTGCGCTCTCCCAAAAACTACACACACACACACAGTACAGCAGAGTACAGCAGAGCCAGGAAATGCAGAAAACAGATCTCGGGCATCTGCTGACATCAGTGAGGCAAGGCCCGCCTTTTCCATCAGACGCTGACGTCAGTTTTCCGCAAAACAGCTTCACCCCAAATTACAGGCAATCAAAGGCTTCCTCTGTTGATAGTTAAGAATATATCAATCTGAGTTTCATGCAGCAAAAAAAAAAAAGAAAGAAAGAAAAGAAAAAGGGGGGGGAGCTGAAGATGTTCCTTGGACCGGTCTGTGTGGTCACGCCGTCGTACATAGGTTCAGAGTTTCTCTGTCAGTGCACAGTGAGCAGCGGCTCTGGCCTCGCTCCAACCGCCGGAGTCAAATGTATGGAAATATATGGAAAACACAGAGGTGTGAGGGCGCATAGATTACACCTAGAGGCCATGTGTGCCCTCTCGCCGAGATGGGTTCGCTCTGATAAAGCCGGTGACTTTTTACTTATAACGGGCCGGTCCTCTCAGGCCTGGACACTCTGCGGCGCCAGGTCAGACCGGGCAGCAACAGGTCAATCGCTATGAACAGGGCACCATCTAGTGTTGCATGCAGAGTAGTGGGAACGCTGCTGGGAAGTTTTCTTCTTTCTTTAAGAGATCAGGGACAGCCATGTTGTGTGTGCGCATGTGTGCACGCTTCGTGTCAGAGTGAGCTTCGCCCCAACGAGAGGTCAGACGGGGGTTAGCTTCACGTCTGAGGCCAAGCAAAGAGCCGAAAAGAGGCAGAACAAAGCCGAAAAGGTGCAGCCACGGCTCTGCAGCCTGGGCAGCAGATGTGATTGTTTGAACAGAGCGGGGCTTCCAAACAAACCAAAGCCTGAGGTGCTGCTACGTTTCTGGAAGGAAGAAAGTTTCAACTCTAACTTCAGTCATTTTTTTTCTTTTTTTTTTATCTCTGACAGAGCTTAACTTTCACCATTAACCTGACATCGCAGTTAGAAAATCCTTTTAAAGGTCTGTTCCTGCCAGACAACAAACTAAGAAATGCAACAAGTTCTTACAAGTGAGAGGCACTCGAGTATTTGACTAGTCAATCACGATTTCAACCCAAGACAAATGCGTCACCTTTTAGGAACGGCACGGCTCCAAGATCACTCACCGACGTGCGTTTCAGAGTTACGACATGATCACAATACCCATTTTAACAAGACGCCGCTGCTTCACGCACCTGTAGCACACAGCCGACCTACAGCCGACTCCACCGTGAACACGTTAAAAGTTCTCATTTAAGTTCTAAACTCCAGGTAATAACCAGGAAAAGGGTTTTTTTTTGCGTTTAAATGTGACACATTAAAACAGAATTTGAATTAAAATACTATGTATAACAGCAAAAAGAGTTAATAAAAAAGTGAGCGAGCTGCCGCCCCCCTGATAAAGGCACTGCATTGTTATTATATCTGCATTCCTGTAATGTCTATAAACAGATATACGGATACGAATGCAGAATGCGAAATCATTGGTGTTGGCGCAAAAATAAATATTAAATAGCAGAACGAGTTGACTTTTATTGTGAAGTATTCACAGGAAATGCAGTGTGCTTCATCAGGGAGCTTGGCGCTGTCTGAACTATTAGTATTATTATTATTTTTTTTTTTGGAAAACCAGTTCAAACAATTACAGGGAGCTGTTACACGAAGAGCTGCAGGCAACAGGTAACGTCATCACCAGAGTAAACAACTCGTCTCACAGCGCCTTCCTGTTTGGAATGAAATCACAGCAGAATCGGCACAAAAAGGAAAAGTAACTGTGTTAAACCGCATCTGCTGTTCCCACCTGCGGCTATAGGTGTCGTCAAACTACCCAGGTCTGATTTAATCCAGGTTACCACCGATGCCGGGTGCAGCACATCCACAAACAGAAAACTTCTCCACAAAAACCAAGCTTTTCAGAAAGCAATAAAACACAGCAAATGGTGTTTATTGTCAAAGTGTAGGGAGTAGGACAATGTTATATATGTGCATAATTCATTATCGTGTACTCTAATTGTGCAACAAACTAAGCTACAGTATATACAGACATCTATCATTAACTGTTGATAGCTGGATGACAGTTATACTGTATAACAGTAAATCTAGTCGGCCGGTTGCTTGGGCAGGACGGCCTCTTAGGGACCATCCGTCAAAATCCCAAGACTTTGGTATCATCTGCGTCAAATGCAAAATGGTGACTCTTACTCTTACAGTGTAATATCAATCAATACAACTAAACACATCCATTAAAAACATCCACATGAATATACTCAATGCAACAAATGTTATGCAGAACCCCGCCCCCCCTTTCTTCTTCTTCTTCTTCTTCTTACTCTGCTTCTCTCTTTTATCTCCATAAAATCCGTTAAAGGTTAAACAAACATTTAAATGTTACGTATCCCATTAAAGTAAAAGAGAATAATGTTATGAGAGCCCCTTCGTCTAGATAGCGACGATTCTTTGTGAAAAATATATGTATAGTAGAGTGAACTAAACATTTACATGATTTTACAGGTGGAAAGGAAACATCGCTTTGACATAACTCTTTAGAATAATAATACATCCCCACAGTCTTATGAACATGCTATGATCTCTCGTTACTCACTCCGATCACTGTCCGTGTGACGTTCGGGGCCGCGCGGCCCCGTCACAGGGTTGTGGTTGTGTCAGTGTATACATTTTTGTTTTGTTTTGTTTTCCCCCCCCCCCCCCCTCCTCCTTTTAACTGTGCATGTATGCGTGTCTTGTACGTCAGTGTGTGCGCGCGCGCGTTCGTGTCTGCAGGCTCAACAGTCCCCCGAGTTGTGCGAGTGTGGCCCGGTCTCCATTTTCCAGTCTCTCTGGTCGGTGGCGTCCCCCTGGCCGTGCTGGGAGGCGGCCGGAGACAGGGACATCTGTCTGCGGGGGTTGCCGCTGTGCATGGTGTTCCAGTGGCGCTTCAGGTCCGACGCTTTGATGAAGGCTTTGTCGCAGGAGCCGCAGTTGAAGGGCCGCTCGCCCCGGTGCTGCCGCTCGTGGTCCTTCAGGTGGGACTTGTGCTTGAAGGCCTTTTCGCACATTTGGCACGCGAACGGCCGCTCGTTGCTGTGCACCCTCTCGTGCCTCTTCAGGTCGGGCCCCCTGATGAAGGCCTTCCCGCACACGACGCAGCGGTGCGGCTTGAAGCCGGAGTGGATCTTGAGGTGCTCCTTGAGGTGGGCGGCGGTGGTGAAGGCTTTGGGGCAGTGCTCGCAGCCGTAGGGGCGGTTGGCGGTGAGCAACCGCTCCTTTTTGGCGTTGTGGTCCATGGGCTTGGCCCCCGTGCTCTGGCAGGAGCCGTGGTCGCGGTGGCCGTACAGCAGGTACTCCAGCTTCATGTCGCTGGAGGACGAGGAGCCCCAGCTGTGGCTGTGAGGGTCCTTGCCCATGTTGGTGTTGTAGTTGTGCGGCTGAGACACGTGCGAGCCGCCGGGCCCCATGCTGTCCATCCCGTGCTCGAAGAAGCTGTTCTTCCTCACCTCCTCCATGGCCAGCTCCTTCAGGATGGCGTCCTGGGCCCTCATCCCGTGGTCGCCCGGCGCCTGGTTCTCCCGGGTCTTCATGTTGGTCAGCTCGCGCTTCTGCGTGCACAGGTTGTCCAGGAAGTTGATGCCCAGGATCTGACCGGAGGACATCATCATGTTGATGTCCTTCTTCCGCACGGCCAGCCTGGCCGTGTACATGTAGTTGAGCACCTCCTCGAAGATGTCCGAGCGGATGAAGTCCAGCTCCACGATGGAGTTGTCCTCTTCGCTCTGCTTCTTGAAGAGCTTCTTGAAGTAGTTGCTGCAGGCCGCCAGGACGCAGCGGTGGGCCCTGAACTCTATGTTCTCCACCACCACCACCACGTCGCAGTGCTCACCTTCCATCCTCTGCTGGTTGAGCATCTTCAGGAAGGTGGCTTTGTGGTCATAGTCGATATATCTCAATAAATCAGACATGATGCAGGTCAGATAGGAGCAGCCTGCGGAGGACAAACACACGGCAAAGTGTCAAACATTTGGATCTCCACAGCAACGCGGCGTGCAGGCATGTGTGCGTGAGAGCTGCACAGCTGAGGGGTGGAGCTCTATTTGCATGCCTCTTGACAATATATGCGGGCAGAGTATGCAACAAACATATAGCAAACTATTACCGCAGCAACATGCAACTACAGCAGCATTCGCGAGCAAGCGAGAGTGAAGGAACACGCAGGAAAAAACTAAAGTGCTCAGAATGAACCATGCACAAATCTTTTAGGAAAATTACGAAAGGCCCGACGGAGAAACAAGCCGCACCAAGCGCTGATTAAGAAAGAAGGGAGAAAAAAAAAAAAAAAAAAACGAAAGAGCAACAGAAACTAACAGACGCACTTTGCTCGGCTCCACGAACGCGTTCTCACCGCGCAGTTCGCGTGACAGTCACGTCGCGTGCAGAGAGGATAACCTTAGCAGGAATATTTCACATTTCACTGCGCCCAGCCATTTTGGTCAGCAAGCCTCCATTGGCATGTTTTCTGCTGCCTTTAACTCAGTTCGCGGGGAGCGGGGAGCGGGGGACGGACGGCCGAGCGACTTACTGGGAAAACACCGCGGGTTTTTCTGCGCCGCGCCACGAGCCACGGAGGAGAATAAAAATGTTTATACCCGAAGCCCGAACGCGATCCCTGTGTTGTCACGCAAGGCAGTCGACGACGATCCAGAGCTGTCGTTTTTCCTCTTCCTCCTCTTGTTGTGACTGAGCGGCTCCACAGGAAGCGCCGCGCCGCTCTGCCGCCCCCTACAGCACCGGAGCCGGTACTACACCGAGATCCTTTATACGGGAGCGGATGTGTCACGTCGACCCAAGGTGAGATAAAATAAGAGGTTTTATTCGTTCAATGCAAGATTAAAAGATCGCTTTATTGGCCGTCGCCGGGAAATTATTTTGACATTTACATTGACAAGACATAAACATAGGAATACAATAAAATTAAAATAAGTACAGTCCAATGTACAAACATTAAGCTGGTATCTTGTGTGCAGATGGGCTCATTCGGCGCATGCGCTTACGTGTATGCACAGTTATTGGATTAGATTAGATTCACTTTTATAGGCATTGCACATGCACAGGTGCAGAGCAATGAAATGCAGTTTAGCATCTAACCAGAAGTGCTATAAACAGTACATGCATGTAGCATAAATAGTGTATAGGTATATAAGTATAGTATGGTTGTTTTTATGACATATGGACAATATTTGGTGAAACAGGTGAAAACCTTTGTACAGGTGAGTGAGCAATGTGTATGCAATAACTGTCTGAGGTACTATGAACATATTATACAGATTTGTGATGTGTTAAATGTAAGTAGACTATAAACAGGAACTGTAACATAATTTACACTAGAGGAAGCAGGTATAAATAACAAGCAGTCGCTATCTAATCGTACTGAAATAGTGTAATATGTGGTGCACAGTACTTTGCAAACAGATTGTTTAAAGTGTGCATGAGCAGAACAGTCCACTTTAAACAATCATTATGCATAGTACAATACACAATGTGTGTTTGTGTGTGGTTCTGAGTAGCTACAGTAAGCTGTCGTTGTTTGTTTTTGTGTTTTCCTGCATTGTTTTATAATTGTTTCGTTACAGGGACTGCACATGCGCATAATCTGGCACAGTGCATCAAAATAGCGACATTTATTTTTGAGCTGTACACTGTTCCTTTTTACATAAAGTGATGATGAAATCACCACTTTATATAATTTTATTTTTTTAAGACACAAAGTTCTTTTTTGTGTGAAGCACTTTGCGTTGCATTCTTTTGTATGAAAAATGCTATATAAATAAAGTTTGATTTGATTTATTTTGATTTAGATCTGAATCTGTGGGATGATCCACAGAGGACCCTCCCTTCAACACATACATTTAAGCGTCACAGTAAACCGCTGCTATTTATTTTATTTTATTTAAAAAAAAAAAAACTTGATAGAATTTTTGAAAATGCGTAAATGATTGGTCTCGGTAGCGTCCAGCAGAGTGAGTGCTCTTACTTTGTGTCACTCTTCGGCACGCACGCAGGTCTCCGGGAGGGCGGGGCCTGAGTGGCCTCCGTGTATTCGCTGTAATTACCTCTGGCTGGAAAAACCGGCTCTTAATTAGCCCGCGATGTCTCCTCTAACAGCCAATTAAGCGTCACAGCGTTAGGCGTCATAAATAATAAATTACGGTTTAAACCGACTCCATTAACATATCCATTAACCAATATTTAAGCTTTTAACAATTTGCCTACTTTAGTGCCTGAGGATGTTCATTTCTTTTTACCTTATTGCTATACTTTACTGAATACTAATGATATGGCGATGGATTTATTCTTTAATTAAAACGAAGACATTAAGATTGAACTAAATAATTAAAAAAAGTCCCAAAGTCCATAATCAGCCTGTTGCATATTAATGGAGTAAAACATTATATGAATTTTATTTAATGCAAATTTAAGTTTAAAAGTAAAATATTAACATCATTACATAAAAATATATTTTTTTATTTCACTGGATAGTTTCAGTGCTAAGTAAAATAAATCAATAATCAAAAGTTTCAGTACTGTGGTCATTTTATTATTTTAGAAGAACATAGCAAATTAAAAACAAATGCATCTGTCACGTTTATTTCGCCATTTCGGGGAGAGAATGGCCGTACATGAACACTGCTATTCATATACATCTGAACAGACAGGGGAGGCGTACAGCGGACATGTTCAGGATGGTGGAGGGTTGACTGATCTCTCTCGGCTTTTGTCTGGGCAGAGCTCGGCAGCCCGAGCCCTTCGCCTCGCAGTCACGCGAACCTGGGACTTGTGCTGCAGCCCATCTTCTACCCTGGGAAACATTCGAAGCCTGCACAGGCACAGAAAATTCTTGATTTCTCGCGCAGAACTCTTAAATCCTCAGGGGGGGGGGAAGAAAAAGAAAGAAAAGTTGCACATTGCAGTGGTGTAATTGATGGATGGGAGACAATAAAACACTGAAATTATAATAAAAAGGAAAATGCAATTCAAGTAGACAAAAATCAACCGTGAAAGATAATTTGCTATTTTCCTAGGAAAGCTTCGATATGTACATTACAGAGCTGTAGTGAATCTAGGAGTGGCATACCTAATGGAGAATCATTGAGTTCGTTTTGAATGAATGAGGCGATGCTTGATGCAAATGAGGTTGGCACTTCTACTGCGAGGTTAAATAGTGTATGCTCTCTAACATATACAGCCTAGAGCAGTTTTTAAGTTTCTGGAGTGATGGCTTTATTTCATAAATAAAATGTTTGCTACAATAATTATTCTCGATGATCATAAAAAAAGAAGCATCAAAGGTCGTAAGGCAGTGAAAGCAAAAAAAGGGTTCGCTTGCTGCACACAGGGATTCAGCGTGCAGATGGATCGGCGACCACTGTGAAAATCAGACGGTTTTTCAGTATAATCTTTGCCATTAGTTTGATAAATGCAACGTTGCGTCCTTCTCATGCAAAATGCATTTATTTATTTTGCAGGTGATGGTTGCGACTAGCGGCGAGCTGCAGCATCTGGAGAGAGCAGGAGCCTTTCTGGTCTTCTGAGAGTCCCGACGGAGTATGTGGAGTTCTGGATGTTGGATTCTGGGAGGTTGAACAGAAAACAGCCCTCAGTGTTATTCCTGGAAGAGCAGAGGAACCAGAAGGGAGTTAGAATGAATCTGAAGCTTTACTTCCGCACTTCACCCTGTTGAACACCGAGAATGAGCCGGATTAAAGATTATGGCGGTTTTATACCAACATTAACAGATGCGCAGAGCAAGTATGAACATAGATACACACAGGGCATCTGGGCAAAAAGTGTCATTATATAATCATTGTACAGTTAAAGCCAAATAAATTAAAACATATCAAACAACTCTTCTCCAGTCTATCACACTTATTGATCCATGAGATGGCTTTGAAACTAGTTAAGAACATCTGTAAATGTTTAGCAAAAGGAGGGGATGTCTTTGTATTACATTAAGTAAACTATTAAGTCTCCGTCTGAATAGTGAGATTAAATGTAGAGAATGTGAGAATTAAACAAATTTATTTATTTCTTTTGCTGATATTTACTAGTAGAGTCAGGAAGTAATACAGGGGGAGTGAAGATTCAAAGATAAACTGGAATAGCTATAGATAAGGTGATTTTTCTTAAAGCTATTTTAAACTACGTAATGAGAGTTTGTTCTTACTGATCACATGACATTAGTTTGCAAATGAAGACAAAACAGCTGAAAGTGTTAGTTGGATACGGGACAGTGTACTGGGAACGACTTGTTCAACATGTTTTAATCGTCACAGACTTGCTCTGCACGTTGGAGGCGCTCTCGAACCAAAGGAAACTACCGGAGCTACCACCGAGTGTGTATCTACGGCAGAAACGGAGACAAACATCCCAAAGACCACAGAGAAAACATTAAGTATTATGTTAATAGTGCTATTCAAACACGGCCGCTCAGACACACAGATATTAGACCACACGCACATACAGGGCTGAGGGCAAGGCTGCGGAGACAAAGCCGAGCATTCCCATCTGGTGAGTCACGCAAGCACACACATGCACCTTGGCTCATCCCGAACCCTTCGCCTTGGGATCGTTTGAGTCATTAGTTAATGAAATAACAAGCCCCAGAGCCAAGAAGATGAGTATTAAAAGGGAAACCAGACACAGAGCCGTTTTCCGAGACAAAAAGTTGCAAAGGACATGCTGTGGTACGATGGAATGAACGAGCCTCCTTCACGCAGCTCCACACCTGACACAATCCTCACAACACGGAGAGAGAGTGGACAAGTTGAAACACAAACGGCTGCGTTTGTGAACTTGGTGGAAACGCTGCCGTAAGGATTGCTGACCTATATTTCCCCCCCACACAGAAAGAAAAAACTGGAAGAACTGTGTCACGAATAGTTTGCAAACATGAGTGTCCCAGAAACACTGTTTACATACACCCCAAGCTTAGACATTTATTTCTATGAAAGGTCCACAGCTACTAGTTCTTTCTCTACACGATGAGACGACTGGACGTGAATCAGGGTTGTTCACAAGCTTGAACTCCCTTTCTTTAACTTTTATTGGGAAAAACTTTTGAATCTGATACTATTTTATCACATAAAACATGTCGTGTTCATGCTCAGTTGCCGCTTTGCATAAATTAACAGATTTCTTCCAGTGTAATAAATACATTTTGTCGTTGTTATTCCGTTAATGTACGTAGTTTTTCTTGTAAGAGCATAGTTTGAAAATAGATCAAATCTCATCGGAGCACAGAGAAGATCAGATTTCAGAGCGAACGGGTGCGTCTGCAGTCACAGGCTGAGAAGCAGAAGCCGGTTCAGCTGGTATTTTAATCGCTCATCGCTGCCTTTTGTGAAGCTTCACAATGTGGACAATGTACAGAAAAGTGCAAAGCATTGCGCAACATGAAGCTGCCATTTTTTGTCGCTCTTCTAATACATAATCTTATTCGTCATATTGTAAAAAATTAGGGGGCGGCAATTTGAAATGTCAATCGGATGCAGCAAAGCCGGTGTTTCAGGGTGTAGCTCTTTGATGATAAAAGAAAAAAACAGGGTCTTTCCAGCAGGGGGGAGTGTTGGAGCCAAATTACAGGAGATTGCATGTGACCGCCAGCAGCAACACTGCAAAGGTTTTCAAGCCTTGTCATTACGAGCTACAGACTACAATATCCGGTCTGTGTGTGCAAACACACACACACACACACGCGCACCGGCAGTCCTTTACCCTGCAGGGGGGAGTGGAGCTGGAATGACAACAGCATGATGCATTAGCTGTAAGTGCTACAGAAGCAGGGATGTCTGTACCGGTGAGAGGAAGTGCTGATGGGGAAAGCAGCATGCCCGAGAATGGAGCTTGAAAAAGCCCAGTCCGACCAAATTAAAACCAGACTAAAGCGGACGTGGCCGGGAAAAGGACTGGGTTCTCGTTGTCTTACCTGGGTCAGTCCTCCCCCTCCTCTGGTGTGATCTCTGTCTCTTTATGTACCACTACTTTGGTGACTGACATGTCAGGATGCTGTTCTTTAGCCTCCTTTATAGCCTGAGCCAGAGCCTACATAAAGGGAGTGCATTGCCAGGAGGGATCGCCAGGGGGAGACAGAGAACGGGGAAGGGCAGGGAGGGAGCGGGGATGTTGGATTGTAAGTCAGTATGCCAACAGGGAAGTCACTTTTAGTCACATTTGTCATATTTGCAGTATTTGTTAAGCCACATCATGAGTTAATAATGTTTTGTTTAAAACGTCACATGTGCATGTCATGTGGCTCGCTCAAAGTGTAAGAGTTGAGGCCCTGGGGGTCACTAAGGCCAATGACCAGCACTTTTCTTCTTTTTTTTTTTTTTTTTTTTTTTTTTTGCAAATGAAATTACTTATTTTACAGGCAAATAATAATAAAAAAAAATAATGAGCACAGAGGAGAATAAATGAGAAAACATATAAGACCTCATCGTGGTCGATGTCTGCGTCTCCGGTTATGACGATCCTCTTCTCGATTCTCGTCTCGGATATTCCTCCTTTCACCATCTGGACGACGGAAAACAAACAGGGAAATTAAATCCAACAAGCCCCATAAAGACCTATGTTAAAGGTTTTTACTATTCAACAGATAACTATAAAACTAGAATTGGCGTCATGTACGTAGGACTTTAAACGAGACAGAAAATCTCATCTTTCTCCACAAAGTCGACACTCAGAGCTGCCACGGAAATGTGTGCAGCTTCAAGCGTTAAGAGGCCAAACGGACAAAGGATGCACTCTGACCTTTGTGATGTGTGTGGTTGTCGTGGTGCTGGTGGTTTCCGAGGTGATGGTCTGAGCACTGAGCAACACCCCAGGGTCTGCGTCACCATTTGTGTCGACCTGCTTGACGAGCAACACACTCAATATTTGAACTGTGCATAAAATCACACCAGATTTATTAACGTTCTTATTTTAAATGTCTTTTTTTCTTAGCTCCAGTTTATTTTACATTATAAACTGAGCTAAATTATTCATTTGACTTGTGTTTCTGTCCAATATTCACTCTCCTTTGAGCTCTGTTGGTCTCATCCAAATATAAATGTAGTGTTCCTGAGCTGCTGGGTGCTCGACTTTCTCCAACTTTGTCTAAATCATCTGCTTACTTGAACCTCGGTTTCATCAGAATTTGTGACCCAAAAAGACCAAAAACAAACAAACAAAAAAAAAGACTTTTCAGTGTTCAGACACACTGCAGAGTCAGGTAATAAGTTTCAGTGGGTTTGTAACTGTGAGCCACAGCTTTAACAGTACACATATAGCGGCTTTATCCACTGTCAGTTCTTGAAATATGTGGAGGAGCTTTAATGAAGCAATAACTCCCAAATCCTGCAGCTCATTTCCGCTTCGCTTTGAAACCTTCTGGAAATTTCGTTTTTTCATTCACTCTCGCTGGTCTCGGCGGGGCTGGAGACGGCAGGTGCTTCTTTTAGCTTGCGTCATTACTTTTCTCCACTATGTGCTGCCCACTCAGCACCAAACCAGGGTCAGCAAACAGCTGGTGAATACGCTCGAGTATTTAGTGTGTGACAGGGCCAAATATTTCACTCAACAGGCAACAAGGAGCAAGAAGGTCCTGAAGTAAGAGTGAATATTGAACAGTCATTCATCAGGTTTATCTTTCAACCATTACAACCATCTCTTGTACCTCTGCAGCCTCATAGGTGATGGTTTTTGTCTCCGTGTGGACCACGGGCACATCCTTGGGAGTCACCTCCATGTTCTCAGGAACCTGATGGACAGAAAGACAAAATAAGGATAAATAAGCTGCCGCACCCAGGTGCTCGCTATTCACGGACGTTCCAGTTGTCAAAATAGCACGCGCTGTTGTACGCGAAATCAAATTGACACAAATAAGCACCACATGCTAATAAACGGAGCCAAAGGCCGTCACTGAAGGGCTCACATCTCTAAACGAGCACGCAGTCGTGCATTAGAGCCTCTAATCCAGTGAGAAACAGAAGAACACAAATCACAAGGTTTAGATCAACGTGTGCGCTGCATCGTATTAAAGGTCTCCTGATCTCCACGGCAACAAACTGCGAGGTTAAGGAGTCGGGACACGTGTCCGTGCTTTTGGTTCGAGCTTTGTCACTGATTTCTAGTGGCAGGTTGCGTTGGCAGGAGGGGGCGGCGCCGCAGATTCAGTGTTACCTCCGACTGAGACACAGCTGAAGAATAACGAGTGATTGGAGCCGCTGATCTGAAGGGTTCAGCCCAGGTCACTTCATGCAAGCACGACTTCTGGTCTAGATGATTTCCCAACATTTTCATCTCCTACTCTTTCTTTATCCATTTCTTCTCTCACTTCTGACTCCTTTTCACCTGCATGGTCGTCTTCTTTTGCATCTGTCAGTTCACCCTCTTCTCCTTCCTCTTCATTTTTCTTATAAGGAGAATAATTAGAGATTTCTGTAATGTCCCCCTGGAGAAAATTCCTCCACCTCCTCAATACCATCTTCTATCGCTACGAGGAACTTTTTTTCCCTCGACATACTGAGAACTGGACTCTCTTGCCGTTTACCTCCGTCTGTTTTCCCTCCCTTGCTTGTTTCGATCCTGCCAACTCCTGAGAGAGACTCCGAACAGCCCTCTGCTGTTTTGTCTACACTGTGTTCCTCCTCTGCTGAAAGCAGCTTCCCTTCTGTTTTGCAATCTCTGATGTAAACAGGAGCAACAATGACTCAATGAAACCATCATTTCCATCTCTTGACATCTCTCTCCCCCCGCAGTTGCCTTCACATCTATTACTTCTTCAGATTTAGATTTATTTGCCAAGCTCAGCACTGGACACGCGGGGAAAACGCTGTCATCTAACCCAAAAACGTGTTCCTACTGGCTGCGTTTCTGCTTCCAACCGCACAGACACACACGGCTGAACTTGTTCTAAACTTGGCACGGATCCAAGAATAACACATTTTTCGGTTGGTGAATATTCTGAACTATTGACACTGATTTCTGATTGTGACATTTCTAGACAGGTGCAGGCTGTGCAGACACTGTGGTGTCTGTGCACTGGTTCAACCTGTACGTCCTCTGTGCTCTGGATATTTACCGTCGGCTCTGTCGACTTCTCTGGTTCTGGTTCTGCTTCCGTCGTAGCAACCGCCTCCTTCTCCTCCTGATCGGCTGGTGCCTGTGAATGATAACCGCAGCATTAGATGAGGTTTGCGTGTCGCCAGGACAAAACTAAATCCGAAGCACATGCGCATCACGCCTGATAAAAGAAAAACGGTTATACGACGTGACAGAAATGCACAAATGAAATAAATATTGGGCGGGTTAGGACCAGCACCTTTTGAGACGAGGAAACCCATCCCAGCGTTGACTGATGAGAGAGAAGGATGGACAGACACAAAACAGAGAGAAAGGTAAAGAGAGGACAGTCAAAAGTCGCAGTGAACACTTGACAAAGAGCAAAAGGAGAGAGAGCGCAGACAAATCAAAGAGTTGAAAAGTAAAATGATTGTATGGAATACCCAAAACAAAAATCTGCTTTTTAGAAATGTCAGAATCCACCAGCAGCAAATTTCCACTAATCTGCGTTTGGAAACCGTTCTTTATCATTTCAGGTAGACCCATACAACTTTTCCCCCCCGACTTCTTTCTGAGGCAGAGGGGGATTTTGGAAGATGAGGCGGGGGGGGTGGAGGCGGAAAGCTGCAGCGGTGGCAGCGAGCCGGGGCGATGAAGTCACCGCTTTCAGGGAACTGATAACAGAGCCCGAAAGAGAGGGATGGTGTAGCGGAGCGAAAACGTAGAAAGAAACAGGAGCCAGCCAGGGCCCCTATTTGTTTCCTTATCAGCCGTGGGAGACGACTGCTGAGGCAAAGCAAGCCGTTTAAGCTGTCAACAAATTGAAAAAAGCAAACACAAAAGTTGTATCGAAAAAAGAAGCAGTGGGTTTGTTTGCAACGGAAACTGTTTGCCGAGTGTGAGAGTAAACGCTGGGTGTTAAGGGACCGTTAGCCATGCACGGGGGCTTGGTTACACTGTTGTTAGACTTGTTTGTCTGCTGCTGGAGGGAAGGTAATGGGGGTAGGCAGCAGGTGGTGGTGGAGATATGGAGGGAGGTAGCCAAAACTGAGCTGTCGATTTTAGTTTTCATACAGTACCACTGCTAAGGACGTAGTCGAAGATTCAGAAAGTGTAATCGTTGATCTCTGAGGCTGGACTTCTTCAAAGGTGAAGAATTCTTCCTTCAGCTGCAGCAAATCTGAGGTCTTCATCTCTTTGAGTTCCTTTGTCGACACACTGAAGGCTTCTGAAGGGTCCGTCTTCACTTCCTCTGAAATCCACGAAGCCATCGCCTTCTTTGGAGAGTCAATGCTTTTAATCTGAGCCACGTCGTCAGTTTTTATCTCCCCCTTCGGACTCAGCATCTTCACTAGTGTAGTTTGGCCTTCGAAAACAACAGAAGTGTCGACCTTGCGAGTTTCTCTCTCTTCAGACATTTCATTTGCATCAGCTTCAAACTCTCCAGGGACGACAGGCTCCTCTCTCTCTACCAGCGTCTCTTTGCCCTCCGCGTCTTCTTTATCTTCGGCCTCCTTCAGGATAATGAGCGTCCCTTTCTTGTCGCTGATGGCCTGGGACACTTCCTGTCTCACGGATCCGGGGCTGATCTTCACCACAGACTTTTCCGACACCTCCTCCTGGGAGTCGGGGGTTTTCTCTTCCACCTCCCTCAAGGTCCCGTCCATGAAGACGTCGTCGTCCATAGTGGTGGACAAGCTAATCCCGTGAGGCCCCGAAGAGGTGACCCCGTCTGTTACGATACTATCCGCCACGTATTTCACCAGATAGCCTGCCGCCTGGGGAGACACTTGGCTTATTGGAAAGGGATCGTTCAAGTTAATAGACAGAGGGCATCACAGAGCCAGTACAGGGCAGAGTAAGCTCAAAGAACCATTCATGTAAAAGACGTGTAGTGCAGGCTGAGCTCCACAAGTACACGGATAGAGGTGCACGGTTTGGGTTAGTTTTTAATTTAATGCCTCTGCACAGATTTGGTGGAATTGTCTGTAATATGTAAAAATTGAATTTATACAACGATATACAAGGAATATTTGAGTGTGAGTGACCATGTACGTCTGGAGCCAGAAAGACAAATAGCACAGACACATAAGTGTGACTAACTGGAAGCAGCTTACCCCAGTGACTTTAGGTTCTTCCTCCTCCTTTGTCTCATCTTCTGCTGGCCGCTCATCATCGGTCTGCAGAGGAAAAAGGAAATAATTAAAAAGGCGCATACTAGCAGCCACAAGGACACGCTGCAGACTACAAATACACGTTCAAATGTGCCACGTTGGGGTCTCCAATGTCCTCCAGAGAACCAGTTCCTGATTATCTTAGCCTGAAGGTTTGATTGTCAGTTATTTGACTTCAGGAAGTTTAATTAGCGAAGCTCGTTTGTCGTATGTGAATCCGTCACATTACACAACACAGAAAATGTCACAGAGCACAACAAAAATATTCCTGAACATCCATTACCAAGACAAATAATTGCTCATAAGATATAGACAAGACATAAAATGAACGACTTTATACATCAATATCTTGTACCAAGGTGTCCGTCTTATGCTTTAATATGCGCTGGGACATAAAATGTGCTACACCCAGAAAAATACTGCCCATTATAAACACTGAATTTACTGCTCGCGATTAATCCTGAGACCGTTTACACGAACACCTCCTTGGTGATGTCATGCTTCGCACACACATGCCGTCATTAAGTCTGCTGTGGACTGCAGCTTACGTCCTGCGGCTCCAGCGGCTCTATCATTGGCGCTTCGTCCGCTCTCGGCGAGCGCACGGGGGAAGAGGTGAGTCTCTTCTCCCATTCGGTCAGGCCCGCCGTGCTGCTGCCCGTCTCCAGGAAGGAGCGCTTCAGTTCACTGATGTTTGTCTGGTGCTTGACAATCTCCTCCGGAGGCTCAGTGTCCTACAGCAGCCGACCAACCACGACAAAGAGGAGGTGAGGGCGGGAGCAGCGCGGATGGAACGACGGCCATGCTTCACGTACGCAACGGCGGCTTGCATATATTCAATGAACAACCAAAATAAAAACATATCGGGCAGCATAAAACGCAGCTCTGAAAAGGTCTACAACCAAAACGTTAACTTCTATACAAATCTGTTGCATTACGTGCTTCCTCATTCTTCCCATTTACACTTTACCAGCCTATTTAATCAGCTGTGTAAGCTACTTGAGAAGCATCTTGCAAAAACAAAGCAGCAAAAAGCTCCACCGAGCTGTTAACTATGAGTAGCAGCTTGTACTTAAATACTAACGGAGCATTTAAGACCAGCGTAAACCAATGAAAACAAATGGTTTCATGCATAGACTCACGGGTTTAGTTTCATAAGTTTAGTTAAGCGCAACACTCCCAAATCTCATTAGAGGTTATCACTGACTAATTCCAGTTGACTTTTATTTGTCTCACAGCAAAACTAATTCACACCAGAAATCCAGAGGACAATATAAAATGCTGGCAGCTACGGACAAGCCAGACATATCTGTTAAGGGAAATATTATTAAGTTAGGATTCTTCATACCATATGCACCTGCATGCATATTTCAGTCATGCATAGTTTTCTTACCAACCTCTAGCATCAGATTACTATGCCTGATAAAAACGTTTTCCCCTTTTACTCGTCTTATGAAACTATACTGCAAAGACAAAAAAAAAAGGGGGAGAGGAACTGTAAATAAGGTATCAGGTGTTTAAATTCCAACTCTATTTGGGAGAATATAGGAGGCGTGTCTCTTGCAGTACGGCCGTTAAAAAGTCAACTCACTGAAAAGTCACAGGAAAAGAAATGGATTCTTGGGTGTAGCAGCAGGAAATAAAACAACACAACTAACACGACTCCACCATTAAAGAAAAAAGCACTTGAGAAATGAGGTGGAATGGTGCGTTTAGAAGCAGCTCTGCAGCAGCTGCCTCTGAGGTGAATTCAGGCAAGAGTGAATGGTCAGTCTTGTGTGTGGTGTGATAGTGAG